>NC_136071.1:611500782-612100782 GCF_964261635.1 Lissotriton helveticus | reverse complement strand
TGAGATAAGGTAAAAATTTAACAAAGGTTTTTCCGGACGACTAAGTAATTCGAGAAATTTGGGAGAAAGGAGATACTAAATGTCCCTTAATTTCACACCACAGGTATACAGCCCAGCCCTGAGGAAGAACCCTATTAACTAAAAGAAGGGTTTGGAAACGCGTCGGCTATTTGGCTGTTTAAAGTGGCGCATAATACCATAGGGCAATGTATTTAAAAATACCCGAATAAGCTGCGGTGTACATGATTTAATGTTTGTTTTACATGAAATAGTGAAAGTGTAACCATTTATGAATTCTTTCTGATTTGTTTTATGTTTGAATATATCGCAAGCATGTTTAATGTATGAAATGTTGTCTCTACAGTAAAAGGAATGTCTCATCCTTTGTTTAAAAATGCAAATATGTTTTGAAATGTTGAAATAATGACAAATGCGCACCTTCTGGAAATAATGAAAGGAAGGCATACACCAGCTGAATAAATAAGCTTTGGTGGTTAAAACTCGAGCCCTGGCACTTTTTCTTCTTTATCAATTTACAATCCTGAGGGCATGGTGCTTGGTTCTAAGTGATAGGGTGCCCCTGCATGAGCAGGACACCCCTGCAGACTTCGGAGTCCATTCTCCCGGATTGTCAGTGAAGCAGCCATATACTGCTATCGAGGGGCATTATGCTACCACATGATTTATTTATTTATTTATTTAAAGAGTTTTATATAGCGCTGGCTAGACCCGAAGGTATCAGAGCGCTTTACATGAGAATCAACAATGTAACAGAACAAATTCAACAATTACACAATACATCAAAAATAGGCAATTCAATTAGGAGGGGAGAGAAAGGAGAGAGAAGTAGTGGAGGAGGCAGGGGAGGTGAGAGAGGGAGGATAAGGGAAGAGACAATAAGGAGAGACGAAAAGAAGTCTGTCTAAAGACTGACTGGGTAGGTGACGACCAAGGAGGGAATCTAAGGGTGGAAGAGGTGTGGCGCCGCGGCCAGGGCGACTGACGCTGGAATCTGGGGACCACGGTTCGATCCCCGGCTCCGGCGGCAGGTTAGCCCAGCACCATGTGACTCTGGGCAATAGCTCGCTTAATCTTCCCGACGGCCCCCCAGCGCCTAGAGACCCTTACGGGTGATTGTGCGCTTTACAAATGTGGACTTTACTTTAAGGCCCATCTCCCCTATAGCTAAACCAAGGAGCTCCATCGGGCATCAGACTAAATGGTTCAGTCTCAATACATTGGGAGAGGGGAGAAGGAGAGACATAAAATAGAGGGCGGATGCGGGATGAGAGGACAGGAGAGATGAAAGGAAGTGGAACAATGTGGTTCAACAATATAACAGAAATAGATCAACAATTACACAATTACCTCAAACAATCAGCAATACATTAGGAGAGGAGAGAAAGAAGAGAGAAAAGTAGTGGGGGTAGGGGAAGTGAGAAAGTGAGGATAAGGGAAGAGATAATAAGGAGAGACGAAAAGAAGTCTGTCTAAAGACCAACTGGGTAGGTGACGACCAAGGAGGGAGTCCACGGGCCATCTCCCTATAGCTAAACCAGGTAGATCCATCGGGCATCAGACAAAATAGTTCAGTCTCAATACATTGAGAGAGGAGAGAAGGAAAGACATGACCAGAGGGAGGATGCGGGAGGAGACGTCAGGAGAGACGAAGGGAAGTGCAACAATGTGATTCAACAATATAACAGAAAAAGATCGACAATTACACATTACATCAAACAATCAGCAGTACATTAGGAGAGGAGAGAAAGGAGAGAGAAAAGTAGTGGGGGTAAGGGAGGTGAGAAAGTGAGGATAAGGGAAGAGATAATAAGGAGAGACTAAAAGAAGTCTGTCTAAAGACCGACTGGGTAGGTGACGACCAAGGAGGAAATCCACGGCCCATCTCCCCTATAGCTAAACCATGTAGCTCCATCGTGCATCAAACAAAATAGTTTAGTCTCAATACATTGAGAGAGGAGAGGAGAGACATAACTAGAGGGAGGATGCGGAGGAGACGACAGGAGAGACGAAGGGAAGGTCAACAATGTGGTTAAACAATATAACAAGAAAAAGATCGACAATTACACATTACATCAAACAATCAGCAATACATTAGGAGAGCAGAGAAAGGAGAGAGAGAAGTAGTGGGGGGTAGGGGAGGTAAGAAAGTGATGATAAGGGAAGAGACAACCGTAGAGACGAAAGGAAGTCTGTCTAAAGACCGACTGGGTAGGTGACGACCAAGAAGGGAATCCATGGCCCATCTCCCCTATAGCTAAACCAGGTAGCTCCATCGGGCATCAGACAAACTAGTTCGGTCTCAAGTGTCGAGGGAAGAGGTTCACTGAGAAACAGGGTGGGGACAAGGGGAGGGGCAGGTGAAGGCAGAGGACAGAAGCTGGAAAGAGTAGGAGCGGAGAGGGGAGAGGGTTGGGGAAGAGAGAGGGGGAAGATAAGGTCAGGAGAGACGCGGGAGCGTTTGCCCGAAAGTCCGGTTGGGTAGGTGATAGTCAAAGGAGGGAGTCCAAAGTTATTCTCCCCTAAGGTTCGCAAGGTAGTTCCTCGTGAACGTGGGGCTCTGCTTGCATTGGTTGCTGAGGCAGAAGGTGCAGATCTGGTTGGGCTGCTAGTTATCACCCTCCCGGGCCAGGCTACTGCCCTGCTGGTGGTGGTGGTAGAAGGTGGTGGTGTGGCATGGCTGCCCATCACCCACCAGCAGCATGTTGCCAGCCGCAAGCGCGTCTTGATCTTGGAGAGCTTGCGGTCGGTGGGGATGAGGGTGCGCAGAGCAGTGAATGCAGTGTTGACGCTGTTAGTGCGGTCACGCTCCCGCGCGTTGGCCATGTGGCGCTGCCACGGCTCCCGGTGCAGCCTGTGGGTTGTGTGTGGGTTTAACCGCCCTGGTAGTTGTGTGGGAATCGGCGGCGGGCCGGCAGGGGGGCAAGCAGGCAGCAGACATATGGCAGCAAAATGTGGGAGCTATGGACGCAGTTTCCAAGTTTGCGGCATGTGCTCCACCCGCAGTGTGGTGTTCAGAATCAGGTTAACTACAGGGTTGATCGCTTCTACAATGGAAAACAGTACTTTTGCTTGACATGAATCTGATGGTGAGCCAGACTTAAGAGTTTTCATGAGTGCCAGGGATTGCTCCAAGGTAATCACAAGGAACTGCATGAGTTAGAAATCGATGTTGCAGCAAACGTCAGGGGGGAGACCGATAGCTGCCCTTTGCTCTGGCAGCTGAGCATTTGAAAGAATCCTGGATGTTTTGAATCTTATCATAGAAATAACAGGCCATACGACTGGTCCGGTCGCTAGTAGGAACAAATGGGCAACTAACTCGCCGACTGGATGAGAAACAGCCATCTCAAACTGAACTCAGACAAGACGGAAGTCCTCATCCTGGGATCATCACCCTCCGCCTGGGACGACTCCTGGTGGCCCCCGGCCCTGGGCACTGCCCCCAAACCTACAGACCACGCACGCAACCTGGGCTTCATCCTGGACTCCTCCCTGTCAATGACCAGACAAGTCAACGCCGTTTCTTCCTCGTGCTTCAACACCCTGCGAATGCTCCGTAAGATCTTCAGATGGATCCCCACTGAAACCAGGAAGACCTTCACCCAGGCACTCGTCACCAGCCGACTGGACTACGGGAACGCCCTCTACGCCGGAACTACAGCCAAACTCCAGAGAAGACTCCAACGAATCCAGAACGCCTCCGCACGACTCATCCTGGACATCCCCCGACACAGCCACATCACCGGACACCTGAGAGAACTGCACTGGCTCCCCGTCAGCAAGCGAATCACGTTCAGACTCCTCACCCACGCACACAAGGCCCTACACGACCAGGGACCCAAGTACCTCAACGACCGAATGACCTTCTACACGCCCACGCGCCAGCTACGATCTACCAGCCACGCACTCGCCACCGTACCTCGCATCCGCAGAACCACCGCCGGAGGAAGATCCTTCTCCTACCTGGCAGCCAAGACTTGGAACTCCCTCCCCACTCACCTTCGACGCACCCAAGACCATCTCTCCTTCAGGAAGCAACTCAAGACCTGGCTGTTCGAGCAGTAACACACCCCTTCCCCCAGCGCCTTGAGACCCTCCCGGGTGAGTAGCGCGCTATATAAATGCAGTGATTGATTGATTGATTGATAGTCGAGGGAGGGGAGAATCTCTTTACAATATTAAAAAGTTCTCTACTTTTATTGGCCGCCTGATCAATTTTTGTAGAGAAGAAACGTTTCTTTACCTCGTGGACTTTCCTATAATGGTCTTCTAATGCCTGATTATAGATGGATTTGTCAGTGAGTCTATAATTCCTCCACCACACACTTTCAAGGTGTTTACACGCACTTCTGTTTTACTGATAAGAAGTAGAAGACTGGTTCCAGCAGTAAATAAACATAGGGCCATATACTGAACAATTCAAAACACAAGAGCAAGAATAGAAGAAACTGCGATTATACAGGGCTGCTCCCGCATCTTCTCGCCACTGCTGAGGTGCCGGGCTGCTCATGCGGTCTCGAGCCGGTGCCAGGTGGCTGGGGTGACTGTTGTGATTCACACCA
The DNA here is from genome assembly GCF_964261635.1 of Lissotriton helveticus. Classification (NCBI taxonomy): domain Eukaryota; kingdom Metazoa; phylum Chordata; class Amphibia; order Caudata; family Salamandridae; genus Lissotriton; species Lissotriton helveticus. The sequence continues at coordinate 612,096,199 of NC_136071.1, read as the reverse complement.
CCGCGGCAGAGAAGCCCTCGCGTCCAAAGCGACGTCCACAGCGACCACTGCGGCGTCTGGTAACATTTGCAGAGGTGAAAGGATTATTGTTCCTTCAAAGTTATATTCTAGAAATTAACCATGAAGGCCATTTAGGTATTACCAGGTTAAAAAACAAAGTCAAACTGTCGTTCTGGTGGCCTGGCATTGATAACGATGCACAACCTTTTGTAAAACATTTTTCCATTTGTAAAGATGCTGACAAAACACAACGTGTATTTAGACCTACTTTAGGTACCAGATCTAATCCAGATCATTCATGGGAAGACCTAAGTATTGATTGTATTGGGCCTATTGAAAATAATGTAGGTATTCGTAAATACATTCTTGTTATTGACAACTATTCAAAATGGCCAGAAATTGAAATTACGGAAGTTATTAAATGTTTTGAAAAGTTGTTCATACGTGAAGGCATTCCCAAAAGTATTCTTAGTGACAATGGTCCACAGTTTTCTTGAGAAACATTCTTATTTTTATTTAACAGGAATGGCATTTGTGGAAAAAAAACCCTGTCTGTCATCCCGCTGGGAATGGTATTGCGGAACGTTTCAATAGGGTTATTATGGGGAGTGTGCAAGCTTCTTTAAATTCAGGAATAGATTGGGAAAAAATAACTTTTTAGTACTATATGGGCTTATAGAACCACACCCACTGGCACCAGTTGTAGTCCCTTTGGATTTTGAGAGGTAGAGAACCTTTCACAAAAGATAATGTTGCATGGAACTCAAAGAAAATGTGTGGCAAATGGTCTCCTGTAATTGTTCGATCTAATTTAAGGAGGATGCACAAATCTTACAGAATTCAATTTGACAAGAAACATGGTACCAAAGATGCTGACTTAAAAATTGGTGATTGGGTTAAAGTAAAACTTGGATCTAAAGTGAAGAAAGGTGAAAGAAAATCCTGTGCACCATTACAGGTTATTGCTACGTATTCTAAATCTGCTAAATTAAGTGATGACAAAATTTGGCATCACAGTAGAATGGCTAAATGTGATAATACTCATAGTGACAACTTTTCTGGATGCAAAAGCAATAGAACATTTTCTTCCATGAATTGGATGTTGGATGATGTTACAGATGTTGGACTGAAACACTCTTCTTCACAACCTCTAAGTGTAAATAAAGAGGCTGTTTTTGTGGAGGGGGCACAATCTTCGAGTGTTACACGTGCTGGCAGATTAGTGAATTTACCAGTTAAATACCAAAGTTTTCTAATGTAATTGTTTTTTTTTTTTGCATTTTGATATGGAAGGGGATATGGTGGTTGACGTGTGTTCACTAGCATTATTCTTCTTTATTGTAATGTTATAGTCTTTATTGTATTGTTATATCGTTCTACAACTTTGTAGCTCAAATGCTCGTAGTATAATATTTTCTATAATACAATGTAAATGTTGTGATCATACTTTGATATTGTTTGATTTATATATATAAAGGAGGAAGATGGGGCATCTTGGCTATGCCTATTCTAGCGCCATGGTAACTAGAAGTATGTTGACATGCCATAGTTCTAGAATGGCAGTAGAGAGGCAGTTAGGGGGAGCTGTTGCTGAAGGATGTACATGTACCTGCTTGCTCCAATAAAGATACTTACCTTCTTCTATCTTTCTTTGAAGAATCTTCATTACAAAATGTCAGTTTATAAAGAAAATGCAGAATATCAAAATAATACTACCAAATAATGTGACTCATTTTGACATCAAATTTGCAAATTCTTGTGTCATAGTTTTGTCAAATTTGCTTCATAGTTTCATCTTCTTTGGCACTTAAATTCAGAGGCTCTGGTATCAGGATTAGCAGCATTTGTTATACTTAATTTGTGCCGTAGTGTAGTAGTGTAGGTAGTGGCACAGCGGCAGAGTGAATTCACAGGATGTGTATACAGTCAGAATTAAATACATGATAATATTTTTCACGATATTAATGTAAGATATATTTTGGAGAACTATAATTAGTATTGACCAAGGACAACCGTCGTATTATCAGAGATTGAAGCATCTCAGCACACTCTTTAATGAGATGTGATCATAGACTTTGATACCAAGGTTCATAAAGCATGAATTGAGCAATGCACGTCTAATTCGGGTGCATTCTCTCTCTCAGTTTTGGAATGACTGTGGGGCATATTACCAACAAGTAGCGATAATTATCGCTAAATAGGCTTAGCGACGATTTTATTATCGCTGCCTATCGCTGGATATGTTAGCGGAGAAAACATGCTACTAGCAACGTTTTTCTCCATTGTGCTAAAATATCCCGCGATAGCGGCGAAATGCGTGAATATCGCTGAGAATACAGCGATATTCACGCATTAGCGATGAAATGCTCTTAGCCATGTTATCCACCTCCCATTGGATAACATGGCTAAGAACTGGTCTGAGCAGGCGTTGGTTTTTGGCGATAGCCGGAATATTTCCATCTCTACGCCTGCCTTGCTAATAGGCGATAGCGACGTTAGCGACTGCTTCAGTCGCTAACAGGTTGGGTACGCCCACTTTGCAAGTCATTAGCGATAAATATCGCTGACATGCAAAGCGGGCCCCAAACCGCTCGCTATCGCCTAAAAGCTGTTGCTAACATAAGTGCCTATCACCACCCTTGGTGATATGCCCCTGTGTTTTAAGTAGTTAAAGAGTTGAAGCAGTACTATTTCTCCACCGTAGACAGTACTAAATGGGTGCTTGTCATGGGAACTTTTAAAGCATGTGCTGCTTTTGACTGGCAATGTAGCAGCACTGGCTGTCATATCTAAATTATGCAACACAACATAACACAGTAACATGGACGGAGCAATATAACTAAACTATTAAAAGATAACAGGGCACAAAACAGTCTAATCACAGAACAAAACCACAGTACAACACAACATCACATTTCAAAATTTCAGGACAAAAAACATAGTTGAACAAAAAACAACATATATGCAAATTCTTGTCACAAATCATCATGTCTGCAAACCTGCATCATAATAAGGTGGTAAAATGTGTTTGCACCATTCACTGCCTTAACATATCAGCAAGAACATGAAATAGCGCCAGTCAAAAATATTTTTTGTGATCCAGCCTAAATGTGTCCAGAGAGATTGTGCCTTTGCCAGCTGATTTAGTACCCTCTTAACAAAGGTTGTGTGACAACACATCATAAAGTGCACTGGCATTCGTCCTAAATGCCTTACACAGTGCTGGCTTGAACATTGCTGACACCATGATAGATATTTCAGTCTCCCATAAAGGTGAAATGAATTCTGCCTAGCAAGAACATTTTAATCTGTACACTGCTATCTCCCATAAATCTAAACCAGTGCTTAAATTGAGCTGGTGGAGCCCACCAGTTTTAATTTCCAGGGACCAGAAATTATTTTTCCTCAACAAACTTTAATCCAGAGCAAGCGAGAGAAAAACACAAAAGGAGGACAGAACATATGTGACAGAGGGAGAAAGCACAGATGAAAAAGAACCTGCAATAGAAAGTTAAAGAGGCAGGGGGTGTCTGGTGGTGAATTAAAAAGGCATGGCAGGACCCAAGACCACGCAGCAGCCTTTTTGTTCAGTATCCTGACCTTTGAGAGTGCCAACCGTGGGCTTTTGAACAAAAGTCTGGGCCCCAGCACTTACATTTGTTTACGAATTCAAACTTGCTCTACCCTGCTGTTGACATTGCACACACCTTTTCATATGCACAAAATACTCTGCAGGGCAAGCATTTCATGACTGTGCAGGTCAGCCACTACTGTGCAGGCCCAGCTTTTGATTTGGGACTAATAGATGAACACTAACAATGTACACCTGCACATTGCGGATGCAGCACCCGAGCCTCACACTTTGGGCAAATTGGAGGAATTCCCTCCCCAAAATATTTTTGTAAACAAGGCTAAACAATTAAATGCAGGCCATCCTTCAAATAAATTGGCTAAAAAACATAGATTTCAGAGACAGTGCCCACTTATCAGTATGATCACATGGTGAAAATGACCTTAAAGTTTGCTAATCTGGATCTCACCTACTAGACGTAGAAAACTGTCTGGTTGCAAAAGAACTTTTGGAGGATTATTAAAACCCTTACAGTGGGCTTGCAGCCTGCCCATTGCTTACTGCCAGTTGGCTTAATACTACTCTCATTTACTTGCTTCTTATCTGATGGCTTGCCTTCTCTTTGTGTGTGGCCCCTACCCTAGAGAATGCCCTATTTACCATAATTTGTACTAACAGCTGTGTATCCTCCCACTACTCACTTTTAGAGAACTACTTTTTTAGGTCTCGCCTAGACGAAAGCAAAAGCAAAGCTTTTGCTGTCTAGGGCGAGGCAACTTATGTTGTCACTTTTGGGGGAATGTGGACAGCAGACTGTCACGCGCTTCTCTTGCCGGAAATTTGACCTCGTGGGCACGCACACCCAGCCCGGCGCCGTGCACGTCCCCTGCCACAGATTCCCTGAACACACACATGCACACGCAGGCAGGAAGGCGCACACACACACACACACACACGCGCGCATCCCCCTCTATTTCCCCCCCACTCACCGGCACCCCCCCGCCGCACACACACAGGAGCGCACCTACACACACTCACGCACACACACATACAGAGGCCCCACCCCCCCGGCCGCCGCCACTGCCGCATACATACAAGCGCCCCCCCCACCGCCGCCGCAAACATGCAAGCCCCCCCGCCGCCGCCACCGCCGCAAACATACAAGCCCGGCCGCCGCCACAAACTAACAAGCCCCCCCCCCGGCCGCCGCCACCGCCGCAAACATATAAGCCCCCCAGCCCCACTTACTGCCATTCTAAAGTCAGTCTTGCAGCCTCCGTGGGGCTCTCCCTCGGGCATGGGAGCCCCGCGTCACCAGCACTGCTTCTCTCCGTGGGCGCGTGCGCGGGCTTCCGAAGACGGAAGTCCGCCCCATGGAAAGTTTCGGTTTCAGTCCGAGCAACTTGTTTTTTTAGTTCCTGTTCAGCCGGTTGGCAGCTGCGAGGAGTGCCTCGGTACCTCACACCGCCTGCGGCTGCTACAGGGAAATGCTGGTTTTATTTTGTGGAGTTTTTACAAGACCAAACGAACGCTGGCAGCTCAGATAGGCAGCGCGTGGCACACTTAATGTTAATGTTGTCTCTGCACAGAGGAAGGCGAAGGGTGGCCCCCATGTTCTGCCACAGCTCTTAAACGTAACGATTTGCAATACAATTGTACCTATTGCATTGCAAATGCATGTTTCGTTGTTGTATGTGCATGCTGAGCGCGGCGCCCCTTCAGGGACACCGTGATCTAATTGTTTATTTATTTTTTTACTTTAATTCGGAGCCCGGCACACCGCTCTCCTTTTCTAAACTTTTACAATGCATTGGGGAGAAAGGATGGATAAAAAATGTTGTATTTATAAATACTTTTCATTGAAAGGGCAGATGAATCCCTCCTTATGCATGGAGGGCAATGGCCTTGAACAGGTGCGCCCCCCCCCTCCCCCTAGATTCCCATACACCCCCAGGGACTGTGAGGCGGGAGGGTGCGAGTAACAGGCAACTAAGCATGGGCGTAAAATCCGTTCCGCTCGCGGATTTTGCGGATTTTCGGTAAATTCGCAATCCGCGAACTCTCGCGAACTTACCCAAAATTCGTAAATCCGTGTGAAGCGGATTATTTTGCTTGGTCGCACTTGCCAACTAGAATACTATACAATTTCGCGGGAGCAAAACGTAGATGCGGCGGGCAGCGACAATCTCGCAATTGCGAGATTGCAAAATTTGCAATTTCGCACAAGAAATCCACCAGCAGGCAGCATAAACCTTGAAAATTATGATTTTTATCAGAATAACTCCTCAGGTTGACATTTGCCTGCACTTTTTTTTGCAAGGAGTCCATTTTGGGGGGGGGGGGGGTTGGAGGAAGCAGCAGGCTCCTCTCAGTGCTTTTTTCATGTGCTGGTCACTTTGATTTGGATCTTGACCTGGAAGCACTCAGCAGGTGCAAAAGTTCAATCTTATCATTAGTAACCATTCCCTGTAGTGCCTGGAAGGATTACTTTTTGTGGATGCTGCTGGATATTTGGATTTTTGCAAAACTGAAAGCACTCAGCAGGTGCAAAAGTTCAATCTTATCATTAGTAACCATTCCCTGTTGTGCTTCCTGAGGGGCCCCTTCAGAGTTCAGTTGCCGACTTGCAACTATTCTATGACCCTGCTCTGACCCTCACAGCAGGCTCAGAGAAAGCAATTACAGATAAGGAAGCAGGTTCCAGCCAGGAAGTTCAAATTCAGTAACACATTAATCAGCCCCTAATTCATTTATGTCAGTTGAGGCAGGGCAGGTGTGCTTTTCCACCCATAATCTACAGTGATGAACTAGAGGGTGGCATGGGTGAGCCAGAGGGTGGCATGGGTGAGCCAGAGAGTGGCAGTGGTGAAACAGAGGGTGGCAGTGATGAAACAGAGGGTGCTGTGATGAACCAGATGTAGAAACAACATGTTCGCGACCGTTGCTACCCGAAAAGTAAGTTCGCGTTTGCGAAATGGTACAAAATCCTCGCGAACTGGCAGAAATCCTTGCGAACACAAAAAAAAAAATTAAAATCCGCAAATTCGCGAGAGTTCGCGGATTTTGCGGATTGCGAATCCGTAAATACGCAATTTCGCGGATTGCCAATTCGCAAAATCCACCCATGCTTACAGGCAACCAGTGGGCAAGGGAGGTTGGGCAGAGGCTCACACTCGCTGTAACCTGTTTGTTCTCTTCTGCGTAAACATGGGGGGAGAGGGGCGGGGTGTGTAGCAGTCTCCCGCTTAGCTGCCTCTGTCCTGGGAGGAAGACCTGTCGTTTTGGAAATTAAGAAACCTTTTTGCATTTCCTTCCTCACATTAAAAGGCATTACCAATGTCCTCTCCTGTGGCCCTCGAAATTCTACTTCGAATGCGTTGTATCTCATTGGAAATTCCAAGGAAGCAGGAGTTCGACTCACCTTTTACTCAATGGCCCATCACATACAACTCCCCCCCCAGGTGTGAGAATGCACCCAAGAACCGAGCCCACGCTCCCAAATGGGCGACGCCACTTCCAGGTGTGAGAAAGCAATCCTTCTGTGAGACTGCATTTATAAGCGTGAGAGAGAGCACTCGTGCTTTGAGACTGCACTACCAAATGGCAAACGGCACTCCAAGTGTGAGACAGCACTCCAGGCTGAGATTGTACTCCCATATGTTAAAAAGAAGTCAGAAGTGACACTTGAATCCCTGGGGTGAGACAGCACTGCAAGCGAGTTAGTATACCACCAGGTATGACAGCACTCCAGGCGTGACACTACGTTTACTGGCGTCAGACTATATTCTCAAATGCGGGGAGCCACTCGGCCATGAGACTGTACTATCCGATGAGAGTTAGCACCCTAGTTGCATGGTGTGAGACTGCACTCCAAGGTGTGAGATTGCACTCTGAGATATGCCATAGTTCGCCCGGTATCAGATTGCATTCCCACGTGTGAGGCAGCTCTCCGGCTACGAGACTCGTCACGGGTGTTAGAACCACTCCGGGTATGAATCTGTGTTCCGAGGAGTGAGACTCGCAGCCAGTGAGTGCCACTTGCACCGTGTGTAACATGTCGAGAGCTCCACTCGTGTTTCCTTTGGTCCGTGCTGGGGTCCCTCATCTGCTGGGTGAGTGCAGGGTGAAGGGTGCGCTTTAAATAGCCTGCTCCAGCCAGAGGTCCCAGGGCTCGCGGAGGGCCGAGCGGCGCGGCCGGGCTGCAGGGCAGCCCTGGACACCACCATGTTTTTCAGCTGCTTGATGACGGCGAAGAGCAGGAGTAAGAGCAACACCAGCAGTGCCCCGAATAGGGCCAAGTACAGCAGCAGGACTTGCAGAGGGACCAGTGGGCACAGATGTTTTAAGGCACAGGCACATTGGCTCTGGCCCAGGGCCCCAGCCTTTCAGGGGGCCCCCTGATAGATTTGGCTCTTATCTCCACACAGTCGTGCCCTGATGACCTTGAATAATTTGCAAACATACATTATTCTAAATACCATTTTCCTTGAATTTGTTTTTAATACAGGTAACAGGTGGGAGTGTATTACATTTTGTAGAGACATGTTGCGTTTGTTTTTTAACACCATGCAACATCTATAAACAAGCATTTGCAATGCAATAGGTCTCGCATTTTCGTGAGTTTAAGCTATTGGCATTGTAAATGACCATGCCTTTTTTTATGTTTTAAAAATGAAAACAAAAATAAAAGGCATTGTCATTTGCAATGTCAATAGCTCAAACTTGCGTTACTGCGAGACCTATTGCATTGCAAATGCTTGTTTATTTTTGGGTAGCACCTCCCGAGACTGCATGTATTTCCAGCTCTTGACTTGTGTGTTTCTCCCACAAATACCCACTTCTAGTTGTTCTGTAACTCGTGCGCTGCTAACATTCTCTCGTGTGCTTCTCCACGCCACACTCTGCCACCTGTGTTGCTCTCTCCCTCATGTACATCATTTCTCCTCTCCGCACCAGGTAACTTTATTTTTATTTTGTCACCCACCCCCTTTCAACATTGCTTTTCCTTTTCAGTTTGTCCATTGACCCCTACGACACTCTCCTTTTTTCCTTTTTTATATTTTAATTTTGTTTGAGGGCCTGGCAGTAAATTGCTACCAGCGCTTTGCTGTAAAACATTTTCCAGTTAGTAAAATTTACAGTTGAACAGATGTTGCACCAACGGTGATTTTGCTCCTCAATCTGATAGCAACCAAATGTGAGGTCTTGCTGATACACCCTTTGTTCCCATAATGTCATATTTCCATGGCAGCGATCTCATTTTGAAACTGCTTATCAAGATCAATAGCCAACATTTTTTGTGAGATGTGATGTGATGTGAAAGACATTTATAAAGCGCAGTGTACACTGTACAGTTTCTTGGCGCTGAGGCAAAAGGACAGAAGACAACTGACTGGACAGTGAGAGGGAAAAGAAGAAGGCAGGAGCAGGGTGGAGATGAAGGGGGGTAAGAGGGACCGGCGAAGAGGAAGATATTAGGATTTTAATTGTGCGCAGAGCGAAAAAGGTGAGTCTTGAGGAGGGATCTGAAGCGGGTGTAGAGCGAGGCCGACCTTATGTCCAAGGGGAGGGCGTTCCAGAGAGCTGGAGCTAGAAACGAGAATCTTAGGCCGCCCCATTTCTTACGCATTCTTTCTCATATTGTAGACACCAAATCTAATGCAAGCAGAGCTTCATATAAGACCTAATTCCAGAATGCATGTACTAGTGCCCCACAGATCCTATAGGCCCCTGGCCATACCAAAACTATCATCAAGTACCACAAAAAGCGAACTCTAATGGCCAACCCAGAACCCTTCATCAGTGACAAGCAAGTGTCAGACTGAGCTCCATTACAACTTTCCATATATTTTGTTTACTAATGGCATATCCTCCTCGCCTTCGCACTACATTTCTTTTTCATAGTCTCAAAGGACACAAAAACCCTTCACAGAAAAAAACTTACTGTCTCAGATTACCATGATCAGAAATGTGAAATGCACATCACCATCTATGAAGTTGGGAATGTAAGTCGGTATAGCTCCATATGTTCACCGCTGCCATAAATGGTTCTACCATTATTTACAACAATAACACTGATGCCTTGTGTACCATCTCTAAAGACTGTGGACCTCATTTACAAACATTTGATGCACGCCAGCAGGGCAGACTTTCCCGCTGCGCTGCCGAGGGTCAAACATACAAGATACGGTGCATTCCTGTCCTTCTCTCCTGCTCTGGTGTATAAACAGCAGCTGTGCCCCAACATCAGACATCCTTGCGTCATGTTGCAAGAGTGCCTGTGTTGCAGGTATAATTGTTTTTGTACAGAAAGGGACACCTTCCTTCACACCCTTCCTGCACTAAAACAACCATTGATGTTCTTTTCCTCCCTCTATGCGTGCTGTAGAATGTAACTCGAATAGAAAGAGGGAAAAAAGAGGAGAAATAAAAGTATTTCTCCTTGTTGCACCACTCCTACGCCTCCGTAGGGGAGGCATAGGAATCTGATGCATTCCCAGGTTTATTATTCTTCGTAAACCTGGGAATGCTTCAGATTGCATGGGTGTTGCATGGGAACATCCTCAGCACCACCCATAGAAAGCCCCTTTCATGCAGTTGTTCTGCGTGAAAGGGGCACATATTTACAAGGCCAGGAAAAGCCACGTAAAGTGGCTTTGCGTGGACTTGTAAATATGCTGCGGCACATTGTGCCACCGGAGCTTCAAAAAAGTGACGTTCCGGCAGCGCAAAATTGCCTTTAGGGCCCCGTAAATGATACCCTGTGACTCTGCTATCTAACCCTTCTTTGCTTGCTGCATCTTCTCAATATCACCTACAGACACTTCAGGGAATGGAACCAGATAACCTAATGCCAGTATAAATCAAAGTATTCAAGAAACCATAACCTAGCAAAGCTACTCCTACAATGACACAAACAGAAATATTGTCAAGGAGCAGGCCTTCCTGTATCCATCTCCACCCTTTATACAGTTCCTGTCTGTCGACCAATCCCCTAATCTAATCCAGCTACACAAAATACAACACTCACATTGATTCTCTACATAAGGACTCGCTCACCCATAGGCATGATTCAATGGGAGTTAAAATTACATGTCGCTTTTACATGCTTACTCTTTAAGCGGTCAAACCAAGGCTTCTGGGCATTTTTCCATGCACATTACTTCTAATTCATCCAACACACCTGAATACTCACTGATCACAGCTCGCACAACACATTTTATGAACACATTCTCCAGAGGGAATATAGCACATTGGAAATGCAATGTATTACATTGCGTGCTTTTACAAAGCGGTTGTTACAACAACCGCGTTGTTAGTACGCAATACATTCACATCGCAAGTCATTAAAATGACTTGCATTAGGGGGCGCACTGGTTTTAGGAATAGTATTATTTACTATTCCTACTCCAGTTTGCGCAACAGTAGGGAAGGTGTTGGAATTCGTTTCCAATTCCTCAGCGCCCCCCTACAGCAAGTCGTTGTAATGGCTTGCGATGTAAATGCATCGCGTACTAACAACGCGGTTTAATAGTACTGCGATTTAATGACAGCGTTGTAACCGCTGTTTCCCCTCCAGAGCAGGACACAATAAGCACTACCACAACTCAAGCTGCACAAACAAACTCAGAAGAATTGCCCACACACAAACTAGTAACCTCTCTCTCACGTGTCACATTAACGCATTCCTCCTGACCTGTAGGTCTGCGATCCCCAATGAAACTTCAATGTCAGTCTTCATCCAAGACTGTCACCATTACACTCCAAAAAGCCTGCTTCTGGTTATCCTCAGCACCACTGACTCAAAAAACATGTGTTTGAGTAAACTGTAAGGCAATGAGAAAACACTTTCAATTATACTCATACCTATTGTCTAAGAACGCGTGTGTACTCAGTCTACATGGCATAGACCGAAAGTTAATTAGTTATGATGAAGTTTATCGCAGTCTGACAATATTATTTAATCATGCAACAGAACACTTTAGGGCATATTACCAAGGAAGTGGCGGAGAGAGGCGTTAGCCGTCTTGGCTTAACGCGTCGCTCCGCCACTTCGGAAATGCAAGGCTGCACCATGTTAACAAGGATATTGTGCAGCCTGGCGTTTCCCCCTGCGATGGTGCTAAGTTACACAACTTAGCGCCAGCGCAGGCACCGTTGCAGCTGAGTGCAGGGGTGTCTGCGAGCAGGGAGGTTTGTGTATGTGTTGGAAGGAGTTCCTTCCTGCACATAAACAAACCTAAAATGCAATTTTGTAACTTTCATGTGTGCTGTTTCGTGCAGCACACATGGAAGTTACATAATGGCATTTTGAAAAACGGTTTGTTCATGGACAGGAAGGGACACCTTCCTGTACATCAATAAACCATGGCATTGTGCTTTTTCCATGTGTGCTGCACAAGGCAGCACACATGGAAAAAGCAAAAACGAGGAGAAATAAAGCATTTCTCCTCGTTTCGCCATTTTAAGACTAGTCATTTTCTGGTCTTAAGTTCGGCGCTTTCTCTTATTATCGCCAAACTTGATAATAGGTGGCAGCGTCAACTTCAATGGGTGTTGCGGTGTAACGCCCACCACAACACCCACTGCACGCTCCCTTTCACGCTGAGTTTAGCGTGAAAGGGGCACTATTATCAAGGCAGCGTAAAGCCACTTAACGTGTCTATAAGCCACTTTTAAGCCACATTAAGTGGCTTAACGCTACCTTGATAATAGGGTGCTGACCCTATCACCACCACAACGTCACAAAAAGTGACGTTGTGGTGGCCATAGTGGCTTCATAATATGCCCCTTTGTTGAATGAGAGTGTCACAGAAAAAAATTGTCATAACATTGGAGTGAAAATGCTGCCCCAGTGTGTATTAAAAAATACTTGTAATATTTTGTAGCAAAACTATCAGGCTCCCATCCTCTTTCTTATAACTATTTCTGTAATACCATCTACTTGTTGAATTGCTCTTTGTAACACCGCATATTTCATTTGATTTAGCTTTCTCTGTGGCGCTCTTTTGAATTTCAAAGTTCAGTACTAAGGCAGGGCTTACATGACTTCCTAAAGATATATAATGCAAAAGTATTGTTTTCTCTTGTTAAATATTAAAGACATTTGTTCTTTGAAAACATTGCAAGTGTATGGGTATATGTTAGAAATCGCAGCTCTCCCATTCCAATTCATGGAATATTAGGCCAGCAAAAATAAAACATTTCTGATTAATCAAACAATAGATAATTGAGTTCTTAAGTATCAAAATAAAAGTGCATCAGATAGCTAAAAAAGTGACCCACATTCGCAAATCTGGGCAGTTTTGAACTTGCAAACACATGCTGTATCTGTACTTTGTTAGGTATGGGAGACTGCATGCATTTGTGCTTGCTGCAGGCAATATTTGTGGTAATGCCAGTGAAATAATTAGTAAAAACCAGACCATAAAACAAACCCACAAAAAGCCACAACACCATTCCACACTCAGACCTGTGAGACCACCTCTTCTAGAACTGTAAGGGTGCCGCACAGGCCTGACACCATGTGATGTAGTCAATGAGGCAACTATTTCTAAATACAGTGAAAACTGATATGGGTTTCACAGTTTACACAAACTATTTTCTGAGAGTGGGAACCTGTTCAGTATATAAACAAAATGGGAAATCGGATGTTTTCACTGACTCATTAGTTGTGATAGAAGGGACAGGAGCCAGTTGCATGTACATACTCATTCTACTACACAGGAAAGTGAAGGATTCTAAATCTGTCTTGTCCAGCAACATGTTTCCAGGCGCTGGCACATTTAATCAGCTAGGTTATTGTAGGAACTCATCCTCACAGTCAATAGTTATTGCAAAGAGGCATAGTGATAGGTGGGATGTGATTGTGATGAACTTTGTCCCAGCTTCTGAGAATTTCCTGGATATATATTGGCCAGCTATGAGCCAATCAACATTGAGACTTTTAGAGTGTACAGCTATTTTACAATAACGATGACTTTTTTGGTGTCTGTTGTGAGAAGTTGGCCTGATATATAGTGCTCACTATTCTAGTGATCACTTTGTATCATACCAAACAACCCTTATTGATGATTGGTTGTAAGTCAACCTTTTAGACCAGCTATCCTAGTAGCATGGACACGAGCAGTCTTCAGGCTAAACTCTAGAGGGCGCGTTAAGCCAGCTGTTTTACCATCACATATACCCCTTGAACACCAAGTGAAAGGACACCACACAAGTTGTTATAAAAATATAGGATATTTATTAATAACAGTTCCACCCTGATCTCTTTATGAGTCAGGGAGCTAAGCACAATACAAAACTCTTACGAAAATACTATAAGTTACACAATTTACACAAATGCCCGAGGGGCACGAAAAACCATATACTCTAAAAGTGGAATGCGAAATACTAGCAGGTAAGTAACAAGATCCAGAGGCTTCAGGATCGCTAGGGATACACTACTGAACCTTCAGATTACGAGCAGGAGGCCTAAGGAGATCGGGTGCAGAGTGTGCACTCTCACGCGGGATGCGGGAAGAAGTCTATGGATGCTAGCTTTCGTAAAGTTAGTGTTATCGGACGAATCCGACTAGGTAGACTAAAAACGACAAAGGATCTGAACACTTGGATAGTGAACCTGTGCTGGAGTACCGAGATACTCAAGTTACCTAGCCCAGGGGCCGCGGCTGCATAGGGTTCAAGTGACGTCGGGAATCCTCGTTGAAGTCTATGGAGCCTGAAAGAAGAAGTTGCTGGCAGGCGACCAGTGATGAAGTTCGATGGGATCCAAGCCTGGATCGGAGTTGAAGATGACCTGAAAGCAGAGGGGACTCAGTTCTTAATCACTAGCCAGTGATCAGATGGGCACCAGGATGGCACCGGATGAGGGCACCTCGACCAGGTGAGTGGGCGACGCTTGGCTCTGCAGTCTCTCGGACCAGGAGGCGTTGTCGGTGACCAGGATGGAGGGGCGAGCTGTCCCACGAGGTTGTCTGCTGTCGGCGCTGCTGAAACCAGGATTGGAGCAACAAGCCTTGGCAAATTCGAGCCCACTCGGTGGACTCAAAATGGCGTCTGGAGTGGACCAGGAGGGTCCGGGGTGCTCCGCTGTTGGAGGGGAGCAAGGGCCAGTCTGGAGCACCCAGACCAGCGAAGAAAGTGTCGTGGATCGTCGTCAGGAGGGCCACAAGCCAGCAGGCAAGTAGCCGGACAACGCGGTGAGCAGCAAAGAGCAGAAGGGCCCCACGCAGATCTCGTGGAGGCTGGGGGGCTGGACTTCGGTGCTGGAGCTGCTTAGGGTTAGGGCTTCTCAAACCCCAGTGCACTTACTCGAGGGTCACTCGGGGGTTGTGCTGGTGAAGCGTCGTGCAGGTCTTGAAGATGGCCGGTCCCACGGGTCTCCTCACACCCACGAATATTAGCTGGGCTGGATGATGTAGGTAGAGGTCAGAGATGGCGGGAAGACCGGGTCTCGTCGAGCTGGGCAGTCTTGATCCGGAGGATGGTCTTACAGCAAACCGCAAGAGCTTCGATGGTGCCTGCTGGTGCAGGGTGGCTACTCCTTAGCCACAAGGGAGAGTCTTCAGAGAAAGTCAAGAGTTCCTTTCGTGGAAAGTAGTCAAGATTCAGAATTATCTAATTTGGGAAGGGGCCTGCTCCTATCCTTATACTAAGAAAAGGGGCTGGCACGCGACTAAGTCCTGCCCTATGGGTGGGACTAGGAGGGGGGTGGTTACACCCCTCTCCTTTGTCCAGTCTCTCCCCAGCTCAAGGGCTGGGGTGCCCCAGGAACTGGTTTGAGCCAGCCTATGCACAGTGAGCACCGGGGTGCCACTCTGCAGTCACCTTCCTTTCAGCCCTGCCTACCGGGGATACACAAAATCCTGTCTGGGATGGTGCTAGCACCGCCCCTGACAGGAAACCCTTTGTCCAGGCCTCCGTTGCTGGAAGGACTCCCAGCAGCAGGAGGGCAGACTTGTGTCTCGGTGGCAGCATCCATTTTGTGGAGCTGAGGCTATGTCTGACTTTAACCGGGGTTCACAGTTACATACATGTCGTGTCCCTCTAGAAGGGTGGAATGCTAACGCCGTTGCCAGAATTGGCGAGGGGTTAGTATTCCAATTCGTATGACACCTTACTCGACATGTTTTGATAAAGCTATACCAAAGTTAGCATTTAACCGCGAGGATTATAATGCACTTAAGAGTATATGGTATAGCGTTATCATGGAACAGCTATTTGGACTTGGTTCCGCAAGCTGCAAACGGGCTCAGCTCATGCCAGAGCACCATCTCACATAATTCCAAGCACTCTGCCTTCAGGATCGATAAGGCCTGCCATAGGAGTGACTGATAGGAATATATGTGTCCATTTTAGGGTTAGATATAGGTATACTATATCTAAAGCAAAGGGTGATTACACCACCTTGCCCCAGCTGTCGTGCAGCCAGTTGTGTCTGTTTGGGTGGCCAGCCAGGGGTGGCATAATACATGCTTCAGCCCCTGGTAGGCCCTGGGTACACCTATGCCCTGGATACCTAAGGTATGCTGTACAGGGACTGATAAGGTGGCCCAGTACCAATTGGTAAAATGCACCTAAGGTACATGGTTGTAATTTAGAGAGAGAACAGCTAGGCTGTGGGTCTGATTAGCAGGCCCACAGCCAGGGAAAGTCGTAAATCAGCGAAGCAAAAAGCAAACATCTGGGGTGGCCATGGGATTGCAGACCCCGCTCTCCTACATAACCCCCCACCCCAAACTTAGGAACATTAAACTAACCTTGACCAGGTGAGTCTTCTTGCTCTAAGTGGAAGTACCTGGAGAGACCATCTGCATTACCATGGTCAGTCCCTGGGCGGTGCTCCACTGTAAAGTCCATCCCCTGTAGGGAAATGGACCACCTAAGAAGTTTGGGGTTTTCACCCTTCATTTGATTTAGCCACAAGAGGGGCTTATGGTCGGTCTGAACTTTGAAGTGAGTACCAAAAAGGTATGGCCTCAACTTCTTCAGGGCCCAAACCACAGCAAAGACCTCCCTCTCAATAGCTGACCAACGTTTCTCTCTAGGGGTCAGCCTTCTGCTTATAAAAGCAATGGGCTGGTCATGACCATCAATATTCAGCTGAGATAGAACAGCTCCCACACCCAACTCAGAAGCATCTGTTTGGACAATGAATGGCTTGGAGTAGTCTGGACTCTTGAGAATAGGTTTCAAAAAAATGGAGGATCCCCTGGTGACGGATGTCAGGGAGGGGGAGTTAAGATTGACAAAGAGAATCCCTGTTTTTTTGGAGCAGCCTCGAATCGCTGAAGGAAATAGTCCCAAAGGGGTTTTCTTACACAGAATCTATTAGATTCTGTGTAAGAAAACCCCTTTGGGACTATTTCCTTCAGCGATTCGAGGCTGCTCCAAAAAAACAGGGATTCTCTTTGTCACTCTTGAGAATAGGTGCAGTGCACATGGCCTGCTTTAGGTCATCGAATGCCTTCTGACAGCTGACTGTCCACTGAACTTTCTTTGGCATTTTCTTACTTGTCAGGTCATTAAGTGGAGTCACAATGGTTCCATAATTTCTGACAAATTTTCTGTAATAACCAGACAGGCCTAAGAAAGCTCTGACCTGTGTCTGGGTGGTTGGAGGAGCCCAGTCCTTTATGGCCTGTATCTTGCTCTCCAGAGGTTGAACTTGGCCTCCACCTACAAGGTGGCCCAAGTATACAACTTGACTCTGCCCTATCTGGCACTTAGTAGCCTTGATAGTGAGGCCTGCCTTTTGCAGGGCCTCTAAAACTTTCCTCAGGTGGATCAGGTGATCCTCCCAGGTGGAGCTAAAGACAGCAATATCATCTAGATATGCTGCACAAAAGTCATCCAGCCCAGTGAGAACTTGGTTCACCAACCTTTGAAAAGTGGCAGGTGCATTTTTCAAACCAAAGGGCATCACCACAAATTGGTAATGACCTCCTGGGGTAGAAAATGCTGTCTTGGCCTTGGCATCCTCAGCTAACCTGATTTGCCAATAACCAGCTGTCAGGTCAAATGTACTCAAGAACTTGGCAGAAGCCAATCTGTCAATGAGTTCATCTGCTCTTGGTATTGGATGGACATCTGTCTTAGTGACAGCATTGAGACCCCTGTAGTCTACGCAAAACCTCATCTCTCTCTTACCATCCTGGGTGTGAGGTTTAGGCACTAGAACTACAGGACTAGCCCAAGGGCTCTCTGAGAGTTCAATGACTCCCAATTCCAACATCTTTTGTACTTCAGTTTTTATGCAGTCCCTGACGTGGTCAGGTTGCCTGTAGATTTTACTCTTTATAGGCAGACTGTCTCCAGTGTCCACCTCATGTGTGCACCAGTTTGTCTGACTGGGGGTCAGAGAAAACATTTGTCTGTAGGATTGAAGGACTTGCCTACAATCCTGTTGCTGATGCTCAGAGAGGCTGTCAGAAAAGACTACACCATCTACTGACCCATCATCAGGGTTCTGAGTGAGCAGGTCTGGGAGAGGGTCACTCTCTTCCTCCTGTCCCTCATCTGTGGCCATGAGCAAGCCCATGTCCTCCCTGTCAACAAATGCTTTGAGCCTATTCACATGAAGTACTCTGTGAGGGCTCCTGGGTGTTCCCATGTCAACTAAATAGGTGACTTCTCCCTTTTGTTCAATGATGATGTGGGGTCCAGACCATTTGTCTTGGAGAGCTGCTGGGGCCACTGGCTCCAACACCCACACCTTCTGTCCTGCATGGTATACAGTTAGGACAGCCTTTTGGTCATGCCAAGCTTTTTGAAGTTCCTGGCTGGCCTCAAGGTTTTTGGATGCCTTCTCCATGTACTCTGCCATCCTGGAGCGGAGACCAAGTACATAGTCCACTATGTCTAGCTTAGGCTTTTTGAGAGGTAACTCCCATCCTTTCTTCACCAGACATAGGGGTCCTCTTACAGGATGTCCAAACAAAAGCTCAAAAGGGCTGTAACCAACCCCCTTCTGTGGGACCTCTCTGTAAGCAAACAGAAGGCAGGGTAAAAGGATGTCCCATCTTCGCCTAAGCTTTTCTGGTAACCCTTTTATCATCCCTTTGAGGGTCTTGTTGAATCTCTCAACAAGCCCATTGCATTGTGGGTGATAGGGTGTGGTGAATTTGTAATTGACACCACATTCCTTCCACATAGCAGTCAAGTATCCTGACATAAAGTTGGCACCTCTGTCAGAGATCACCTCCTTAGGGAACCCCACTCTGGAGAAAACTCCAACCAGGGCCCTTGCCACAACAGGAGCTGTAGTGGTTCTAAGGGGAATAGCTTCTGGATACCTGGTGGCATGATCCACTACCACCAGTATAAATCTGTGTCCAGATGCTGTTGGGGGGTCCATTGGTCCAACAATGTCAATCCCCACTCTTTCAAAGGGAACCCCCACCACAGGTAGTGGTATAAGGGGGGCCTTTGTTGTGCCACCTGATTTGCCACTGGCTTGGCAGGTGACACATGAACGACAAAAGTTCTTAGTGTCCTCAGACATATGGGGCCAGTGAAAGTGTGGGGCAAGCCTGTCCCAAGTCTTATTCTGGCCTAAGTGACCTGCACGGGGAATTTCATGGGCCAAGGTGAGAAGGAAACCTCTCAGAGACAAGGGGATGACCAGCCTCCTGGTAGCACCAGGCTTGGTGTCTCTTGCCTCAGAGTAAATGAGTCCATCGTCCCAGTACACTTTATGGGCACCTGGGGCATTCCCTGCAGCCGCAGCAGCAGCCTGCTGTCTGAGGGATTCAAGAGAGGAACAGTCTAACTGTGCCTGCCTCAAGTCTGCCCTGGAAGGGCCCCCTGTCCCAAGAAACTCAACCTGTTCAGGCTCAAGCTCTTCTAGGACAGTTCCTTCTGGGGTCTTGGGGTCAGTCTCCTGAGAGAGCTGATCCTGTTCCTGAGGCAGGGGGGAAGAGTCAATCTTACCCCTACTGCTCTTTCTCTTGGTTAGTGTCTGGTCCATTGTTCCAGGATCCAGCACTAGTTCAGCTGGGCATGTCTTGGCCTGTGACCTAGTCACAGCACGGACATGTGCTGACAAACCTAACATTTCCACATGAGTCCTATACTCCACATCTGACCATAAGGAGGATTCCAAATCATTGCCCAAAAGACAGTCCACAGGGAGGTCTGAACTAACAACAACCCTTTTGAGGCCATTTACCCCTCCCCAGGAGAAGTTAACAAGTGCCATACTATGGGAGGTAGTGGCATTGCTAGCATTGGTCACCAGGTAGTCTGCTCCCAGTATTACCTGGTCAGGGTCCACAAAGTTAGGTGTCACCATTGTGACACTGGCACAAGTGTCCCTGTAGGCCTGAGCCATTTTTCCATTTTCCATTAAGCAAGTACAGGCGTCTGCCTGTACTTGCCCAGAGTACTGGGACTTAGTGTAGGGGTCATATCCATGTCCCCAGTACAAACAAGAACAGCCTGAGTAGGTGTTCTGACTAAGTCAGAGCCCGCCTCAGTTCCCAGGGTTAACCCCACTATAGCCTTAGGAGGATTACTACCACTACTAACTGAACTAGGGGGTGCAGGTGCCTTAGGGGCAGTAGTGGTAGGAGTTGGGCCTTTCTTGGTGCACTCACTAAACCAGTGAGTATTACTTTTGCAGTATTGGCACCATGGTTTCTTCTGACCATTCTTCTTCTTCTGGGAATTCTGGGAATTCTGGGACCCACCCTCTTTAGATTGTTAGGGCCCTGTTGAAGACTTCTGGTCATTTTGCTTGTTCTCATTACCCTTGGGATCTGCTTTCTTCTGGCCACCACCCTGGTTCTGGTTCTGCTGCTTGACCCTTGTCCTGACCCATCTGTCTGCCTTCTTTCCCAATTCTTGGGGAGAGGTCAGATCTGAGTCAATAAGGTGCTGATGCAACAACTGATTCTGACAATTACTTAAGATTTGCTCTCTCATAATTAGATTATACAATCCTGTGTAATCAGTAACTTTACTTCCCAGTAACCAGCCTTCAAAAGCCTTAGTGGCACAATCTACAAAGTCAGTCCAATCTTGAGACTGAGTTTTCTGGGTATACCTGAACAGCAACCTGTACTGCTCAGTGGTTAAGCCAAACCCATCAATCAGTGTGTTTTTCAAGACTTGGTAATTGTTAGCATCCTCAGCTCTAGTAGTGAGGAGCTTATCTCTACCTTTGCCTTCAAAGGAGAGCCACAAAATAGCTGCCCACTGACTCTGGGGGATGCACTGGACAGTGCAGGCCCTCTCCAAAGCAGTCATCCATTTGTGGATGTCATCCCCTTGTTTAAAGGGGGGCACTATTTTACTCAGGTGTCTAGTATCAAAACTCCTGTCTTTATCCTTAGGGATAATGCTGCCACCAGTGGGGACTACCCCACTTAACTGTTGCTCTCTAGCAAAGGCAAGCTTTTCTTTGGCAAGGGCAAGTTCTTCCCTCTGAATCCTTAGATTAGCCTGTTTCATCCTTGCTTCATGTTCTCTTCTCTGAGGGGAAGTCAGTCTCCTCTGGGGAGAGATCATTCTCCTCTGAGCAGAGGCATGAGAGTGCACAGATCTATTGGAGTCCCTAGAATGAGATCTGTCTCTTCTAACTCCAAAGTTAGGCCTGCTTAGGGTCAGTACTGGGGGTCCCCCAGATCCTCCCCTATGTAGGTCTCAGTTGGCCCTAGTAAGCCTGACTAGCTCAGGACCATTGTCTGCCTCATCCCCAGAAATAACCTCTTCATCCTCTTCATCTTCTTCCTCCTCTACTTCCTCAGTTTCAGGGAGGTCAGGATCACCCTGGGTACCTTCTAAGGGGGGCATGCTCCCATCTGTATGAGAAGCCTTTCTAGCATCATAATTCTCTAAGAGACCTAACAGAAAAGGAGTGGTAGGGTTAGAACCCTGTTTTAGTTTCCTGGAGGTACACAACTGTCTCATCTCCTGGAAGCTAAAGCCTGCATATCTGGAAGTGACCTGTGGAAGGTCCACAACCACAAGGGGAGTCTCTGAAGATTCTCCTTGGGTAGACATGCTTCTAGTGTGGTGTAAGTGATGCACCTACCTACACTATGGGTTTACCTACTGATCCCTTGCTAAGAGTTGTAGTCAGGGTGTGCTAAGCCCTGTTACACCACAACAGCTGGTTCAGTAGAACTCAGAGTATTCTAAGTTAAGTTATATGTACCTGGGTACTTATGTGATCTTTCAATCGATATTCTTAGGATACGTGCGAGGTAAAACAACAGCAAGCTCAAATCCCACCCGCTGCACACCAATGTGAGAAGTTGGCCTGATATATAGTGCTCACTATTCTAGTGATCACTTTGTATCATACCAAACAACCCTTATTGATGATTGGTTGTAAGTCAACCTTTTAGACCAGCTATCCTAGTAGCATGGACACGAGCAGTCTTCAGGCTAAACTCTAGAGGGTGCGTTAAGCCAGCTGTTTTACCATCACATATACCCCTTGAACACCAAGTGAAAGGACACCACACAAGTTGTTATACAAATATAGGATATTTATTAATAACAGTTCTACCCTGATCTCTTTATGAGTCAGGGAGCTAAGCACAATACAAAACTCTTACGAAAATACTATAAGTTACACAATTTACAGAAATGCCCGAGGGGCACGAAAATCCATATACTCTAAAAGTGGAATGCGAAATACTAGCAGGTAAGTAACAAGATCCAGAGGCTTCAGGATCGCTAGGGATACACTACTGAACCTTCAGATTACGAGCAGGAGGCCTAGGGAGATCGGGTGCAGAGTGTGCACTCTCACGCGGGATGCGGGAAGAAGTCTATGGATGCTAGCTTTCGTAAAGTTAGTGTTATCGGACGAATCCGACTAGGTAGACTAAAAACGACAAAGGATCTGGCCACTTGGATAGTGAACCTGTGCTGGAGTACCGAGATACTCAAGTTACCTAGCCCAGGGCCCGCGGCTGCATAGGGTTCAAGTGACGTCGGGAATCCTCGTTGAAGTCTATGGAGCCTGAAAGAAGAAGTTGCTGGCAGGCGACCAGTGATGAAGTTCGATGAGATCCAAGCCTGGATCGGAGTTGAAGATGACCTGAAAGCAGAGGAGACTCAGTTCTTAATCACTAGCCAGTGATCAGATGGGCACCAGGATGGCACCGGATGAGGGCACCTCGACCAGGTGAGTGGGCGACGCTTGGCTCTGCAGTCTCTCGGACCAGGAGGCGTTGTCGGCGACCAGGATGGAGGGGCGAGCTGTCCCACGAGGGTGTCTGCTGTCGGCGCTGCTGAAACCAGGATTGGAGCAACAAGCCTTGGCAAATTCAAGCCCACGCGGTGGACTCAAAATGGCGTCTGGAGTGGACCAGGAGGGTCCGGGGTGCTCCTCTGTTGGAGGGGAGCAAGGGCCAGTCTGGAGCAACCAGACCAGCGAAGAAATCAATCAATCAATCAATCAGAGCATTTGTATAGCGCACTACTCACCCGGAGGGTCTCAAGGCGCTGGGGGGGGGGTCCGCTACTGCTCGAACAGCCAGGTCTTGAGCTGCTTCCTGAAGGCGAGGTGGTCCTGGGTCAGGCGGAGGTGGGTCGGAAGGGAGTTCCAAGTCTTGGCGGCCAGGTAGGAGAAGGACCTTCCTCCTGTGGTGGCTCTTCGGATGCGGGGGACGGCGGCGAGTGCGTGGCTGGTCGATCGAAGCTGGCGCGTGGGAGCGTAGAAGTTGAGGCGGCTGTTGAGGTATCCTGGTCCTTGGTTGTGTAGGGATTTGTGTGCGTGGGTGAGGAGCCGGAAGGTGATTCTCTTGTTGACCGGGAGCCAGTGCAGGTCTCTCAGGTGTCCGGAGATGTTGCTGCGGCGGGGGATGTCCAGGATGAGTCGTGCTGAGGTGTTCTGGATCCGCTGGAGTCTCTTCTGGAGTTTGGCGGTGGTTCCGGCGTAGAGGGAGTTGCCGTAGTCCAGACGGCTGGTGACGAGGGCCTGGGTGACCGTCTTCCTGGTCTCGGTGGGGATCCATCGGAAGATTTTGCGTAGCATTCTCAGGATGTGGAAGCACGACGAGGAGACGGCGTTGACTTGTCTGGTCATGGAGAGGGAGGAGTCCAGGATGAAGCCCAGGTTGCGTGCGTGGTCAGTTGGTTTGGGTGCGCTGCCCAGGGCGGGGGGCCACCAGGAGTCGTCCCAGGCGGAGGGTGAGGATCCCAGGAGGAGGACTTCCGTCTTGTCTGAGTTCAGTTTCAGGCGGCTGTTCGACATCCATTTGGCTACTTCTGTCATCCCTTCGTGCAGGTTGGCTCTGGCGGTGGCGGGGTCGTTAGTGAAGGAGAGGATCAGCTGGGTGTCGTCGGCGTAGGAGATGATGTTCAGGTTGTGCTGGCGTGCGATGGCTGCGAGGGGGCTCATGTAGACGTTGAAGAGAGTTGGGCTGAGCGAGGAGCCTTGAGGAACGCCGCAGATGACTTCGGTGGCCTCGGATCTGAACGGGGGGAGGCGGACTCTCTGTGTCCTTCCGGTGAGGAAGGAGGTGATCCACTCCAGTGCCTTCTCCTGGATTCCGACGTTGCTGAGGCGCTGTACTAGGGTGCGGTGGCAGACAGTGTCGAAGGCCGCGGAGAGGTCCAGGAGGATGAGGGCCGCTGTTTCTCCGTTGTCGAGCAGGGCTCGGATGTCATCTGTGGCTGCGATCAGGGCGGTCTCGGTGCTGTGGTTGGCCCGGAAGCCAGACTGCGAGAGGTCAAGGGAGCGGTTCGTCTCGAGGGAGGTGGACAGTTGCTTGTTGACGGTCTTCTCGATGACTTTAGCCGGAAACGGGAGCAGCGAGATGGGGCGGTAATTCTTGAGGTCGGTAGGGTCTGCTGATGGTTTCTTGAGTAGAGCGCTGAGTTCGGCGTGCTTCCAGCTCTCCGGGAAGGTGGCGATGTCGAAGGAGGTGTTGATGATGTCCCGCAGGTGGGGTGCGATGACAGCGTCGGCCTTGTTGAAGACGTGGTGAGGGCAGGGGTCTGTCGGAGATCCGGAGTGGATGGAGTTCATCGTGCGGATGGTGTCTTCGGTGCTGATCGGGGTCCAGGCGCGGAGGGTGGTGGTGGGGGGCGGTGGTTCGGTCGTGGCGTGCGTTGGTTGAGTGCTGAAGCTGTTGTGGATGTCCGCGATCTTGTTGTGGAAGTAGGAGGCGAGGGAGTTGCAGAGGTCTTGCGAAGGGGTGATGTCATTGTTTCCGGCGTTGGGGTTGGAGAGCTCTTTCACGATGTTGAAGAGTTCCTTGCTGTTGTGTGCGTTGTTGTCCAGTCGTTCCTTGAATGCGGTTTTCTTGGTGGCGCGGATCAGCTGGTGGTGTTTTCGGGTGGCGAGCTTGAGGGCAGTCATGTTGTCCGGTGTTGGGTCTGTGCGCCAGGTTTTCTCGAGTGCTCTGCAGTTCTTCTTGGAGCTCTTGAGTTCGTCGTTAAACCATGGGGCTTTCTTGCTGCCGGGTCTGCTCGGCGGGGTCTTCAGCGGGGCGAGTTCGTCTGTGCAGTCGCTGATCCATTTCGTGAGGTTGGTGGCTGCTTGACTGGGGTTCGTTGTGCTGGTGGGAGGGTTCTTGCTCAAGGACGTAGTGAGCTGGTCTGCAGTGATCTTGTTCCAGCTTCTGCGGGGAGCCTGTTGCTGGTGATGGTGGAGCGTGGTCCTTCTGAAGCTGAAGTGGACGCAGCTGTGGTCCGTCCATTGGAGTCCCGTGGCGTGGCTGAAGGCGATGTCCTTGCTGGAAGAGAAGATCGGGTCGAGTGTGTGTCCGGCGTAGTGGGTGGGGGTGGTCACCAGCTGCTTGAGTCCCAGGTTTGCGAGGTTGTCCAGCAGGGTGGTGGTGTTGCGGTCGTTGTTGTTCTCCAGGTGGAAGTTGAGGTCCCCGAGGAGGATGTAGTCGGCTGAGGGGAGGGCGAGCGGGCTGATGAAGTCGGCGATGTCCTCGCTGAATTGTGTGCGTGGTCCCGGGGGTCTGTAGATGAGGGTGCCTCTGAGGGTGGTCTTGGGGTTGACGTGGATCTGGAAGTGCAGGTGTTCGGCGGGTGCGATGGTGTCGTCGGTGTTGGTCGTGATGCGGATGGTGTTCCTGTGGATGATGGCGATGCCTCCTCCTGTCTGGTTGACGCGGTCCCTCCGGATGATCTTGTAGCCGTCCGGGATGGCGATGGCGATGTCGGGAGCTGAGGAGGCGTTCATCCAGGTTTCTGTGAGGAAGGCGACGTCTGGGGCTGTGGTGTTGAGCAGGTTCCAGAGCTCGACGGCGTGTCTGTGGACGGAGCGGGTGTTGAGCAGGATGCACTTCAGGTGGGTGCTGCTGGTGCTCTGCTTGGTCGGTGCTGGTGCAGTGCAGGTCCGGATGCAGGAGAACTTGCAGGACTGGCAGATGAAGGGTCCATGGGTGCGTATCGGGGTGGCTCGGTAGCATCCAGGGGTTCGGCCGGCGTTGAGTGCGTTGAGGGTGGTGGCATCGTACGTCCGGCGGGTGGGCTGGGGTCTGCGAGGGCCAGGGGTCCTGGCACTGGGCGCGGTCCAGGCGCGGACGGGCGTAGACGGGCTTACCTTCGGCGCTCAATCGGTGCTCCCGCTGCGCGCGTCCGCTGCGCGGTCGCTCTGGGGGCGTCATAAGAAGGGGGACGTGAGGGCGGGTCAGCTGGGCGGCGGGAGCGGCTCGTCCAATGGGCCGGTGGTGGGCGGGGCCTGGGCGAGCAGCGGCGGGAACGGGCGAGCGGCCGGCTCTGCAGTGGCTGGGCCGCTCGTGGGACCAGGGGGGCGTCTGCGGCGGCTGGTGTCGTGGATCGTCGTCAGGAGGGCCACAAGCCAGCAGGCAAGTAGCCAGACAATGCGGTGAGCAGCAAAGAGCAGAAGGGCCCCACGCAGATCTCTTGGAGGCTGGGGGGCTGGACTTCGGTGCTGGAGCTGCTCAGGGTTAGCGCTTCTCAAACCCCAGTGCACTTACTCGAGGGTCACTCGGGGGTCGTGCTGGTGAAGCGTTGTGCAGATCTTGAAGATGGCCGGTCCCACGGGTCTCGTCACACCCACGAATCTCAGCTGGGCTGGATGATGTAGGTAGAGGTCAGAGATGGCGGGAAGACCGGGTCTCGTCGAGCTGGGCAGTCTTGATCCGGAGGATGGACTTACAGCAAACAGCAAGAGCTTCGATGGTGACTGCTGGTGCAGGGTGGCTACTCCTTAGCCACAAGGGAGAGTCTTCAGAGAAAGTCAAGAGTTCCTTTCGTGGAAAGTAGTCAAGATTCAGAATTATCTAATTTGGGAAGGGGGCCTGCTCCTATCTTTATACTAAGAAAAGGGGCTGGCACGCGACTAAGTCCTGCCCTATGGGTGGGACTAGGAGGGGGGTGGTTACACCCCTCTCCTTTGTCCGGTCTCTCCCCAGCTCAGGGGCTGGGGTGCCCCAGGAACTGTTTTGAGCCGGCCTATGCACAGTGAGCACCGGGGTGCCACTCTGCAGTCACCTTCCTTTCAGCCCTGCCTACCGGGGATACACAAAATCCTGTCTGGGATGGTGCTAGCACCGCCCCTGACAGGAAACCCTTTGTCCAGGCCTCCGTTGCTGGAAGGACTCCCAGCAGCAAGAGGGCAGACTTGTGTCTCGGTGGCAGCATCCATTTTGTGGAGCTGAGGCTATGTCTGACTTTAACCGGGGTTCACAGTTACATACATGTCGTGTCTCTCTAGAAGGGTGGAATGCTAACCCCGTCACCAGAATTGGCGAGGGGTTAGTATTCCAATTCGTATGACACCTTACTCGACATGTTTTGATAAAGCTATACCAAAGTTAGCATTTAACCGCGAGGATTATAATGCACTTAAGAGTATATGGTATAGCGTTATCATGGAACAGCTATTTGTACTTGGTTCCGCAAGCTGCAAATGAGCTCAGCTCATGCCAGAGCACCATCTCACATAATTCCAAGCACTCTGCCTTCAGGATCGATAAGGCCTGCCATAGGAGTGACTGATAGGAATATATGTGTCCATTTTAGGGTTAGATATAGGTATACTATATCTAAAGCAAAGGGTGATTACACCACCTCGCCCCAGCTGTCGTGCAGCCAGTTGTGTCTGTTTGGGTGGCCAGCCAGGGGTGGCATAATACATGCTTCAGCCCCTGGTAGGCCCTGGGTACACCTATGCCCTGGATACCTAAGGTATGCTGTACAGGGACTGATAAGGTGGCCCAGTACCAATTGGTAAAATGCACCTAAGGTACATGGTTGTAATTTAGAGAGAGAACAGCTAGGCTGTGGGTCTGATTAGCAGGCCCACAGCCAGGGAAAGTCGTAAATCAGTGAAGCAAAAAGCAAAAATCTGGGGTGGCCATGGGATTGCAGACCCCACTCTCCTACATCTGTCTCCGTATGATATTACACCTTGCTGAGACATTTGATTGCAAGACGTGAAGAAACGCATAGAGTAAATAAACAGCAGTGTGTGTGGGGAGGTCTCCTCTGAGAAACAGACTAACCTTTGTTAATCTTCATCACTTTTTACCGGCCTATTTTCCCCTATTATATTTTTTGTCATTTAGTGAAACATTTAGAATAAGCAGATTGTCTCTCTATTCAATCGAAAGCCCTTTGGTTGCTTAATTTTCATATGAGCCTTGCAACTTTATCAGAGTATAGCCTTGCCCATAGCCCAGTCCCAATCCCAGAAATGGAAAAGCTTTGGTAACACCTAGTATGATTGTTTGTAAAGAAAACTTCTTAGCAATGATGGTATGTTTAGGTCTTGTCTACCAGACAGCAGAAATAGTCTAGTTGCAAAAGACCTACAGTGGGCTTAGGTCATGCCCATTGTTTACCATTGGTTGGCTTTATTGTCACTCTCATGTGCATACTTATTATTTAATGCTTGCCTTCCTCTGTTTGTGTTTATCCCCTCCCATGAGCAATACCCTTTTACCGTCCTTTTGATTGGGTGAATTGTATCCTTTGATTGGACACATTAAGGGAACTACTTTTTTCTTTTGGTTAAACACTCCATAAGAGTGCATGTGTTTTTTGTATCTGTCTCAATGGTGCACCTCTCCCCCCACCAAATGACAGAGAGGCTCATAACACTCCTTTGAATATCCAAAGAGAATAGCATTTGCCATCTCTCTTAGATTGTCTAGGGTCACTTAAAAGACCACAAAATCGCTGAAAAGTATCACTAGTCACTTCAGAATGGCCCATCATTTTTTTCTTTTTGTAAACAATATCTGTGGGACAGCCACGGCCCATAGAGGGAGTTACGGTGGGGCAGGAAGGCGGGGCGGGGGAGGGGCAGGGTGGTGGGTGCTAAAAACCGGAATATGGATCATTGGAGGTAAGTATCTGCATCGCATTTTGCGATGCAGGGCGGGCTACGAAATTCGTTTTATTTATTAAATTGTCTACTTACCTCCAATGATCCATATTGCGGTTTTTAGCACCCCTCCACCCTGCCCCTCCCCCGTCCCGCCTTCCTGCCCCACCGTAACTCCCTCCACGGGCCACGGCTGCTGTGGGAGTTTGTGCTGAAAATGCACATTTAGGCCTCCTGTGTTTCGAAATGTTTTCATTGGTAAATTCACTCCTGCCACTTGCTACCGTAGGCCCAACTTGAGTAGGTCAGATTTGCTGCACTCACTCGGTGCAACATTACCACATATTTATACCACATGTTTGGAGGTCTCCCAGACGGCATTCATTGGGCCCTGTATTAACTCACACCAGTAGCAGATAATGATGACTATATTAAGAAATCGCCCCAGCACCATTTCCTGTGGTGAAATAAACAGAAAGGGTTTTCTTCCCAGGGCTCTTGTAATTCCATGGGATCATTCTTAAAGCCTGACATCCGCTTATACTCCATGCTGTGTTCTGAACTCTCCCCCTCTATATCATTAATTGCATGGAATCCATTTTGGATTCATTTCTTTCTTTGAGCCTCTTTCTCCCCCTCCCCCGCGCCCCCTCCTTTAGCCGAGCTTCTTTTCCTGAGACGCATTTGGTGCCAGAGTTAATCCTTTGAGGCCTACATTCCTTCCTTATCACACTAGGGAAAACAAATTACTTTGCACTTTTTTGCTGAAAGCTATGTGTTGTCACACGGAAAAAAAAAGATTTCGCATCTGGATTTGATTTTTTTTCCACCAAGAGCCGGCTCTGGACAACAGAGGGTCAGAGGCGAGAAAAGCTGCAGGGGGCCATTGGCTGGCTCATGGCCCCACATCCCCAGCGGGGGAGGAAAAAATTCAAAACATTCCTCATAAGGGGCACTGTATTGAAGGACATATTGTGTATATTCAGTCTGCACGCGCGCGCATTAGACTAAAATAAAAATAGTTGCAATGCTTGGGTTAACATGGAAGAATTCTCAAATATATGTGTTATGCACACTATTTAAATTAGATATATGTTCAATTCATTAATGTTATGTTTGGATTAGCAGTTTTATAAAGCTCGAACTAACCAGACCTAACAGTGTAAAAGAGATTCCCATATGAGCAAGAGGTTCCACAGGGTATATTACCCACCATAAATTGGGAATTCGATATAAAAGCGAAATAAAGTTAATTAAAGTCGCCTTGAAGTCAAATATATGCAAGCCCTGCGATAAAATAAAAAGACATGTTTCTAAAACTGTGCATTGGACCCCTGTTGTTTTCTAGGAACCTGTTCCTGGTAGCCCGCTTGCAGAGAAAATGAGGAGAGCCACGTTTTTACCACACGTGTACGCATGACACCTGAAATGTGAACAGATGGTGTTGGTGGTTGTATGACGTTACAATGCATACTTTTACAACGCATACCTTTACAACGCATTTTTTCAACGCAACATCCATTACAACTCATTCCATTACAACGCATGCCATTACGACGAATTTTTAAAAACTACCTTTACAGCGCATTCCATTACAACGCATACTACCTTTACAACGCATACCATTACAACGCATAACATTACATTGCATGTATGGTAAGTATTGGATAGTGTAGGGGTAAAAATTACTATTCTAACTCCAGGGGGTGCAACAGTAGGGTAAGTGTTGGATGGTAATGGTATGCGTTGTAATGGTATGCGCTGTAATGGTATGCGTTGTAATGGTATGCGTTGTAGTGTCATGCGTTGTAATGGTTGCGTTGTAATGGCATGCGATGTAATGGATGTTGGGTTGTAAAAGTTTCGTTGTAATGGTAGTGCGTTGTAAAAGTTGCGTTGTAAAGGTTGTTTCCCGGTGTGGGTATCCCACCCTCCAAAATAAATATCATGAATTGAGGCCAGGGCTATCAAGCATTTAAAGTTAAAAACCTAGATTAATGAGAATGCATTAACAGGCCTGTAACAGGCATCAGCCGTTTCCCCGGTTGGCCAGAGTTGTGGGGGCCAGTTTTGTACCCGTGGGGGTGGCTTTGTTACTGGGGGCCAGATTTGCAGCAGCGCTGCAATATCGCCGCCCTGTAGCAAAAGCAGAAGTGGTGCCTCGCACTAGCACCCAAACCCCCCCTCTCCCGGGGCCGGCAAACAGCAATCTGCCAGGGCTGGTTGCTGTTCCCAGTCCGGCCGTGAATAATAGGCACAAGTGCCCATATTCTGTCCCCATGCCTATGTTCTTCTGAGCACCCCAAAAATGAAACTTCCACTGCTCAATACAAGTTTCCCCAGCTTTCAGGGTCAGCACAGGGCCAGGAGGTGGAGCCCCTCCAAGCAATGTCAATGCCCTTCCCCAGCTGAAGACCTGGTCTTGTGAATCAGCTAGGATATATTCACTGGAGCCCCCTATATTACTTTCATGCACCCCACATGCAAATGCCTGGAGCCAGGCCTGCCAAGTTGGTGCATAAACATCTTATAAATACCCCTTATTATTTTGTATTGTATCAACAACAATGTGCATGTCTACTACTGTTTAAGCCTCCTTACTAAAATTTGATAAATTTTTAACCCCCTTACCTATCAATCCACAGAGCTATAGGCCTGGCAATTATGACAGACAGTATTTAGAATCACTCAGAAAGCAACCCACATTTCCACTTTTGTCCACATTTAAAAATGAATACAGACAAGAAAATTAATGATTTTCTGTCTGTATGTATCTGTAAAAATCAGTAAAAACGGATAACAGGGAGTCTTAATTATAATTTCATTTATATAGAGCTTACTGCACTTGACAGGGCATTGAAGCACTTTACTTCAGGCAGCTAGCTGCTCCAGAATCCAAGGCTAGTGTTTAGTTTAGTGTTTTTGTTTATTGTTGATATGTATGTTCATACAATGGCCTAATGGGCGACATTCTCAATTTTCAAGGAAAATGCTCTTGCCATCTCAGCAGAGGCACTTTTTGTGAAAAAAAACCTTATACGAGGAAATTCTTATTACAACAGATTGGGCTTCAGCAGTGAATGTGGTCCCACCACTGTCCCAGCTGCTTAGAGGCCAACCTCTATATTTAGTCAAAATTACAAAACTATGAATTTGATTAAATCCACAGCACATAGCGACAAGAAAAGAACTGCAAAATTTGTTGCACAAAAAGCAACAACAATTAGAGCAGCCAATTATTCCTGAGTAAAATACTGGAGCTATTTTTATGATTTGATGTAGTGGAAGGGCTATGCATTGGTGCCTGAAGGAAAAGTAGTCTTTAATACTTTGCATTACTCTAGGAGAAGATCATTCTGACACTATATGATTTAAGATACATTTAGGAAGAAGCTACACAGCTCTTAAAAATCTACTGGGGCCGTATTATGGTAAGTGGGCATTTTCATTGTTTGCGTCGGGCCCACCTTTAAAAAGGTGCGCCGGGTGCACACAGTGAAAACGCATCCTTATTACCATGAAAGTGCTGCCCCCAGGGCAGCCGAGAACTAGCGCTGGCCCCAATAGCAGGTCATTCCTAGGAAAAACGGAGAGGCAGCTTTACAGCCACTCCGTGTTTTCACAGTGCAGGCAGCAACCAACCTGCACTTTTGAAGGGGATTAGAGATCCCGTGGCTGGAAGGTGCAGTCATTGACTGCACCCTCCTGCAAGGGGGTGTGTGGGGGTACATGGGACCCCCTTTCCTGCACCACAGGGCTGCCATCAGTGCTCCACCTTTTAGATGGCACACTCTCAGTGAGCCTCCTGACGGCTTCTTTGCCTCTGTACCACGTATGTAATACGGAGCAGGCACAGAGGCAAAGGGATTCCCTCATTTGCATGGGGCACGTCCCCATGCAAATGAGGGAACACCACCTGCAGATAACATTGGCTTTTATGTGCGCCAGCACTATCGGTATTACAGAAGGGGCCGCACAAGCGGCTGCAGCCCCTTCTGTTGGGCCACTTCATGTAACATGGCCCCTGGTTGTTTAAAAGTTTCCATAATTTTCCAAAACACTGACATGGAGTTGCAACCTCTACTATGATAAACAAGCAATGGAGATTAAAGAGAGCGAGGGTATTCAGACACAGGATCACACTCCTTGGTGAGGCAGACCCAGAGGCACATGTGAACCTAGATATGCTAAGGGATTGAGTGCATGCTTGTTATTAAGTCATCTTTGCCCATGACAAAGATTTTGCTGCACTCTACTTTCTGACTCCATTCATAGGATTAGTAGAATCATAACAGGTATCTCATAGGCAAGCTAGCCCAGATGCTTGTACCAGGTGCTACCCTGTTGTAAAAGCTAAACACGGTAGTATTCTTGTATGTTACCATTCTGTAATCTATGCAGAACAATAACTTGTGACACAGCTGTTGTATACTGCACTAAAAAGCATACATATAAATCTACTGGCACCCAGGGGGCCAATAACCACTTGTTTTACAATCACCATCATTGGCATACAACCGCTAATTTCCCTGGTGCAATAAGTAGCAGCTACATCTTACAGCGGCCAGTGATTGTGACACAATTGTAGTCTGAAGGTTAAGGTGGCAGATGACTGTTTGATTGCTATGAGCTTAAAATATATTTTTTATGTATATATCTATCTATATATATATATATATATATATATATATATATATATATATATATACATATATATATATATATATATATATATATATATATATATATATATATATATATATCTACTTCGTAATTGGAATTTTTCACAAGGACTGGTTTTGTATATATCTATAGCTATCCATATATATAGTCACCCGTATACCTTCCCCGAAGGAGCTGAGGTAGATGAAAAGAAAATTGGGAAAAGTTTGAGAAGATTGGCTAAAGGGGGCCATCATTATTAGCAAACCCAAAAAATTTATTTCTAAGGAAAAGCAGACCTAACTATAACTACCTTGGGGTGACCACCACTAGGTTATATATATTTATATTTTTGTTTTACTAAAAAAAAACAAAGGTTACAGGGACGTTATAGTTATGCTCAGGTTTCACTCATACAAAACCAGAGAAATTCAGCCATTATAGTTATCTGAGCTAACCATAACTCGCGACCCTGCCTTTCACTGCTTATGACCTCACATATGACATCACTCATGACATGGTCAGTGACATCACCCAGTGACTTTGAGTGTTTAAAAAAGGTTTATGTATGTTAAATATAAATACCAAGGTGTGGTGGTGAATCAGTGGGTGTATGAGTGCCTAAGTGGATGATTAAGAGGGTGCGTGACTAACTGTAAAAGTCTCAGTGAATTTATGGGTGAGTGACTGGTTGTGTGAATGTCTGTATCTGTCTGTCAGTTGGTGTCTAAGTGGTTATATTGGTGTGTGAGTGGGTATGTGAGTGTTCTGTATGGGTAAGTGATTAGTTGCCTGAAAACTTCTATGGGTGTCTTAGTTTCTGTGTGGGTGGGTGAGGATGTGTGTGACTGCCTATATGGATGAGTGAGTGGGTGAGTCAGTGGATCTATGGGTTAGTGAGTGTGTGTGTGTGTGTGTGTGAAGGGCTGTATGGGTCAGTGAGTGTTTGTATAGCTGGTAAGCAAGCACATGGGTCAGTGGTATACGGGTGAGTAACTGGGCATGTAAAAGGCAGTATAGGTAAGTAATAGGGCATGTGTGTGACTGTATGGGTGAGCGAGTAAATGTGAGAGTGGCTTTATGGGTGACTGTGTGATTGTCTCAGTGACTGTATAGATGAGTTAGTTTGTGTTTGTTTCTGTATGAGTAAGTGAGTGAGTGTGTCTCTAATTGTATGGGTGAGTAAGTGGCTATGTGATTAACCTATGGGTGAGTATGTCAGTGTGTGAGTAGCTCTATGGGTGACTGACTCAGTGTGTGAGTAGCTATATGGGTGTATGAATGGATATTCCAATGTCTGTATTAGTGAGTGAGTGGGTGTATGAGTGGCTGTATGGGTGAGTGAGCGGATGTGTGTGTTAATCTACGAATCAGTGACTGGCAGTGTAAGTACTGGTATGTCTGGGTGAATGGGTTTGATATGGTAGTGTAGTAGTTGGAGTGGGAGTATGAAAGATTATATGGGGGTGTGAGTGGGTGCATCAAAGATTCTGTGGATGATGTCATTATTGATGTCATCAGTGATGCCATTAAAGATGTCATGCGTGATGTCATGAGTGATGTCACTGACCATGTCATGAGTGATGTAGTATGGGAGGTCATAAGCCGTGCATTGAGGGGGCGTGAGCTATAATTATCTCAGCTAACTATAACAGCTGAATTTCTCTGATGTTGTTTTAGTGAAACCTGAGCCTAACTATAACGTCCCTGTAACCTTCGTTTTTTTTAAATTGAATGTGTAAGGTTTTTTAGAAGCTAATTCCTAACTATAACGTCCCTGTAACATTTGGTTTTTTGCAGTGAATTTCTAAGGTTTTATAAATTAGCTGTCGCGTTTGCAGAGTGGTGGAGAAAGGGAGCTGGGCCTCTGACCAGCTCTCAGGAATCCAGCTGTGTAGCACTTACAGGAGGTAGCAGGAGGGCTTTCGTGGCCCCCAAAGCCCCTCAAGGATAAAGTGAACTATATACTCCAACCAGTAGTGCACCATGAAAAGCATTTGCAGAGTGGTCATCAGAGGCCATGCCCCTTTCTCCACCAGCCTGCAAACGCACCTGCTGGCACACTGCTGCTTGGGGGAAGAAGTCTACTTTAGTCCTGACGCCCTTATGAGGCAAGGGGACTTCATTCCCCCACAGCAGTGTGCCAGGAGGCATGTTTGCAGAGTGGTGGAGAAAGGGGGCATGGCCTGTGACCACCTCTCAGCAATCCCACTGTGTGGGGCTTACTGGAGGTAACAGGAGGTCTTGTTGGCCCCTAAGGTCCGTCTGCAGCCAAGGGGACTTAATCCCCCAACCAGCAGCGCACCAGGAGAAAGGTTGTGGAGAAAGGTGGCTGGACTTACGGAAAGTTGCCAGCTTCTTTTTTTATTTTTATTTTTCTACTTGAGGAAGGGGACTATGTGGACCATTTTGGGCCCCGGGGACGCCATCCCCCGGGGCCTGAACCTTTAAAAAAATAAATGTTAAAACCAAAAAGGGAGTGAGGCCGTGCTGCCCCCCTCCCGGGCCTTTTCCGGGGACTCCATCCCCCAGGGCTTGCCCCTTTTTAAACGTTTTTTTGTTTCTTTGAAAAGGGAATGGGCTGCGCGGCCCTCCTCCTTCAGCCCCAGGTACCCCATGCCCCAGGCCTGCCCATTTAAAGTCGGTGCCTCTAGGGCAGCGGTCTCTGCTAGAGTCAGCATTGCTTTGAGTCCCAGTGAGCTGCTTAACATGCAGCTCCCTGGGTCCCAAAGCAATGTATGTTTCACTGCACACTTCACAGGGGCAGGGAAACAGTCACTTGCTCTGCTTTCAACAAGCAAGAGAATTGTTTGCTCTCGCTTGATGAAAGCAGAGTTCCGTTTGCTATGGCATGGCGGGAGCAGTGCTTTCACCATGCCCTAGCAAACTGCATTGTCCCGGAAGTGGGCACCCTGGGATATTGCTGGAGCCGGCCCTGGGGGTTGGTGGTCCCCAGGGCTATCCCCGGCCCTGGGGACCAACATTAATTAAGCCCACAGTATGTCATTTAATAGAGTTGCCCCAGCGAGGTGGCGGCCCCCGCAGCTGCGTGGCAGAACCGGAGCCACACCTTGCATTATTATTTAATGATCTAATTATTTAACCACTAATCTATCTTAATTAGACTACTAATGAGAGATCTATCATTACATGCAATACTCTGTTGTGGGTACATTAGCCACTGAAACTGTTTTAGGAAGATTGAAACTGTGGCCATTGGGCAGTATTTTCATGATGATTCTGACTAAAGAAAAACACAAAAATCATCACATCCATTATTTTTCCCCTTTCAAATATAAACATAAAACTACAACTACATGAAGAAAATGTATAATGGATGAGAGAATAGATATGCATCTGGTAGCTGAACTTCACAATGTTAAACTAGAAAGTGTAGATCAAACCCTGCTTTGCCATTTGAACAGATTGTGTGATACTAGGCAAAAATTAAATTTAAATTAAATTTCACTGAACTTCCTTTTTCTTCATTATCACATATGAGAATACCTTCAAATGTGTAGGTTTAGGAAGTGTGCTGTACAAAATTCTCTTGTGTTTGATTTAACAGACTATGGTCCTGCTCCATCTATAATAATAATTTAGTCCACGAATAGGGTACAGATGACAATATACCTACCTCTGACTTCACTAGTGGCATACTCGTCAGAATGGGGTGAGGCATTAATCTTGCTACGCTAATGTTTCATTACTCTCTCCTTTAATAAATGCCTCTGAATACAGAAATTTTTATCTGAAATATTAAGATGAAAAACTTCCACGGGTTAAAGAAATATACTTTTTAAAATTTCAAAGTGACTATAGCATATTTTTGGATGATATCTGTAGCCTGATTTACATGCTAAAGATTTTCTTGTCTGGGCCCGTGCATGTGCTTTTAAAAGTCACACCAGACCTTTGTCTCCGTTCTGGCTCTTCTCTCCTTAATGAGGTCAAATACCTCTACCCAGCCTCCAGCTAGAGGGACTTGATGTCACTGTTGCTGCAAATGGGG
Organism: Lissotriton helveticus; assembly: GCF_964261635.1. NCBI lineage: Eukaryota > Metazoa > Chordata > Amphibia > Caudata > Salamandridae > Lissotriton > Lissotriton helveticus. The sequence continues at coordinate 612,058,684 of NC_136071.1, read as the reverse complement.
GATCTGACTGTAACTGCCAGGTCATGACCCATTTAAGAAAGTATAGGGCCGGTATACTACCCCATATTCCGCTCTTCCCCAACCCCGAGCTATATTCCTGTGAGAAAGTTTAATTTAATTTAATTTAATTCTCCCTGGGCGGTCACATGTTTCTGAACATTTACGCAACTTACACTGGCTCAAGATGGGCAATAGAGCTAAATTTAAAGCGCTGTGTTACATGTTAAGAATAAACACCGGGGAAGCCCCAGCTTACCTATGTAAACTGGTTCATAAATATACCCCCTCCCGAAATCTTCGCTCACTACATCAGGCAAGATTTGTTGTCCCGAGGTTTAAAACGGGTACGAATGGAATGGGCGGACGCTCTTTCGCCTACCTGGCGTCTGTTCTGTGGAACTCGCTATCGCTGAAATTGCGTCTTGAACCAAGCTACATAAAATACCAGAAGGGTATTAAAGCATGGCTATTCAACCAATAATATTTACTCCTCCTGGTAGAGTACGTATCCAAGGCACCGGGAAACCCTCAGGGTAGCTGTTGCGCCGTACAAGTGTAATAAATAATAAATAAATAATAATAAGTTCAATACTGGAAAGAGACCTAGTCCCTAGGGCAGGGCTCGAGTTGGGGTACCACGCGGGTGGACGGCATACCCCACTTATTTTACCGGGTGAACGCCATCCCCCCTGCCAAACAGCTGGACTCCACCCTCTGGCCTCTCTGGGACGAGATTGGAGCTCACAGCACACTGCACATGCGCTGGCTTCTCAGATGCAATCGCATCTAAGCGGTGAGTAAGGGGTGGCAGTGAGCCCGATGGTGCAAGCCACCTTTCGTGACGTCACTTCCTGTTGTGATGTCACTTCCGGTGACAGCGTCCCCCCACTTCTTTTTTTAGGACTTGTGCCCTGCCCTAGGGTGTGTGTCGCAACATCTATATTGCTTCCCTGGCCCTGCCTTAGCTTTTTTTAGTTAGATTCAGCACTTGGAGACAAACATAGCTCTGTAACTGGAGATAGCAGTCTGGCTCGTGACCCCAAATCTCCATTCAAAACTGGGGTCCCAGTTAAATCTGGTCAGCCCTGTTGGCAATACTAAATCTTCTCCATGAGGGAAGTCTACCTTTACAGAGATATGTCTTTTTCACAGGAGTACAGCATCCTTCTGATGGTTTGGGCTTTAGCCAGGAGTGGCTCCTACCGGACAGCTGTGGTGGGGAGTGGTGAGGGGAAATAAAAATTAAAAAAACATTTACCTGGCTACGGCCGTCGTCGTCTCTCCTCCGTCCTCTATCTTCTTCCTGTCTGGAGTCCGGCAACAGAAAGCACCCGGGCTCCCAGGCTCCCCTAAACCATTCACAATGCTGCAAAGCAGTATTGTGAATGGTTTGAGTGCCATGTTTCGGCGCTGAGACTGGGAATGGAAGCCTGGGCATGTTCTCCACCCTTTAATGTTTGGCCAGCCTGCCAAACATACATGCACCCTTTGAGTGGGAAAACTACTCCTTCCTCTAGCCCCTGCTCTGTCAGCAGAGCAGCCCGACCCACCCCGCACCAGGAAACAGAAAACTAAATCACTAATAACGTACCTTTAACTACTGCTCACAGAGCAGTGGGGCAATGCTCCACCGCCTTAGCAGAGGAGCCAGCGCTGGCTTCAGCCAAAGCAGGAGAGTAGCACATAAACTGTTGGTTGCCGCTTCCTGTCTTAGCTGCCCCGTGCCAGCTTGGCAACTAAAAAAAGTACTTTTATGATGGTACAAGCTACTAAAAATCTGTCTTCAGACATTAAATCACACAATAAACACACTCGACCTGGTTCACAAAGGTAATTTACACTTTTGAGTGTGCTTACACTTTTTAGTAAGTTTACTTATTTTCGGTATTCACTAACTGCATGTTGTAGTAGCATACACTTTCGTATTTTACTTACACTATTGTAGTAGGTCTGGCACTACACATGGCCAACCACTGGTACTCCAGTACCCTCTCACAGAAAATAATGGAGGTGGGGATTTACTACAAAAGTGTAAGTTATCACAAAAGTGCAGCTTGTGAATCATCTTTGTGTTTGTCAGAGGCTGTAATAATGAATCTGTACACATGTAAAATCCTCTAGTCAGTTTCTGGAAACAGTCTTTCTCTGAAAGGAGGTAGAAGTGCTTAAGGGCATTGCCCACGCATATTGCAGTGCTTTCATAATAATGCTTCTATCTTGCCAGCAGAGGATATTGAGCCACCGGGTGCAAATCATAACAAGCTGTCAAATAATGTACTATGGAGAAAACCTGTTCAACCTCCACATTTGCAACATAAATTAACATGTCAAGAGCAAATTGAAGGTAACGAGTGAAAATAATGTTGGGTAATTTGAAGGTAATTTGTGATTTAGACTTGCTCAAACACCTTAAAACAATGCCGAGCACTCTAGCATAACCAGCTGGCTCAAAATTTTATGGGAATACTTGGAAACTATCTCATTGTTTGCAATATGAATATTAAAATATTTCACAAAACACATTGCATTCAAACTGCTTTGATAGTTGCCTGCCTAAAAGGTAGTTTAAATTTACATGGACATCACAAACATCCTTGAACTTGATACAAACTAAAGCATCCATAAAATGCCAGCCAATAATTCACTTTGACAAATGAGATGATTATTCTTGGTACTAATAAATAGTGACAAGGGAAGTGGATTGATATTTTTCTGTAACCATAACAGTTCAGAGCATATCACAAACTGATTTGACTCATGGATCCTTTATAATAAATAGTGACTAAATGTTTTAATTGACTCAGTGATTCTGGCTGTTACAATCGTACAAGGATGAACTGGTCCCTGAGCCAAACCACAATTGACCATGTCATCCGAAAGCTAAAATGCACACCGAAGTAGCGTAGGTGCAATAATATTCAAGCGGTCTCAGAAAAAAAATATTGCGTGGACCAAATATCCTGTCATGAATATCGAGGACAAAAATTTCATGAAGATAAGATTCAATAGGTAAGCAAAGTTTCACTACACTTAACTCCACATAAATGTACCTTGACAATTTGGGTGCGTGGCTTTGGCGCAAGGCGGAATGGCTGCCTCTTGAGGGAGCTCCGCCACCCAGAAACGATATCCGACAAATACCATCTGAATAAATCGCCTGTGCGCTGACTGGACATCATGGAACGAGCCCCGTGGGCAGAGGGCACGGGGGGGGAAGCTCGCTCCTGCAGCCCACGTGGAATGACCTAAAGCATGAGCTGACTCTACATCGGCGTGGCAGCTCGGGAAAATGGCGCCCGATCCGAACTAAGCTGTCGGGGCGAGAGCGGACGACTGGAGAGAGCGGGGACTGACCTGGTGCAAATCGCCATTGAGGCGGAGGTCTGTACGCCGCGGAGAGGCGGGAGGACTACCGTTAACGAGGATGGTTCGCCCACTGTGGATGCGGCGGCGAGAGGGTGAGTCAGCGGCAACCGAGGCAGGGGCATCTGCAGCAAAGTGGTGTGCGAGACTGCCTATGAGCTCCAGACTTGCCCCGCAAGTGTAGGTCCTGGTACAGGTGGTGCTCTGTGAGGTGAGATCAGTTGACACTTGAGGGGGAGATCTGCTGCAGTTACGGAAGTGGAGGCTGAATGATGGGGTGCTCGGCGTCTCTTGAGCTACGTCATCAGAGACTGAAAGTGAGGACTGCGTCGGAAGCGGCTTCAGTGCACCGAGGCTGTTGGAGTGTTCACCTGGACGTAGTGCAGGGTCCCATCGAGGAGCCTGGTGGTGACGGACTAGAGACACAGTAAATGGGGTTTGGGACGCGGGCTGGGCCTGGCGCGGGTAGGCCGGCACGGTCCTGCCTGGTCACCCTAGTGCCTCTGCGCTGTGGTGGCTGGTGTGTCCGGCTCTCTGGGGTGCAGGAGCGCGACACACCTGGGGTGAGGACTATAGGTGAGCGGGCCTAGGGCTCTGCGGTGGGGGGTACTGGCCGGGGCGCCCCGACATTCCGGTTGGCGTGTTTGTTCGGGTCGGTGGGCGCGGGGCATTGCGGCGGTCCCTGGGCTGCTGAGTGGTGGGTCTCAGCGACGCCTTGCGTCTCTATGAAGTGCTGATGAGCCTGTAAGTCTCCCGTGGCTCCGGTTGGTGGTCTGAGGAGTGGGTGCCACGAGATGGAGAGGATTGAACATCCACACGCCAGACTGCGCTGTGTCGGAATCTGCCCTGATTGCGGCTGTGACTGAACGCTTGTCTATGGGCTGGTGTCCGCTCGGCCTGGTCGTGATACCCCAGACCCTGGTGACTTTGTGGGCAACGGATAGAAATCTATGTGTCCTGGTGTTGGTCGTCTACCCCTGGTTGTGACGGCCCTGCGACAGACGAGTTGGTGCGCAGCGAGTGGGCTTTGTGCTAGGGGGACCACTGTGGCTGGGTGTGTGCTGAGCGGTGCAGCTGGACAGCGTGCAGAAACCTACTGACATCCTCACCAGCATGGGGAAATCTGATCCTAAGCAGCCCAATCTGCAATTTGAGAGCAAGCAAAGCACATGTGGCACTGAAACGATGGGTGATCAGACCGGACCGCAAGAGGCCACGGGGTCCCCTGATGATGCAGAGGATGACACTAGAACTATCCTGCTGGAGCTGTGGGCCGGCATGAAGTCGATTGATAGCAAGATAAACGCGATGGATAAACATGAGCACAAGCTTGATGTACTGGAAAATAGATTATCTGATATGCAAGATTCACTAGCTGAGTCTAAGACTCAAATCTTGCAGATGGAGAAGGTTTTGGAAATCATACGAGCAAAGAATGAGGATTTGGAGGCGCACTCTAGGAGCAACAACCTTCGCATTATTGGCCTGCCGGAGTCCACCGCTATTTCCAAAATGGAGACCTTAATAGACGGGCTGCTGCGAGACCTGTTTAGTTCAGTGTCGTTCTCAGTGATGATAGTGGAGAGGGCACACCGTTTGCTGGGCCCCAGACCTCAACCGGGTGCGCTGCCTCGCCCGATCATCGCCTGTCTCCTGAACGATGCCAATAGGGACGCTATCCTGCGGGAGGCTCGGGCTAGGGCACCGGTTGTCTATAAGGGACACAGGCTGTCCTTCTTCCCGGACTACACTCCAGCAGTGCAAGCAGCTAGGAGAAAGTTTGTACCAGCGAAAAAACATTTGCAAGCTGCCTCGGTGCCGTACACTATGCTCTATCTGGCCAAATTGCAAATAACACATGAAGGACAAGCACACTTTTTTACTGACTCAAAGTTGGCCCTGAAATTTACAACACATGTCTGCAAATCTAGACCTCGGCAGGGAGGGACGGAGCACACAGCGACGACATCGGGCTTTTGAGGAAGCGGACTAACTGTGATAATGATGTCTGTCATTGGATGTATATAGACAGGTGTCCTTTTATTGTTTGTTTTTTCAACACAATTTTTTTTTCTCTTCTCTCTTCTAGTTCTCGTAGCGATGGTTGCGATTCAATATTGGTCAATTCCTATGCGACAAGTTTGTGGGGGGCCGGGGATGCTTCCTTCTGCGTGGGTCAGCGGTCTCATGGGACTCAAATTATCCTGCATTGCTCAGGCTATAGAGTATTGATCATATATTGTTTTTGTTTCTCTTGTTATTGTGCACAGGGGAACCACATAGTACTAATCTGGCAATCACACCTTGGTGTGAGTAGTCGTTGCCAATCTATTTCCCCTAGTAGCTATTAACCAAATGTTGCGTTGTATGGTTAAGGGGGGCGATGTGTGGGTGGGGGGTGGTTATCGATCTCGTCCTAATTGGGAGGTTGGAGTAGGTGGGGGGCTGATAGTGGGGGGGAGTTTTATGTTTTGTGTTGTATATTTTTTGTTCTCATTTTTACGTTAGTTACACTGAGGTTGATTGGAGCAAGATATTAAAAATGTGTTGGTGTATCTAGTTATGATGTTAGCTGCATCCCTTTACAGTAATTCGGGGTGCTGCTAGATTGGCTGGATGTTGCTAAGAGTAGAGATGGGTGACACCTTTCGTATGTTAACATGGAATGTGAGAGGCCTCAAGTCACCTAAAAAAGTAAGACAAGTATTGGCCTATCTAAATCGACATGCAGTTCATATAGCCCTGCTGCAGGAGACGCACTTGACTAAGCACGCTGCACGGGGAGTGGCAGGGAGATGGGCGGGGGATTTAAACTGGTGGCCTCATTTTCATCCTATGCAAGGTGCACTATGATATTGGTTAAAAGAGGTGTGGCATTCCAACCAGCCCGTACATATGTAGATGGGGAGAGCAGGTGTGCGATGGTACAAGGGAAGATAGGTGGCCCGTTGGTTACTAGAATCAACATATACGGCCCCATTGTGGATGACCCGGTATGCCTTTCACGGATGTATGGTGTATTGAGAGCCTGGCCGGAGGCCACTTTACAATGGGGAGGTGATCTAAATACATATTTAAACCCCAACTTAGATAAGTCCAACCCACTGACCCACCGCACTCCCAAAGTAGCTAGAACTATTGCCTGCGCCAATGAGAAATTTGGCCTGAACGATGTGTGGCGAGTAAGAAACCCCTGGCAAGGGAAGGGACGCATGCGATGCCCTCACACGGCAGCTGGTCATGGTTGGACTATTGGTTGGTGGGAGGAGAGGCCATGAGCTGGGTGCGGGAGGTAATGCATTTGCCACGTACATTATCAGATCACAACCCCGTGCAGTTAGACCTTGAGATCCCTACGGCTTTACATTGCCCATTCAAGTGGAGGCTGCGCTCTGAGGCGCTGCTAGACCCAATCTACGACAACACGGTGAGGGAGGCCATTGAACAATAATTTGTAATAAATAAGCGCTCAGTCGACAAAGCCTCAATATTATGGGAGGCTTTCAAGGTCACGATTAGGGGTGTGTGCATTAGCACCGCAGCGGGCATACTACGGGACATTAGGAAACAGTTGCAAAATAAGAAGGATGCCCTGCATGAGTTAGAACGTGACTATGCCACGTCTCCTGTGGCAGCTACACTGGCCCACATAAATAAACTACTTAAAGACTATGAGGCACTGGCTGACTCAGAATTAAAATACCGGTCGCGCAGACACACGGCTCGACGGTACAGTGAGGGGGCAGGCCGGGGTGCACATTGGCTAACAAGATCAAGGAACGAATTTAGCAGACACGTATAGATATGATAACAGACGCTCACGGGGGGGAACATCATCACCCACTGGCCATCACGGACCAATTCAGAAGTTTCTATGAGGAGTTGTATACCTCAAAGGGGGGGTGCGACGGAGGCCGAGATGGAGGATTATCTTGAGGATGTGGTATGCGCCTGGTTATCAGATGCACACAGGAAATATCTTTGCATGCCTATAGACGAGCAAGATGTCAAGGCAGCAATTTTGGCGTTGTTGAACGGTAAAGCACCTGGGCCGGATGGCCTCACGGTGGAATTTTATAAGGGATATGCAGATTTACTTGCACCTTATTTACTGGAGATGTATGGTGAGTTGCACGAGTCTGAGCAACTACCGCCGACACTGCGACAAGCGCTGATAATTACTCTGCTCAAAAAGGACAAGCCCCCGGACAGGTGTGACTCTTACCGCCCTCTGTCGTTGATTAATATAGACGCGAAGATTTTGTCTAAAATCTTGGTGATTCGATTACAGGCTCTGATGACGTACCTGGTGCTGCCTGACCAATCGGGCTTTATACCTGAAAGATCACGTTGCATAATCTCTGGACTATCTTCTCCATGTTCCACATACTTGAGCCGCGTATGTCGGCTGCGGCTGCGCTACTAGATGCTGCGAAGGCGTTTGATTCGGGGACTGGAATTATATGCTTTTTGTTCTGCGACAGATGGTGTTCCCGCCCTTATTTATACAATGGATAGCAGTGCTTTATGTGGCGCCGTCGGCCAGGGTGCGTGTTGGAGGGTTGACTTCCGGACCGTTCAACATAGAGAGGGGCACACGTCAGGGATGTCCGCTATCCCCACTGCTCTTCGCGATCATATTGGAGCCATTGGGTGTGTCATTCAACAACGTCATAGAGAGACGGCACTTAATTTTAATTACCGGCCAGTAGCTATTTCGCTATACGCGGATGACATGGACTTTTTTTGGTGAGCCCTCCCGCTACTTGGCACAACTACTCCGAGAGTATGTCAGGTTTGGTCACCTGTCGGGTCTCTTTGTCAATTGGGACAAATCCATTATTATTCCGTGAACAGAGTCCATCTTGCACCCTGACATAGAGTTCCCACTGGTGTGGTCCACGGAACCGGTCAAATATCTGGGAGTGTTGGTTCACAGAGATCTAAACACGGTGATACGTGAAAATTATGGGAGGGTGTATACTAAATTGGAACAGCAGGTGGATGTGTGGATTTCACTGCCATTGTCACTGGTGGATCTTATAGCTTTGATTACAATGGTGGTGTTGCCACAGTTTTTATATCTGTTTATTAACATCCCGGTGGTACTGACAAGGGAGTTTTTTAATAAAATTTGACGGGTGTTGCTACGGCTAGTTTGGGGTGGCAAAACTGCCTGCGTGAAGTGGTCGACTCTCACCAGTGGATATGACGGGGGTTCGGAGCACCAGAGTTCTACGTTTACTATTTGAGTGCGCAGGCTAAATACGTATATTACTGGCTAAGACCACAGCATACACTCCACATGTCACGGTAGAGGAAGGGGATATTTCCCCTGTTCCGCTACACAGCAGGATTACACATCGGACGAGAGGCACCCCAAAAACTGAAATAAATGCTGTAGATGCAACCATAGCAACTTTGCAGGCTATTGGGCACTTGGCGCAAAAGCTGTCACTGTATGTGCCCGCCATGTGCAAAGAACATCACGCCACGATGACGGTGACTCAGGAAGCACCATCTATGCGATTACTCCATGAGGCAGGCTTTCAAAAGATGCAGGACATATACCCGAACGGGTTGTTTATAACATCAGACGATCTTCAATACATTAGCAATCAGACATTGCTATTTAGGTTTGCGATGATTAGATTGCGGCACGCGGCCAAAGTTCACTATACTAGTTACCCTCTGGAACCACCGACGCTCTTATTGTTACAGTTTGTTCTCACTACTCCCACTAACAAAAAACTGATCTCCAGACTATACAAGATGATTAAAGAAGAATGTATGACTGAAACGGGCAGGAGTTGGGAGAGATTGACTGATTGTCATTTCGAGCCGATTGTGGAAAGGGATTGGAAGCATATATGTGAGTTGACAGGGACACTCAGTATGAATGGCAATTTGCGCATCATACATTTTAAATACATACACCAAGTATATTACAATCCTGCGCGATTACACACATTTGGGTTGCGTGACTCTGATTGTTGTGTGCGCTGTGGACAGGGGGGAGCAGACTTCTTACATTTGGCTTGGGGATGCCGAAAGGTGCATGAGTTTTGGGAAGAGGTGGTGAGAAATTTGGTGACCATGATGTCGGTGGAACTACTTGTATACCTCTTGTCTGTTTGCTCTGCTGTGTGCCACAGCTCAGGGGTGTGACTGGGAGATTTGTGAGATTGGCGTTTATTGATGGCTGCGGGCAGGGTGGCGGTAGTGTGGGGGGGGAAGGTACAGTCCGAAAGCAGACCAGTGGTTAAAGGACCTTTTTATTGTAAGGAGAATCTGGAAGTTTATGCGGAAGAACTGCCTACAATGTCGAGACCGATGGATATCTGGGAACTGCTGCATGTATTTTTATTGAACCGGGTGGCTGACGCTGAGTAGCAAGGTACATGCGTGGGGTCGGGGGGCGGTGCCGAGAGGGCAGTAGAGGGGGCTGGCAAATGGACCAGGTGATATTGCGTTATTCCAAGACGACTATGTATCTCATGGCTAGGTTGAATGAGCAGATGTTTGTTTTTTATTTTTATTTAATTGGTTTTCTTTTTCATCAGATGTCATCAGTGATGTCACTGACCATGTCATGAATGATCTAATATGTGACATCATCAGCAGTGGATTGCGGGTGCGCGAAATATAGTTAGTACAACTAACTATATAGGAGCAATTTCAATGGTTTTGTATGAGTAAAATGTCCAGCTAACTATAACACCACTAAAACTTATAGTTTTTTGAGTGAATTTCAAAGGTTTTTTAAAAGCTAATTCCTAACTATATAACTCCTGAAACCTATGGTTTTTTCAGTGAATTTCAAAGGTTTTTTAAATGCTAATTCCTAACTATATAAGGCCTGAAACCTATGGTTTTTTCAGTGAATTTGCAAGGTTTTTTAAATGCTAATTCCTAACTATATAAGGCCTGAAACCTATGGTTTTTTCAGTGAATTTCAAAGGTTTTTTAAATGCTAATTCCTAACTATATAAGGCCTGAAACCTATGGTTTTTTCAGTGAATTTTCAAGGTTTTTTTAAATGCTAATTCCTAACTATATAAGGCCTGAAACCTATGGTTTTTTCAGTGAATTTCAAAGGTTTTTTAAATGCTAATTCCTAACTATATAAGGCCTGAAACCTATGTTTTTTTAAGGGAATTCGCAAGGTATTTTAAATGCTAATTCCTAATTATATATGGCCTGAAACCTATGGATTTTTCATTGAATTCGCAAGGTTTTTTAAATGCTAATTCTATTAGCGGATAACGTTTTTATATGTTAAAACGTTTTTTAAATCTCAAACGCCTGCTTTGCTAACAGAGTTTTTAAGCACAGGCTCTTTTGTCTCTGGTGGCCATCTTGGGAGACTGCATATCAGAATTTTTTTAATGAAATATAAGAGGATTTGAGAAGTCACTCAAAATGTGCCCTCAATTTTCTTTCTTCAGCACTAATCATAATTTCTATGGAAAAATGAACCCCCTCATTTTGTTCCTTTGCAAATTAAATGTTTTAAGTGTTAACACTTTATTCCAATCAAGATGACTTCAGGTGTGCCATACTTTTGTCATAAGTAAGACTGTTAGCGCTCTAGTTGTTCTTTAGAACACTCTGGGACATTCTGTCATTGGGCTAAAGTTGGGCTACATCTGGCTGATATTTGGGCTACATTTGTTTTTTTTTGTCTCTGGTGGCCATCTTTGGGCTACGTTGGGCTACATTGGGCTACATTGGGCTACATTTGGGCTCTAACATATATATAGCCCAATGTAGCCTAATATATATTTTTTCAAAGTTAATTTTCGTAAAAACCACTGGAGCACATATCTTGAGACATAGCAAAGGCACATCGGGCTACCAGTCCCTACAATTTAGCCAAGTTTGGTGGAAAACCATTCAGCCGTTCGGGCTAAAAGTGAGTCCAACTGCCCTATGGAAATTAACATGGGGAAAACACGTTTTGGGACCCCCCTTTTATCTCGGCCCCCGCTTGACGAATCCCCCCAAACTTTCAGGGAAGGACCGGAGCGCCGTGAGGCAAAATTAAGGAAATTTTCAGGAAGATTCCTCTACCGGCGCCAAAGTTATTCCCAATAGAATGTTGCGATTTCCCTATGGAAAACAATCCTAACTATATATACCTACTGGCCATCGTCAGTAGGTAATATATATATATATATATATATATATATATATATATTTCTTAGGAATGTGGACGTAGAGTTAAGAATTGTAAATCTATACTTACCTATTTGCACTTTCATTCTTGATATTTAGTTCCTCTATATTTTTGGCATGATCTTCTGTCCACATGATATTTCTGTTACTGATATTCTGTCAGTGATCCACATTAGCAGTCTCAGCTCTATAACTTGATTGTAACATGAAGGGTGCTGACATTTATGCAGCAGGTGCAGGTTTTTTTAGTTGTAACCTGTGATCTGTCAACCACCATTGCTGGTGATAACAATTCCCTGAGCCATTCCTTACAATTGTTGCTGCTGGGATGAAGTGAACTTGTAAAACTGTTTTACAATGCGAGGGTTTTTTTTCCTTTTAATATTTAGAATTCTCTTCTGAAACTCCTGTTTTCCACAACGGAAAGTTCACATCAGATCCTTGGCTTTCCACTCTGTAGTAGTAACTGCCTTTTTCTCAAATGATTGGTGTAGTTACTAAGCCACAGTATAGAAACTAGGGGCCCGATGTAGGTCGGTCGGTAACGGCCGAAAATCGGTATTTTCGGCCGTTACCGACCGGTATTTGAGCTTTGGTATGTAGGGACACATATTTTACAGAATCGGTAAATTTACCGATCGGTAAATTTACCGATTCTGTAAAATACCGAATCGGTATTTCTACCGATTAGGTAAATTTGGTATGTAGGTGGGACTCTTCTGAGTCCCACAAGCCTTACCGATTCGGTATTTTAGCATCAAATTCAATTTGATGTTAAAATACCGATTCAGGTGTGCATGCACATGTGTGCATGCACACCTGTGCCATATGACAGGCAGACCTGCCCTTAGGGCAGGTATGCCTGCCACATGGCCCCGAACCTTTTTTGGGGGTGCTAGAGGGTGTCAAAGTGACACCCCCTGCACCCTTGTCAAAATCGGTATTTACCGATTCGGTAAATACCGACCGGTATTGCCCCATTCATTCCTATGGGCTTCAAAGCCCATAGGAATGAATGGAGCATTACCGGTCGGTATTTACCGAATCGGTAAATACAGATATTTACCGATTCGGTAAATGGAACATCTGGATGTTCCTACATACCCCCCCTTCTTATTTACCGATTCTTAATTACTGAATCGGTAAAATTCGGTAATTAAAAATCGGTAAATAAGTACTACCTACATCGGGCCCTAGGTGCCTCATCTATGAGGAAATCATGCATTGTAGCGCAGCAAGTCAACTTGCGCTGCTCTGCTTGACAGGGAAAGGACAGGAATGGTCCATATTTAAGGCAATATGGTTCATTCCTGTCCTTTACCTTTCACTGGCACCCTTTTAGCAGCTCAGCGCCAACTCAGGCACTCTTGCACCACAGCTGGTTTTGATAGCAGGAATGTTTTTGTATAAGAAGGGGTAACTTACTGCACAAAGCCAATCCTGGGAGGTATTTCCTCTTTCTATGTGTGCTGCAGATCAGTACACATTAAAAGAGGAAGAAACAAAGAGAAATAGAGACATTTCTCCTCCTCTGACAAGGGGTAAGTTTTTGGCACATCCCCAGGCTTACAAGTTCTTGTGAATCTGGGGATGCGTCAAAATCAACAGGAGTTGCGTGGGAACTCCCATGGAATGTGTACCCAGGGCAGAGTAATGCAACACAGCGATTTGCACAGTGTTGCATTTCTCCAGATTTTTTAAACCATTCCTAGCCACGGAAAGTGGCTTTGCGTGGCTTCAAAAATCTGACTTAGAGGTTTGTGTCATGGATGTAACACGTTGCGTTGGTGCAAAAGTGATACAAGCTTCTCATAAAATAGGCAGAAGGTTGGCTTTTCATTGAGGAACACTCGGTGAGTCCTTGCTGTGACTCTCTAGCTAAGATAGGCTGGACGGGGAAATATAGCCATTCAAAAATACCTATACTAACCCTGACCACCTCCAGTAGGATTAAGAGTATCTCCCACTCACAGTCTCTTTGAGATTTTAGGCATGGTGGAGAAAGCTATCTCATAGATGATCCATCCAGAAAAGTGATTACAATTGTCATTCATGATGCATGGACTTTTGTTGTATCACTTAGGTATATATATGTAATTGATGCGACTGTGAGAAGACCTCACATAAGGAGGGACATTCTCTACAGCACCACAGAGAGAATATATCGTGGGTCATATTTATTATTATTTCACACCAGCTGGCGAAGCAAGGGAACTTGTTGCGTGGCGTTATGTAAAAGGTAGAGAGCAGAAATTATATATATTTGCAAAGATATGGATCCTTTCTCCTCTCTCTTTGTGCTGGAGCACTGTGTGTAGAATAATACTAACAAGGGCACCCTTGCATCACTGTGCAAGGGGGCATGCATTATGGGCAGAATTGTTTTTGTGTAGAAAGGAATACACTCCAGCACAAAAATGATCCTTAGAACCATATTTCTCTTTCTATGTGGGCAACTTAAGCAAGGCAGCACATATGGAAAGAGGAAGAAACTAGGAGAAATGAAGATATCTCTCCTCATCAAGCCTCTGTTAGGTAAGTGCACCATTTGTGAATCAAAGTTTACAAGTCTTTGTAAATCTGGGTTTGATTCAAATTACATGGGTGGATGTATGTCAACGCCCATGATCCAACCATGTAAAGATACCCTATGGAAAGTAAGGCAAGGCAGCACTCTGCCATGCCAATTGGCAAAAATGATTTTGCATCTGAGCTGCACCACAAAAGTGACCCAACTCTGACACAAAGTCATAGTAAATTTGTGCCTGTGACTGAGAGCTGTAATAACAGATCAATACTATTACAGAACTAATAGTATGCTTGTAATCCTTCCTGAAGTTCATGTCATCCCAGTCAAGATTTGAGCCTGTGTCTGCAGAGTACATGCAGAAATCAGCAGTTAAGGTCCAAAATCATTGGCAAAGCTAATAGGTTTGGCTTTAATGTGATAAGACATGCCAACATGCGCCTCTACAAATTCTATTTCCATGAGCTACCACATGCAGCTGGACAATTGGCTTAGCCACTCCTAGTTACAGTAGCATTTCAAGCATGCTATCTAAGTTTAAAGAACAGTACTTGATAAGGTACTCCGAGATTTCTTATGTTTACATCTTCCAGGATATAAACTGATTTCCTAGGTTCACTTAATTATTTGAGACCAAGTATTTGAATTAAAAATTTGGTCACAAACTGAAGCATCATAACTTCTTACTAGAAGTAAAAAGAGTAAGCCAGGCCCTCTGAGTTGAAGTGCAGGCGTGTAAAATGAACAGTGGTGGGGTGGGAGAAACATAGTAAATAAAGAATTACTGAGCTGTTCCTGGAGAGAAGGGGAATATGTGTACCAAGTGATGCGGTGGATGTTATAGGGGTAAAGAAGAATTACCCCTGGGTATCCATTTTGTTGGATTTAATGCCCTCACACACCTTTGCAGGTGTCATGCTTCATCATTTGGGCCTGCTCCTCGTTCGGTCGGCGGTGCAATACCCAACGGGCAACACCTCAAAAGAGGGGTTCTTTAGCGGAGATCTTTTTCCAACGGCCGAATAGGTGAAGTGCGGGTGTGGGGCCAGTAAAGGATGTAGACGTTATGAGGTGATTAAAATAAAGCTAGGGGTACCATGGAATGATTTTATTCTGGCGGTCTGCTGCTTTAGTTAAAAAGAGAGAATCCAGAAGGTAAGTCTGGAGTATTATGGTTCCAGAGATCTTCCAGTGTGTGTTAATGTCCGGTCAACATGTTTCTCGCTGATGTTTACTAACAGGCGATTCTTCAGGACCAAAGGAACTACTTAGCTGGTATCTACGGGGTGACTGTCTGCAGGAATGTATAATGTATTAAGAATGTACACTAGTGTGAGTTAAAACCATAAGGAAACTGGAAAAAACGGGGGGGATTTGTTGTATCCCTATGTTACCGTTCTTCCGTCTCTAGTCTGTGTGAAGCTGTCATTACCTGTTAGGGAAAGAGGAAAAGCAAATCACAGCTGGAAATTTCAACAACGCATCAAATGACTACATATCGCATGCCAATGTGGTGTATCACTAGCGTGCACTGACACACAAGTAGTTGTGTACATGCACTCTCCTATGTGGAACAAACAGTGGGAGTGCTCCTGTGGATAAAAGCAATAATAAAGGAATAAAACATTAAAATTCCAAATTGGTATGCAATGCAGCGTGCGTTCCTCCGGTGATGGAGGATGTAACTCACCTAAAAAGTGTAATGTTCAGTTTACAACAGTATCCAGCGGGTAAAGCTTCAGGTTAGATCTTCCACCGCAAGGCTGTGTACAGGGAGGTAAACTTTTAGGTTAAACAATACTAAGGCTCCCTAGCTGTATGTTGATGTTGTGGTAATAATTGGTAAATATGAGGGATATCCAATGTAAGGCTAGGTTTGTGACATGTAATGCCTAAAAGATCTAGAGGTGACCCGAAGGTTTGGTGTGATGCGAAGTGGCGTTCATGATGATGAACCACTAGTAGAGGGATGCTATTGAGTACAGGTCGAAGGGCTAGGTCACCCGTGTTGATACTGCACTCAGTGTGTCTTATGGGCATGCCCTCCTCGCTGATCCATAAGGCATCCTAACTGGAGCTAGGCTCCCTAAAAGGGAGCCTAACTGGAAGGTAGCTGAGAAACACCCACTAGATAGTAAAGTCACATTTGTAAAGTGGGTATGTAGCCGGCAGTGGTGATTGTGTTTAGGCTGCGTGCGTATCATGACTGGGGTTAAATGATGGCAATCATTACAGCTTCATAGTTAAAACGGAGGGCTGCCGCCTTAGTTCGTTAATCCGGCACCGTTATTAAATGAAGCGGTTAGGGTTAAAGACACGTATGTATATTGTTAATGTAGCTAACAGAGTTGACCGTGTGTAGGCTGCATGCGTATTAAGACAGGACTGGGTTATAAAGTGTGGCCATCATTGCAACTCCTTGGTTATGACAGTAGACTGCCGCTCTACATCATTATTGTGGCGCCGTTATTAAATAAGGACATTAAGGTTAAAGGATCAAATTTACAAAAGGGCACCTCGAGCTAAATCTCATAAAGGCTGCGTTGGCTGGGTTAAAGTCAGTGGGGTCATTGGACCGAACCCAAACCCCACGGTAAACACGGTGTCAATGGAGCATTTAAAAAACCTGGGATAATGATGCTCGCTCTGTAGGCAGTGAGATAAATAACGGTGATGGATCAAGCCCTGATCTTTGGACTGGGTAAGAGTGGTCTGCTTAATTCAGACACTCTGTTCATCACCACCCCCTTTTCTGAATCGTTTTTGGCCACTATAGGTGTGGCAGGGTATACTCAGACATGAGTCCCTTTCTCACTGCTCCATCAGGATTCAAGCAAGCCGGGCCGAAGAGGCTGAAATGCCAGAAACCGGTCCCCGGTAGCTTGTCTCCTTTCTGGTGAAGAATTGGCTTGGTAGTTTGGTCTGCCCTGTTCCCATGATGCACTGGGCCAGGGACAGACTAATTTGCATATAGCCAGGTTCTGAGCTGGGATGGGGCAGTGAGATAAATAACGGTGATGGATCAAGCCCTGATCTTTGGACTGGGTAAGAGTGGTCTGCTTAATTCAGACACTCTGTTCATCACCACCCCCTTTTCTGAATCGCTCTGTATACAGCACAAAACGCCGGGTGATTCAGCGGCGGTCTCGAACCCCTAGACGTGTTATTGTCTACTATTCCAATGCACCACAATCGACATTTGAGTTAATCTAAACACATTAGTTATGGCTCCTATCTCTTCCGTTCACAAGGCTGTCTCATATAAGCCCCTTTTGTGAGCTAAATACCACCCGGTTGTCATATTCTTCTGGCACGCTAGAGTATCCAAAGCGAGCCGCCATGAATATGTATCCCCACCACCACTTACTTGGGAGTTCCTGAGCTGCTCTTTTCGCGCCTACCCCTCGCCGCTGGATCCGGGTGGAGGCGGACGGAGGGGGTAGCGGAGTATATGAAGACTAGCGCGGGGATCGCGCTGCGTCTGAGACGTGTAGGGTCACGTGATATTGGTGTGAACGACGTGGCCATCTTGGAGTGTCTAGTGTTCTGGTGGAATCGATGCCGCAAATCCCAATGTAACGTCTATGATGTATATATGTGCAAGACCTGTGGCGGATATCACATAGACTGTTATGCCCGCATTGTCAGGTAAACGCTGGGCGACAGCGTCAAATATTACTCCTAATCTGATATAGATGCGTAAATTATCGTGCAGCCTGTGTTGTGATAGGGGACCTACACCCATCGTTAAAGATGTTCGTTGGGTATAGCGATCAGTGTCTTGCTCATTGTCTCATCATTTTTGGACAAGTACTAATCAAGTGGTAGTGGATAGTAACTAAGGCGGCCATCTTGGAACGGTGTTGATATTGTATTGATGTGTTCCTTGAGACCTCATGTCAGTGGGATTTTTTCCTTCCTTTCTTTTTCTTCCAGCATGTGTATAAACCGGGCTGCGATTAAAAATGGAATTAAATGCTGTATTTGCGATGGGTCATAGCTATGGAAGGTTGACTGCCTCTACAGTATCGACATACACAAGCTACCCTGTAGAGATGTTGGTCTAAAGGGTACTCCAAGGAATGTCTTTGTTCAAGCCAAGGCTGTCGGAGGATAACCTATGTATCCATCGTTGCTCTTTATAGAACAAACTCTGTTTTGATATCTTCTGGTTGGCTTCCAGTATTAGCCACTGGAGTGAGTCAGGGGTATGGTTCTTTTCCAAATAATGCCTGCACATTTTTGTGTTGTTCTTCTTACACCGGAAGTTGCTACGGTGTTCAGAGATTCTTGTTTTCATGGTTCTCGTCGTCATGCCGACGTAGTACAGTGAGCAAGGGCATATGAGCATATAATTGCATTTTGAACTGTTACAGTTGGTGTGCCCTCTCATCTCCCACACGAAGGAGTCTGTTAAATTGATGGTTTTGTATATTCTGGTGTAGGGGCACGCAGCACACCCGCCACAGGGGTAGTGGCCTTTAACTGGTGGTAGATTCCACAAAGTAGTTTGTAGAGGTGTCTGGGTTATCTTTTTAGGTCTAGTGTGGACCAGAATATTCTTAATATTTTTGGACCTTTTGAATGCAAATCTAGGTTTAGCTAATGTGAGCATCCCTGTGTTGAGTATTGCCCAATGGCGGCTCACAATTTTCCTCACTTCATTCGATACTGGTGTAAAAGTTGTCACACAGGTCATTGGTTGGTTAGCCAGGGATTCTCTGGGCTCTAAGAGGCCTTGTCTGTTATTATTTAGTGCCCTTTTCTTGCACTTCTGTATCTCTCTTGTGGGATAACCTCTCTCTGCGAGGTTCCTCGATAGGATGGATGCCTCAGTTTTGTAGTTTCTGGTTGTACTACAGTTCCGTCGTATCCTGAGGAATTGCCCAAACTCGAGGTTTTTGCGTAATGCGAAGGGATGATGGCTCGTAAAGTGTAACAGACTATTTCGGTCCGTGCTCTTTTTGAACAGGGTGGTACTGAGGGATCCCCCTTCAATACTGATTTTGAGGTCCAGGAATGCTATGTCTCTGTCAGAGGCAGTGATAGTGAATTTCAAGTATGGGTCAAGTGTGTTGATCCATAAGAAAAACTCCCTATATGATTCTTCATTGCCTGCCTAGAATATCAAAATATCATCTATGTAACGTTTCCATAGTTTTATATTGTTGTAGTATGGGTTTGCTATTGTGGATATGTGCTTTTCCTCAAAGTCAGCCACGTATAGACATGCTACACTGGGGGCTACCGTGCTCCCCATACATGTACCTTGCGTCTGGTGGTAGTGCTGTCCCTTGAATTCAAAATAATTTTTTGTCAAAACCTTTTCTGCACATTCCATAATGAAGGAGGTAGGGGTAGGTGACACCCAGGGCACCTTGTTGAGTACTTCCTCTATGACCCCATAAAAGGCCCTCTGGGGGATGTTTGTATAGAGGGCCTCTATGTCGAGTGTGATGAGGAAGTCGATTGCCTGTGCGTCTTCATGGTCTTGCAACAGGCGTAACATATCTCTTGTATCTTGTATGTAGGATGGAATTTGTTTTACCAGGGGTTGGAGGTAGTGGTCACAGAATTGGGATAAAGGTTCCAATATTGAATCAATGCCTGAGACGATTGGGCGTCCGAGGACTGGTCTGAGTCCCTTATGAATCTTTGGGAGCGTATAAAAATACGGGACCCTGGGATTCTTCTTGACAAGACACTCAGCCTCCTTTTTACTTATCCATCCGTTGCATTCAGCTAATTCCACCATACTTTGGATGGAGACAGTGAGGCGTTCAGTGGGGTATTGTGCAATGGGCCTGTAATAGCGGGTGTCATTCAATTGTCTATGACACTCAATGTCATTAGTCATTAGTACAGTCGCTCCCCCCTTGTCAGCCTGCTTTATGGTAAGGGTAGGGTCATTGGCCAGTGACTCCAAGGTTGCTCTTTGGTCCTTGGATATGTTGCTGTGGGACGGGGCGCTAGTCAGATTCCTGACGTCCTTGAGCGCAGCCTGCTCAAAAGTAAGGACCTCGTTGGGTACCATTCCACTGTGTGGAGTGAAAGTGGACGGGTTGTGGAGACCGGAGTCATCACATGGTTCCTTGGGTTTTCCATCAAAGAAGGCATGTAGTCTTACCTTCCTGAAAAATTTCTGTAATTCCACGGTTTGCTGGAATTTGTCTATCATGGGCGTGGGGACAAATCCGAGGCCCTTTTGTAAAACTCTCTCTTGTTCAGAGGTAAGTTGGTGGCTAGAGAGATTAACTACCAGGCTTATTTCTTGATTGTTTTGCTCCGAGTGTCCATCCCTTGTGGTGTCGTGTCTTCCAACTGGACTCACTTGTCTGTTGCGTTCCCTCTCTTTCGCCCTCGCCCTCTGCCCCAACATCTGTCTAAAAAAGGTTGGTTACCCTGTGGAGCAAATTGAGGTGGGTATTGCGGGCCGAACTGGGGCATTGATTGTGGAAACATAGGGTATTGCCAAAGTGGGGGTCCCTGGTAAGGTATCTGAGGGTGAGGAAAGGTATGTTGTCCTCGTCTCCCTCCCCTTCCGCCTCTGCATTGGCGTGGTTGCCAATCGTCACCGCTTGAATTGCTGTCGCTATTGGATCCATTCCTAGAGGAGTTATTGCTGGAGTCTGAGAGGTAACCAGTGCCTGATGGGGTATAATCCGCTTTCAGGTATGGGTATGCTTTCTCTTTCTCAAAACGCTTAATGTCCTTCTGTAATTTTGTCACTTTCTGTTTCATAAGGTATTCCTTATGTTCGCTTATGTCTTTGTTGATCTCAGCTAATTTGGTTTTAAATCCGGGGTTAGGGACAGCGCTCTTGAGTGAGGATTCCAGTTCCTGGATACGTTCCAGTAGCGCATCAGCGAGTCGTTTGGAGGTATTTACTATCAAAATCAATAGGTCATGCGTACACTTCCATGATATCTGTGACCATTCGATCTTAAATTGGCCATCCACCCCAAAAATTCTTGGGAAGTTTTTTACAATAAGGCCATTAGGTGCTATTTTGGCCTTGAAATATTCCGCCATTAGAGCGCCATGCAGGCTGACTCTTATCCATTCTCTCTTTAAGTCAGAGAGACTTTGCCAATCTGCTGTATTGCTACCAGTCGCTATATCACATTCCACGGTTAAAATAGAGGGAGTTCTAAGGATGGCGGCTGCATCGTCCTCCCCGAAACTGAGACCCTGTCCATCCATGATATGGGCTCGGGTGCAGCAGAGTGGGGGCTAAAACACCAAAAGGTAAAACCAACGCCCCTAATAGGGGTGGAGAGAGTTACCTTCTTTGTGGAGCACAAAGAAAGGTAAGAGGATGGGGGACAGAACGAATCTTACCCACCTAAAGATTACATATACTCTCCTACGGCAGGAAACCGTGCTTGGGGTATAGATACAAAGAGAGGAGGCAAGGGCTATTACTACTTAAAGATAAGTAGAAGGTCCAGCTGCAGCTAGTGCCCACAAGATCAAGGTAAATCAAGAATTACTGAGCTGTTCCTGGAGAGAAGGGGAATATGTGTACCAAGTGATGCGGTGGATGTTGTAGGGGTGAAGAAGAATTACCCCATGGTATCCATTTTGTTGGATTTAATGCCCTCACACACCTTTGCAGGTGTCATGCTTCATCATTTGGGCCTGCTCCTCGTTGGGTCGGTGGTGCAATACCCAACGGGCAACACCTCAAAAGAGGGGCTCTTTAGCGGAGATCTTTTTCCAATGGCCATGTAGGTGAAGTGCGGGTGTGGGGCCAGTAAAGGATGTAGACGTTATGAGGTAATTAAAATAAAGCTAGGGGTACCATGGAATGATTTTATTCTGGCGGTCCGCTGCTTTAGTTAAAAAGAGAGAATCCAGAAGGTAAGTCTGGAGTATTATGGTTCCAGAGATCTTCCAGGGTGTGCTAATGTCCGGTCAACATGTTTCTCGCTGATGTTTACTAACAGGCGATTCTTCAGGACCAAAGGAACTACTTAGCTGGTATCTACGGGGTGACTGTCTACTGGAATGTCTAATGTATTAAGAATGTACACTGGTGTGAGTTAAAACCATAAGGAAACTGGAAAAAACGGGGGGGATTTGTTGTATCCCTATGTTACCGTTCTTCCTTCTCTAGTCTGTGTTAAGCTGTCATTACCTGTTAGGGAAAGAGGAAAAGCAAATCACAGCGGGAAATTTCAACAACGCATCAAATGACTACATATCGCATGCCAATGTGGTGTATCACTAGCGTGCACTGACACACAAGTAGTTGTGTACATGCACTCTCCTATGTGGAACAAACAGTGGGAGTGCTCCTGTGGATAAAAGCAATAATAAAGGAATAAAACATTAAAATACCAAATTGGTATGCAATGCAGCGTGCGTTCCTCGGGTGATGGAGGATGTAACTCACCTAAAAAGTGTAATGTTCAGTTTACAACAGTATCCAGCGGGTAAAGCTTCAGGTTAGATCTTCCACCACAAGGCTGTGTACAGGGAGGTAAACTTATAGGTTAAACAATACTAAGGCTCCCTAGCTGTATGTTGATGTTGTGGTAATAATTGGTAAACATGAGGCATATCCAATGTAAGGCTAGGTTTGTGACATATAATGCCTAAAAGATCTAGAGGTGACCCGAAGGTTTGGTGTGATGCGAAGTGGCGTTCATGATGATGAACCACTAGTAGAGGGATGCTATTTCGTACAGGTCGAAGGGCTAGGTCACCCGTGTTGATACTGCACTCAGTGTGTCTTATGGGCATGCCCCCTCGCTGATCCATAAGGCAGTTGGGAGCCTAACTGGAAGGTAGCTGAGAAACACCCACCAGATAGTAAAGTCACATTTGTAAAGTGAGAATGTAGCCGGCAGTGGTGATTGTGTTTTGGCTGCATGTGTATCATGACTGGGGTTAAATTATGGCAATCATTACAGCTCCATAGTTAAAACGGAGGGCTGCCGCCTTAGTTCGTTAATCCGGCACCAGCTAAGTAGTTCCTTTGGTCCTGTAGAATCGCCTGTTAGTAAACATCAGCGAGCAACATGTTGTCCGGACATTAGCACACTCTGGAAGATCTCGGGAACCATAATACTCCAGACTTACCTTCTGGATTCTCTCTTTTTAACTAAAGCAGCGGACCGCCAGAATAAAATCATTCCATGGTACCCCTAGCTTTATTTTAATCACCTCATAACGTCTACATCCTTTACTGGCCCCACACCTGCACTTCACCTATACGGCCGTTGGAAAAAGATCTCCGCTAAAGAACCCCTCTTTTGAGGTGTTGCCCATTGGGTATTGCACCGCCGACCGAACGAGGAGCAGGCCCAAATGATGAAGCATGACACCTGCAAAGGTGTGAGAGGGCATTAATTCCAACAAAATGGATACCCAGGGGTAATTCTTCTTTACCCCTACAACATCCACCGCATCACTTGGTACACATATTCCCCTTCTCTCCAGGAACAGCTCAGTTATTCTTGATTTACCTTGATCTTGTGGGCACTAGCTGCAGCTGGACCTTCTACTTATCTTTAAGTAGTAAGAGCCCTTGTCTCCTCTCTTTGTAGTGGGAGAAACATAGACATCCATAGGCGAGTAGGTAGGTTTAGTGTCTTTCTTCAGTGAAAGAGTACTCGTAAAACTCTAGGTTCACTACAGGGGATGTGAGAGGCAGATCCAGGAGTAATATTAGAAAATATACCTCTGTGTCAATGGACAAACAGGCCTCGCCCTTAATGAAAAATAGGTATTCACATTAACACTGATGTACGCATGGACAGTCTCACCTCAAATCCACCCACACATACACACATCTGTATCACTGATACACGAAGTATAATCTCATGGAATGTTATAGTTTGCTACCTTGATATATACATGCATATGACTTAGCTACATACACATGAAATTGACGAAGGCATGTGTTTTTGAGGTGATGTAGCCATTTATGTTTGTAAAAGGTTCATATATTTCTAGTGTATGACTAGCTGATGTTATGCTCAGTCATGTTCAGTAGCCTGATTGTTGTCATCCGTATCAGTGATATTTTATGTATGTTACTAAATGAAACCTTGTCATAATGCATTAAATGGTCAATAATCTATAATAAGTATAGTTGCACATTCATTTAACATTTCAGCTACATGTTCCCAAAGCTTGCCACCTGCCCCTGGATGGGACTTCAATCTATGAGTGTTTACGATGTAAGACCACTGGCTTTCACAGTTATATTAAGCCCAAAAATGTGTAAAAGCCAATGAGCTTTTAGTACATGCAGCCACTTTGTCTCTTTGATCACAGGTTTTCAGCTCGTGCACTGGAAGCCCAGTAGTAAGCTTGCAGTGCGTCTGAAATGGTCGCCTCTTGCCCATACCTCATGATGTACCACTTTTTTGTTCGCAGCCAGTGAAACACTCATCTTTGACCAGATTTCAAACATTTACTCATCTTCACTAACTAATCCAGCTCATGAGCTGAAAAAAAAGACTCAGATATACAGGCTCGCTGGAAGACCAACACAATAACGAAAAGAAGAGACATACTTAAGACAATGGAAAAAAAAGCTATTGAAAAGATCTCTGTGAAGCCAAAGAAGCTTTCCAAGTTAGGAGATGGACAGGTTTTTGGATCTGGTGGTTGCATTGGAGGATGACAAAACATCATTATAAATACCATTCAGGCAGCAGAGTGTGCCTTCTTGGGGTTGACCTACTTAAGATAGAAATACAAAGCACAAATATTCCCTCAGAAGTATCTATATCATAAGCACCTTGTTCCCGGGGCCAAAAGAACTACTAATAATTCAATTAAAGTACATGGTGATTTATTTTTATGTCCACGTTTAGCAGTATTGCTTAGTTCTGCATAGCATCTAAAAGCATTCCATGTGTCATGGAGAGGTTCAGTATTGCACCATACTTTCCAGTGACTAATTTGTAAAAGAAAGAGTGCTGGTGCCTGAAGCTCTGCTTGGAAGCCGGTGGCCAGTGCTATTAAATGTCAGTGCACCGAATACCAAAGCTGCGTAGCCCTGAATGTACCTCGTGCCTCCTTATTGTAGGTTTCTGCTTTCTTCCTTTAAGGCGGTTTACGTCTGTCTCTTACTTTCCACTTTGTTTTTCCATCTCCTGCTCTCAGGAAATGTCCGAGGAGGAAAAAATATGTGCTGGTCACCAATAACTTGTGCCTGTGGCCTTCACTGACAACCACCGCCGCAAATTAAGCACTGTCATTTTCAATGAGGGGATCTTTAATAAGGACTATACTAATTGACCAGTAGCTAATCACCTAAAGGCTTTACAGCACAAATATCTCTTATATCTCATGATTCAAGCTCTCTCTGTCCCTTATGCAGTAATCATTTAGGTCTGAATCACATCCATTTAGCAGGTTTCCTAAATGTTTCCTGTCCAGTGTATAGTGATAATGCCCCAAAGTAAGAGGGTCTCGAAACTCATGAAGCAGCAAGCACCAAAGTGAATACTTTTGGCTTACTGGAGCCAATGCTTTCTTTGGATTTATTGCTATGATTCTGACTCTCCCTGAGAGAATGCTGTTAGAAATCACTGTCATCTGGGATGATAAATGACCTTGAAAGACAGAATCCGATCATGAGTGATGGTTGGATATGTTAGTACGTAGGGGAAAATGGCAAACTGGTATGTGGTCAGCAAACTTGTGTTTACTAAAATTCTAAGTCAAAATATAATGTTTTTTGTTTTCCAATAGGAAATCAAATGTTTGCTTAGGTTTATTGACCATAATTATTATAAACTACATTTGATAGCACTATGTGTATATTTTCTGGATGTATGACATTACAACGCATGCTTTTACCACCCATGCCTTTACAACGCGGTTTTTACAATGCAAACCTTTACAACGCATAGCGCTTTGGGGTGCTGGATAGTGAATAGTTTAATTTACTATTCCAACTCCAGTCCCCGTGGACACTAGGGAAGGTGTTGGATAGTAAATTAAACTATTCCCTATTTTCTGAAGCAGGCAATTTGATGTTGGGAACAAAGTGATTGCATTTCCATGCTGTGTTTGGTATACATAGTGCTGATCTTGTATCCTCTGTAGCTACGGTTGTTATTTCCTGACGTGTGGGTTCATTTTGTCATCCAAATTGATAACATACTTTATTACACTAATACTTCTTTTAACTGAGATCTCAGCATGTAAGTTTGGTGTAACCTCTCTAAACATGTAAGGTCAATCTAAATAAGGTGTAGCACTATTGTTGTTATGTGGAGGTATCAGGCCCAGTCAAGAAAAGCCATTTTACATGCTCAGATTCTTAAGTTGCCTTCTCTCCCTAAAACACAGTGACACTTTACTCACGTTCCTTTGTGTGCAAACACAGTATAACATTCTTTGAACTCAGTTTTGCTTACAATATCACTTTGTGGGGAATCTTTCAGAACACCTTGAACATTTTGTACAAAGGGTAAGATCAGTATTGAAAATGTTATTTGTTTGTGGCCGCTCGGGCGACAGAGCCATGGCACTGAGAGGATGGTCATGCCAAAATTTCAGCTCAGTTGATTTCTGCTACCTCGTGTTAGGGATGCAGTCCAACTCAACACCAAGCTGGGCAGCTTGCTGACACTTACCCAAAGGTAATGGGGAGTTGGACTACCCAATAGGGGTTTGGTAGATTCACTCACTCTAGACATGATAGGTTAGAATTCACTAGGTAGGAGTACATGGTATTACAGTACTTGTATGCAAGCATATATTCTCTGTAATAAGCAAAATGGTTGAGCTGTTCATATTTTTCACCATTCTCGTAATGCTAATTACATTATTCTGTTTCCTTCTATTGATTATTGTAGCACAAGTATTTTACTCAAGAATCACAATGCTTCAATAAATATTGATTCAGAAAAGGGGGTGGTGATGAACAGAGTGCCTGAATTAAGCAGACCACTCTTACCCAGTCCAAAGATCAGGGCTTGATCCATCACCGTTTTTTAGCTCACTGCACCATCCCAGCTCAGAACTTGGCTATATGCAAATTAGTCTGTTCCTGTCCCAGTGCATGATGGGAACAGGGCAAACCAAACTACCAAGCCAATTCTTATACTGGGAAGGAAACAAGCTTCCGGGGACCGGTTTCCGCCATTTCAGGCGTCGCGGCCCGGCTTGCTTGAATCCTGATGGTGCAATGAGCAAGGGACTCACATCTGAGTATACCCTTCCACGCTTATGGTGGACAAAATGATTCAGAAAAGGGGGTGGTTATGAACAGAGTGCCTGAATTAAGCAGACCACTCTTACCCAGTCCAAAGATCAGGGCTTGATCCATCACCGTTTTTTAGCTCACTGCACCATCCCAGCTCAGAACTTGGCTATATGCAAATTAGTCTGTTCCTGTCCCAGTGCATGATGGGAACAGGGCAAACCAAATTACCAAGCCAATTCTTATACTGGGAAGGAAACAAGCTTCCGGGGACCGGTTTCTGCCATTTCAGGCGTCGTCGGCCCGGCTTGCTTGAATCCTGATGGTGCAATGATCTTTGGACTGGGTAAAAGTGGTCTGCTTAATTCAGACACTCTGTTCATCACCACCCCCTTTTCTGAATCGTTTTTGGCCACTATAGGTGTGGCAGGGTATACTCAGACATGAGTCCCTTGCTCACTGCTCCATCAGGATTCAAGCAAGCCGGGCCGACGAGGCTGAAATGCCAGAAACCGGTCCCCGGTAGCTTGTCTCCTTTCTGGTGAAGAATTGGCTTGGTAGTTTGGTCTGCCCTGTTCCCATGATGCACTGGGCCAGGGACAGACTAATTTGCATATAGCCAGGTTCTGAGCTGGGATGGGGCAGTGAGCTAAATAACGGTGATGGATCAAGCCCTGATCTTTGGACTGGGTAAGAGTGGTCTGCTTAATTCAGACACTCTGTTCATCACCACCCCCTTTTCTGAATCGTTTTTGGCCACTATAGGTGTGGCAGGGTATACTCAGACATGAGTCCCTTGCTCACTGCTCCATCAGGATTCAAGCAAGCCGGGCCGACGAGGCTGAAATGCCAGAAACCGGTCCCCGGTAGCTTGTCTCCTTTCTGGTGAAGAATTGGCTTGGTAGTTTGGTCTGCCCTGTTCCCATGATGCACTGGGCCAGGGACAGACTAATTTGCATATAGCCAGGTTCTAAGCTGGGATGGGGCAGTGAGCTAAATAACGGTGATGGATCAAGCCCTGATCTTTGGACTGGGTAAGAGTGGTCTGCTTAATTCAGACACTCTGTTCATCACCACCCCTTTTCTGAATCAATAAATATTGAAACACTTTTACTGTGTCACATTCTGAGGTTGCACAATCCATTTATTTCCCTGTCGGGGTAGGGGTGCAGATGGTGCACTGTGAGCTAGCAGTACTTAAGCAAACATAACTGGAAGGTGTGCAGGGAATCAGTCTTGCACAGTTCTGATGGTTATGTAGCCCAACAAATGCACAGCTTTAATTGAGAAAGTATAAACTGTACGACATGGCTCCGACAACGTTGTAGCTTGAGTTCTTATTTAGTGGTTCGTCTGAATAGATTTCTTTTGTATAACCAAAGACGCCTACTCACCTCTTAACCGGAGACGTCTGTGGTGTTAGGGAAAATCCTTCTCAGTAGAGTAGGTAAACCCTATGTATTGGCTACAGGGTGTTCAAGCTTGAACCTTTCAAAGGATCTCCCCTTAGGGGTACCCTCTTTGATCCATATATTCATATGGCCTAAGACACATCAATAAATATACCAGCTAACTGCAGACATGTGGTCACACAAATGCTGTTACAAAGTGATCTGTCCCAGACAGTTAGAGATGTTACATTCATGGTTGAGGCCCATGAAGAATTCAGAACAGAGATATTCTATTCATGGGTTACATTTGCAGCAGCTCAAACAACTACAAGACTGTTTCACACATACACTGCAGATACAGTTCCTAACAACTACACAGCATATGAAGCACTAGAAATGCCACTTACTTACCAAGAATATCAAAATTGGTTTGAAAGCGCCCTACCACTTACAAACAACAATATTAGACTAGGTCTACTTAGCAATGCAGAAACAATATGGCCAGTCTCAGCCGGCTACACACCATATCCAGATGTAGACAATCTAACAGCTCCAAACCTACGTATGCTATATACAAATCTGGTTAAAAGATATAAATTCTTAACACACTTTTTCATGAGAACAATGACAATAAATCCTTCAAGGGTAGCTCAAGCTGCACAACCACAATTGGCTACACCTGGAATTAATCCACAAATATTTGTGTAAAATTCCTATCAGACAGGAGGAGATTCCGTTCTGGATTGCACAAAAAGCAAACCAGCTTGAAGCATTGTTTCCCCATATGGGACCTCATAAAAAACACAGAATTCTTACTGCCGAATGCTAGGCTAGCTAGCCTTCATTCCACCTTATACCTCTTTCTTCCACTGCTCTACACTTCCTCTCCATTCATCTCATTCCTTTTCATCACTTCTGCCTCTCTTTGTAATTATTTAGCTATCTTTATCTCCTTCCTTCTTTCTCCCCTTTTCTGTCTTTTACTCTCTGGCTCTGGGTCAAAATCTTAAGTTTAAAAATAACTCATGATTTCAAATGCATTTCGATGTCCATCACCTGCAACCGTTGGCACAAATTAAGCACTTGTACTTCTTATAAACCTCCTCCATGAATAGCCTTAGTGGGTACAATCTTAGGGGCTTATTACGAGTTTGGTGGTGTGGGAGCAGACTGCCACACCAGCACCCCACTCCCACACCGCCAAATTAGTCTGCACATCAACTGCCAGATTACGAGTACAATTGTGGTCTGGAGGGCGGTGCTTTGACAGTCTCAGACGGTGAGCCTTAGAAAGGCACTGCAATGGGAACGCCAACGCCTGTTCTTGCTTGGCATGGATTGGTGCAGTCCATGCTGTGCAGGAACTGGGGTACATGCACACAGGGGGGCACAACATCTGCCACCCTACATGCACCCCATGGCATCACCACAGTTTTCATGGTGGACTCAACGCCATGAAAATTGTGGTAGTTAGGAAACTCATAATATGCTTGGCAGTGCAGCAACGGCGCTGCCAGCCTATTGCGGGTTTCAGACTGCTGCAAGAATGCCAGAGATTGTGGGTCCATTTTGGTAGCAGCAGTCCCATGCAATCCAACCACCTAACTCGTAATAGTGCGGTCGGACAGCCGATGTGGTGGTAGCTGCACCGCCACCATGCGTTTGGCAGTCCATTGGACGGCCAAACTCATATTCAGGCCCTTACAGTGGCCCAGATCATTCTCTTTCAGGAAGATGTTAGCCTATTTAGATTGGACTTCAAGTCACCCTCCATGAATCACCATTCAGTTGTGCAGGGGATTAGGTGCTTTATTGTTTGACAGCTAAGGACATACAGAAGGCATGCTGCGCTAAGAAAGTCATTACTGGTCTCAGTAATGAAATATACTCCACACCGACATAAGTGAAGGTATCTATAGACCTTGTGTTTTACCACTAAATAAACTTCATTAGTTTAAACATTTCAGAAAAACACTGAAAACTC
Source organism: Lissotriton helveticus (assembly GCF_964261635.1). Taxonomy (NCBI): domain Eukaryota; kingdom Metazoa; phylum Chordata; class Amphibia; order Caudata; family Salamandridae; genus Lissotriton; species Lissotriton helveticus. The sequence continues at coordinate 612,028,067 of NC_136071.1, read as the reverse complement.
TACTGATGACCTCTTCGCATATCCTAAAATGTGATCTCTTAAGCAACCATATTTATATGTGAAAATCTCCAACCCTCCGGGACATTATTTAATTTCTAACAACTTTAGCAAATAGATTTGCTAAGAATCATTAGATGTGACCTTAAACAGTATGTGCAAATGTAATTAAACAATGAACATCTTTCCATGAGCTTCCCAGCTGAATTTGTTTGGCTTCTGACATTTTATGGACAACTCCCCTCAGGGCCCTCATTACAACATTTCTGTTTACTATACAGCTAGGAGTCTAAATAATAAAACCAAAATATTCAAATATGATTTCAAGGTGGGTGTGGGAGGAGAAAAGGATTAGTCTCAATCTGGAGACAGCACCAGGGAGAGACAAAACAAGTGAAAGCTATCAGATAAGTGTCTCTACATTATTAGTAGTGCCTGGCGAAAGGTTTTGCAGAAATGCAAAATTGGAAAATCCAACACTTTTTTTTAGGTCTGGCTTGACAGTTTAGCTGTTTGTAATGTCTATTGTTTTCCAATGCTTTAAAACTACATAGAGTATCCACCACCGGTTTCTCCACCATCGCCCAAAGCAACAGCAGTTTCCAAAGCTCCCACCGACTCAACATCTAACGACAAATCCTCCCAGTCACCTGCTCACCGACTTTCAAAGCGAGAAAAAAAAGACTCCGGGAATCCTGCAAAAGGCTCCCAGAAGCACCCAAAAAACGATTTGTAACTACTTTACAAACAATAAACCAGCGACAGCATAGGTATTGAGCACAGTGCCCACTGCCTCCACCAGTCAGATGCAAGTAGCCCAGCTCCGAACACCCCAAAAAGGACTTCCACAATCAAAACGCTCAATAAAAACAGAGTCATCACAAGTCTCCCCACACCCACTTCAGGACAAAATTGAAGATAATGGAAATAAGCAATTACAAACAAATGATGAGCCAATAACAGCCACCAGGCTGGTTGCAACCATGCCGCCCATAAAGCGTCTACCATTCACTGAATTGTCCTCCCCACTGCAACCAACGATTATCAGCCAAGGCTCATATAGCACAGTTAACTTCGTCAAAGAAGCGAATCACCAGTTCTCGGCACTCCAACCCAGGGTACTTACTTCGGCAAGTATGAGCAAAACAGTTTTCACTATAGCACCAGTCAACCAAGCAAGTGAGCAAGCCCCCCCCAAGCATTGTACATCAACCTCTGAACGATTGTTAGTAGACAAGCCTACTTCATCCAATCCCATACCCGCCAATATTCAAACTCTGGCCATAGACTCCAATGAAACCAAACTAATGTTAATACCAGAGTACATCTCTCAAGGCCCGCATGACATAATAAATCGCGGGAACATAATCCGGCTCTTTAAATCAAATCCAGACCTGCGCAAGCTGGAATCAAAATACATCCTTGCCATCGAATTTAAACCCATCACTGGCCCTCATATGGGAGAATCAACCCTAATTACATTAGCATCTAAAGCCATATGGGAACTGGTTCAATCAAAAGCTGACCAATTTAAAAACTGGGGACTAATTATAGCAACGCCTCGAGTGCCCCGATATCCTTCAATACTTGCTCTTAGCAAGGCCCCAGTTTCAAGCATAAGCTGCACCCCTTTCTCAATATTAAAGTCAGCCAGAAGTCGCTCCCGAGCAGCCAACGATGAGTGCAGTGAAGTTCAGCAAACCAATGGAAGCGCTGATTGGTCATGGCTGCCAGCAGCCCTCTCCCAAAGCAGGACCAATTGAAATAACACGGAAAACGGCCTAACAATCTGTTCCTGAAACATCAATGGTCTTTTGTAAAAACTGCAATCTTTGGACACTGTCAGATTCCTCAAAAAACACGACATCCTCCTCCTCCGGGAACAGGTAGACGTCGGGTTGCGCAGGCAACGCTCATCAGGCCCAAAGCAGAGGGTGGATTGGCAGTCCCAGACTTCGAGCTCTACTATTTATCGGCCCAACTCCAGATATTAACGCAAGCAGTAGCGAAAGAATTCAGAGGTCCGGAACAACAACGAGGCAGGGGGATACCACGTTATGTACTGTCATTCATAGTGCTGCAACAAAAACTGGACCTTAGGGACCTCTTCACGGAAGAAAAGACACTGAGGCTGTGCTGGAATCGTTCTCAGTGCAGGGCAGGAGTATTACACGCGTACGCGCCCGAGATCCCGTTGGGAATGGCGACAGCGCTCCCGCACGGCGGTGATTGGACACCATTGCAGGAATGGGAAGATGCAGGGATCCAACTGATAGGTGATCTATACGAGGATGGGGCACTGTTGCCCTATCAGACATTGCTGGAGCGATACGACCTGCCGAGGGGGGATATTTATTACACGCAGCACTGACTAGAGCAATCCAAGTACACTGGCGGGAGGGGTTGGTGGAACCTAAGACAATCATGGCATGCCAATATACTATGATGGCAGCCAGGACTTTCAAGGCAGTTACGTGTCTATACTCTAGGATGCTCAAAGAAGGGTTGGAACCCCTGGAAGTGCTGAGAGCGAAATGGGAAGCTGACGTAGGAAAACCTATCCCTGCACCGGCCTGGACGCAGATAATGCGTCTAGCCTGGAAGAACACGAGGAACGCGAGATTCCAATTGGTACATTTCTATATCCTTCATAGGGCCTATTTGACACCAGGGAAGATCCAGAAATATTTTCAGATACAGGAAGCGGCGTGCCCTCGGTGTGCACGGACAGGAGCAGATTTGGTGCATATGTTGTGGTTTTGCCCCGCGATGGGAGCCTACTGGGAGGAGGTGGGGGAGATACTGAACACACTCACAGAACAACAACTAACCTTTGACATAGCCACTAGTGTCTTGCATTGGTTCCCGCACACGTCGAAAAACAAGATATGGGCCTACTACTAGCGAAAACGGGAAATAACGAGGCGCTGGAAGGCGACAGTGGGACCTAGCAGCAAGAGATGGAGGGCTGAGTTTGTGAAGTGGGCAACTAGTGAGAGTACACTTAGATTCCAACAGGCAAGACGGCAGAACGATGATAGGGCCTTGGAGGCGGCGACGGCATGGGAAACATTAGTACAAGCGTTACAGGATTATCAGGCAGGGGACGACAGAAATGAGATTGCAATAGTGGAGGGGGTCCCGAGCTAGGGCAGGTTTACTGAGATTCGGAAAGAGGAGTGACACCTGATCCCACGAGACAGAATAGATCCATGGAATAGTGCACACCGATGACATGGGGGGGAGGGGCTACCACACCAGTTGGGGGGAGTTGAGGATACACAGATTATTGGGATTGGTTTGTTTGATATTTTACTCCTATCATGCTATGGTAATTGTATTGTATGGCGTAAAAAAGGGGCAGAGGGGTTGAACCTTGGTGGGGGTTGGATTGTCATGCTGATTTGCAGATTGCATGGTTATGTATGAGGCTTTTATAAAACCCAATAAACTATGTTTTAAAAAAATCATCCACTTCCGGGAAACTTGGCTATCAACAAGTAACCCACTTGAAGGGTATCTGGAATTCACATTGCCAGCCATAAGACAGAGAAAGTATGGCAGACAGTGTGGCGGGCTGTCTATTTACGTGGCTTGCTGAGTGTCAGTACGTATCAGACATCTAAAATTTGACCTTGACTGGGTTACTGGCATCTTGGCTGACAACTTTCCTTCAGAGAGTAAGCTACTATTGCTAAATGTTTACATCTCTCCCTGCCCCAGCGAGAAAAAACCCAAACTGGACCACCTGATCGAAATACTATGTAACATCCCAAGCACATACGGTAGCATACCATGTCTAATCTCTGGAGATTTTAACACTAACCTTTTTTTACAACCACTTTGAAGACTCAGGAATTAATTTCCCAGCGGTCCCCCCACATCTCGCCTCGCAAACATTACCACCCGGCCTCAGACCATCCAAATTGGGTGAATACGCAGCTCTCCAACTTAGCAGAGTAGTCTACCTGGTAATAAATGGTCGTTCACCAACAGATACCCCCCCGGCCTGGACAAGAACCAACTCATTTCTGGACTACACACGGGCAAACAGCTAAATGTTCACCCTAACTGAGTCCCATTATATCGCAGCACCGGGTGAAAGTGATCATCGACCCCAAATAATAACATTATCCTTCGATGCTCCTCACCATCACGCACTGGTCACACTATACCAGACAGTTACACGGAGAACCTAAGACAAATACAATGGTCGTCAAGCGCTGTCCCTACAGTCATGTAGAAATGCTGTCATCTTCTATGTTCAAAAAGTGAAACAGACGTGCCTATTATCATCGGATGGGAAGCGCTTGTGAACAGTTTTTAAACGAATTTCCGACCAAACCCCATTCCCGGCCAGATCCACCTCAATTCCGGATTTCTCATGCAACAAAAACGTTAAAACAACAAAGAAACGCTGCTTTGCGCTGGACTAGAAAAAGCCCGGGAAATGTAACTTTATTTAATCATTACAAGCAAGGTCAAAAAGCATTTAAGGCATCTGTACATAGAGACAAACATTTAGCATCAGACAAGTTCTGGATGAAGTTAGTCCACGCTAGCAAAAAGTTCAACACCAAGTTATTTTAGACCCTTGTGAACAGAGGCAGAGGATACACCACCGCAAACATAAGTGCGGACGACTGGACCAAGTTTCTATCTAATCACTTTAGAGAAAACTCAGGTGGGCAAGGGCCCCCTAGTCCCCACTTGACACTCAAATCCCGGCTACCACCCACCGAAGATCAATACACAGGAAACGCTGGGCCACCTACCAAGGTAGAAGGTGTCACAGACATACAATCATCTGAAGAGCTAGGAAACGACTTCACCCCAGGAACGCTGACGACACATGGAATCTCAATAAATAACATCGCCCGGATTATTAGGAAGGGTAGGTCGGATGGAGAACCCGGCCCCAACGGACTACCTCAGGCCTTGATTAAATCAGACAAAATGTTGTGGTCAGGCCTCCTCGCACCACTCTTCTTACACTGCAGGCTTAACAATCACATCCCGGATTCTTGGAAAGGTGCCATCATTCATCCCATTTATAAAAGTGGTTAAAGAGACGACCCACATTTTTTTAGAATGATAGCTCTCCTTGACATTGAATCCAAATACTATGCCAGAATACTACTAGAAGAACTGACATCATGGGTTGAATCAACACAGCGCCTTCCCTTCAACCAGACCGGCTTCCTAGCCAAGTCAGGCACAACAGCAACCTACTCGCATTAGCCATATTGATGGATAAGGCTGACGTCCGTCGCTTGCAGCTATACTGCTGCTTTGTTGACTTCAAGGCGGCCTTCGACTGAGTGCCACGCGGTCACCTGTGGCAAAAATTGGTCCGCTGGGGTATACCTCTAGCCCTCTTACAAGCCATCATCCAACTCCACACACAGACCTGGATAAGGATAAAGTTAGGCGACGGGTCCCATGTTTAAAAAAAGATCCAAACAGGAAGCGGCGTCAAACAAGAGTGCGTCTTGGCGCCCCTTCTCTTTAACCTGTTTATTTACGACCTATCCTCCATACTTGACAAGGTCAACTCTTATCTGCCCAAACTGGACGGGACACGCATCAGTAACCTGTTATACGCTGACGACCTCGTGTTATTGAGCCACACAAAGGTTGGTACATAATTTATGTTGGAGGCTGCCGTCTCCCAGTACCCCGTGCCACTGGTTCCCTCACCCCAGATTTGGTCTGGACTTTGTGGTTTCTCATAACCAAGGAATACCCAACTCAACAAGAAGCTTGTAACTTCTTAAGCAGTTTAATGGGTTAGTATTATATCCACTGGTGCTATCTGTCCCTAAGGGCTTTTCTAATCCAGGTGCCTTAAAGCCCTGTGCTTGTGATGATTTTTCGAAACAAGATCTTTTACATTTTATTTTCTTCTGTGAATTTTATAGCGACGTATGGAAAAAATATTTTACCACTTTTAAAGCGCTGAAATCTTGCACAAGTGAAGCAAGCCCTGGTATACTCGCAAATGCTGTCTTCACCCTTGATCTGCTTTGGTGTTGCTAGTTTTTTATCAGGTGCCCTAGAACGAAGAAAAACGATGTTTATGCACTGAGCTGGTTTTAGGAATTTCATTGTAACATGTTAGTGCCCCTCATTTTATAATATCTATGTACTGTATAATAATGCACTTTAAAGGTCTGTTTAAAGTGTAGTCTTCCTGCTTTCTGAGTTCATATTCTCAGATTGTTAGATACAGTTTTTACGCAAAGAGCCTAGATGGTTCAGAGATCTGTACTGGCAATTGTATATGAAATATTGGTCTGTCTTTTTTATTATGTATTGAAAAGATTTAATATTTATTTCTTGTGGGTTTTATGTGCTTTTTTTACCAGTAGGCCAAATAAAGTGTTATTTGACTTTGGTTAGTAGCTGTGCTACTTTGTCCCTTAGAATGTGTGGGTCTCTGATACCCCAGCAGCGCAAGACACAATCATTTACCAAAAATTGCTCACACATGACAAAGGGGAGCCTGAAAAGTTAGTCTTCCCTTTAATTAGTTAAGTGACAGACATTCTGCTATGGATGCTGCTGTATAAAGTGCTTGTTAGCTCTGACAACAGGCCTCGCGAAACCACAACTCTATTACAGTAGAGAAGATTTTTCATTTTCTTATTACAAGTGACTAGTAATGTTAAAAGTAGACTGTAATACGTAAATTACTGGCAGACTTTTTATGTGGTGATTGCAGGCTTCCACGAGGCATAAGTAAATACCTATACTTAACAGAAGGCAAGCAACAAAATATCTGCGGGGCCTCCAAATTCATCGTTGATTTGGAGTGCAGCAAAGAAAACTGGCTAGCCGTAGCCCCTAGCAGGGGCAACTTAAATGAAGCAATGCGTATTTGGCCCATGTTATGATAACAGGTGCTTACCTGTTGAACGGTCAATCAATGAGCATATGCCCCTTGAATCAGCCCTTGGCTTGCATAGTGGACCATAACATAATAAAACGTAATATTACATATAACACATAGTAACACAGCATTGCATAACATCTCACAATAACATAGCATAAAGAAAAATGTATAAGATAAGATAGTATGACAAAGCATGTCATAGCATAGTTACAGCAAAGAATAGCATAATACAGCATTTTGTAATGTAGCACAGTATACGATTATAGCATACCAAAACAATGCATATGGTAGCATAGCATATTGTAACATACTATAACAAATCCGAACATCATACTCATCGTGCTCAGAATCTACAATCGCTAGAACAATAAAATAATTATTTTTAAGTTGATGCATTCTTAAAAAAACGTGTCTGAGTAAACTGCAAATGATTTCTAAATATTCGTTTAATCTGTACTTATTTTGCCACATGTAATTTCCCTCTGCCCAGTAACTTTTATCTATTCTCTGCTTTAGAATAAAAAAGCAATTCTGAAAATGTCCTGCAGCTATAATCCAACAATAAAAGAAATTCAGATTGATGAATAACACACCATGGAATGTGTCACAGCTCAATGAAGGAAATCAGGACAGTAGCAGCTGTTGAATTAGTTTAACCATCCATGCAGTTGACTGCTTCCGAAATATGAATTAATTTTCACAGTTTATTTTCGGGAATCGTGCACAGATGTCCGTCAGAATTCTGTTTCACACAAGGAGGCTGCTTGGCCCATAAAATACTGTGGCAAATAGACTCAAAATTACTGTCCTCGTTGACCTTGTTTTTATTTTTTCTCATGTCTGACTTGCATGATGTCCATGAATTTTAGTGAAGCCCCTTTTAAAGCACATAAAATATTTGAGCAGCAGGCATCGAATCGCTCTGTTACTTCTAATTAGAGATAAAATCCTCAATTACTGTGAATAATCACTTTCATACCGATGTTTGCACCTGTTATCGAGAGCAAGAAAATGCATTTTAGCAGCATCAGAATACATTACAATCTCATGAGCTGTAAATTTTGATTTAACACCATTGAGTCAGAACACAGCAGATGAAAGAGTATCGAATTTGAAAATGTAAGTAAAGCGACATTGGCTTCCAAATGCATTCCCATCACGTGCACTTAAATATACATATTATTTAAATATAGTCTAATTCTCTCAATCATGTACCACTACCCCAACTCTTTGTAAATAATTTATGTCAAATACCTTTGATAGCAGAGATACCGATAGAATAAATGCATTCAAATACAAAATATATACACTACACAGTATATTATTTTTTCTGTTCCTTGCTATTTTAGCAAAATGTGTTGTTAGATGTGCACTTCCTAGATATAGTGAAGCAAGCATTGCTAGTACTGGTGCTTCGTCTGTGCTGTGTGCTGTATGCAGTAGGCATTATGTCAGAGTAAGTTCAGGTGCTCAAAATTATTATTTGGGGAGCACCGCCCACTTCCCCACTGGTGCAAACCACTTCCGCCATAGATGACGCCCGCTTTCACCACAACATCGACACTGCCCAAAGCGGATGTGTGGCAAGCAAAGACGTCAAGCCCCCCTTCCTCATGGAATGTTGGGGATGGTCCTCAGCGGGGTCTAATTTTTTTTTTTTTTTTTTGTAGAGTTTATATAGCGCGAACTAGACCCGAACGGAATCAGGTAGCTTTACATAGCACCAGTTACTTTACATGAGGACACACTTTCATTTTAGGCACGGGGCGATTAAGTGATTTGCCCAGAATCACAGGTCAGGTAGCTTTACATAGCACCAGTTACGTTACATGAGGACACACTTTCATTTTAGGCACGGAGAGATTAAGTGATTTGCCCAGAATCACAGGAGGTTTTTGGCGTCGTTACCGAGACTCGAACCCAGATCCCCAGGTCCGAGGTCGAGCGCCTTAGCCGTTAGGCCAACCCCTCTCCCAAATTTAGATGTGTTAGAAGCTAGAGACTCTCAAGGGGAACTTCTCTGAATCAACACTATTACAGTACTTCCATGGCCCACTTTAGGGAAAGGGCAAATCCACATCATAGACCAATACAGCATACTTGGGGTACTATCCGTAGAGGTATGGAGGGTGCAAGGCTATGACATGGAAATGTTGCTCAGGAGTAAAAGGGTCTTCTGGGAAGTGAGGTACCCGTGGCGTATTTCCAGCCTGGATCACAACCTGCAGTGGATGGCAGCAGAAAGTGCTGTGGAAGAGACTAGATTCTCTGAGCTAATAGTTATCTTACAGAAATTCGAAGAATATATTGTTGAGATCACACAAATCCAATGGGAATGCAAGGAGAAGGGTTGTGGTTTATAAGTTATTGCTACTCTCCCTCCTGATACACAAATGGGGCTGGAAAATCAGAGTTATGCTGATGCGCATGTGGCAAGCGGAGTACTGTTACATATGTTTTCAAAAAGTCTGAAACTAGTGATGAATTTAAATGAAGTAATGCATATGTAGCTTGTTCTGCCTTGAGATCTTGAAGTTGTCCTCTTTGGTGTATTGGTAGCTCAGTGGTTTTATGTGAACTTGAAAACCATAAGAAAGTTTGCCGATACTCTAGTAGCAACTAGGCAGATGAGCACTGCTCTCTGGATGCAGAACCAATTTCCCCATAGAATGCAACCCAGTTTGTCCACAGATTTCAGAGAACTTATATACTCCTTTTCCATAGGGCCATAATTATAATCACAGTAGAGTTGAGTCAAATGCCTTGAGGGATTTTCATATGATAAGGGGGAACCACAAGGTGTTACCTAAACGTAAGGAGTCCACAGAGTTAGACAGACCCAGTGTGGATGAATGTTGCTGGGAAACAAATTGGACTTCAAACAGTTGGGAGGAGAGAGGGTCGTAAGGAGATGGGTTATTAGACTTAGGTTTTGGTTTGGAATTCCTTATTTCCCTTGGCAGGGGATAGTTCATTGGTGTTGTAAATGTATATCCTGCTGAAAGCCAGTACAACATTTCCACTAAACTATTGAAATTGCCATTTACCAGTCCTTCTCTTCCTGGTCCTCTATTTTCTCCTGACACCCCTCTTACTGATCCTGAGTCTCTCCTTCTTCCTCCTTTTCTTGCTCTTACTCTCCCTGATTCTGCTACACCTCAAACATATACATCACCCCTCTGCTTTCCTGATCCGCTTCCTTCTCAGCCTTCTCCTACTCCGCTTCTTATCCTAATTCTCCTCCTTGTTCTCCTGCCCTCATTCCTCCTGGTCTGAATCTTCCTTTCTCCTTCTCAGCCTGCTCTACCCCCCCCCCCCTCCTCAGTTGCCTTGTGTTGCTCCTCCTCTCTTTAGGTTTTAGAATGTATGTAAACACCAGTGAGTGAGAAAAGGGTTCTTTAAAGTGAAGCCATCACCCAATTGGTATGTGAGCCTAACCCAATTCTCATAACAAGAATTAAGTGTGATCTGCGTTACCGAGTCTCAAAGCACAAAAAAGTTGTCCCGGGATATATCTCAGCTGTCTTCCTGACTCTCTTTGAAGCTAGAGGTCCAGGTGACTTTTATGAAGGCTGACAAAATATTTGATTTGAAACTGGCAATATAAGCAGGCGTGTCAGATTGGTGTGAAAGGTCTTTCACTAAAAAACACATCTCACTAGACCACTGTAGTTTGATACTATATACAATGTTTTAACAGTCTAAGATAAAATAGGTAGCTCAAATATGATTATGGATTTGTGATATCAGGCAAAGGTATATTTGTGATGATATTTTGATTTTGGTTTAGTTTGCCAAACATGCGATTCAAACTAATAGTGAAGGAACATTTCTCATCTGAAAAAAAAGTCTTCAGCTAGAGGCTGTGAATGTATGTATGAGATATGTCTATACCCCAATACCTAACCAAAAGGCAGCTGGGTGCTGTACATGGCCAAAGGCAAGCTTAACGTTGTGATTAATATGAGAGACAGCTGAGTTGTGGAGAGTAATGCATTGTGATGTAGTGTTATTTAAAGAGGCAAGTCCTCAATTCTTTCTTAAAATGGAGATGCGTTGGGTGGTCCTGGTGAATTGGGGATATAGTTCCAGATCATTGGTGCATAATGGGAAAAGGCCTGTTGTCTTGTTTTGTTTTTCAATTTTTACACTTTTTAGTCTGCATTCTGATGATATCTTGGCTACAGGTATGTTAAGAACAACCAGTGATGATGAACTTATCTGCAAGATAGGCGGCGTGCTGATTGTGATGAATTTGTAAATGATGCAGCTGTCTTTGAAGATAGTATGGGCAGGAAAGTGGAACAGATGGAATTCAATCAGGGTGGGGGTGCTGTCATCATATTTCTTCAGGCTCTTGATGAGATGTACTGCTGCGAGTAGGATGCTCCTGAGGAATGTCACTGTGGAGCGCATTACCAGCATCCCAATACAAAAAGCATAAGGGCTTGAACAGCAGTTCTATAGTTGCTTTGGTTTGACTTACTTTAGACGTGATAATTGGTACCAGGCCATCATTTCTTTTTTGGCAATGTGCTCCTTGAGAGAGAGTTTGGTGTCCTGGGTGAATTGAAGTGATTTGGCATTCAGTGAGAGTTGGTTTTTGCAACCATCAAGATTCATGTGATTGAGTTAGGTTTTACTCTATATAGCTTGTTGCTCTTGGGAAATAAATAGGAATGCTGTCTTGGTTGGGTTGAGCTTCAGTTAGGCACTAGACATCCACGTCTGGATGATGAATATGCAGTGTTTGATGCATTCGATGTCAATCATTGTACAAATACCATGATTGATAAAGCAGAGGAGTTGTGTATCATAGGCCTTTTGATGAATTTTAATGCTGATATCTGTGACTAGAGCACCAAACGGCTCCATGTAAAGGATGAAGATGACAGGAGAAAGTATGGCACCCGGGTGGACTACACAGGTGAGTGCAATCTTTTATGATTAGGGTGTGCCCATGTGAACAAACTTGTGCTGGTTGGAAAGGTAGGAGGAGTACCAATGAAGGACATTGCTGGTGAATCCCATTCGTAACACGAGGGTGCATACAATATTGGGATGGTCAACTGTGTTGAAGGCGGCTGAGAATTCCAGCAATATCAGCAGGCAGAAGTCATCTTCATTTGCTGTCAAGTGGGTGTCTTCTACAATGTGTATGGTGGTGGTCTCCATGCTGTAGCATGATCTAAAGCCAGATTGGAAATTGTGTAGGGGATGGTTAACACTGATGTGTTCCTGGAGTTTGACAGAAATAGCTTTCTCAATGATGTCTTGCCAATAAATGGTAGGTGAGTAATGGGCAGGTGGTGGATGAGGTCATAGGTCTTCTGTACGTGTTTTGTAGGATTGAGAGGATCTAGACAGTTATTAGACCTGACATCCTTGGTGTGTTATTGTCAGGTACCCCACAAGGCTTACCTTAACTTGCGAAGTAATCCCGCAGAGACGACAAGTGCAATTGTCCCTGTACCCACCTTACCCAGTGGAGAAGCTGCACCAAGCTGGGATGAGATGGGACCAGGGAAGGAAGCTAAAGATGAAGGGAAGGAGCCCCGTAGTTCCAGGAAAGGAAGTTCTCTTGGCTCGGGAAGGATCGAGAACACCAGCTGGCAGGGAGACAAAGGAAGACCCAGTAAGAAGGAATGCTCCCCCACCCAACCCTACGTACACTTCCACACACATAAAGAACAATACCTACCTTGCAGCTTTATCATGGCTCAGGAAGACATCTTTAGTAGGGAAATGAAATGATGCTCCAGCGTGCTCAGGCAGAGGAAAGCAAAGACGCATCAGCATGATGCGGAACAAACCAAGGGAAGGCGCACCAGTGTGGTGTCTGGTAATCCCAAAGACAAGCGCTCCAGCGCGATGTGGGGCTTAAATAGGTAAAGCGCTTCAGCGCAATGTGGGGAAAACAATGCCAAGCGCTCCAGCGCGGTGTGGGGGTTCAACCAGGAAGGCGCTACAGAGCGATGTCACTGCTCGGCTTCCCCAGCAGGGAAAACAATGCCAAGCGCTCCAGCGCGGTGTGGGAGTACAGAATGGGAAAGCGCCTTCAGCGCGAGGTCACTGCACGGCCTCCCAGCATGGAAAGCAATGCCAAGCGCTCCAGCGCGGTGCAGGGGTTTCAACAAGAAAGGCGCTACAGCGCGATGTTGCTGCACGGCTTCCCCAGCAGGGAAAACAATGCCAAGCGCTCCAGCGTGGTTTGGGGGTTTCAACAAGAAAGGCGCTACAGCACGATGTTGCTGCACGGCTTCCCCAGCAGGGAAAACAATGCCAAGCGCTCCAGGGCACAAGCGCCTTGAGACCTTTTTGGTGAATCGTGCGCTATTCAAGAGACTATGACTATGACTAGGGCGGTGTGGGGCTTCAAAATAGGAAAGCGCTTTCAGCCCGATGTCACTGCATAACCTCCTCAGCATGGAAAGCAGGCAGCGTCTGAGATGTAAGCGAGGCGGCGCAGCAGCACGTCCTCAAATTACCTGATACTCCATCAGGTCCGAAGCAGGTAGCGTCAGAACGGGTTCTGGCCAGGATTTGAAGCGCCGACCCAGCGGGAACCGCAGCAATTAAGCGGATTCTACCGGAAGCGCTGGGTGAGTGGAGGCGGTACATTTGCGGACTAGACCGCAACCTGTCCTTCACCCGGAAGTGAGGGTTTCCAGACCTCTGTATGTGTGCAGAGGCTTCCGTAGTGCGGCAAAACGCCGCAAACAGGACAGTTATCCCCCCAAACTTTTTGCCTTCAACCTTCCTGTTTTCACATTTAATTTACTTATACATCCCTAGTATATGGTACAACGTGTACCCCGAGCCAGTGAATGAAATGCTACTAGTGGCCCTCAGCTCTCATAGTCCCACCCACTAACGTTGCCCTTTAAAACATGTCTCAGGCCTGCTATTGCAGCATGTAATCAGTGTTGAGCTGCCATATCAACATGGCAAAATAAACCTTTTTGCTAGGCCTAAATCTCCCTTTTTAATGCATATAAGTCACCCTAAGGTAGACCCCCAAGGCTCATAGGCCATGGTGCATTATAATTAAAAAGTAGGACATGTGGGTTTAATTTTTACATTTCCTGGTAGTGAAAAACCCATAAATGGGTTTTTCACTACTGTAAGGCCTGTCTCTCCCATTGGATAAGATTGGGTTCCCTTATTCAATTTAATGACTGCTAACTTTCGATTGGGAGCAAATAGGGATATCATGTTCAGACTCAAATGAATTGTAATTTACAATTATTCTTAATGGTAAATCCTGATTTTATTTCATAATTCTGAAAATGCCACTTTTAGAGAGTTGATATTTTCTTTTCCTAACCATTTGGTGCCTTTTGCCAGTGCACTGGGTCACATGATTGTAAATGGCTCTGCTGTTGGGATTTGTGTATTCCTCCCAGACAGTGACACAAAAGGGATTAAGTGTGGGAAGGATGGGCCATCCTGCCAAAATGGCTGGGGGCCGAGCTATTCCCTGCCCCGCCTGAAGGAACCTGTCAGTAGCCTTTTCTTACCCCAGACTCCTTTGATTCTTAGCAATGGAAGCGTAGAATATCTGAGAACCAGATGGGAAGGCAGGTCCAAGTTGTTTCTCCTACATACAAAGGCTGGCATCAGGTATAAATATTGGACCATCAGAACAACTCATCAGTATACTCCTGGACATGTGGAAGACTTCAGAAGGACTACCCTGCTGCCAGCAGACTGCCCTGCTGCTACAAGAGGAGTGCCTTGCTACTTTGCTACTCGAAGGACTGCCTTGCTGTTCGAAGGAGAAGTGGACCATCTACTTGAAACCAGGCTCACCAGAAGTGACTCCATGGGCCAGTTGGATGTCCTCTTGTGTGAGCGACAGGGACATAGCAAGTTTAGAGGCCTTGAAGACTACTTCTGGCCTCTCCTGGAGTGAGTCCTAGCCTCCCAAGTGGTGCACCCAGTGACCCCTTCTGAGCTAAGGACGGGGAGTGACACCCCACTGAGAAAGTCAAAAAGATAAAAATAAAATGATATAACTCATTGTTATAATAGTTTTATTTTTACGTCCTTGCTCAGCTGGGGTTTGGTGGGGCTGCTCTGCTCACAGTGCAGGGCAGGAGTGGTTTGCCCTCTCCTAGTGCGCATGATGCTTTGGCCGGCCCTCTAGGGCCGGTCAAACCCTCATGTACACTTTATATCTTCTCCATGCAGGATGCATTACAGCCTGCATGCAGAACATGCCCAGCTTCCCATTCTCTGGCTGAGTGCTGAACTGCCTGACTTCGCAGTAGCTCCCGGTACGTTCTCTCTGCAGCAGCAAATCTTATTCAGCTGGACCTGCCAGCAAAGGTGTACGGCCTCAAGTCGTCCTCTTCGGACACAGACTGCAGCTTCGTCCGCCTTGAGATTTTCCACTGCCAAAATGTTGTATAAGACTGAAGGGAAAAATCTTCATGGGGGTTGATTACAACAGGCTCCCAATCGATGACGACCACCTCCTTGGCCTGGAAATCCAGCTTCTTATGTTTTTGGCTTTTTGCTGAGACTTCCGCTCCCTGGTGTTGATGACTCCTCTCCGGACACAACTGCTGCTTTACCCTACTGAACTTTAGCTTCTCCAACACTATTCGTCAGAAACTTTCCTAAGTTTGAAGTTAAGCCAAAATCCAGCCAGGTCCACCTTGTTTATACGACCCATTCTGCATCATGGTTGGTCTTAACTTTTGACCAGGTCTTGTGCAACCAGATAGCCACAATCGGCATTTTGATCTTGGCTAGATTTCACTAAAACTTTTAAAAAAAAGTGCAGAACTCCGATTCTACTGATTGTGTGCTGCAGTGCCACTAAATTAAGCCTGACTGCTTTTGTGTAAAGTTACCAGAGGGTTAAGCACAGGTTAAGTAGTGACTTTTGTGGGTCACTCTGATAACGATTGTGGTTGTTCCTCGAGTAGGGTTTTCCATCCCCTCACCCAATAACCCAGCTTCTTACACCAGTCATGAGAGCTTCTGGGAAGATGTCTTGATGAACGATGATGGTAAGACATCATCTTCATTAAAAATGACTTTTAGGGACTTGAGTATGTCAACCAGATTTGGGAGGTATAGGGCTTTGAAGGTTGACCATTGTGTGATTCTACGGGAAGGGATGGGGTGAGAGATGAAGCATGTTTGGTATCAAAGCTGGGCTGTCAGATCTTTTGTATTTTTTCACTGAATACGTTGATGACATTGCTCTTTTCTGTGGAGTGAAGAATAGGTGAGTCTAGCAGGGGGTTGATGCTGCGCTTGATTATCTTGAACAACATTCTGTGTCTGTTGGTAACTTTGTTGAATGTGATAGTGATGGTTTAGTCCCTTGCTCTGATGAGCTGCCTAGATGTGGCCTGTAGGGCCTTCATTATCAAGCGGTCCTATGGACCTCTATCTTTCTTCCATTTTCTTTCCTGCCTGCGAATGGATCGCTTATTGTCTGCAAGGACTTTAGACTACCAGGGTGCTGTAGTCTTTGCCTTCTTCACTTTTACAGTTTGAGTCATCTTCAAAACCTGAGCAGTTGAGGTGATCTCTGGGCCTCGGCCCTACATCCTTTTATTATACCTTTTTATGTACAATGACATCATCCAATTCATTTTAGTCTGAGGACAAAAGCAGGTGCTGCTCTATCAAAAATAAGATTGCCCACTGTATGCGGTTCCCTGGTGAATGGTTGCAAATTATATTAGATTAAAGTTTAACTACATTGCATTTTACTTTCACTAGAAACATCCTGCCTATTAAATTGTAGGTTACAGTATCCATCAAGGAGAAGGTATCCTGCACCTTGTTCCACTGTAAGAAATGTAGGAATCCTTATGAACTTAGGGCCTGATTATGAGTCTGGTGGTCTTGTGACCGGCAGAATTGCAGTGGCGCAGGGGTAGCAGTCCACCGTATTACCGATTATGACTTACAAAGTCGTATTGGCGGTGGACCGTCAGCTCCGCCAGGGAACAGTCATTCTCTTGCGGTGCCGCAGGAGCGCCACAATGCATTATGCTGAACAGGGACTGCTGCTGTCCTGCTCAGCATATTTTGAGTTCATGCATCACCAGCAGTTTCATGGCAGAGCCCTGCCATGAAAAAGCTGGTGTCTCTCTTTTACATGATCCTATACAGTATGTAATCCATTCATATGATTTTAAGTAATCAAAACAGTAAACTATTTCGAATTTAATTGCATATATGTATCACATAGATGTAGAACCGTTGAAGGTAATAAGGACCAGAGTATATAAATTACCTCATCTACTCCCTTTGTGTCTCTCAGTTACGTAGAGTTAAATATGTACTCCATACCTACTCTCAGATATATGCTACACCATGATAATTAAATGTCAGCAAACACAGAAGTTCATTATACCCTCTGGGTTTAGAGTTACATCTGAATTTTACAGTTTCCAAAGAGCTGATGCTCGGTATATTTCAAAGGACATAAGCACATTTCATTTGGTCGGGCTTACCTCGGTTGATATTGCGGTAATTGGTACAGTGTCTGCATTTAAAGTTCAGCATTAAAGCTTCCTCAAGTTCAGGCAGCTTACACAGGCCGCGTAAAGCAGTATAACTATGCCATGTAACTATGTAGGAGGAGCGCAATCCTTGGTACTCTTAATACTCGGATGCCTTACAACCTTGAAAGGTGAACTTTTGAGAGCGCAGGATACCTAAGAAACTGCAACTTGTGCCATATTGTCACCCTCTGTCATGAGGACTAACCATCTGGACTCATTTGGTTACCTTTGCTTATGGAACCAACACGGACCGTGACATGTATCTGCAGTTCTTCAATTGCAGGACTTGTTACTTCTCTGAAATGATTCAGTTTGAGCAATGAATCTGGAAACTGGGGGCCCACTTTTGAGTAGCACGGGAAAGGCCCAGGGTCACTTAAACCGCGAGGGATCAAAATATCTTGGTCGAAATATTGACCTGCAAAAATATCAAATTCAAAATTTCTCCTATCAAAATCAAGTAGAAGTGGAGTTAAGGATAATCCATACTTTTCAATATATACCTACCCGGACGATATAGTGATAGTTGATGGTGTGGCGTGAGTACCTTTGCAGGTTGATATTGTTGTTTTTGACATTGTGACATATAAGTCTCAAGTACTATCCTGGGATCTTCAAAGTCAGATGGCTTCTACATGATATATGACATGAATACCAGCTTTGCATGACCTGCCATGTGCCCTTCCTAATTCCATGTGTCTCTTTCTCATTCCTCCCAGTCAACTTGCTCCGAACATTGCTAAAATTACTTCACAGTCAAGCACCTCAGATTAAATGCAGTTCCCACAGATGAGGCAAACAGCACAACTGCCTCAACAATATTGCAGAAAGTTTTACACCTGCAGTAAGGGAGAGATGTGTAAGAGCACCTAAAGTTGTCCTGACCAATCTACAGGTTAAAGATTGCCTCTTAAGATATGATAGGAGGCCACTGTAATACCATGTAAGACCATGACTAATTGTGCAGTTGTGCCTCATTGATGAACTAACTGTGGAAATGTGTCATGACTGACATTGACAAGATGCAGTAGGAGAGTTATGCTGAGGTGCCTGTGTGCACACCGACGTGGCCAAGAAGAAGACTGGCTGCAGTTCTTTTAAGTGCAAATGCAAGTTCAGCCTATTGTGTGGAACACATGCAGCAGGGTATTTAGGCAGCCTCGGTTGACAGACGTTTGCCTACTTTGTAAATGATCATGTTTATGGAAGCAACATTTCGCTATAGAGCATGCTTAAGAATTTGAAAAGGGCAAACCGCATTATAAAATTCCAGGTATTCATCCTGCAATTCCAAAACATTCTGTACAAGGTGGAAGACCTGAACATCTACTCTACCTAGTGACTAGGGCTGTGAGAATCACATAATTTCCTTTTGCATAATTAGATGAAATGCCAGAAATTAAGCAGGATTACACCGAAATAATGAACATTTTGCCTAGGCCTAATATGAACATAAACACACCATTGTACTGAGCTGCCTCTTGTTTCCTGTAAACTCCTTGGTAGCTCCTTCTCTCTACCTTAGGATTGTTGCCTCTTTTGGGTGGTCAGTTTCAAAGGACTGTGTTTAGCATTGTTTAAAAACTAGAGATGCTATTAAAGTTCCAAGGCAGTTTCCTGCCTTAACGTAGTCACTCTGTCCTTTTATTAATGCATGATTTGAGCTTTGATGAGTGTCTAAGAGGTCACTGGAGAATTTATTGGACCTGGGGTATCTCGCCCCCAGCATGTTTTTGCAGTGAGCATCTAGTCATTACCTATTAGAGCAGTTAAATGTTAGGAGCTCCATTGAAGACAATGGAGTGCTCTGGGCTTCTAATTGCTTGTAAAAGCCCGGAGTTCCAACATTCCAATGCTTGTTGTTCACAGCTGAGAATGTGGAAGCAAAGTAGACGAAACCCTACCTGTAACAAGAGCTGCACATGGCTACCTGGGTTACCACTGCCTCTGGATTTGTGCTGAAGAGTTTGCATATGACTTTGGGGTCTTCTCCTTCAGCACGTTTATTCCTACTTAGTTTAACATGAGCAACACATAGCTTAAGATCAGAGTAAGAAACATTGTTGTAAGTATTAATAGAGGATTCCCTTCTATCGGAGCATGTACAATACTTGGCATTGTCCTTCATGAAAATTACAGTTTTTTAAAGTGAAAAAGCCCACATGCTAAGCATCTGCTGGTCGAACCAGCAGACCTGTTCTTGTGCTTCAAAGGTATTTTGACTTTAGATGTCGTCTTTACTCAACAGTAATTTCAGATGCCTCTGGGGTTGAGTTTCTATTATAGCCTTATAGCCTGCAATAGGGGCTATTCCAGCCATTAAAGGCTGGAGCGGGCCTTTAATGGCTGGAATAGGCCGCTGAAGCAATGTAGACACATCAAGAATATCTCCTGGTAAACTCAGAATTTGTGATCTCTGGGCACATAACACCATGGCAGTCCAAAATGCACAAAATATTACTCTAGATTGTACACAACATATGCCATGGTCTACGTGCAGCCAAACTGAAGCTGTGACATGAGGCTGGTCCCAGGTTTTATTTTCTACAGAGCCTACAAATCCCTGTCCTCTGCTGTAAACTGCAGGTGGTGGTTGTTAGAGTAACTTTATTGACCTTTTAAAACAGAAAAATATAAATTCAGCAATTCACAAACATAATTACCCTTTCAGTTTCTTACAATATTCCTAGAACAATCAGTACCTATTAAGAACAATACATACAGGTGGAGAAGTGTGGCTCACTGGTTAGAGGAGGCAGATCCTGAAGCAGAGGTCAGACCCGGGACCAGGGTTCAATTCCCGACGCGGCAGGGTCTTGAGCCCAAATATCCACGGACTCGATAATTCTCGTTTCGGTGCCTACTCGAATCATGGGTTCACACTCTGCAGCTCTGGGCATTAGCCTGCTTAATCTCCACTACGGCCCCCCTGCGGCGGGATGCCTGGCTTTCACCTTGGGGGAAGCCAGGACGGGTTCCCAAGGCAAGCGCCGAGATGCCTACGGGTAATCGAGCGCTATATAAGAACTAATAATACATTTGAAGAATTCGAACGGATATAGATTCGCAATTTAACAATAATGATTAATATTAGAGGACAGACCAGACTAAAAGGTCTCAATTTAATAGAGAGCAACACATAATTCCTGGAACATAATGTAACAACCAGAAAGCACAATCTAAAAGCAATCAGCTGGTGAGCAGATTTTGTGGATTAGTACCATCTACCTGCATTTCGGCGAAAACAGTTTCCCATGACAAAACAGAAATGTCATCATAATTTGTTTAGTTCCTAAAAATAATCTACTTCCCTGTAAAATTTGCAGAGCAATCTCGAGAGAAACACTTTCAGTGCAGCAGCTGAGGTAGCAATCATTTTAGCAACGCAGGCTATTTTTGCTCTTGTGCAACTTATAATAACTGTTATCTGGAGACAGCATTCAGACTTGTCCGGATCTAATTCAACTTGAATGTCATTTGAGTTAATAAACAAAATATAAAGTCAGTTAGGACAAGGTTTTGATTTCCTATTTTTGGTCGGCTTTGATGATGGAAAAAGTCACAAGCTCATCATGCAAAAAATTATATGTGATTTATTGGAAAAGGCAAAAAACACATACAGGTGTTGGGTGGGAAGCTTGACTTTCTTGCTAACTGAGCCACTGCAGGCAGAGAAGAGACATATACAGTCCAGATCAAACTGCCAGGTGAGGTCTGGCCCAAAACAAACACACGCAACCGTAGACTTATTTTATTTGTGTGGATCTTCTCAGTGTGATGCAACTACACTTCTGTGCCACAGTAAGCATGGGACACATATCTGCACATAACGTTTAGACTTAGGGCATCTCAACTAGAGCAAAACAAAAACATAGACTCTTGTTAGCATTATACCAATCTTCTTTTGTTGTTTTAATGTGATTCATAAAGCCAGTATTGCATACAGAGGTATCACATATCTAAGAAAATATGAAACTACACCTGGAAGTGTCCCCTTTTGATGCAAAACACCTAGAAAGGTAGGGTAGGCGAGTGTAAGTGGGTGGTCAGGAAAATTCAGTTTATATTAGGAGACCATCCACACCATCATAGATTTGAGGACATTCACAGACATTTGCAGTGCCTTTCCCACACTTATCTGCCATTCAAGATCTATACCTGAATTCTTCATGTGGTTTTTATAAAGTAAATTTGTGAAAGTGCAACAGTATTCACAATTTCACAAGAGCCAATAAGTGGGGAAAAGGCATTCACAGACAACTATTTTCTATGGAAAGAAAAAAGTATATTTTAAAATTGTCTCTAGTTGCCTAACCCTATGTGTGCATAATACACTATGCTGAAATGCCCACCCACATCCGCCTACCACACAAATGTAAGGCAGATATGAATGTGGATATAATACATTTACAGGCATACAGTTTAGAGCTTAGAGGAAACGTATAGTTATGCTTAAATTATTTGAAACAGGCAGAAGATATGTCTCCAAAGGGGGTATAGCTACCAATCCATTGTTTTACTACTTTGTGAAAGTCTCAATACCGCCTTACGCCTATTGTAAGCAGCAACAAGCATCTTGTTTACATCAAGACATTTATAAGATTTTACTTATACTTTTGTCATAGTAAACAAATGCCAGGCTATAATATGTGGTGTTCCACAATGCAAAAGGTCATCCTGGCACCATCGCGTTTGATGGAATCAATCCAATGTGATCAAGTGTTTCATAGCTAGTTTTGAAACCAATAGAAATATTTCTTCTGAGATACTTCGAAATTTGTACCAATAGTGTGGTGCCAAGCTTTTTCATTGACGTTTGATGATCTAATTACAGTTTTAGAAAATGTGTGTGGGTAAACATTAAATGGAATTCTGGGGCCCACGCATGCCTGTATTTACAATTGTGTATTCATTTCAGAATGGCCATAAAGCATTGTTTTATTGCACGAACAATTGTGCTTAGTTTACATGAGACGTTTTTCAGACTATTTAAGACAATGGACACGATTCACAAAATAAGTTGCTGTAACTTGCTCTTGTAGTACTTCTGGCTTACTCCTAGATTACGGTGATATGCCACAAGTGAGGTGGGGGCACACCTTGTTTACACCTGGAATTCACTTTTTCCTTAAAAAAAACTTCTCAGCATCCTTCTACTGGCTGCATATTTAGGTATAGTTGAAGGGAGCAAGGTGTGCCTAATTCTTTCCCTTCAACAGGATGTGGTACTGTAGAAAGACGATGAAGAAAAGACCATGAAAGAAGATGAACCCAACAAGAAGAGACTGAAACTTTCCCATGGATCCACAAACGTTTGGCAGAAGTTAGGAAGGTGTATTACAGATGAGAGAATTCACACTGCTGAGAAAGAAGGCTCCTCACTTCTGTTCTTCCATTCTCAAACTTTGGTTCGTGTGGGATACCTCGTAGTCTCACGTCAGAGTTCTCTCCTTCATCTGTGCAAAACCAGACCCTTCTAAGGGACTGCATGGCATGAACCCTTTTTAATAAATTGTCACAGGGATGTGGGGACAGCAATATTGGTATGTGCAACTGTTGTTACATGTGCTCAACTAAAAAATACATCTTCAGATGCAGGCATCTGCTTTGCCTGGATTTTAATCTTCTGTTACCATTCTTCATGTGCTATGGCACGTGTTCTACAATATTATTGTCTCAGAAATATTATCAGTATTTGATTTGACTGCAGTAATATTGTGATGCCATTTATATTATAGGATGTTTTATCGCAGGTCAGTATGTCCTTTTTTCAGAAATTCTTTATATTGTAGTTAACAATTAAATTTAATTTTTTTAGTATTGTATATTATATTTATTTTTCTATATGTATAATTATTAATATCATTTAGATAGATTATCAGAAGTAATTTATTTAATGTGTTTTATTCCAATGTTATTTTGATTGTAAATATTTTTGGAGTGGGTTGTAGTGTTATAGGAATTGAGTAGAAAGTGATTTAAAGATTTCTGTTATTTTTTAATGTTAATTGGTAATTAATGTTTTTTTAATTTAGTGTTATGATTTTGTAAGTGTTTATATTCATTTAAACAGGCTTATGATATCTGAATTTTTAAATAATTGTTAATTTATATTTTTAATACTTTTAATTTGTAAATGTTATTTATTTGTTAGTTTGTATAATATATGTTATACTTTTGAAAATAGTATTTTTATATTTCTAGAAATGAGCTCAAATCTGTTTTTAGTTTAAATTTATATTTTTGTTTTATATTTTGGAGATTTAGATTTTTAGTTCAGATTGTTTTTAATTAATATATTTTTGATGCGATTTGTAATTAATGTCTTGTAGAGTGTTCATTAAATGTAAGTCACTCAGATGTTCATAATTTTATGAAACTTGATTTGTTTTGAGCATAAATAGTAAATGTGAACTTCCTTGACTTTTCCCTATAAGGGTATGTTCAGATTGGGGCCAGTAACCTTAACCCCCTCAAAAGCTCAACACTTTCCCTACTGTTGCTAAGATTGGAAGTTCGACTAGTAAATCTAACCTCTGAAAGTCCAACACTTTCACCAATCTGGTTACTTTTGTAGTGGAAATGCAAAATATAAACCCACAGCCTAAACCTTTCCCCAGGTCGCCAATTTGGAGTGAAAATAAATAATAAACACAACTACCCCAAAGTTCAAATGTTTCCCCAAGTGTGGTTAATCTTGGAGTGAGAATAGTAAATGTCACTCCCCTCCCCCCCCACCCCCAAAGTCCAATACTTTTCTGATGTGGCTAAGTTTGGAGTAGGAATAGTAAATCTAAATGCTCCAAAGTCCAACACTTTATCCAATGTGGCTACGCTTGGAAAAGGAATAGTAAATCTAACCCCTCTCTTTGGTGATGGAAATCCTCTTATTTCCTATGGGATTTAGATTTTCGCAGACAGTATGTCCATCACCATTCTGATGGAATAGCCTGTCCCCCAACATCTAAACCGGGCCCTATGTTTGGAGTAGGAATATTCAATCTAACCCCCACCCCAACCAAAGCCTGCCAGTTACTCTCATGTAGGTACATTTGAAGTGGAAATACTTAATGTAAAATACTTAATGTTTCTGACAAAACTTGTTTTTTATTTATTTAAGTTGGCTACTTTGGTGTTTAAAATAGGTATATTTTATTTAGTAAAATATAGACTTAATTTACAATTTGAGAACGTTTCACATTTTTTAAATGTTATTTGTTAATAAAAACATAACCCAGTTTATTTTAATCTTTTAAAATTCAAAATGATGTATTTTTTAGCAAACATTTTAGACATTTAAAATTGTAAAAAAAAATATTTATTTACATGTGCATTTTGCATGGATTTCTTCATTCAAATTCACATACATTTATAACACTTTGTTACATTTTTCATCTGATGTATCTTTAAAACTATATAAATTATTAATTGAAATAATTAAATTACCTTTTCCACTTTTTTACTTTGCTTTTTAAGATATTTACATTTCTTTATAATATATTTTATAAGCAATTGTTACATATATTAACATATTTTATACATTATTGGGATGTATTTACTGCATTTGTATCTATGGTAAGAATGTTTTTTGTTTCATTTAGGTTATTCTGCCATTATATTTTACCAGTTGCTTCATTTTGGAGTCTGTTTTTGTCGTTTTTGGACACCAGAATCTCTGCAGTTTAGTGTTTCCTTGCTGCTATTCTCTGGTCAAGCTGCCTTTAATTTAGCTTCTATAGTTGCTATGTCAGGGAGAAGGTGGTTGATTGTTAGGAAGATTAGAATTTGTATTTTAATGTGATTTTTAGGTTATATTTCATTTTTTTGTCCTGTTTGTTTGATGTTTGTACAGTAAGCTTAAATCTGTATTAATGTATAAGAATGTGTATGGTGAGAAAATATGATGTGTTTTTAACTATTTTTAGGGATTCTTACCTGCATGTTAGAGCACATATGGATATATTTGTGTTGATGGTGGAGTTTTCTGTGTTTTTGTGTGGTGAAAAAGTTTGTTTATAAAGAAAAATAATTGTTTTTTTACCTACTATTTATTTTATTTTTGCTTGTTTTTTTAACAATTTTCCTGAAGCAGATTTCTTTTTCTTTTGTGATTTTGGAGAGCTTTACTGGATTTTGAATGATCATTTTGGATAGATTTTACTTTCATTTTGTATTTTAGCATTTGGGTCTATATTGTCTACACATTTTTTCTATTTTTTTTATTATTTACTCATTGGGTAGGATTCTTTTATTGTATTGCATTTGCTCCTATTATGGGCTTGATTACGATGTCGGGTGGACCTCAACTGACCAACCGTCGGTTGCGGTCCGCCTAACATCAACCCCTGCATTATGATGCAGCGGGCCGAGGCATCGGGTGGAGGGACTGTCTGCTGCTGTTATGAAAGAGCACGTTGGAGCATCGTAAAGAATCACAATCCCATAATGGCGGTGGAGCCTGCCTCGGTTCTGCCTTCGGGATTATGTTGGCACTTTCTGACACCCTTTCCATGCCAGCCTTTCTGACATGGAAAGGCTGTCAAAAAGTGACTTTGAGCATCCCTAGCAGGGCCCTGTCCCTCTGCAGCCTCCGCAATGGGTCTTGAGGTGCCCCCCTATACACCCCTGCACTGTGTGGCAGACACCACATGGTGCCTTCCACACGGTGCAGGGATGTTTACAAACATCCCGTTTTCAATGGCAGCTTGTGCTGCAGGCATTTTCCGCCTGCCACACAAGCTGCTTTAAAAAATTGATATTTCCGACTGACCATAGGACGGTTGCATCCAAATTGTGCGGTGAGAACCACCGACCTATGGTCAGGCGGTTCCCATCCATAACGGTGTCGTCCGCCCGACATCGTAATTAGGCCCTTTGTTATATGTAATTATCTGTAGTTTTATTTTTTATATCATGTATTGTTTTTGATTTGTGTGTGCTGTATATTTTTGTATGGTAGTTCTGGTATTTGGAAAAAGTATTTGTTTTATAAATAGCAGTTATCAATATTATCTAATCGTTCTGTAAAAATGCTTCTATTTATTTTATTACAATCAGAGTAACATAACTATGCAATTAATTATTCATAACATTGTACAAGGTTTTGTTGTTTATTCTTTTAAAGTAAGGTTTTGGTTTGATTTAATTTCTTGTGATACTTTCATAGTAGTGTTCGGACTATTGTTTCAATGTAGGCTAGGCCTGGGCTGTTAATGAATAGTCGCACTTGGCCTGTAAGCATTTAATTTGTTTGTATATTTTTGGTTTCAGTAGTCTTTGAGATTGTTTTAGGTGTAGTTCTTGTTTGTTTTGTTCTTTTTTTTTAATTTGTGGAAATTTGTAGAGTGTTGGGTGGCTTTTTCCAAGTGTTGCATCGATGAAATTATGCCACCCATCCACTGCATCATTAGTTTTTTCCGCTTGAGAGGTGGTGCCACCATACAGTGAGAAATTTGGGTTGGCACCAATGTTCTAATCACTGCAAGCGACCAACTCAAGTGTTTTTAAAATAGTGCATTAGTGGTGAAAGTTTGTTTCAATTTCATTGGTAGTATTGATATTCTATTAACATGGCTTCGGGCCCGATTACAACATTTTGACAGGCGGGTGGTGTGACGGTGAAACCCGTAGCGCCACCTCTCTACCAAAGGTCGCTGGTACCCGCCTTCCAGATCAAGACTCATATGTAGTCTGGTAGGTGGCATGGCGGTCCCATGGCAGTGCCTCTTTTAAAGGCTGCCGTGCCTTTGAAAAAGGCACCGCAATGGGTCCGCACTACAAGGTTCCGGCATGGCATGGACTTGAAATTCCAATGCGTGCGGGAACCTATGTGCAGGCACACAGGGGACCACATGTTATGCCCCCATGTGTGCATCCATGTGCTGTTAAGGCACAGGAGGACCCTGTAGGGCCCCCTTTGTTTCCTTTCCTCCAAGGTTTACATGGAGGAAGAACCTCCATGTAAACCCTGGAGGAGAGGAAACTTGTAATACTCTTGGTGGAACCACGGCGGTCCCATCAATCCTATTGCAGCCTCTGACTGCCACTCCACCACCAAGGAAGAGCAATTCCCTGGTGGAGCCAGCGGTTCGTGTGCAGTCTGACAGCCCAACTCCTCATGGGGTGGTCGGACCACCAGTGGCAGTGGTTGGATCTACCACCCCAGCGCCACCACGAGACCCTTGCTCCGCCAAACTCGCAATCGGGCCCTTAGTGTTTGCTTACTTCTCTGACACTTAGGTAGGCTAATACAACTAATATTTTTACTTGATTTACAAATTCTGAATTTGTGGCACGTTCTATAGTAAGGTTAGATTTTTGTAGGTGCATCCGTTTACTTTGGCTGCATTGATAGTAGTACCTTTGTGTTTCTGGGTGTGAGTAAACTTTTAGGATTGTTGAAATCATAGGAGCCGATTAGGAGTCTGGCGGTCTTTGACCGCCTGACGTTTGGTGTCGGTCCTGCTGCTGCCTCATTCTGAGACAGTCATATGGACCCTCCACTGCTGTGCCAGTTGTGCCAGGGAACTGCTGTTCCCTTGTGGTGGAGCAGTGGACAAGGGTATCCAATATGCAAGATGGGACCTCCACAGTCTGCTGAACATATTTGGCGTTTCCCCACCACCAGCCTTTTCATGGCGGTGAACCCCACCATTAAAAGTCTAGCGGTGGGGAAACAAAGGTCCACACGACACCATAGGGATGCATTTAGGGGGACACAAAATGTGCCCACCTGTTTGTATGCCCCCCAAGTTCTAGCACGACATGGACTTCACATTGCATGGTGTTCTGGAACTTCCTTTGCATTTCCATTAAGGTGCCCATTTTCAGGGCACCACCGTGGGAATGGCAAAATAAAAGCCCACCATACATGAGTTGTACTTGCAATCTGGCAGGCGGACCATGCACAGCTTTAGCAGCACCGACAAAGTTGTAACCAGGTTTGTTGAAAATCAATAATGATTTTTGGTAGTTTGTAATTATTTTCTTGTGTGATTAATGTTAAACGTTTGTAATAGGTTGCACTTTGCGTGTTTGGCAACAGTGCATATTTTAAAGGGATATATTGTGTTCTGTATTGTTCTTGTATAGTGTATGTTTTTTGTAAATGGTAGAGAGCACAATTTAAATTCCCCATCCATGTGTTGCATTTTGTAAGGATTAGTACATTATTGTTAGTTCCATAGACAATGATTCTTTTGCCATTATATTTATTATCATGCAGTACTAAATCTTGATCACGTAGCTCACCGTCATACGTCCTTGCTCCCAATAGTGGGAGCAAGGACGTCTGACGAAGATCTACATGATTCATTGAAATATCGACAGACATCCTGGAGGTGCTGTTGTTGAAGGACAAACGCAGTTGGAAGGCTTGTTAGCTTTTGCTGTAATTTCCTGTAACTCAAGCCAATCAATTTAAACTAACATTAGAGTTTTTTCTTTTTACCTAGAACAGGAATATTTAATAAATATCGATTGTAAGGTGTTCTAACTCGATGCATTGACCTGACACAATGCATGCAAGTTTACGTGAGGCCCATACAAGAGGAATTTATTAAATTGAAGAGATTTTAATGAAGTGTGGAGAACACTTCACTAGTGACTTTGTCCACCGCCATATGTCCTGAACATGTATTACAAGAAGCAGATCTTTATTGAAAATAGGACGTAGGGTTCAACTCCAAGTTTTAAAGAACGGTCCGAACCGAGTTGAGCTTGCCTCACCTTACAGTGTAAATAGGCCAACACGGTATAATTCGTTAGAAGGGATGTATTCTTGTTGTCCTGAAGAAGGTGGTCTTATCCTATTTTTCCGACGAAACACGTTGACGCCTAGTTTTGTTAAATTTGAGGAACAAAGTTTCACATGTTGAGAATATTTTAGACAACGTGTTACTCCAATTGATACTGGCAAATTAACACTTTTTATGACAAATGTGTATGTCTTATGTGTTGTCTCTCTTGTTACTGTATACCTCCGTGATATCTCCACATGATTTTTATTATCTGGTTTTAGATTGATTTTATTTGATGAACTTATGAAATATATATATGTGACTCTTTCTGCCAAATAAATTGTGAAGCACCTCGAGGTCCGTGTCCGGTGTTTACTTGCCAGCAGAGGGAACTGCGGGCGCTTGTGAGGAACGGAATTCAGGATATATATATATATATATATATATATATATATATATATATATATATATATATATATATATATATATATTCCAGGGATAATCCAGTACGGCGCAGGCTTACTCGAGGCTGCAGATACAGATTTTAGTGCAAAAAGGTGATTTATTCAGCTATGGTGTTCCCAGTCATCACGACGCGTTTCGCGCTTCACAGAGCGCTTGATCACATGACACAGTTAATCACCAGACATTGGTTTAAATACATTCCACACATAGTACCTGAGCCTACAAATGGCATAGAAATAGAACAGTTGAAACTTTAAAAACTACACAGGCTCATTTGTAATACCATCGAGTTTGCTAAAGTGCTGTAAGTTCTGCAGTAATTATTTTTTTTTAAAAAGCAGAAACAAAATTATACATGTGAAATGTGAATGTAAAAACCATTGTCAAAAGTAAATAGTGATAGTGTTTTTTAAAGACAAACAGCATATGTTCTTCAATAAAGTCAAGGTTATCCAGTATAGTAAATGTTTGTAGTTCAGTACCCTTGCTGAAGTTCGTTCTATTATAGAATTTTCTGTTCTCATAATTTAGATTCTAATACGGATTTAGACTGGAAATAATATGGAGCCCCATATGTTGTTTATATCCAGTCAAATGTACGTATTTACGAAAAAGGAGAGCGTAAAGTGGTTGGGCAAGTTGACAATTTTGTATCTCTAATGAGGATTATATTGCCAATGGTAAATTAGGTTATCAGGCAATAGGAAATAAATATCAGTAAAATACCTTATTCATCCTTGGTGCTAACCATATTTACAAAAGCGATGTGCAAAAAACGCATGTTCTAGAAGTCAGACATCATTAATCAATTCACATAAATTCAACAATCAGTACCCAATAATTGATAAACATATATATATTTATAGTATTCATAAATACGCCTATAAAAACCTTGAAATGGTTATTAAAAATGGCTTAGAAAATGAATTCATATAGTATATCTAAAATCCTTATATAGTCTGATTGTTAAAATCATAAATAGCATAGAAAAGTTAATATGCATTCTATATGAATAACCGTCTTAGAAAAATAAAACATGCTTAATAATTTACAAATCCCATAGAAAAATTGTATAAAGTTACGTGACAAAGAGAGGGCCATCATGTTTCCATATTAAAGACAAGTATACAAATCCTCAGTGATATTGAGGCCTGAGGGATGCTTTGTTTTGAGTCCAATTATATACTGTGTTTCGAGGCGGCGTAGTTTGTCCTCTCTATTGCCGCCTCTTCTGCTAGCCTGTACACAGTCTATAACAAAATATTTGAGATCACTGCTCCTGGAGTTGTGTTTTGCTTTAAAATGTCTAGCTACAGGGTATGTATTATCCTGATTTCCTATTGCCCGTAGATGCTGCAGGATTCTTCTATGTACTGGGAGCTTCGTGCTCCCCACATACAGCAAATTGCAGGGGCAAATTAACACGTAGACGGCATATTCCGTCTTACATGTTAATAGTTTGGTGATATTGTGTTCCCTGCAATCAAACGGTGAGTAGTAACTCTTTTTGTTGGTTGCTTGTTGGCAGGCTTTACATACCTTGCAGTAAAAAAATCCTGCATGCGTTTGATACCAAACAGAAGCTTCAAGGACCTCAGGACTGGTTTTTACCAGTTCATCCTTCATGGACTGCCCTCTGCTGTATGTTATGCTGGGCCTCTTAGGGAGATCATTCCCTATCACTGGATCACTAAGAATTGATGGCCAGTTTTTACTGATGATTTTTTCTATTTTCTTGTGTTGGGCACTGTATTGTACAATAAATCTGAATTCAGTTTTTTTTTTGGCAATATCCTCAAGATTTGGCAGTGGTTGTAAATTACCGGCCAACAGTAGGGATCTATATTTTTGATTAGATTTAGATATCGCCGCATCTATGATTCTAGAGGAATAGCCCCTTTCAAGAAATCTTAATTTACTATCCCTCTGTGCGTCCTTCAAATCAGTCAGTCTACTGTGTATTCTTTTCAGGCGTAGCATCTTGCCATACAGGATGCTATTGATTAGGTGTTTATTGTGTGAACTACTGGCATGCAGGGTAGAATTTCCCGCTGTGGTCTTGCGGTGTAGTCTGGTTTCTATTCTACCCTGTTCGATGAAAACCTCAGTGTCCAAGAATGTAATGGATGTCTTGCTCAAGGTGGCTGTGAATTGAAGATTTAAAGTGTTTCTATTGAGGTCTGACACAAAGGTTTCAGCCGATGTCATATCCCCCTCCAAATCACAAACAGGTCATCAATAAAACGTAACCAGGTTACCACCTGTGATTGCATAGTTTCTGAGTGTTGAACCAGGAGGACCAGTTCCTCCCACCAGCCCATGTGTAAACACGCGTAACTGGGGGAGAAACTGGCCCCCATGGCAACACCCTGCAACTGCCTGTACATCAAGTTGTTGAACATAAAAATATTGTTATCCAGGCATATTTTCACCATCTCCAGCAACATTTCTCTATGGTCTGGCATATCTCGTAATGACCTTTTGAGATAGAAGTTAAGAGCATTAAGACCATCCGAGTGTACAATGCTGGTATACAGCGAACAGACATCCAGTGCAATCAGTATGTAATCATTTTTCCATTCAATATTTCTGATTTTGTTAAGAAAGTCACTAGTATCACTGACATACGATGGAAGACTTTTGACCTCTCCCTGTAAAAAGAAGTCGACATATTGGGACATGTGTTCCAAACAGCTATTCCTAGCTGAAATGATGGGACGCCCAGGGGGATTAATGGGGTTCTTGTGCAGCTTAGGTAGAAAGTACATTGTCGGTACAACAGGATAATCATTTCTGAGGAATTTGTGCTCTTGACTGGTGATGAGGCCCTTGGATTTCCATTTAGATAGTTTTTTATAACAGTTTGTATACATAGTCTTGAGTTCTGTGCCTGAAAATCTTGTATAACAAGTTCTATCGTTAAGTTGTAAAAGGGCTTCCTTCATATACATGTCTCTGTGAATCAGCACAATATTGCCTCCTTTGTTCGATGCTCGAATTATTACATTGTGATTTTTCTGTAATTTGGAAATGAGAGCTCTGTAATCAGCTGTTTCCTTGTTGTATTTATGTCTACCCCTGTGAATTTTCATGTTAAGATCCTTTAATTGGTTGGTAACTTGTTCATGGATAAGTCTATTGAATCTTTAAGCATGACTGGAGTATAAGTGGACTTGGCTCTGAAACTCGTTAAAGGTTTTTTCTGTTGGTTGGCAAGTGCGTGGCTAGATTCATCATTTGTTTCAGGTTGGGTAACAATCATACCGCTCTCATGCGATGCATTTGATCCCCACATATCCGCCAGTTCTTCCATTAATGTCGCTTGAGAGTTTTGACTGGCATTGATGTCTCTATTGTCCGGCAGCCCTGCTTGCTCATTATCAAATTTATTTGTTATAAAGTATTTTTTAAGTTTCAATTTTCTTGTGCTTTTGTAGACATCCAACCGTGTGTTAACATAGTTGAAATCCCTTCTTGGACAATAGGTTAGACCCAGGCTGAGTATTTCCTTCTCCTTCTGGTTTAGTTCTATTCCTGCGAGGTTAACGATCGTTTTGTCAAGATCCGTGGGGGTTATTAATTCTTGTTCCATCCCCCTTTCTTTTTGTTTTTGTTTTTCCAACTTGCCCCTGCGTTTGTTTGCTTTCCTCCGCTCGCTTCGTTTGCAGTTTTTTGAGCAGCGTGGTGCTGTTGCCTTGTCCGAGGGCGCAAGGTTTGTCTTCTGTCCTCGCAAAAAAGGGCTAGCTCTTCATCAAGTGTATTCTTCGGACCTGCTGCCCTTGCCTGTTAATCTTTTTCCTGATCACTGTCGGGGTTAGAACTGTCTTCCGACACAGATGATCCAGTTGCAGCTTTTTCTACTCCCGAGGTTACAGTTTTGGTAATTCCTTGTTTATCAGCTTGCCTATTTTTCCTTAGAACCTCATATTTTCTGGAGAAGGTAAATATCTGTCCTGTTTCATAGTCCGTTTTGTCCCTGAAAAATGTATATGTTTTACAATTTTTTATTACATCTTCTTCTTTTTTAAGTCTTATGCACATTTCCTTTCTGAGTTTGGTTGCTTCATCCACATCATTTAGAGCCTCAATTTCATCGTTGATTTTGTTGATTTCTTCCAATAGTTCGGCTCTATCCAATTCTGCATGCTTAACTAAAATTTCCATGAACCTTTTGGAATTGTCTAAATTGCAATCAGCCCATTCGCGCATTAACGTGGGATTCGGTTTATCGTAAGTAGGCGCCAGTAAAATACGGAGCCCACGAGGGACCCGATTTACGTTTAAATACATTTTTAATGATCGGGCCTCCGACCATTTACTTTGCTCTGCACGACTTTTTTTCTCTAATAGTTTAAATTTTTCTTTTATTGCATTTTTGGGTTCGTTTGTTTTATTTGTCGCACCACTCTCCTTTAACGGTTCCGATTTCTTTTCGTCGAACATCAAAAGTGCTGGACTTTCTCTTTCTTGAACTGTGTCAAACGACATAGTGGGAGCTCACCAACAGTTTGGCTGTTAAATATAGCTTTCGATATGCGGGTTATTTTAACTTTTGTTTCCCGTATTATCTTTGGCTTCGCACAACCTCTCACCCCCTACGGAGAACTTGCTTTGGAACACACGTACCTCAGGCAGTCATAAGACCCGCTGTCTCCTCCGACACAGCTGCGTCTTGGTCCGTCTTATATATATATTCAATGAAAAAACCATAGGTTTCAGGAGTTATATAGTTAGGAATTAGCTTTTACAAAACCTTTGAAATTCACTCAAAAAACGATAAGTTTTAGTGGTGTTATAGTTAGCTGGACATTTTACTCATACAAAACCATTGAAATTGCTCCTATATAGTTAGTTGTACTAAGTATATATCGCGCACCCGCAATCCACTGCTGATGATGTCACATATTAGATCATTCATGACATGGTCAGTGACATCACTGACGACATCTCAAATGACATCACTGATGACATCACTGATAACATCATCCAGTGAATGTGGTTTGCTTCGTTATTTAAATATGCATTATATATATAGCAATTTGCATTGAAGAATGAGTGGATATATATAAATAAATATTTGGATGGAGGATTTAGTAGCAGTGTAATTGACTGTTTACTTGGCCAATTTATAATGTCTCACTAAATATAGTGGATAGTGACTAAACTGTGTGAATATCTGTATCACTTTGTCAGTTGTTGTGTAAACTGATTCTACAGTTGGTTACTAGCTATGTGAAAGTCTATATTAGTTATTGATTAGTTAACTGAGTATTTGTTTGGGAGTGTGAAAGTGTGTGTGGTTCGGTGGAGGGTGTGTGACTGTCCAAAGATGTGTGAATAGTTTATTCAGTAGATATATGAAGTTAAAACTACATGTTCTAACAGTTTGGGTGAGGGAATCTCTTTATGGGTGTGGTGATGAGCAAATATATTTCTCAAAGGTACAGGTCCAACAAACTAGAAAAATAAAAGGCAGTGTATGTGTCAGTTGTTGTATATAAATAAGTATACATAAGACACAATGATTGTATGAGTGACTGTATGGATAACTGTATACTTGTAATAATGATTTTATAATTCACTAAGTATGACTTACTATCTAAATGAATAGAAGAAGTGGTGTTTGTATAAGTGTTTTGCTAAGTAAATATGTAAGTATGATCCATTGTTTGCATAAGTGAGTAGGATGAGTTCATATGTGAATAGGATGCGTGCTGTTGTTTAATGTCGATATAGATGTATAAGTATTTTTGATAGTGTTCTATTGTTCATTGACAGCATGTATGAGTGAATCCATAGGTAAGGGATTAGATGTGTGTATACATGTATGAATCACTGAGTGGATTTTTAGATACTTGTAGTGCTGTGACAATGGATTTAAATATGATACTCTGTATTTTACAAAGAGTGATGAAAAATAGTAATAGTGTATGAAAAGGTGTATGTGATTGTCACGTGGATGATGTCATCAGTGATGTCATCAGTGATGTCATTTGAGATGTCATCAGTGATGTCACTGACCATGTCATGAATGATCTAATATGTGACATCATCAGCAGTGGATTGCGGGTGCGCGATATATACTTAGTACAACTAACTATATAGGAGCAATTTCAATGGTTTTGTATGAGTAAAATGTCCAGCTAACTATAACACCACTAAAACTTATAGTTTTTTGAGTGAATTTCAAAGGTTTTGTAAAAGCTAATTCCTAACTATATAACTCCTGAAACCTATGGTTTTTTCAGTGAATTTCAAATGTTTTTTTAAATGCTAATTCCTAACTATATAAGGCCTGAAACCTATGGTTTTTTCAGTGAATTTCAAAGGTTTTTTATATGCTAATTCCTAACTATATAAGGCCTGAAACCTATGGTTTTTTCAGTGAATTTCAAAGGTTTTTTAAATGCTAATTCTATTAGCGGATAACGTTTAAATATATTAATATCCTAGTGGGACCACCTGAGCAGCCCTAGGGGATCAGGGTGTTTCTACCCTGCCCCCTTTTTGTGTTCTACACGTTTGTTTTTCTGCTTTCTTGTGCCTAATTCCTAACTATATAAGGCCTGAAACCTATGGTTTTTTCATTGAATTTGCAAGGTTTTTTAAATGCTAATTCCTAACTATATAAGGCCTGAAACCTATGTTTTTTTCAGTTAATTTGCAAGGTTTTTTTAAATGCTAATTCCTAACTATATAAGGCCTGAAACCTATGGTTTTTTCAGTGAATTTCAAAGGTTTTTTAAATGCTAATTCCCAACTATATAAGGCCTGAAACCTATGTTTTTTTCAGTGAATTTCAATTTTTTTTAATGCTAATTCCTAACTATATAAGACCGGAAAGCCCACCAGGAATCTCCAGTATGCACCAGGGGACTGCATTGCAGAGAGGTGTAATTAAGCCACGGCCCTTTTTACACCTCTCTGCAACGCAGCCCCCGTGCATGTTTGAAGAGGGGAAACTCATTCCCCCTGCATACTGGGGGCCCCTGGGGGCCAACTAGCCCACCTGGAACCTCCAGTATGCGCCAGGGGGCTGCATTGCAGAGGTGTAATGAGGCTATGCCCCTTGTTACACCTCTCTGCAATGCAGCCGCCTGGCGCGTTTGCAGAGGGGGAACTAATTCCCCTTGCATAATGGGGGTCCACCAGGAGCCTCCAGTATGCGCTAGATGGCTGCATTGCATAGAGGTGTAATGAGGTGTAATGAGGCCACACCCTTTTTTACACCTCTCTGCAACGCAGCCCCCGTGCATGTTTGAAGAGGGGGAACTAATTCCCCTTGCATACTGGGTGTCCCTGGCAGCCATCTTGTGCCTTGTTAGAACCAAGGCACACGAAAGCAGTGAAACAAAGGTGTGAAACTCGCAAAGGGGCCAGAGTAGAAACACCCTGACCCCCTAGACCTGCTCAGGGGGTCCCACAAAGACCCCCAAGGCAAAAAAAATAATATATATATTTTTTTTTAAAGTCGCGGGGTACAAGAAAACAATAAAAAAAATATAAAACAACAATAAGAATAAAAAAACAGTTCGTTTCAGAACTACCTCCAATTTATATAAAAATGCTACATTTTTAAAAAACTCTGTCTTTCTTTTTTTCTCCAGGGTACGCGTACCGGTACGTGTACCGATACGTGTACCGGGGCGCGCACCCCCTCAAAAAAAATAAATAAATAATGAGTGTGTGTGTGTGTGTGGTGTGTGTGTGTTGGGGGGTGGGGGTGGGGTGTGTGTGTGGGGGGGGTATGTGTGTGGGGTGTGTGTGTGTAGGATGTGTGGGTGTGTGGCGTGTGTGTGTGGGTGTGGGTGTGTGGGGGTGTGTGTGGGTGAGGAATGTGTGTGTGGGTGTGTGAGGTGTGTGTGTGGGGTGTGTGGGGTGTGTGTGTGTGTGTGTGTGTGTGTGTGGGGTGTGTGTCAGAGGTGTGTGTGTGGGGGGGTGAGGTGTGTGTGGGGGATGTGTGGGGTGTGTCTGTGAGGGCTGTGTGTGTGTGGGGGGGAGTGAGGTGTGTGTGGGTGGGGGTGTGTGGGGTGTGTGGGTGTAGGTGGGGGTGTGGGGGTGTATGGTGTGTGTGTGGGTGCGGGTGTGTGGGGTGTTTGGGTGTGGGTGGAGGTGTGGGTGTATGAGGTATGTGTGGGGGGTGTAGGTGGGGCGGTGTGGGGTGTGTGTGTGTAGGGGTATGTGTGTGGGGCACCCCCTCAAAAAAAGAAGAAAAAAATAATAAGTGTGTGTGTGTGTGTGTGTGTGTGTGTGTGGTGTGTGTATGTGGGGGGATGAGGGGTGTGTGTGTGGGGGGTATGTGTGTGGGGTGTGTGTGTGTAGGATGTGTGGGTGGGTGTGTGGGGTGTGTGTGTGGGTGTGTGTGTAGGGGTGTGTGTGGGTGTGTGTGTGTGTGAGGAGTGTGGGTGTGTGTGTGTGTGTGTGTGTGTGTGAGTGAGAGAGGTGTGTGTGTGTGTGGGGGGGGCTGTCAGAGGTGTGTGTGTGGGGGGGAGGGGTGAGGTGTGTGTGGGGTGTGTCTGTGAGGTGTGTGTGTGTGTGGGGGGGGAGTGAGGTGTGTGTGGGTAGGGGTATGTGGGGTGTGTGGGTGTAGGTGGGGGTGGGGGTGTGTAAGGTGTGTGTGTGGGTGTGGGTGTGTGGGGTGTTTGGGTGTGGGTGGAGGTGTGGGTGTGTGAGGTATGTGTGGGGGGTGTGTGTGGGAGGGGTGGGTGTGGGGTGTGTGTATGTGTGTGGGGTGTGTGTGTGTATGAGTAAAATGTTCAGCTAACTATAACTGGTGTCAAACCTATGGTTTTCTCAGTGAATTTAATAGGTTTTTTAAATGCTAATTCCTAACTATAACTGGTGTGAAACCTATGGTTTTTACAGAGAATTTCATAGGTTTTTTAAATGCTAATTCCTAACTATAACTGGTGTGAAACCTATGGTTTTTTCAGTGAATTTCAAAGGTTTTTTAAACGCTAATTCCCAACTATATAAGGCCTGAAACCTATGTTTTTTTCAGTGAATTTCAATTTTTTTTTAATGCTAATTCCTAACTATATAAGACCGGAAAGCCCACCAGGAATCTCCAGTATGCACCAGGGGACTGCATTGCAGAGAGGTGTAATTAAGCCACGGCCCTTTTTACACCTCTCTGCAACGCAGCCCCCGTGCATGTTTGAAGAGGGGAAACTCATTCCCCCTGCATACTGGGGGCCCCTGGGGGCCAACTAGCCCACCTGGAACCTCCAGTATGCGCCAGGGGGCTGCATTGCAGAGGTGTAATGAGGCTATGCCCCTTGTTACACCTCTCTGCAATGCAGCCGCCTGGCGCGTTTGCAGAGGGGGAACTAATTCCCCTTGCATAATGGGGGTCCACCAGGAGCCTCCAGTATGCGCTAGATGGCTGCATTGCATAGAGGTGTAATGAGGTGTAATGAGGCCACACCCTTTTTTACACCTCTCTGTAACGCAGCCCCCGTGCATGTTTGAAGAGGGGGAACTAATTCCCCTTGCATACTGGGTGTCCCTGGCAGCCATCTTGTGCCTTGTTAGAACCAAGGCACACGAAAGCAGTGAAACAAAGGTGTGAAACTCGCAAAGGGGCCAGAGTAGAAACACCCTGACCCCCTAGACCTGCTCAGGGGGTCCCACAAAGACCCCCAAGGCAAAAAAAATAATATATATATATTTTTTTAAAGTCGCGGGGTACAAGAAAACAATAAAAAAAATATAAAACAACAATAAGAATAAAAAAACAGTTCTTTTCAGAACTACCTCCAATTTATATAAAAATGCTACATTTTTAAAAAACTCTGTCTTTCTTTTTTTCTCCAGGGTACGCGTACCGGTACGTGTACCGATACGTGTACCGGGGCGCGCACCCCCTCAAAAAAAATAAAATAAATAATGAGTGTGTGTGTGTGTGTGGTGTGTGTGTGTTGGGGGGTGGGGGTGGGGTGTGTGTGTGGGGGGGGTATGTGTGTGGGGTGTGTGTGTGTAGGATGTGTGGGTGTGTGGCGTGTGTGTGTGGGTGTGGGTGTGTGGGGGTGTGTGTGTGGGTGAGGAATGTGTGTGTGGGTGTGTGAGGTGTGTGTGTGGGGTGTGTGGGGTGTGTGTGTGTGTGTGTGTGTGTGTGTGGGGTGTGTGTCAGAGGTGTGTGTGTGGGGGGGTGAGGTGTGTGTGGGGGATGTGTGGGGTGTGTCTGTGAGGGCTGTGTGTGTGTGGGGGGAGTGAGGTGTGTGTGGGTGGGGGTGTGTGGGGTGTGTGGGTGTAGGTGGGGGTGTGGGGGTGTATGGTGTGTGTGTGGGTGCGGGTGTGTGGGGTGTTTGGGTGTGGGTGGAGGTGTGGGTGTATGAGGTATGTGTGGGGGGTGTAGGTGGGGCGGTGTGGGGTGTGTGTGTGTAGGGGTATGTGTGTGGGGCACCCCCTCAAAAAAAGAAGAAAAAAATAATACGTGTGTGTGTGTGTGTGTGTGTGTGTGTGTGTGGTGTGTGTATGTGGGGGGATGAGGGGTGTGTGTGTGGGGGGTATGTGTGTGGGGTGTGCGTGTGTAGGATGTGTGGGTGGGTGTGTGGGGTGTGTGTGTGGGTGTGTGTGTAGGGGTGTGTGTGGGTGTGTGTGTGTGTGAGGAGTGTGGGTGTGGGTGTGTGTGTGTGTGTGTGTGAGTGAGAGAGGTGTGTGTGTGTGTGGGGGGGGGGGCTGTCAGAGGTGTGTGTGTGGGGGGGAGGGGTGAGGTGTGTGTGGGGTGTGTCTGTGAGGTGTGTGTGTGTGTGGGGGGGGGAGTGAGGTGTGTGTGGGTAGGGGTATGTGGGGTGTGTGGGTGTAGGTGGGGGTGGGGGTGTGTAAGGTGTGTGTGTGGGTGTGGGTGTGTGGGGTGTTTGGGTGTGGGTGGAGGTGTGGGTGTGTGAGGTATGTGTGGGGGGTGTGTGTGGGAGGGGTGGGTGTGGGGTGTGTGTATGTGTGTGGGGTGTGTGTGTGTATGAGTAAAATGTTCAGCTAACTATAACTGGTGTCAAACCTATGGTTTTCTCAGTGAATTTAATAGGTTTTTTAAATGCTAATTCCTAACTATAACTGGTGTGAAACCTATGGTTTTTACAGAGAATTTCATAGGTTTTTTAAATGCTAATTCCTAACTATAACTGGTGTGAAACCTATGGTTTTTTCAGTGAATTTCAAAGGTTTTTTAAATGCTAATTCCTAACTATATAAGGCCTGAAACCTTTGTTTTTTTCAGTGAACTCGCAAGGTTTTTTAAATGCTAATTCTATTAGCGGATAACATTTATATATGTTAATATCCGTATGGGACCACCTGAACAGCCCTAGGGGGGTCAGAGTGTTTCTACAAGGCCCCCAAATCTTTTTTTTTTCTTGTACCCCGCTATTTTTACTGAGCAACTTTTTTGTTTTACATAGTAATTTTGCTCATAGATACTTCCTTTCTCCCACTATATTATCTCCAATGTGTATTTGACATCTCTTTTTCATCTCCTGCCTCCATGTTCTTTATGTTTTCCTGACAGACTATGGTATGGATTCCATATACCACCATAACTTCTATAACAACATGCAAATTATCTACAGAGTAAATGGTGTACATTGAATTTAAGACTCTGCATTGGTACCTACATGTTGGTACTTAAATCACCCACACAACACAACAACTCTATTCAGAGATACCCTACTTCTAAGCACTTTAAATTATTATTTTAGTGTTTCACTGAGTTTTCCCCATGTGTGGGGGTGGGGGAGGTGTGTGTGGGGGATGTGCGGGGTGTGTCTGTGAGGTGTGTATGTGTGTGTGTGTGTGTCTGGGGGGATGAGGTGTATATCTGTGTGGGGTATGTGGGTGTGGGTGGGGATGTGGGTGTGTAAAGTGTGTGTGTGGGTGTGAGTGTGTGGGGTGTTTCGGTGTAGGTGGAAGTGTGGGTGTGTGAGGTGTGTGTGGGGTGTGTGTGGGTGTGGGGAGTATGTGTATAGGATGTGTGTGTATGTGTGGGATGTGTGGATGTGTCTGTGAGGTGTGCGTGTGTGTGTGGGGGGGAGGTGTGTGGGATGTTTGAGGTGTGTCTGTGAGGTATCTGTGTGTGCGTGTGTGTGTGTTGGGGGGTGAGGTGTGTGTGTGTGTGTCTGGGTGTGTGGGATGTGTGGTTGTGGGTGTGGATGTGGATGTGTAAGGTGTCGGTGTGGGGGTGTGGGGTGTTTGGGTGTGGGTGGAGGTGTGCGTGTGTGAGGTGTGTGTGGGGAGTGTGTGGGTGTGGGGGTGTGGGGTTGTGTGCGTGTGGGTGTGTGTGGGACGTACTTGTAGGTATCTAAAACAGCCACAGAACCCAAAAGCTCTTTTCAGAGCTACCCTACCTGTAATCACTCAAAATGATTATTTTACACTATTATTTTCACTATTTTTCACCAAAGTACGCTCCCCGATACGCTCCCCGGTGGGCGAAAATCAAAAAAAATTAAAAAAAATGTTTTACCCAAGGGACCCTCTTATGGCCCCCACATCAAACCTAGGGGGTCAAGGGGGGGTGTACCCTGCCCCCTTTTGGTCATTTCCCCCTTTGTTTTTTGCCACCTCTTGTGTCTCGATCCTACCGAGACACAAGATGGCGGCCGCTGCGGACTGTTTCGAATGTTTACAGACACCCGAGAGCCAATCAGCTTCCCGTGCGCAAGTCGCGTGGCGTGCCCGGAGTGCTCCCCGGTACGCGCACCGAGGCGCGCTTACAGATATATACATTTTTTTAACCTAAATTGCTCAAAATCCTCTGGAGCACATATCTTGAGACATAGCAAAGGCACATCGGGCTACTAGTCCCTAAAATTTTGCCAAGTTTGGTGAAAATCCATTCAGCCGTTCGAGCTAAAAGTGCGACAGACCGCCCTATGGAAATTAACATGGGGAAAACACGTTTTGGGACCCCCCTTTTATCTCAGCCCCCGCTTCAGGGAAGGAGCGGAGAGCTGCGAGGCAAAGTGGCTGATTCCTCAACCGGCGCCAAAGTTATTCCAAATAGAATGTTGCGCTTTCCCTATGGAAATCAATCCTAACTATATATACCTACTGGCGACCGCCAGTAGGTAATATAAATATGTATATATATATATGTATGTATTAAATTTGATAATTAAGGATTGTCTTTTTGGCTCCTTATTTGTGGCAGTAGTTTAAGTACACAATTATTTTGTGGTTTTGCCTTCTTTTTGTCTTGACACCTGTATTTTGAGGATATAATTTTTAAATACTAGTAATTTATTTGCCTGTGCTTTTCAAAGGCTCATATCTGAGCCTTACAAAGGCACCACAATGGGAGTGCAACACCACGTTCCTGCACGGCATGGGCTGTTAAGTCCATGTTGTGCAGGAACTGGGGGAGCATGGATGCAGTGGGAACAACATGTGCCCCCCTGCATGCATCCCCTTGCCCTGAGGCAACAAGGGGCCCTATAAGGTTCCCTTAGTTTCCTCACCACCACACTTTTCATGGCCAGCTCATTTAATTCAGAAAACAAAGAAGGGTACGCAGTTCCCCAAAGACAGTGTTGCACCACTGTATTGTCATGGAATGTTGGGACCAGGTCCCAGTGCATGAAAGGCAAAGGGAGGGGGAAATCCACCTTTCGGGACTAAAACCCTCACACACCCAGCAAGCTAGGTGTCATGCTTCATCATTTGGGTTTTGCTCCTCGTCAAACTGGCGGTGCAATGTAAATGTAAATGTAGTATACTTGTAAAGCGCACAGCTGCCCCAGCAACGGGGCGTCCCGGCGCTGTATAACTCTGGGGAACCCGTCCTGGCTTTCCCTGTGGGATGGTCCCTTGCTGGGAGTCCCCAAGGTGGAGCCAGGCATCCCCGGAATTGGTGGGGCCGTTGTGGAGATTAGGCAAGCTAATGCCCAGAGTTGCCGAGTGGAACCCCTGATTATAGTAAGCACCGAAGCGAGAATTATCGAGTCCGCTGACCAAGGTCCACGACCCTGCCGCGTCGGGAATTGAACCCTGGTCCCGGGCTGACTTCTGCTCTCAGGCCTGCCGCCTCTAACCAGTGAGCCACACTACTGCAATGTCTGACGGGCTCCCTAAAAAGGGGCTCTTTGTCGGAGATCTTCTGTCCCTGCCAATTGGTGCCTGGGTGTGAGGGCCCTAGGTGGGGTGTAGATGCCGGGGAGTGGTGAAAGTGTTAAAAAAGGTTAGGTAGTCCACTCTGCAATTTTAATGGCGTGGCTAACTACCTTATTAAAAGAAAATAGGAGAGGTCACTATCCGGTACACAGATCCAGGGAAGTGCTCTCTACCTAATGGTCAACATGTTTCATGCTTAGTGCTCAAAGTGATGCAGTGCAATTCATCAGGACCTAAAAATTAAAAACTATCTACACAGTGTGTTAGGCCAATACTACCTAATCCACTCGATAATTAATGGCAGGCCGGAGGTCCTGTCATTAATTCCTGGAACCCTACTAAGTTCAAAAGGGTTGCCACCTTGGTCTCCTCCCGTGTAAGGGAACTTCAAAAGTAAGAAACCTTTTGCTCCGCAGGAGCCCACAGTTCACCTACCCACACGTCGGCCAGTGCAGAGGAGCCAGAACAGTCCTCATTTAATTGAAATCTGTGGCGATGAGGAAACTCGTAATATGCTTGGCAGTGCAGCTGCAGCACCGTCAGCATATTGTGGGCCTCAGACCACTGCAAGAACAGCAGGGATCATGGATCCCTGGCAGTATCAGTGGTCCTATGGTGATCCGACTGCCCAACTTGGAATACGGTGGTCAGACCGCCTGTGCTGAAGTTGCCGCACCACCACCGCAGGATTGGCGGTCCATCCAACAATCAAACTCGGAATCAGGCCCTAGGTTTTTAAAATCATTTATATATAATATTTATTTTTTATTTTATAAAATTGTACATAAGTATGTATATTTGTAATTTATTTTTAGCATACTTTAGTTTCACTTTTTTGTTTTCATTGTTTTGATTATGTCTTCCGATTGTACTTACAGTAATTAATATTTCTTTATTTTTGTTTTCAATATTTTAGTTTTTTAGATATTTTTATGGTGATATTTTTGTGGTTGATATTTGTGTCTTTATGTTTTATGTCTATGATATTGAAATGTGTGTTCTCCATATTTTTGTATGTCAGTATTATTTATCTGAATAACCTTTTGCCCACCGTATGAAGCACTTATAAGTTATTGACGTGTGAAAAAAGTTTGGGATTACAGATCAAGGGGTATCAGTTGAAAATGCCCTTGCCTTTGGTTTTTTCCCAATTCTCTGAGGACATAATGTGTAGGTTGGAAAAACTTCACTCAAAGTTA
This sequence comes from Lissotriton helveticus, assembly GCF_964261635.1. Lineage (NCBI taxonomy): Eukaryota > Metazoa > Chordata > Amphibia > Caudata > Salamandridae > Lissotriton > Lissotriton helveticus. The sequence continues at coordinate 611,983,132 of NC_136071.1, read as the reverse complement.
CCTTGGAGAAAATGATACATCACCTTCTAGAATGTTTTGTGTGATGTCCACCGTTGTATGTATGTATGCTTGTGGTTTTGTGGGATCTGTCTTTTTCAAGTTTGATGAAACATATATGACTGACACTTTCATAATAGTGGAGCTTGCCACTGTGAGTAGATGCTAAAAAAGCTTAGCAAATTTACTGCATTGTAATTTGGTGGAATTCATTGGGTGAAAGCGTCTGACTTCTAGCAGATAAATATGCTGCATTCAAAGTTAACATTTGGCTAATGTTAATAGTTTGCAGTAGTAAATGAGTACATATCAACAACAGTCTTATTTTTAAAATTCTTTTGTGAAGTGAATCTATAATAGTTTGGCACATATAATATGGTATGGTCATCATCTAGCGGTGGTCACAGAGAATGTTATGGGAAAATGGCCTGAGAATTGGCATTTTAAGTATTATTCAGCTGTGGGCCAGTGATCCGTGGCTCCTAAGATTAGGGGCCTAATTACCACTTTGGTGGTTCTCAAGTGGCATCCTGGTGTGCTCACCGGCCGGATTACAAGTGTAATCCAGGTCCGGCGGGTGGTGCTGTGGAGGTCTCAAGGCGGTGGGCTGTTAGGCTCATAGGAGAGCCTAACATGCAGCTCGCCACCATGACAGCACCGGCAGCACGTTCCTTCATGGTGTGGAATGCATGCCACACCATGCAGGAACGGTGGAGCAATCACAGGGGGACATAACATGTGCTCCCCACAAGCACCTCCAGACCCAGATCTGGCAAGGTTGCCTATCTGCCACCCTTTTCATGGCAGGCTCATGGTGGTGAAAAGGCAGCTCAGAATATGCTGGTTGCAGACTGCCGGCCCAGCAGGATCCTTGATCCCGGCAGAGCTGGTGGTCTTGTGGCGGTCTGACCGCCACACTCTTAATACTGTGGGCCGACCCTCAATGTGCCTGTGATCGTACCGTCGTACTCATAATCAGGGCCAAAGTCTTTTTTTTGGTCTTGCTTTAGCCAAGATTTTTGATTTTACTAAAATTATATGTATAATGTGCTAACTTTAAAGGGCTTTTAGCCACTTCTCTTCATCCATTGCATCATTCATGTTTTGCTTCCACCCTGTACATGGAGCCATCCTACTTCAGCCACTGGATAACTGCACTTTGAGTGACTGCATTTTGCTCTTTCAATGGCGTGCACATCAGCACACAAGGAAGTTCTCTTCGGTGCCAGTGTTTTTGTTTTCACTTTAGTTTTCAGTGTCGCCTTTGTGTTCACAGCCTGATATTATAGCAGGATGCTGCCAGATGTGTTCAAAAGGCAAATTCCAGCTTTGCCAGTTCCTGTCTCCTGCTACTGCTGTTGTAAATTCCTTTTCAGTAGCCTTTGTTTATCTGACCTCTGCTGTTTCATAGCATACCAGATTGTGCCCATTTCAAAATGTTAGTTTTTAAAGTAATCTCTTTTTGTTATGCACACAATGAAGTGCATTTATAATTGCACTTGTGTGTCACACAGGTATGTATTTAAACTGAAGACTGCAATTTTCCTTCTAAATAAATTTAGCTAGTTTGTCATTCTTATAGTTTGCTTTCAATACTCTTGTATGATGTGTTTATATAGACATCTATCTATCTATCTATCTATCTATCTATCTATCTATCTATCTATCTATCTATCTATCTATCTATCTATCTATCTATCTATCTATCTATCTATCTATCTATCTATCTATCTATCTATCTATCTATCTATCCATCTTTATGTCTACCAGTCTTATCTGACTGTCTATTTATTTACCTGTATGTCTGCCTATCTACCTATCTAGTTATCTACCTACCAGTCTGTCTACCTGTCAGTCCATCAGCCTACCTGTATATCTATTTACCTGTCTACCTATCTACGTATCTTCACATCTCTGTCGGTCTGCTTGTCATTTTATATGCAGAGACTTCGCACTAGTAAGGATATTACTTGTAAATTCCTTCGTGAATAGCAAACATTTGTAAACTTACAAAAGTGTAAGTTTACCTTTGAGAATCAGGTCCTGTGTGCATATGAGAAGGTGTATTTGAAAAGAATGTAGTCTTCTAAGACACCTCAGCATTGATATGTTTGGCCATTGGGCTTCATACGCTGTGCAAGGAGCCAACACCACTGTCACATGCACACATAACTGTGTGTAAGTCAATACCATTTTAAGAGCAACTTTGACAGTGCAACATATCCTCACTATTGTACCTACATATTGCATGGTATACAAAAGATCTAAGAAGGCAAACCCTTACAAAATAATATTTTGCAGCTTTATGCTTTTGTTTTGTCTTAAGGTTCCAAGGGAATTGGTACAATTCTGATATGACACCTTCATGTGTAAAGATCTTCCTTGAACCGTTTAAAACGTTACATACTGTGTCAATGAGCACTTACAGACAATCCAGACATATGGGTGGGAAGGTTACAAACTGTTTCCTTTATGTTGCTGTTTTTCAGGTATATGAACACTCGTGGCCAACATGCAGTTTCAGGCTACCATCCAGGTGAAACTACAAAACACTGGATAAAGTTTTAATAAAACATTCTCTGATTTCTTAAGATCACTAGAACGCCCTGCAGAGCATATTTTTGTTATGTTATTATGTATTTTGGGTACAGAAGGATGAAAGATACTTCAGTCGGTCCGTGTTCATCAGTCTGGGGAGACTGTTGATCATATGTAAACTCACATTGAGCCTGAACCAAGTGCAGATGTTGAGAGACGTATGTTTCATAGCAGTTACCAGAAACAGGAGCCACTTGAGCCATGTATTGCAGCACTGAGAATTCATTTCAGTGAAGTTGTGAATTTGAAAACTTTACAGACCAACTAAAAGGAGATCAAATTATATTGCATTGTTTCAGTTAAAAAAGTGCAAGAAAGTTTGTGAGCATGGCAAAATCCAATCCAGAAGAAACTATCACAATAGAGAAGGACGTGGGTCAATCCATGAAGTCTTCCAGTGTGCTAAATCGCAGTGGCAGTAAGGAAGGGGGAAGAACATGCTGCAGAGGGTAGGTTGAAAACAGCTTGAGAAGGAGCATGAGTAGTAGAAAAGTGATATCAGCTTAAACTAAGGGCCCGATTACGACTTTGGTGGTTCGGTTCCTGGTCCAACACTGCACCACCAAAGCCGTGGTCAGAACCAACTGCCAGATTAGGAGTTTCCTCCTGTCGGGCAGGATTTATTTTTGACGTTCCCATGGATGTGTCCTGAAAATGGGCACCGCAATGGGAATGCCAAAAACTCTTCCTGCACAGCATGGATTGTAAAGTCCATGCCATGCAGGAACTTGTGTGCATGCACACAGGGGGGCACATGTTGTGCCATCCTGTGTTCATCCATAGGGCGCAAGGCACCAGGGGGCCCTCTAGGGTCCCTTTGTTTCCTCCCCTCCATGGTTTTCATGGCAGTGGAACCACCACGAAAACTGTGGCAGAGAGAAAACTTGTAATATGCTTGGCAGGACCACTGCAGTGCCTCCTGTTGGCCGCAACACCGCCAGGAAATGGCGATTCCCTAGCAGCTCTGGTGGGGCTGTGGCGGTCCCACTGACCAATTCATTATAGGGAGGTCAAGAGACCACCGCTCCCCAAGAGTATGACAGTATGTGGACCGCCAGATTCATAATTGGGGCCTAAGACTAATGAAAAGATTAGCTTTTCCTCCAGTTGAGAGCACACTAGTTAGTGTATAAGTATTAAATAATGTCCATCTTCGGTGAGGAGTACAGAATTTGTGGAATCACTGATCGTTTTGCCATATTATGCAGATCTGCACATAAGAGTACAGATTACGTGGTCAATGAGTGTCATGAGTGTCATGAGGCAGTAGTAAAAGAAGACAATTTGGTTTTGGCTGTTAATGATGGGCACATTTTAAAACCAATGTGCAGTTAAATCAAATTAATAGCTGAAATATTCCCACCCACTTGAGGACGATATGGTTAGGAATGTTGCCACTAGATTATCTATAGGCAGAAAGAAGGGATGTTCAAGGCTACCATTTGGGGAAAAGTCTCCTGAATCAATGAGTAATCTGTCAAGAATTTCATTGTTTAAAAAACTTCTTTTCAGAAATGAGTGGTAAGCTTAAGGCATAATTCACAATGTTTGGAAAAAAACATTTGTGAAACTGTTTGGCAACTGTTCCTCAATACACTTTGAATTAAAGACAGGAGAAAGGGGACTGATTAACATTTTTACCCCAGTAAAACAAATAAGTTGTGTATCCAAGGAAAATGAACAAATGAAGGTATGTTTTGAGCTAGTTATGATGCATCAACCTCCAACCAATCGTTTACGTGAAGTTAAAATAAAGCACCTGAATGGATAGGCTTCTGAAGATTCTTTAGATCAGCAGGAAACTAAGGTCAGAACTTCAACTGAAGGTGAGATATAAAAAGAACTAAAATGAGAGACAATTCTTTTTGATCCTTTTGCTGTCATGTAATGTCATAAGTTATGAAAAGTTCAAGTCCAATAGCTTTACCTACAGATGTGACAGTGACACTAAGCTAGACAAATATACTAAAGAACTTAATATGTTGCAAGGTGATTGTTTTTAAAGTTCCTACAATTGGGAAATGAAAGTTGTAGGAATATGCCACTTTTTTGATTAGTGACTCTGCACTTGGACTTTGCTAACCAGGCCCCAGTTCAAGTGCTCTGACCCTTAAAACATGTCAAAATTGGGTAAACTCCTCATTGGCATATTTAACTTACCTATCAATCCCTTGTATATGGCACAAAGTGTAGCAATCTAGTGCCACCACTAGATTGACAGTGCAAAACATGACTGCATGTTTGTGACTGTAGCCTGCCTGTGCAATTTTAAAACTGCAAATTATACAGGCCAAAATACCTTAACTTGGCAGTCCTAAACCCTCCGTTTAAATATTAATATACCACCCTGAAGTTAGGCCTTACATGCCAATAAGGCAAGGTGCATTGAATTTAAAAGTAGAACATGTAAACGTTTAATGTTAAACATGTCCTTACAGTGAAAATGCATTAAAAGTCATTCTCCCTGTAGCAGGTTTAACTGTTACTTTAGAAAGCATTGCGAGGTAATATTAAAATTAAATAATGCTATCTCTGCTTAGAAAACAGCTTCAAAGTTCATTCTTGGACTTTTTAAAATACTTATCACAAGCCCAATTATAGATACATTGGATTTATAATAAATATTTTGTAAAGGGTACTTTTAAAAAGTCAATATCTGCTTAAAGCATCCAGGAAACCATTGCCACGAATTCCCATCTGTTACCTGGGAGCAGAAGAGCCTCTTCAATGGGATGTGATCTGTCAGGATTACCATCCGGGCAGTTCCCAATTAACTTCAAAGAGGCCTATCCAGTCACAGGCCGATGTAGCTAACACCTGGGCCTGCCCCTGTTTGTCCCTCTTGTCAGCCAGGCACCATTCCCAGTGGGAGAAGAACTGCTCCCAGAACCAGTTTTGATTGACCAGAAAAGGTATTGCTCATTTCCATGGCAACACCGCTAGAGGTTGTACCAAATTGGACTTAGGTGGCAAGGGGTACTGTTGGATTGTTTGTAGTAGGGCAAACAGGAACTGCTGCCAATGTGGGTAGAGTTACTCCTGGAAATGTTTTAGGGAGGGGCCAGGAGTCACCTCCACCCACAGGCTAGTGCCAGGAATAAATGTGGCACCCCTGGGCACCCTCTTTAGAACACTACTGTACCTGTGGAAGACAGAAGAAGAACTGTACCTGCTGTTAAGACCTGCAAGGAGACCTAAAAGGCTGAAACTGATCCCTCTTGTACCCAGGACGAAGAATTGGACTTGTAGAGTCAGTTCACTGAGCTCCTGTTAAGGTACAGGCACACAACGAGCTGTGTGAGTCCTTTTCCAGAAGAGCCCAGTTGACCAGTTCCAGCAGGTCTTGACCGCCTAATTGCTATTCCTGAGGTCCTGGGACCATTGACTGTACCAAAATATAATCCTCCTATCGTCCTGAGAAACCTAGGACTTAGGTATGGTTTGGCTCCAAAGACCTCCAGAGACAGGGACAAGCTTGCCAAGTCAATCCAATGATGGTGCATTGCTGTTGGGTCAAGAATTCGAGTTGCTCTTGCACTGAGCTTTTCCTCAGCAGTACATCTATTTCACTGGGATGTCGTGGAGAGGCTATTCTGTCTTGTGGAGCCATGTGAGGCTACAGCAATCAGCCCTGCCCTACAGGACCAACATGAGCTCCAAAAAAGTGACTACACTCAAAAGTAGAAATCTTCACCGGTTAATGGTGTTAAGAGTATTCAGCCAGTGAGGGAACTTCCTTGGGCGTGAATTTTGAATTTCTCCCACTTGAATCGTTCCCGCCAAACTTTAATGGCTTCATCAAGACCTCGTTCGATGGGTATCTGGCCTTGTTTAACCTATCTTGGCCACAGCGTGCTGCCTTACCACGCGGAAGATTTTTGACTTCCATTTTAGAAAGTAAGTAGGAAGGTAAAACGTATGACCGGGCCAAACCTGGTTTCTATTTCTGAGTTGTTGTGCTCCATCACGACCAGCCTTAAATTGCACCCAGGTACAAGTTAAAGTCAACCAAGTGATGGCGGTTAGTGCTTAACTCTTTTTGGCACTATTTTCATTTAAGACATGAAAAAATCATAGCTCCGGTTCCCTGTATTTGATTTTTGTAGTTTTGGTGTAATTTTGTTCATTATGATGTTAACTTCTTAGCTGTTTTGGTACTTCAAAATACATTACACATTTTCTTGAATTATGCCTGTCTGCTCTGTGCTATAACTACCAGGGTTTGCGCTCAGATTTGAATCACTGAACTCTTTACTGGGGCTAACAGGAATAGTGACATTATTATTTGTGGGGGACTTCAATCCACCCCAACTAATAAACCAATTTCTCACAAAAATAAACGTATAATATTAGCTTGCATCAGTCTTGTAATAAATTAAGGCCAGGCACAGCAGATACCTAGAATTAGCGGAACAGCAAAGATGTTGAATGTGAGAAACAGGGTGAACCACAAAAGTCACTAAATTAACCTATGCTTAGCAATCTGGTGGCTTGGCACAAAAGAAGTCAGGCCTAACGTAGATGCAATCCCACACCAATTTAGTAAATTGGAGTAAACTGTAATAAATTATTTGACACCAAAATGGCAAAAATCCAATCAGTAGAACCAAAGGTATGAATTTTTGAGGTTTTAGTAAAAAGTAGCACCTAAGATATCAAACCGCCAACCGAGGACATCTTGTCAAAAAATATTGCCGACCATGATGGAGTGCGGATCAGATACAAAAAGTGGATTGGCCTCAGTCAATGGTTTCCTTCAGACTCAGAAGAAATTTTGTGGAAAATGTTCTGAGAAGGTAAAGTTTAGCAGGGCAAGGCTGCAGGTGGTGTCTCAGGAGACTGTGTGGTAGTGGTGGAGATGCTGGACGATGAGGCAGGAGGCTGCAGCCAACAAGAGTTCTAGGAGGCAGGATACCCTTTGGTGATGCACTGCCTGAAAGGGTTTCCTGCTGTGGAGAAGAACGTAGTGTGAGCTGCTGCGTAGTCAGGCCGACCCGCAAAGCACCTTGGGCGAATAGCCAAGCAGGTTGGTCCCGGTCATTTCTCGGTTCTCAAAGCAGTTTTTAGCCATGCATTTCTAATTTCTATGTTTTGGATTTTGGCTGTTTAAGCACTTTTAACATCACAACCAATGGTCTAGGACTGGAGGGGGCACCCCATGGCAGTTCATTGCATACTCAGGCTGGGTCCGGGTGCGGGTTCAAGATGGTGGGAGCCTTTTCTGTTCCTGAGGCTCTGAACAGGAGTAGCCCTTGGAGTCACTCTGGTAGTCCTGTTTGCAAGTGACGAAGCAGGGTTCAAGCAGCGGGCCAGGCCTCTGAGGGTTCAAGTCAGGCCCCAGGTAGCAAAGCAGTTCTTCCAGGTGCAGCAAAGCAGTCATGCAGAGTACACAGCATGCCACAGCAGTAGGAAGCACTCTGAAAGTCCTTGTACAGGTAGAGAGAGTAAACTGAAGATAGATTCTGAGGGTCCCATTTTTATACCGGGTGCCTTCTTTGAAGTAGGAAAAGTTTCTAGAAGTGTTCCTTTGAAGTGTTTGGAACTTCCTGACTCCCCTGCCCTGGCTCAAAGCTGGCTGCGGGGCCAATGCAGTGATGACAAGTCCTTTATGTGAAGGCAGAGTGCAGCCTATTCAGTTGCAAGTGCACAGCTCCAACCCCACCCTACCAGCGGATGGCCCATTCAGGCACACAAAACCCATCTGTTGTGTAAATGTCTGGGAGGAATTCACAAAGTCCAATTGCTAACTAGACCCAGTCATGTAACCGAGGACAGTCTGCAGGTGCCAAAATGGCTAGAAAATGCCAACTTTCTAAAAGTTAAATACCACTATGAGGAAATGGACCCTTGATTAGTCAGTAAGGCTAGGCCACACAACATTCTAACCAACATTTAATTTGCCATTACTGACTCTGAAGCTAAATACTTTTGTTTTTGTTCATGATCACTATACTGAAAGCCAGTGATCAACATGTATTTAATATTTTTTTCATAAAACATTCATAGCCCAAGAATAATTTAAATGGAACACATTATAATACACAGAACATGAAATGTCAACACTTCATTACAATACATCTCACCCACCCCACAAATTGATTTCAGGAGCTTTTTAAATTGAACTTGAGGAGGATAAGAAATGGCAGGGAAAACAGATAGTCTTGCCAACAAGAACCAATGGAAAGGTCCAGAATCATTAAAACAACAAGGCCACCCCAGTTCAGACATGGCCAAATGCAAACCAGTCTTGACCCTGTGCCCCCTGGGAACAGTCCAGCCCGAACTGACAAGCCATGTCTTCCATGGACTGGAAACAAGCATCCCTGGACCCTGCCAGATTAGTTGACTGGGGGTGAGAGCTTTGCCACTGGATTCAAGCTAGCCTGGCTGATGACCGGTCCCAGGATGCTTGTTTCCGGTCCAGGGAAGACATGGCTTGGCAGTTCGGACTGGACTGTTCCCATGAGGCACAGGGTCAGACTGATGTGCATATGGCCATGTCTGAACTGGGATGGAGGAGTGAGCTAAAGAATGATGATGGATTAAACCCACAGCAGCTGACTGGGGGTGAGTGCTTGCAATTTTCAACACTCTGCCATCATCCCTTTGGTTTTGCCCTATTTTATTTATTGCCATTACAATTTATCATAATCCAACAGCCATTATCCCATTGTCGTCATAGTGAAACACATGTGATCCCACAGCTAACAAGTGTTTTGTGATCTGATGCTGCCTATGGGCTCTTGTGGGGTCAACTGTGCATTACAGCACTGTATTTTGTCTAATATCACATGAAGGAATTCAATCCTCCTTTCAAAGGTTTCCCATACCACAAATCTTTTTTCTTGAGTAACCTTGAAACAAACCACATTTCCAGCTTACAAGACCTTGCAAATCTTTAAGCACAATAGGTTGGATTATCGGCTCTAAATAGGGTCAACTGTCTGATGTATTTAAACTGACAGCCCACACTTCGTCTGCTTGGCTAGCTAAGGTTTCCACCAGCAGCGCTGGCTGGGGCACCACCAGCGGAAACATGACTGTCTCCCCGATTCTAAATAGAGCAGGTGGACCATCAGTTTTGTTGACTTCCTACTTCATCACGTTTGTGGAGAAGCACCTTGTTCGCCAAATTCTAAAGAAACTCCTTAGTTACTTGTTGCATTTGTATAGGGTAGTTAACCTAGGAGAAGCTATTATACCTCACTATTCCAGACTTACACTCTGGACTTTATTGTGCCCTTTAGGTTATTTTAGAAAGTTTGGGAAACAGAGTTAATTTGATTTCTTTTGTATACAATTATGTGTAATAATATTTTTAGTAGACTGTTGTCTTTTTTAAACTTTGGAGTATGAATGATATTCTGCTATGCAATTTACACTTTTATATAGAAAATTACATGAAGCTCTACATTGCTTATGAATGATTTTTAAACTGCCTATTGTAGTGAATTTATGAACTTTTGCGATACAACTAATACATTTAAAAAGGTTTTAAAAAAATATGCAATATTCTGCCTTCAAGTGAAAAACTGTGTGGTGTCACTTCCTGATGTTGTCACATTTAGGCTAAAGCGCATGGGGTATCAACATTTCCACTACCTAATATTTGGTTCGGAAGGCCACTACTGCTATTAGGTTTTACAAAAATCAAACAAAGCCCCGTGAGGCCTTGATTTTTAATAAAGAGTGTTGACTGTTTGCTGCAAATTATGTTTCAAGTGTTAACATTTTCTGCTTCCTGGTATGTTGTTGAATAAGGCGAGCTAACTTAAAGCACGTTACACATGCCACTTGAAATTTTGCTGCATTTTTATTGCAAGAAGCAGAGAGTTTCCAATCACCTACTCCACTGCAATTAGGATGGACAAAACTATCACCATGGTTACAAGAGCTGAGTGGTTTACTTGAAAGGATGCGAACAGCACAGCACTCTCAACTAGACACAGTGTGAGACATTCAGATTTTACACAAGCATAGAATACAAATTAGTTTCAGTAATTTTATGTTTGTCTGGTTTATAGCTTCCAGCAAAATTACTCAGGTTTGTTAAACTGAATATTACGCAGATTACAATTCTATGAAACAGGTGACACAGTTCCTTGAGCGTGATTGAAAATGAAATGAAAAAACCACAGGCGCTCAGATTAGAAAAGCTGCAGAAGCCTGATACAATATCCACACCTGAGGTGCTGCCCTATGCAGGTTTTAAGTGCTTTCATTTGAAATGAGCTAGTTTATCAAATAATTTTCTTATATCGCATTGAAACGCAATTAAGTCACACTCGGAAAGAATAAAGCTTACCTTGCACATGAACATAGTTTTGCATGCTGTGTGAACACATTGTAAAGATACTGATGTTGCTTTTAGTGGGAGTGCATTTTACGCTAATAGTAAATAATGATGATGGAGACGGTATTTGATGAAGCATCATGTCTCCTGTTTCTGATAACAGGAGCCTCATTTACAAGCCCATTGCGCCGTCGGTGAGCCCGTTTTTTAGCCGCACTGTGTTGCAGTGAGCCTGTCCATATTCACAAGACCCCGTAAAGTCGCCCTGCATGACTTTTCATGGCCTTGTAAATATGGGCCTCTTTAACACATTACTCTGTGTGAAAGGGACGTTCCATGGGTGTTGCTGTGGTGTTCCCACGAAACATCCATAGAACCTGACACATTTCCAGATTTACAACGTGTCATAGACCTTGAATTGTATCAGAATCCTACGTCTCTGCAGGGGAGGCGTGGTAGTGGCGCAACAAAGAGAAATACTTTTATTTCTCCTCGTTTTTTTCTCTTTCTCTGTGTCTTTGAGTGTGTGCAGCACACAAAGAAGGAGCAACACGCCATTAATAATTGTCTGTGCAGGAAGGTGTGCCTTCCTGCACAACAACAATCATTCCTGTAACGCAGGTACTCTTGCACCATGGCGCAAAGGTGTCTATGTTGGTGCACAGCTGTTGTTTGTGCACCAACGCAGGGGAGAAGTACAGGAATGCGCCGTATCTTGATAGTATGACATTGTTCTGCATTCTGTCCTGGCCTGGCAGTTCGGGCTGGACTGCTTCCATTGGTCACAGGGTCAGGACTGATTTGCATATGGCTGGGTTCAAACTGGAATGGCATGGGGAGCAAAAAAACAATGGGGCTTATTTACAAGCCCCTTGCGCCACTTTTACATCACTTTTCCCATGTTAAAAGTGACGCAAAAGTGGCGCAAGGGGCTTGTAAATCTGCCCCAATGGATTTGGGCCCAGATCGCTGTACTGGGGTGAATGTATGAAATTGTTCTGCATTCTGTCCAGCAATTGTTCTTTTTGTATCTTGTAGATCCGGTGCATTCCTGCCCTATCCTTCTGACGCACAGCCGGCTTCGCTGCCATGTGTCAAAATATAATAGATGAGACCCCAGGTGTCTTCATGGAAAATAGAATTTCAGCCAGCTATAAAGCAGTATAAAATAACATCTTGACTGGTGTGACTATGAAGACTTTAAAGCAGGACTGTGAGAAATGCCAGAACCTGTGGGAGATCACGTTATCTTGTCCACCACACCTTCATGGCAAATCCTGCTCATTCTATAGACTGTAACAGATTTCAACAAATACAAATTGATTTTTTATAAATAGATAGAAAGTGAATAAAAAAGAGGCAGCGCTCATTTTTTTATTTTACAAAAATGTACTAGGTTAGAGAAATTAAAATAGATGACGGTGCATTAAACATATGTCATGCAACCATTCTAAACGCTGTTTGGGATTTCAATAATATCTACAGAGAAACTGAGGGCCTGATTCAGAAAGGAAAACGTACACTTTTCAGTAAGTGTATAATTGTTTGCTATTCACAAAGGTATTATACTAGCAGTATCTTTACAACTGCGGAGACTCCAAACTTTAAAACTTAGGACTGTCCTATCTTTTTATGTGAGGAGACTCCGCTGTCGTAAAGATACTGCTTGTAAAATACCTTTGTGAATAGTAAACAATTGTAAACTTGCACTAAAGTGTAAGTTTCCATTTGTGAATCAGAATGTAAGTGTTTCAAATTATTTTATTTCAAGTTGGTGTTCCAAATTCGTTAATTTCAAGGAAGGCAAGGTATATGTGTAAAAGCAATAGCTCTTTCACTCCTCTGAGAGTGGGACTGAAAAGATGTACTGGTGATGGGAGCTGGCTTAAGCTAGAAATATAGCTCTCCATTACGGTTTATCTTACTTTCTTTAGTATCATATGGATTTGAGCCTTCATGTTTGGAGCACTTAAGTCATGGAAACTTCTAACCTGTTTAAAATCTGAGCTTCTCTGAAGACTGATTATGACAGAGGAAGTATGTAAGAAATCGCCGATATGGAAAGTGATATTTCTTATAAATTGAGAATCAATATTAAAGATTTTGATGTATCAGATTATCAGTACCAGAATAATATGATATATTTCAGGGCATGCAATTACACCAAAACACTCTTTTGGGACATATTGTGGCTGACAGGTGATGGACAGGATGGATGATGGGCTTTTGGGAGCTGACGGGTGGTAAAGCGAATTTCTGGATGTATGATGATACGACGCGTACCGTCACAACGCGTGCTGTTACAACGCGTTTTTTACAACGCAAGACGTGACAACGACTTGCGTTGGGGGCGCGCGGATCGAGTATAGTTTAATTTACTATTCTAACACCAGTCCCCGTGTGTTGGAACCTGGGATGTCAGGTCACCTAGGGTAGCCTGGCCTAGGGTAAGACACAATACTAGAGGCACAAGTGTGAAGGTTGCAAACCACCCAGCAGTAATTCCACGCAATAACACATAAAAAGGACACTACACCAATGTTGGAAAAATAAGTACTGGTTTATAAAAATAATATCTCTGCTCTTTGGTTTCAAAATTTACAACTTAGGCATTTCGGTTTGTCTTGGAAGCAATAACTGTACTTTTAAGCTACTAAAGCATTTTATCAACCAGCATTTACAGTACATTACATTTAGTCATGCCTCTTAACCAAAACTGGCAGGTAACACTTTTACTCTTATAGCTCAGATATGCCTTTACTGTACTCGGCTTCACTCTTCAGCGACTCTCATCACAGCATTACTTTAGTAGAGGCAGGATCAGCACTTATATTAAGTCAGGTATGCAATATCCATTACATTGATAACCCTACAATTCCCCTTCTTAGCTTGTCAAAGAAGAACTGGTTATAACCAATTAAATCAGCATTCAATAAAGCCCTGTCAGGGATTTCTCATGGACACTGCACTCCTGGGGACAGATTCTCTGCTTATTCACTTGTTGGGCCTCAATCTCTGGCACCAGTTTTACTCTTGTAGAAGTCACTTCCCCCTCGTGTTTATCTCCTTACTTGTGTTTACCACGATACTGGGATCATCCTGCGCCTGAAGCAAGGGGGAATTCACCGCCGATATGGCCAAGAAACCGAGTGTGGGAGAGGCTCACTCGCCTCTGGAGGCTCCTCTGCTCCCCCTCCCCACTCGGGCCAGCTCCTCTGCGTGGCGCTCGAGCGGAAGGAAAAGGCCGTTTTCACAATGCCCCCAGGCCGCTACCGGGCCTCTCAGCTCTCCCTCCCTGCTCGGGCGAGGGAAAAGGCGGAACACACTTCAGGCAGACGAGACTCCTGGCGCTCCTCTTCAGCGCCGGTCCGGCGAAGACACCTCTCCCGCTGTCATGTGCAGAACGCCCACACTGGCGCCGCCTCCTATTGCGCGAGCGCCCAGGGAAGGACACTTCTCACACGGGCCTGCTCGGTCCTAGGCCCCTCCTGAGGAGATAGCTGCAACGACTTGGGCATGTGCGAAGGCGTCTTTTGGCAGTGTCTCGCCCTCACTCTCTCCTCACAACCGGGGCGCTGCACAGCAACGCGACTGGAGCGCGGTAGGCGCCCCCGGGGTCCCGCTCACGAAGAAAAGCCTCACAAAGCTTCTCAGGCTCAGGGGATCCTGTGACGGCGCTGACACGGGGCGCGATCGGTGCCCCAGGGGTCCCGCTCCAAATTTGATGAAGAGAACGGGATCCTAGCCCGTCACTTTCCACCCAACAGGCTGGAAGGCTTGCCACACCCCACAGGACCAGTCAGTAGTAAGGATATCCTGTTATATCGAGGAAGTACTTCCTTTCCACACTATAGAGAGGTGGGGGGGGGAAAGGGGGGCTCCTTCAGAGTAGAGCCACAGAGCTCTTTTTCAGCACTAACCCCTATCCCTCCTTACTGGACAGTCTTAGGGGCACCAGGGAACTCTTACTTCAGCTCCCAGGGCAGGGTCCTTCTCAGCTCCCAAGACTACTGGAATTAACCCCTTCACCTAACTGTCCAGGATCAGCAGGATGAACTAACTTGGCTAGGACAACAGGAAATGGGAGGTGGAAAAGCCTTGACAGAGGGCTACCCTTGTAGAGCAATCCACCCTTCAGGTTCCTACCCCTACCAGACCTCAGCCTTCACTCTAGCTGCTCCTCACTGACAGACAAAATGGCTGTCCAGCATTCCGCCTTTTATAGGCTGACCCTCAGGAGTCCAGAAGGGACCAGAAGGTTCTGGAACGCCCTATACTAGTCTATGGGCAAGTTCTGGGTTTGGTAGTTAAGGCAGTTGGTAGCCACCATTTTGCGGTTCCAACTATTTTTCCTGACAGGACAGGCCTCTAGGCCTGAGGTGAAAAATTATGAGGGGGAAAAGGGGACAAAATAAATAATAAATTGGAGGGACTACGCAAAAGGCCAGACAGGTCTAACACCGTGGACACTAGGGAAGGTGTTGGAATAGTAAATAAACTATTCTTAATCCTGTAGCGCCCTCCAGCGCAAGTCGTGGTTACGACTTGTGTTGTAAAGGACGCGTCGTAACAGCACTGCGTTGAAACATCCGCGGTGTAAAGGATGTTTCCCGAATTTCTTCATGATGGCAAGGAGCTCCTTGTAATGGTTACTTGACTGCGAACATGTTTCAGATACATTTCCTGCTTATTCTTAAAAATAAATCACTGATATTTCTTTAATTGCGATTCTGTTTTCAAGTCAGTTTGGTCATTGTTTGGGGAGGGGAGAAGCTAGTGTGATCAGTGGGTGAAAGGAGAAGCAGAAAAAATCTGTAAAAATAAATCCATTGAAGACAGAGAAAAACAAGAATGACTGAAAATGTATTTAAAAGACTGAGAAAACAACCCATTGCATTAGAAAACTCAATACAGTTTCCATTTTTGTATTTGTTGCTTATGCTGTAAATGAATAATCAATCTATGTCATAAAAATGAATTTTTTGCATGTTACATTGAAGAGCAATAGATTCAGTACTGATTAAGAGTGTTGTAAACCCCTCTTTGTGTAGTTTGCCTGGCTCGCAAGGCTCATGTCGCATTACCCCTGTGGCGCCTTATGGCACGCTATGACAACCTGCCTTAGTTTCCCCTAGACCACTGATTCCATTACCCTTGATTCTGTGTAGTGTTATTTCCCAAACTACTAGTGTCCTAAATCCTTGACTCTGTGTAGTGTGCAGTGGAACCCCTGTGGAGCCTCATGACATGCTATGATTCCATGTCCGAGTTTCCTCTCCCCCCTGATTCCATTACGGGCTTGCAAGCATTCCCTGAACATGTGAACCAATGAAACATTGCTACAAGTTCAGCCCTTCAGATTTGGGAATAACATGTACAATTTGGAGCTTTGTGCATGAAAATCTGCATGCCCTGGTATTTTCAGGGCTTTTCTCCTCTTTAAATATCTACAGGTTTGCTCTGTTGAAAAATTGCGGCAGTGTGGAGCAGGCTTTAGTGTTCCTAGTAAATATTGTGTGCAGTAAACTCCACAGAACCAATAATTCCAACCACTGCACAAACAGAAGTTTGCACAGGAATTGACATTTTCTGGAGAAGTTGTAATCGGCCTTAGTAGAAAAACTATTGAACTGCATGTTAAATACCTGATTGGTATATGCCTGTGCGTCACAGTGGCGTTACGAAAATTGAGGGAGGCCCCCTGCAAGGTTTGTGGAGGGGCTCCCTCCAGACTCTATCAGGAGCTCTTCGGCTGAAGTGCAGTGCTGAGGCGGCCCCCTGGAGCTTGGGGGCCCCCGCACTGCTGGGGCCTATGTTACGCCCCTGGTGTGTCATTGTGAGCGAATTCTGAAAGGAAATTATGTTGTTCTTGCCCTGCTTGCGTGAGCAGAGAATCGTGCGCAGCCCAGGTGGTAAAATGTATTTGGCACTATGTTATAGACGAACTGCCGTATTAAAATAAAAATGAGAATACAATGGGGCATATTCTCAAGGAGCTATTGCCAAGTTATCGGCACATTATCGCAGCCAAAGTTGCGATAAAACTAACGCCCCATATCACCAGGTTTCCCTGCGATAGCAGCTGCAAAAACATCGCCACAGATGACCCCGGCAACTATCGCTAATGAGATGCAGAGTAGGCGTTCCCGTGCAAAAAGCCACAACAACACCACTACGCGACATTCTCAACGACCAGCCAAATGGGTGATAAGATCACAAAACATGCGATAAGGCGCGTTAGCAGCAAACAATTAACACCTGCTCTGACGGACCACAGCCTGCAACACAAATGGGAGCCAAGGCCAGAGCTACACCTGAACGGCAACAGATGCCATGGAGCCACTGAGCATGCAGGCCGGACACCCAGGAGGGCAACAACACCCACCACCATCACCCCCAGGACCCCCCCCCACGGACCAATACTGAGGCAGCGCAGACAAAGACAGAGGACCTTCAGAAAACGCTCCAACCTCACAGACCCAACACCAGAGAATGTCATTGCCCACTACAGGCCCAAAAGGACAACCATCCTCCGCATCCTGAACATCATTGCCCATAGGCTGATGGTACCAACACAGCAGACAACCAACATCCCACCTCAGACAAAGCTGCTTGCCGTGTTGCACCTGTTGGCCTCTGGTACCTTCCAACCAACAACTGCCAGATTCAGAGGAGTCTCACAGCCAGCCCAATCCAAGTTCCTCACAATGGTCTTGGATGACATCATCAGCTTGGTACCCCACTACCCATACGTCCCCCACACTGCACAGTAACAACCGGAGACCAAGCAAGGAATCTACACCATAGCTGGCTTCCCGCACGTTTTGGGGGCAATTGGCTTCACACATGTCCTACTGGTGCCCCCTGGCAACACTGCACACAATAACCACAACAAAAAGCCCACAACAAAAAGCCCAATGTGCAGGCAATAGCGGTCTGCGGGGAAATCTCCACCAACGTCAACGACAAACAACCAGGCAGTGTGCATGATTCCTACATCTCCCGACAGTCCTTCAGCAACCAGCACTACCAGGATGGCACCTAAGGAAATGCACTGCTCGTTGGCAAGTACCAATAGAACACAACACACACCTCAACTCCACAACCATGCAACACACAACACTGGGAATGCACACGTTACAAACTCACATACAACATGCCAAACAACATTCCCACCCACCAGACACAACAGCACAACTTACTGTGGGGACCTTGGCCAGCCATGTACAAAAGCCATCAACAGCATGGCACCTCAGCCACACAATAGCAGAATGTGGGGAGAGGTGGACACCAGGCATGTGCAAAGGAGGCAAGTGACCCATGAATGTGAATGTACACAATGCCAACTGTGGCGTGGATGTGATGGCCAGACTGCAGCATGCAGACCACACACATATCCATGTCGACATACACCGCTGGTGTATAGAGTGTCGTGGGCAGTGGACGCAACCATTTTACCCCAGCCACGGGGGAAGATAGCAGAAATGTTGCTTGGTACGTTCCCCCCGTAAGCGTGAGCGGAGTGGGCTGGCCTGGCGTACGCCAGGCCAGCGTAGGGGTGTGAATAAAAAGCACATAGCTCTGGGCATGGTCCACTTCTGGAATGTCCAACGTCTCTGCCAGGGTGGCGCCCCTCAGCCCGCCACGAGGCTGATGCTGTTACCATGAGCGGTGTTGCCTGCCATCCTGTGCACCTGCTGCACCCCAGGCTGCTGGTTCCCGAACCTGACTTGCCCGCCCTTGTGCACCCAGGCCTCACTGCTCACCTGCCGACACCGGCGTGCATCGTAGAGGGCCCACCACGTGCCGGTGCAAGCTCCAAGCCCGAGGCCCGCGACCCTGGCAGCCTGCTACGACCATCACGGCCTCCAGGAGCAAGGCCCGCAATACTTCTTCCTCTTTTAGGTACTCTACCGGCATACACAGCAGCCTAGTAGGTCACACATTCGGAGCTGAGTCTTGACTACACTATGGCAGAGAACATTATTTATGGTAGATTTTTTGTCACTATACTCCCTTCAATGTAGTGCCACCAAGTCTGTGCATAGCATTACAACCACACATGTCTGTGGGCCCACGCAGACTACTGCCCTTGGCCTACGCTGCGCACGAGTAGGTCACACAATTGGAACTGTGCATTGATTTTTCAATGGCAGAGTACATATAATTGCAAGCAAGGAAAGGTGTAAGAGGATGATGCGTTGCAGTCAGGAGGAAAAATGGATTATCGTTACAGAGGTGATCGAACACTACCGACAACTGCCCTGGTGTCACTAACACTGTGCATCGCGAGCCAACGACACGTGGCTGTGGGCCATTGCTGACCCCTGCCTCCGGCCTACACTGTGGTCGAGTCGGTCACACATTTAGGACTGAGTCTTGATCATTCAATGGCTGAGTACACATGTTAATGCAGAGTTCAAATCACTATACTCCCTTCGATGTGGTGACACTGACTCTGTGCATAGCATTACAACCATACGTGACTTTGGCCCCTTGCTGGCAATGCCTCCGGCCCACACTGCGGTCGAGTGGGTCGCACAGTTGGAACTTGATTTAGCAATGGTAGCATTCATAATATTGTACCAGCATCATCGCAGACTGCATCCCCTCTCAGCCCCGGTGCCACTAAGTTAATGTTAATGTTAAAAAATGTTATGGTTAAAAAAGGACTTGTAGAGTGCACAGCTACTCTGCAGAGTATCCCGGCACTGAGACTTAAAGATACAGAGGCCAAAAGGGGAAAACAGTGATCCCGGGGTAAGGAGCTACTTTATACTGCTTGTTGGAACAGCCAGGTTTTCAATTGTCTCCTGAACGCCAATATGTTCGTAACCTGCCTAAGCGGGAGTGGCAGCTTGTTCCAGAAACCAGCCACTAGCACATGGAATGAGCAACTGCCACGGCGGGCTCTAAGACACTTCAGAATGACCATAAGATGTTGATGTGCTGACCTAAGGGATCTACCAGGTACGTAGTGTGAGACTCTTCTGCGGATATAATACACTCCCAAGCCATGCAGAGCTGTAAAAGCCAGGACCAGAGTTTTGAAGAGAATTCTGCATCGGACAGACAGACAATGCAGATTCTTCAGATGGTGGGAGAGCCGGTCTCTAGGATCGAGGCTCAATACTGCCCTGGCTGCCGCGTTCTGCACGACTTGCAGTCTGTTAAGTCTGTTCCCCGACATTCATACACACTCTCTATTTGAACTTTGGTAGCGTCTGAGTCTGTGGACTGGGGGTTGTCTCCATCCTCATGTAGCTGATACCTAAATGATGGTGGAAACAAGGCTGTAGCATTCCACTCCTCCAGTTGCTGCTTCAGAATGGCTTCTGCCCTCTGCATCATGCCCTGGAGGACACCCTCTACTATCCCCCGCAGCCCTCTGCCGCATTCCTCTTGGACTTCGACAAGGACCCGCTCAGTCAGCGTGGCCCTGCTTCAGTGCACCACAAGGCACTGTCACGTGGCGGGGTGCCTGTGCCAGCCGCTGTGCATCTGGGGCCACTAACTCTGTGCAGCTCAGGTGAGGGACCCTCTCTTCTGAGATATTGGATGGCTTCTGGGTCGGTGGCCTTAGGTCATCAACGCCATGTGTCTGTGGCCCTGCGATAGCTTCTGCCTCCGGCCTCAACTGCGGTCCACTAGGGCTCATACATCAAATCGATTTTAGACTGGTCTGGACATCGCATCACCGCAGGAGGCCCACGCCATCACTGCGAGGACCACCGCCAACTGCCGGTGTCGTAACGGTCGTACAGGCAGACTGACAGAGTTGCTCACACCTGTCGTGGATGCCATCATCTGCCTGAGCCCCAGCTCAGCACTCCAGGAGCCACTAACTCAGTGCACCACAAATCATCGCCCATTTCTGTTTTGGTTATGTGCTGTGGAGAGCTCACGCAGCAATGGGGATTTTGGAAAAGGGGGGTGGTGATGGACAGAGCTTCTGAATGATGCAGAATACTCTTACCAAGTCAAGAGATCATGGTTTTAATCCATCACCGTTTTTTAGCTCACTGCACCATCCCAGCTCAGAACTTGGCTATATGCAAATTAGTCTGTTCCTGTCCCAGTGCATGATGGGAACAGGGCAAACCAAACTACCAAGCCAATTCTTATACTGGGAAGGAAACAAGCTTCCGGGGACCGGTTTCTGGCATCACAGCCAGATTTCCAAAATCGAGCTCACGCAGCAATGTCACATCAGGCAGTGTGGGAGACCTGGGACGATGATGAGGAAGATGATGCAGGTGTGACACCCCCCACTGCAGCTGCATCTGGAATATCCCGAAGGGACCCAATCCTAGACATTTTCTTCATATGAGAACGCTCAGCTCTAGTGCCCCAACCTCAGTCCACTGCACCTCACGGACACTTCTGTTTGCTCATTGGGTGACCTCTGTACTTGCTCCGGCTACCTCCATGATGCTCCGCAGTTGTCTCTGTAATGCTGGTGTTTTCTGTTTACGTATTCATAGTGTTCACTGTTGTATTTGTTACCAGCACCAACAACTCCCTAAAGGCTGGCTTACCCTCACCCCACACATATCCAGCCCAGGCGTCACTGTACATGTGACCCTGCCAATAAAGGGGCTGGGCGCACGTGCCCGTAGCCAGTTCCACACACTATCTGCGTGTGTCTGTGTGGTCATGATGTGTGCATGAGGACCAGGGCCCTACAACATTACATTGTGCTGTGTACAGCGGACGCAAACCATGTCATCGCAGGCAGTGGGTTAGAGCTTGGAGATGTAGCTTTGTCGTCAGCCACTCAATACGTAAGAGGGGTGTACTGGGCCATCGTACAGAGGACCAGTGTGGGTGTGTGAATGATAATTCTGGGGCTCTGGGCGTGCTTCAGTACGGAAATGTGCAAATGCATGTGTCTCTGTCACAGTGTGGGTCTTCTTTGTGAGGTGTAGGTGGTCCCAGATGAGACTTAGACACCCGGTATGTGATGTAGTTCGGCTTCCATGAGCTCTGACCCCACCCGCACCTGTTCTGACACCTCCTTTAGGCATTCTGACACCTGGCATTGGAATGCGATGTGTGCCTCGTTGATGTGTTGGGAGCCAGCCGTGCTGGCGGCTGCTTCCTGCTGTGTGGTCTGTGCAGGGGCTGGGGTCTCAGGGCATCGGTGTCGAAGGTGTGGTGGTCGTCTCCAGCATCACTGATGGGTTGTCTGGTCTGCTCTGCTGGAGGTGTTGTTTGTCCCTCTGCAATGTGAAGAGGAGATGCATGTTGACATTGTTTTGAATTTTTTTTTGTGGCATTGTTCATGTTGACATGCAGACTGTGTGACAATGTACATTGTGACTGTTTGGGCGGTGCTGCCAATTTGATGGCGTACAGTGGACATTTGGACTACGTGACGGATGTGAGGTTGTACACGTACATATGCATCTCACAATTTCCTGCTCTGTCCAATGTGATTGGCCTGTTTCTGCGCACGAGGGGACCCAGTTTTGTCCTCTGTTCTGCAGTGTTGGTGATGCACTTTGCACCACATTGACGTGGGATGTGCTGTGATTGCTATGTGTGTGTGCTGCAGGGTACTACGGGGATCAGGGACATGATCCAGGGTCATTGTGAGTGTGCAGTGTGCTACACATCCTTGTGCATGTGTGCCATTGTGCTCGTCTTCCCCGTCCCCCCAGTCCCTGGTCATTACTCACCTTGTTGATGTTGTGTCAGGTCCTATCAAGCTGTGTCCGTACTCCCAGCTCCCTGCACCGTCTCCACACTGATGACTGTGGCCTCTATTTCCTCCAGCTCCTCCTGTGGCGCAGGACTCCCACCTTCTGTCGCCGTTGCTGCCTTCCTATTGGAAGCGGGTTTGTACTTGGTTTGGTTTTCACCTCATGCCAGGGCCTCTTGGCCTCCTCCATTGCCCTTCTCGACACTCCGACTGCATTCATGGTAGTCCAATTGTGGGTCAGTTGATGGTAGTGTTCTGTCACCTCCATGATGCTGATCTGGTTTTCCTGCAGACTGCACCCCGTCTTTCTCTCCCTCTTCTCCTTGGCCTTCCCCGAACCTGTTGTTCCTTGCTGGTGGTCTGTGAGGCTAGTGGGCCAAGTGGGGTTCGCGTTCAACTCTGCACTTAGTCAGGGTGCATCCATGTTGCTACGCAGTTTGAATTGTTTTTGGTGTGTTTTCTTGGTTGCTTTTATAGTGCATTTTCCCACCAGATGTGTGGGATTTGCAGGCCTGTCACTGGTTTTCGCTGCATTTTGTATCGCGATTGGCCTCATCGAAACTTTTTTTGCGTTTGTGTTTTGCATTTTTGGGGCTTTGATTGACTTTAGCGCAGACGTTTGACGCGTTGTCGGGGGCATATCACATGGTGCCTCCGTGTTATGAATATCTAGTTAACACGGCATTCTTTTCCCGTGATGGACTGCAATGTTGAAAGTTGTGTTAAGTTAATTTTGGGATGGTTATAACACGTTCTTGAGAATATACCCCTCTCAGTATTAAAGAAATGTACAGGATACACTTCGCCATGCGAGCTGACTGACTAAACCCACCCAGTCACTGACTCCAAGAACAGCAAACTGTAGAACCCAAAATCTCCTTCGCATAAAGCAGCAATTTAGTAAAAGGTGATGACAAGTAAAGCCTCTGAAATAAGTTGAAATCTTCCAGAATTCCACACTGCAAAACATTGTTTACCGTACATCACAAAAATGTCACTTTTCATGAAAAGTATGCCCAAAAACCACAGCCTGAAAATGAAAGTCTTTTTTTTTATTTCAGGAGGCATCAATAGTACATTTATATTCATCCATCACCACCGGCTTACACAACAAATACTTTAGAAGTTCTTTAAAATTTACATAGTAACCAACTGCACAGGGGTTGTCATCGCTGCCACTGATAATTCAAATCTCTTGCCTCGCATACCTTTGATGTAGACATGACTTGACAGCTGCGTCTCTAGACTGTCACAGCTCAGTAATAATTCTCTCTGCTACAGTGAGCCATCTTGAATTTCCGCTAACCTTGCATCAAGTGTGCTAAATTTTAAGATATCAATGCTTCGAATGCTCTCATGAAGTGTTTTATTAAACAGGATGTGCCTCTTGAAGCTGATCGGTGAAACTATTGCAGGAGATATCACACTCCGGATGCTTTCACACAAACAGCTGTAGAATATAAATTATTCGTTTTGAGTTCAGATAAATTCCACAGAGTTAACAAGAATAGTGCATTAAGTAACAACATGTCCAACAAAATGGCGTCCTGCGGTTCAGCAGCATCATTCACGAGTTGCTACAAGGAGAAATTGCTGCCACCTGTCCATTCATGCAATCCTATTCGCTGCTTTTCACCCCCAGTGATTTAACCAATCAGATTACTGATCCAATTAAAGTCAGTACGCCTTTTGTTTGTTTGTTTTAGTGGACGCTTCTTTGTCCTCATTTATCAATCAATTTATTAAAATGCTGCCTATACGTTTATAAACCTGTATGTACTGTGGCCTGCCACTATGTTCAAAGATTATGTGATGTCACTGTCTGCCAAGTTATTAGGGATGATTAAACGTGGTGTGCTGTTGCTTCTTTTACTACAACATTTCATTTCTTCATGTATTTATTTATTGTGTTGCTTGTGGCACTAACCACGTCTTTAGCTTAGTGCCCAGTTGAATATGTTGGTTGTCGCTTTGCTAATTAACATATTAGGCAGAGTAGCTTCCATTGGTGCAGCAAGTGAAGTGGCACCAGGGCCCAGTGGCCTGAGGGACCAATTAAACCCTAATTTTGCTGTATTGTATAGTTCAAACAGCAGCCAGGGGGCCCATTTTCGTCCTTGCACTAAGGCCCATGACACACAGGCTATGCTACTGATACTACGGAAATATATGCAATATCCACTGCCCTATTAACTGGACCACTGGAATTAAATACCAACGTAGGACCAAATTATGCAGCATACTTGACTTAATTATGCAGAGAGAAAGGACAAAATAGGCAATGTAATATGCACATTCTCTGACAGTATTATTCCACTATTTTGTCAATTTAACATTCATTAATACTGCATTGCTAAAAGTTGAATTTAATTAAGGGGGAAATGTTCCTGAGAGGCTCTGAGATAGAGAGTGAAGGACTTACATTTTTTAGGTATTAGGTTAACACCCACACTCTTGTAGAAGCCACATGTAGATAGAGCAGAACTGATGCACAAGCAAGTTGTGGGCACCATTTTGAAAGAGCAGTCCGCATCGTTCACTAAACTTGTTGCCCCGGCGCTGCAACTCCACAATGCTAAACAGTGGGAACAGCTCTTTCTGGGGCAGAATTTTGGGATTTCCAATCCATAAACATTTTTCCCAAAACAGAAAACAAGTTCCAGAGGAGCCTAGTTTGGCTCCCTGGCAAGTAATACAATCCATCCACTCAATCCTGACATAGGGATATGGCAGGCAAAGCATTTATTAGACCAATCTTGTTTTGGAGGAGACCAGAATTAGCCCCGTATATTAAAGCCCTAAAAGAACTCATAGAGCGTGACACATTCCACACAATTGAGTGGCTAAATTGCTGTACCTGCTGGGGTTATCTGACCTATGGGCAGTGACAACTGGCATCTGTGGGTTGGTCGGGGGGCGGCTGCGCTTGTGCAGAAATAATATTTTTAAAAAGGTAACACTTACCTGAAGATGCACACAACGTCCTCCGCTCCCGACCTCTTCCTCCAGGACCTAATGCTGCAACTCCCTTGACCAATCCTGGTGATGCTCTTACCAGCATGAGAGCAGCGCCCTGATTGGAGGGAGTGGCCTCATTCGGTGCTCCACAGCACTCTGGAGGTGTGCACTTGCTCTAACCCAGCTGTCTTGGGATGGAGATGTTTAAAGTGTGCATGTGTGGCTAGCCGTTTCAAGACAGCTGGCCAAAAAGACATGTGCACTTTAAATAGTGCATAGACAGCCCACCCTTCTCCTTGCAGAAGTTACTCAGCAGGCCCCACCCCATCCTGACTCTCTGTTCAGGATCAGGAATGAAAAATAAAATGATAATGAATTACCATTTTATTTTTCATTTGTGGAGCTTTGGAGGTAATTTAATTGGGATGATGCTCCTCCACTCTAACGGGGAGCTGCCCCTGTCTATGGGATACACCCCCTGCCACTAATCTCCCCTCTAAGGACAAAATCAAAGATCCATATTGGCACTGGGCTACCCAGAACACAGATAATAACTTAACCAGGGGCCAGTTGACCCTCAAATTCACTATGTTCAAGTCTTCCAGTCATTACAAACCTCATCTAGTCCTTATTACTGATCCCATCGATAGAAAGCTCTATATTCGGTTCAGGGTTGGAACTCTATCGTTCACTACATTTTCAGCCAATTGATAAACTTCTACTGTGCTACCCTCGACCTGCCCAGTTTGCAAGACATCGAGAGACTCCATTGCCCATTTCTTGATTGCCTGCCCAGTGTACACAGGACCAAGGTGGTCTTGGTTACCACCAGTCTGTTCCCGGATGGGAATAGTGAGACATACAGAAGCTCTTAGAATCCTGAGGACCGTTCCTAATCCGCTCTTTGGCAAGGCTTGGCTATTGAGGCACAAATTCATAGCGTCATATTTCTAACATCCAGCACACATGAAACCACTGAGGAGGGCCTTGCCCGCGTTCCGAGAAAAATTTCAATGACTCCGCAAAAGGTAACAATGGTTCCATGTTCCCCGCGCCCTGGTGGATAATATCTAGAAAAGGCTCAGAAGGTCTAGAGACTGAGGGTAGCTCCATCCTTAAAATGTCTGCAGCCCTGCAGACAGACCTGACAAACACCCAGTAGCCTCCGTGGCCCCGTGAGGCGGTGAGAGCAAGTTATCAGTAGGTGATGGCGCAAGCTAAACCGGCCACTTAATAGAGGCTCAGCAGCAGGATGAGTAGGCCAATGCTCCACTGGCGCCTGCTCCGGAGAGCAGCGAAATTACCCCGGGGGTTGAAGAACTGGGATTTCAAGTACCCAGCGGCGCCAGGGACACGCCCAAAGTCCTCTGGGTTCCCTTGCCTTGGTATACAGAGACACTGAATACTTCTAGGTGGCGTCAGAGATCAAATTTATTAGCTGCAGCCAGTAGCAGAAATCCCAGTAATACAACTCGGTGTACAACTCAAGAAACTGCTCAATTTTACTAAGGCGAGACATCCCTATTTATACACAAAAAGGTACATTTAAAATGCACGCCCCTGCACCAAAATTCAACCAATAGAAAATACATGACATCACACAGCATCATATAGTAAAGTTCATTTTACAGTGTCCCAACCCACAAGTTAATATTTAGGCATATCTAAATAATAATCTGGAAGGGCCGAACAAACCCTTAATTGAAAGCGTAACCCATGAAATGAAGAAACAGTAAAGAAAAGTAGTTTCAGATAATGTGCAAGATAACAGAAACGTAAAGAAACTAAAAAGTTAACAAATGTCTTGAATGGTGATTGGGAAAAGTGGATAACGATCTTGCAGGGAAATTGGCTTGGCAGGGTCAATTTCTAGGTGAAAGGCCAGCTTCTGAAATTAACTCCAGTGCACGAACAAAACCTTAGTTAATGTATATATGACCCAAAAAAGGTCAGACTGCTTTGCTCGCAGACTAACTTCTGAGGCCTAGTAAAAGGCAACACCAGATGGCAGTCACGACACATGGCAAAAGCCATGTTTAGAAAAGAAAGTCGTAAGGAAAGAAACAATTTAGATATTGTTTAGGATAATATATGTGCAAGGAAACTAAAGGTTAACGAGGTCCTGAACAGTGATTGAAAAACTCAGACAACGATCAGCTAGTGAAACTGGTTTTTGCAAAAGGTCAGTTTCAGGTGAAAAGGGTTACTCTCTCTGCAGTTAATTCAGAGTCAGAAAAACCCAAGTTAATATATGCACGAACTCAGAAGGGCAGACCACTTGTTCGTTGGGCCTACTTCACAGGCCTACATGAGGGCAAGACTAAAATGGAGTCAGGTTTGAGAATTACAGAACCACAGACCCTCCTTTTGCCATTACGTAGGCAATAACCTAAACTCATGTCAATCTGAATCTAGGTCTATATCTATTCTAATCAGGTCATCAAGGTGTTGCTGTAACATCATCTTATTATCCTTCACTTCTCTCGGGACGGGTCTTCTCACACAGATTGAAGCACAAATACTACAAATGGCGGGACCACACTGGATGCAAAGGCAACAAGAGAAGAGAATAGCCAAAACCATACCAAGGAACGTCAAGATCTTCCATCCCCATGTGGACAGTAGTCCCCAAAACCATCCTGTCAATGACCAATCTCCTTCGTCTACGTGAATAGACTCAGAGATCTTGTGCAATCTAGAGATGGCCTGGTACACTGTCGGGGCATTATCTGGTATGTATATACAGCAACTGGATCCGATCAATTTGCATACTCCTCCTCGATCTGCAAGTATAATATCTAAAACCATACGGTTCTGCAAAGTCATAAGGCGGTCCGCTTGAAGCTCCGCTGTAATATTACTCAACGCTCCAGCTGTTTTGTTAATGGTAGCTTCAACTACGCGGACAAGCTGTCGAATATGCCTACTATTCATCATAGGACCCCAAAAGGGCAGGAAACCCTTAAAAAAGTCTCCTACTTCCTGTCCAGCAGTATCTTCCTGATCGAAGACACCTCTACCATATCTTGTTCTATGATAGTCTGAGGAGGCAGTATATGTCGGGGGAAGCAGAAACGCCACATAACACGTTCCTGAAAAATCAGGTGGCAACCAAGTGTAGGCTCTGTCGTGACAAACAAAATATGTACCTTTAGCTGACACAAACGGTGGAGAAGTTCTAACATACGTGTGATCACAAACACTTTTACCTAACTGAGCTCTCGGATTCCGACCATTACCCTGTAAGCAAAATTGACCTCGATGTGGCACAATCCAAATAGGAGGAGACCTTTTTCGTCTGTCCTTCTCTGTCAACTTAGCACTGTATCCAGTCACATTCCAACCAATGTAAGGCAGCACCTCATCCTTAGGGATAGCCTTGTACGCATCAATATCTCTGATCATATCGGCTATTCCCTTTATCAAGGCACTATTGCTCGGATTGTCTTTCATGGAACGTAAAGGATATACCTCATTGGCATAGATGA
This sequence comes from Lissotriton helveticus, assembly GCF_964261635.1. Lineage (NCBI taxonomy): Eukaryota > Metazoa > Chordata > Amphibia > Caudata > Salamandridae > Lissotriton > Lissotriton helveticus. Next base: position 611,954,094 of record NC_136071.1, on the reverse strand, counting down.
ACATAGTCTGGAAAGCCCATGCAGAACCATTAAAACTAAAGGGCAAAACCAAATATGGCATGCCTCTATCTGTTGTATGAGGCATAGGACCACACACCCAACAATTAGTGGTATTGACTACTAACTGATGCTGATGCAACAGCTGAATAAACGAATTGTTGACAAACTCTGATCTCCTTATCTGTTCGTGTTCAGGCAAAGTATGAAATTGGTGTGAAGAAACAGTAGTAAAGGAAAGCATAGGTTGAGAAGTTGGTGCAGACGTCAATTGTGTAGAAGGAACAACCCAGAATATAGTAGCTAATAGAATACATAAAAGTATTAAAATAGATAAAGCTATACCACACTTGGCGAACAACATTCTATAATATCGGTTTTTCATCTCTTGCCTTTTATCGTCATTCCTCAATACAATCTTAATTTTCTAATGTTGCTCACGCAATCTTGACAGAGTACTTCAGCTGTGATTATTAGCAGGTCGTAGGGACACCGCAAGTCCTGCAGACCTATTGCCACTACTCAGGTCACAAACTGAACCGTTGGTACTCCTACGTGACCCTGCAACTGGCAAATGGTAACTAATCAAAAATTTAAGAGAAAACCATAATACAATTTCAGAAAAAGCAAGAGAAAAAGAAAAACAAAAGTCAAATGCAAAATACTCGAAGAAATTGTCTCTTTTTGATCTCAGTGTGGGAAAAAATAATGTTCAAAGTCTCTTTATTTATTCCGAGATCGGAGGTTGTAACTTAATTTAGTCGGCACAGTTTGGTCCGTAAACAAAAGTTCAGGTTCGGTAGTGTCCAATCTCAAACGTCGAGGAACAGCTTCTTGCAACACATTGTCATTTTCCAGTTCAGATTGAGTCCATTCAAGCTGTGCGTCACTAAAAGGGACAAACCTAGGGACACGTTCTCCTTCAAAATCTCCCACACCCTCTCTAACCCAAGTGTCGTACGGCAAAGGCAGGGGTACGCACTTCGTATGGGCAGCGTGCACCCAATTCTTTTTTCCAAACACCTTAACAGCAGTCCGAGTAGCCAAAAGAATTTGGTGGGGACCAATCCAACGAGGCTGTAGGTTATTTGTTCGTTGGAAGTTACGCACGAGCACCCATTGTCCTGGATTGAGGGTATGGCCTGGGTCCACAGTTGCCGATGGGAGCTGGTTGTGGACCTGTTGATGAAGGACACGCAGTTTAATAGTCAAATCGTGCAAGTAGTCAATTAGCATAGGATGTTCGATGTCGCTAAATTCCTTCGGTCTAGGGACACCCCAAACGTTGGCAGGACGCCCAAACACAATCTCATATGGGCTAAGTCCCACACGAGAATGCACTGTTGTCCTTGTCGACATAAGAGCCAACAGCAAAGCATCGGGCCATGTTAGGCCAGTGCATGCTTGCACTTTTGCTAACTTAAGCTTCAATGTCCCATTATAACCCTCAACCAAACCCGCTGACTGTGGGTGATTCGCAGCATGAAATTTCTGCTTGATGCCCAAGCCCGCACACACTATCTTTATTATCTGACCCACAAACTCACTTCCATTGTCAGACCATACAATCCGTGGCTTTCCATACCTAGGGAAAAATTCTTTGAGCAAAACCTTGGCAGTAGACAAGGCAGTATTATCCTTTAGGGGGTAGACCTCTATCCATCTGGAAAAGGCACAAACAACCACAAGGACATACTTCAAGTTATTACATCTTTCCATGTGTATATAATCTATTTGTAGAACCTCGAACGGATACGTTGGATGAGCAAAATGACCTGCAGGAGTTGGAGTTCCCTTGCCAGGATTATGCATCAAACACACCATACAATTCTTGACCAGATTCTCTGCACATTTGGGAATTCCACTATTCTGCCATACCGGAGCAAACAACTTGCATATCCCTTTTGAACTAATGTGAGCCAATCCATGAGCCATCGTAACAACTGAAGCACATACGCATCAGGCAACAACCATCGCTGGTGTTCTGACAACTCAACCCAACAACCTGTCGAATCCAACATACCCGTAGTTTCTCTCCAAACACTCACTTCTTTCTCAGTCGCTTCAGCCTGAATCGTTTTCACACTTTCTATTGTGTCTTCACACATTCCACCAGCCATAACCCAAGTAGCTGGGCCTGCAACATACATACGGCTCATCATGTCTTTCGCCGTTTTTCACACTTTCTATTGTGTCTTCACACATTCCACCAGCTATAACCCAAGTAGCTGGGCCTGCAACATACATATGGCTCATCATGTCTTTCGCCGTTTCCTTCGCAACTTCATCTGCAAACGCATTCCCTCGACCAACATCGTCCACAACTTTCTTATGCGCACTACACTTCACAATTGCAATCTGCTTTGGGAGAGTGAGAGATTCCAAAAGTTCATTCACCAACTGCCCATGCTGTATTTTTGTCCCATGCGAAGTAAGGAACCCACGCTCTCTCCACAAACGCCCAAAACTATGGGCAACTCCAAACGCATACTGACTATCGGTGTAAACATTCACTCGCTTTCCTTCTGACAACACACACGCTCTAGTCAGTGCAATCAACTCTGCTGCTTGCGCAGAATTCTGTGGTATGCGTGCTGTCTCAACAACTGTATGTAAAGTTGTAATAGCATACGCTGCAGTCGTTTCACCATTCGGAAGCTTAAAACACGAACCATCTACCCATAGGGTACCATCAACATCCGTAAGGGGAGTATCCCTCAGGTCAACTCTAGCTTTCGTTTCTTCCTCTGTACGTAGAAAACAATCATGCTGTTCCTGAGGATCCGTCTCTGTAGAGATCGGTAACAACGTAGCTGGATTCAGCACATTACATCGTTTGATGTGAACATGGCTAGCCAACAGTGTCAACTCGTAACCTGAAAGACGTGCACTAATAAGGTGCTGTGTCTTAGTCCTGTTTAATAAGGTATCCACTGCATGTGGGACCATCACAATCAACGTATTATCCAATACCAAACCAGCAGACTGTCGGATAGAAACAGCCGCTGCAGCTGTAGCTCTCAGACAACTCGGCAACGCCTTAGCAACTGGGTCTAACGTTGCTGAAAAATACGCGCATGGACGCTGCTTGTCCCCAAATGGTTGTGTCAGCACTGACAACGCACAACCTTCTCTCTCGTGCACGTACAACGTGAAAGGCTTACTATAGTCTGGAGTACCCAACACAGGAGCCGAACACAATGCATCACGTAGTTCAGAAAAACTTTTCTGACATTCGTCAGACCAAGGAAGAGGATGCGGAGTATCTTTCAGAGTCAATGCTAACAGAGGTTTCGCCAACAGTGAAAAATTGGGGATCCACTGTCTACAATACGATGTAATACCTAAAAAGGCACGCACTTCTCTCTGCGTGGATGGCACATTCATTTGCGCAATTGCTTGAATTCGTTCTGGGGTCAATCTCCTTCCCTCATTCGACAAGAGATGACCTAAGTAGGTCACTTCTTGGCGACAATATTGCAACTTTGAAGGTGACACTTTATGATGAAGGTCAGACAAATACCGCAACAAAGAAAGAGTAGCCTCTTTACAAATCTTTTCATCATCAGCAGTAACCAACAAATCATCGACGTACTGAATAAGAGTAGCACCAACAGGTAACACAAAACCGTCAAGCTGAGTTTTCAACGCTTGACTATAGATGGAGGGACTTTCACAATAACCTTGGGGAGCTCTCTTAAACCGGAAGCTTCGGCCTCCTAATGAGAAGCCAAAAATATCCCTACTCTCCTCTGCAATAGGAATACTGAAGAAAGCATTCTTCAAATCGATGACAGAAAACCAAGCTGCCGAAGCAGGAATCAAAGTCAACAAAGCAGTGATATCAGGTACCACAGGAAACTGTGGCACGACTATCTTGTTTACCTCTCGAAGGTCGATCACAAACCGATACACAGGTGGCTGAGAAGCATCAGTACGTTTAAGAACAGGCAAAACAGGATTGTTACACACATTACCTCTCGTTTCCTCAACTACACCCTTCTCAACCAGATCATAAACAATCGCTAAAAGAGCTCTCTCGCCATCGCTCGAGATCTTGTATTGTGGAATACGAGGTAGCCTAGCATTCGACTTAAGAGTAACAACATACAGAGGAATCTGCAAAAGACCAACATCATTTGGACCTGTAGCCCAAAGTGTATCAGGAAGCGAACGCAATGCCAGTGGCAAACAATCCTTAGACAAATACATTGGGGAAATCACTTTCTTACCAAGGGTAAGTTGTACTCCCGAAGGAGAACAATGCAATGTAGCAAACAATCTTTTCAGCAAGTCCAAACCCAACAGATTCTCACCACAACCAGTCTTAAAATAAGTGGAGCTTCCAATTCACAAGGGCCAATCGAAAGGGACAAAGGACTAGAAACCGGATTACGAACTGGGGCGCCTGAAAATCCTACTGAAACATTGGTCAAGCCAGACAAAGGTGCGCCAGGAAGTTTAGAGTGCATAATAGAACTCTTCATCGCACCAGTATCCAAAAGAAAAGGTTCTACCACACCTGATGTAATCACTTCAACATAAGGTCCACTCTGGTCTACTGGAACTGACACTACTCCCTCACTTTGTCCTTGGCTGTCCTAGTTATCATTATAACCAGAACACTCACCTTCGACATAGTAATCCTCAACATAATACTGGGCAGACTGACCACTCGGAACATTCTGTCTGTCAAAATAATTTGCAGAATTCTGTAGGGAAGAGGAACGCTCATTCTGGGGAAACACACCACGTCACCTACCCCTACGAGCTTGCTGAAAACTACCACGACCTCTCTGACCAGATACACCATTCGCACGCTGTAACAAAGCCGGGCAACTATTCTTCTAATGACCTTCCTCTCTGCAATAAGCACACTGATTAGGGCCAGGAAAGAATCGCTGAACATAAGGCTCAGGCTTCTGTAACAATCTCTGAAATTGTGAAGGTTGCTGAAACTGAGGCTGATTCTGACGAGGCGGATAAGCTTGCTGCAAAAGAACTTTCGTCTTTAACTCTTTAGTTTTCTTCTCCACTTTATCCTTCTCATCTTTATCCCTATTCTCGTAATATTGTCCAGTAGCCAATATCTGGGCCAACGAAGAGACAGCCCATGAACTCTCAGAGTCCTTTAACTTATTAGAAAGTTCGGGAAGCAAATTAAAGACAAATTTATCCACAAACAACCTTTGACCACCCTCCGTACTCATATCCTGACCACTATGATCAATAAACGTCTCTTCAAACCTAGTGAAGAAATCAGATACACTCTTGTCTTTCTTCTGCTTACATGCTGCTAACTTATCCCAATTCACTTGTAAAGCGGGCATCATCGTTTTCATCAGATTAATAATTCTACCTGGTAATTCTGAAACTAGAGGTTCAGGTTTAGCACCTCCCTCCTGTCTACCATCTGCGGCAACAATATTCGCCCAGGTATCACCTAATTCAGCAGCATGATTCTCATGACGAATCTTCGCCCACAAAGGTTGGGGGACTACATTACCCATCAACATATCGATGTCAGCTAAATTCATAATACACGCTTCAACTGTCTGGGACAACTCCTTATAATAACCAGCAGGATTCTTACGAGGGTCAGGTAAGGTCTGCTTAAGAGCCAAGACCTCTGCTCTCTTCCAAGGGACATGTACCCATATTCGCTGAAAATGAGCCGGAGCGGCCTGAATACCCTGATTTACATTAGCCTGAACTGCTTCTTTCCATACAGGAGGAACTTCTCTCATAGGGTACTGTCTCACTTTCCTCCTAACAGAGGAATCAGGTTCATACAATGTCCGAGGCGAAAGCCTAGATCTGAAAGCAAGTATCGTCTCTACGGCTTCTGTAATATCAGATTCTACTATCATCCCTTTAGCAAAATCCGACTGAACATTAAGTAATTCCTGCGGGATCAAACCCAAATCATTATATTCCCATTCCTGACGCAAAAACATACACATCACATTAAAAACATACCTTTGCTTAGGCGGCTCCCACTGAAAGAAAACATCCATAACCGCTGGCAAACTATACCTTGAGGCATTTATAATCCATTTACGAGCCAACAAATCCAACACGGCCCGTTCCTCAGAACCAGGAAGCTGACTACGACTCTGCTTACGCTCCGAAACAGGGGTCGTATTCAGTGACCCAAACAATGGTGACAACAAATTAGAAACGGTTTCTGTCATTTGTTTTCGAACAGAAGGAGAAGAAGCAGACATAAGAACAGGAGAATAAGTATTTTGAGGCAAAGAAGTGTAGGGACAAGAACAGTAGAAATCAAAGATGCAGAAGCAGAAGGCAAAGGAGTTTGAGGCAAAGCTAGTAGCAAGGCTGGCAACCCTAGAATGGGTTGCGCAGGAGGAGTCAAAACCATCTGTGGAGCACCGGGTGGCTGAACAACAGCAGGAGGTTGAACAACAAAGGGTGGAACAACCGGGGGTAATAGAGGCGCAGTAGCACCCTGCACATAGGGAGGTGGCAATCTCAGTAAATGAGAGATCACAGGATCTTTTTCAAGGTCTTCAATCACTTTTGGAGGAGAAGACGGTAAGGCCGGATAACATTTATCTATGGCCATACAACGCTGTCTATCTAAAACTTCACTCGCACGCTCTTCTCCATCTTCCTTAAACTGTCTAGCAGCTTGTAATACTGACATATTCTTATCTTTCCTATCTCTCTTTGCTTGTTTAATTTCTCTCTGTTTGGCTTCCTTACGCCAAAGGCGGAAAGAGTCAAACATTGCCGGCCGGGCTTTCTTCTTAAATAGCTTAGCTTCTAGATTGTCTAAAATCTCTGTTTCAAAACTACCATGTGGGGGCCATTGCAAAACACCATCATTTTTAGTGTAGTGGACCCATACTTCATTATAAGTAATAGGGCCCACTCCGTGTTTTGAATAGAGGTCATAAGTCGGAGTTCCAACCGGAGGTATCGGACATGAATCCTCCAATCGGGAATCCCTGTTACTACCACAAACAAAAGTAACAAGCATTAGAAATGCAATCGGGCTCGGATTTATTTGAGTTTGAGCTAATGGCATTGTAAATGCCAATGTATTGTTGCTATGTGTTATGGAGTGTGTTCATGTGGTGTGTACTGCCAGTTATCTCCTTGTGAGTGTGAGAATATTGCACCGTTACTGCCTGTGATGTCCTTCTTGTGAGTGTGAGAAGCTTGCACCTCTGCTGCCTGTGGTCTCCTTGTGAGTGTAAGAAGCTTGCACTGCTGCTGCCTGTGATGTCCTTCTTGTGAGTGTAAGAAGCTTGCACTGCTGCTGCCTGTGATGTCGTTCTTGTGAGTGTGAGAAGTTTGCACCGCTGCTGCTTGTGATGTCCTTCTTGTGAGTGGGAAAGGCTTGCGCCTCAGCTGCCTGTGGTATCCTTGTGAGTGTAAGAAGCTTGCACAGCTGCTGCCTGTAATGTCCTTCGTGTGAGTGTGAGAAGCTTGCACCGCTGCTGCCTGGGAGTATGAGAAGATTGCATTGTGCATCTCTGTGCTGTGCCTGTTCTTTGTAAGGGACTCTTGCTCTGTTGCTGCTGCTGCCTTGGCACCGTACCTGCTGTGAGTGTGTAAGGGCAGCTTGCACCACTGCTGCTTGTGATGTCGTTCTTGCGAGTGTGAGAAGCTTGCACCTCTGCTGCCTGTCGTCTCCTTGTGAGTGTAAGAAGCTTGCACTGCTGCTGGCTGTGATGTCGTTCTTGTGAGTGTGAGAAGCTTGCACCGCTGCTGCTTGTGATGTCCTTCTTGTGAGTGGGAGAAGCTTGCACCTCAGCTGCCTGTGGTCTCCTTGTGAGTGTAAGAAGCTTGCACAGCTGCTGCCTGTGATTTCCTTCTTGTGAGTGTGAGAAGCTTGCACCGCTGCTGCCTGTGGTCTCCTTGTGAGTGTAAGAAGCTTGCACTGCTGCTGCCTGTGATGTCGTTCTTGTGAGTGTGAGAAGCTTGCACCGCTGCTGTTTGTGATGTCCTTCTAGTAAGTGTGAGAAGCTTGCACCGCTGCTGTTTGTGATGTCCTTCTTGTGAGTGGGAGAAGCTTGCAACTCAGCTGCCTGTGGTCTCCTTGTGAGTGTAAGAAGCTTGCACAGCTGCTGCCTGTGATGTCCTACTCACTACTCTACTCTACTCACTACTCACTACTCTGCACTCACTACTCACTACTCTACTCACTACTCTACTCACTACTCTACTCACTACTCACTACTCTGCACTCACTACTCTACTCACTACTCTACTCACTACTCTGCACTCACTACTCTACACTCACTACTCACTACTCTACTCACTACTCACTACTCTGCACTCACTACTCTGTCTGGGTTAAGGGAGACCCTCGAGGCCCTGGTGTCACTGCACCTGCTGCACCCTCACAGCCACTGGTAGTAAAATACAGGACTGTCTGGGTTAAGGGAGACCCTCGAGGCCCCGGTGTCACTGCACCTGCTGCACCCCTGGACACCCACAGCCACTGGTAGTAAAATACAGCACTGTCGGGGTTAAGGGAGACCCTCGAGGCCCCGGTGTCACTGCACCTGCTGCACCCTCACAGCCACTGGTAGTAAAATACAGCACTGTCTGGATTAAGTGAGACCCTTGAGGCCCCGGTGTCACTGCACCTGCTGCACCCCTGGACTTCCACCGCCACTCGTAGTAAAATACAGCACTGTCTGGGTTAAGGGAGACCCTCGAGGCCCCGGTGTCACTGCACCTGCTGCACCCCTGGAGACCCACAGCCACTGGTAGTATGCTGTTCTGTGTTATGTGGTACTGGTATGTTGTGCTTTGTTATGTCACTTTAACTATTGTTGTAATGTTTGAAGTTATGATACTCAGTGTTATTTTTCTATGTCATGTGTTTCTATGTTTTGTGGTCGTGCCTTGATGTGCCCTGCTAAGTCGTGTCATGCGATGCTATGGTATGTCGTATCATGCTGACATGCCATCATGTGTTTTGTTATGGTGGACTACGTACCCCACGTCATGCCTATGTTTTACGACATTACACTATATTGCAGAGCTTTTGCGTTTTTACTTAAAACGGGACTGCTTCTAGGCGTTGTAATGGTTTAAACATTCATACGACGATCTAGAAAACAACAATCTCAAATAATCGCCTCATAGTAGCTCACATCAACACGCCAATGGTTATGGTACCAATCGCATACAAACATACACAAAGAACACCCCCACTGCACATTGAGGAATCATTGTACGAGTGAGTATCCGTTTTCTTTCCTAACTTTTGCACATGGCGAACCTTCATGCCTTGGATAATTTTGCGTCAAAGGGGTGTCTCGGGAATAAGAGTATTCATAAAGAGCGGGGGGAAGGGCTTGTGTTGCTGGCAAAAGTCAGCGATCGAAGGTGGAGCTCGAGTGGCGTGGGCAGCTGTGCCACCGGAATACGAGTGGATTGCTTCAGGGGCGCCCATGGAAGCTCCCACCGAGGGGGTGTCGGCAGCACGGTGCCCCAGTAGTCACCGTGGTAAATTCCCAGGACGTGCATCTGGTGAGATTGCGGATCACGCGGACCAAAACCTCCCCTCACCCTGGCAGCCCCACCTCAGCCCCGCCGCCGTGGGTTTAATGTATATGAGATGCGCAACGACATTGTCTGCACACCTAAACTCGCAGCCACCAGTAGTGATGCACATGTGCTCGCATAGGCACTTGCCGTTAGGCGGCACACCTGAGCCAGAGGATTAAGGCAGGCGAGGTGGCCGTGGCATTAGTATGCCACCCTGACCCCGCGGCCTTCGTTGGTGTTGCACGTGCCCACGCGTAGGCGCATGCTATATGCGGTTAGTTAGTACACCTCAGCCCATGGCCCCCGATAGGTTTTAGGTTTATGAGATACGCAAGGACATTATCTAACCATCTGAATCAGCGTTCATCCCCAGTGTTGCACGTGCGCTTGCATGCCCACATTTAGACGTCAATAGGGGCGCACATGAGTTACAGGTGTAGAAGTAGGACGTGCGCGTGTACATTAGCATGCAAACCGGACCCCCAGCCATCGCCTGTCCTGCACCTGTGCATGGATACGCACACGATAATGGCCGCTAGACTGCACATCTCTGCCCCCGCCGTCAGAGGTTTAATGTATATGAGGTAGACAAGGGTATCTTTACCTGCGCACCTGATTCTGCGGCCATCGCTGCACAAGTGCATATAGTGGCATACTGATGTCCATTTAGGGGACTGTCACGGGTTTAGGTACCCCAGGTGCGCACGGGCTTTAGCTGTACACAGAGCCTGCGGGCTTCACAGTAGAGAGGATGTGGCCTAATTGCCGGAGCTGCCGACTTTGAAACTGAGGACAAGGGTTTGATTCTCCGCGTGGCTCAACATCCCTCGAGTCTCGGCGAATAACTGTATCTCCCTGTGCACACGTCATTCGCAGTTTTTCCCCCCTCTGGCGTCTACGTTAACCACAGGTGGAACAAGCCAATGGGCAACCACAACTATTGTTGCGTCCATCCCTTTTGTCAAAACTTTCCCTCCCGACCGGACTATATATAAAAATGTGAGACTATTCAGTCGCCTTGCTACACAGCTGGTTATAACTTCGCTCTATTATAAAGCGCTCTGACACCTCTGGGTAAAGTCCGCGCTATATACAAATGCATAAATAAATAAACCCGGCAAAAAGTACACCACGCAATGCTAAACAGTCAGCACACCATCGCTCATTATTCTTACAGACTGTCACGCAGAGGCAGAAAAAAGACACCCCGTAGCAACTTAAAACAAGAACTACAGTGTGGACGAGCATGTATGAGTCATCTTCTGTGAGCCTCGCCTGCTGCCTCTCGTCATTTAACATTGAACGCGCTCACCGCTGTGAACGCGTTCGCATCATCTGGCTTGCATTACACGGGCACTCTGACTGCTCGTAATTAAGATTAATCACTCTGCCATGCTCGCTCTCGCACACAAAATGCCACATCGGGCACGCGTACATTACTTACAGCCTATCACTTCAAGGCTAATACATACACAGCACAGGGAAGACGAATCACTGACCAGATGCCAGAAAACGCTAAGGAATGTCTGGAATTTCTCTCTCCAAGGCCCTCTTCTTCTTCTTTTTTTTCTCCTTTAACATTAGTTCTCAAACTCCTCCCCCAGGGGGAGGAGTCCGAGCCCTAAAAACAACAGGTGATGGACAGAATGCAGAACAATGTCATACATTCACCCCAGTACAGAGATCTGGGCCTAAATCCATTGTTTTTTTGCTCACCATGCCTTTCCAGTTTGAACCCAGCCATATGCAAATCAGTCTTGACCCTGTGCCCCATGGGAACAGTCCAGCCCGAACTGCCAAGCCAGGTCCTCCCTGGACTTGAAACAAGCATCCAAGGACCGGTTTCGGGCTTTCAGCCCTCATCAGCCTGGATAGCTTGATTCCAGTGGCATGGAGAGCACGGGACTCACGTCTGAGCATACCCGTCCCACTCGGGGTGACAAAAGTAAAAACAACAGGTGATGGACAGAATGCAGAACAATGTCATACATTCACCCCAGTACAGAGATCTGGGCCTAAATCCATCGTTTTTTTGCTCACCATGCCTTGCCAGTTTGAACCCAGCCATATGCAAATCAGTCTTGACCCTGTGCCCCATGGGAACAGTCCAGCCCGAACTGCCAAGCCAGGTCCTCCCTCCACAAACAAACCAATTACCAAATTTACCAAGACCAGGCATCTTGCTCACTATTCTGGTTTCAAACTTCAAAGGGAATCAAAAAATGATGCACTCGTAAATATACAAGCCCTTCGGCTTTGGGTACTGCAGCAACCAAATCAAAACCAAGGAACCAAACAAAGTTGTGGGAGCGATCCACTTATACTTAACCAAATATTTGTCACGCCACCAGAAGACCGTCTATCGTCTCGCTTTATGAACATCAATCGGAGGGTCCAAGGCAAGGCGACAGTCAGGGCAGCAGTCCTTCGTAGCCGTTGGAAAGCGGGAAGCCTCGCAGAAAAGACCTTCGGTCCACGTCGACATGCAGGGGTCGATGAAGTGGGGGCCCTCCTCCAGAGTTTCCTCACGTGGCTCCTCGCAATCTTCGGGCTTGGACCGGTACCACTGAAGTCATCCCACGTTGGCCGCGCCAACTGAAGAACTGGGATTTCAAGTACCCAGCGGCGCCAGGGACACGCCCAAAGTCCTCTGGGTTCCCTTGCCTTGGTATACAGAGACACTGAATACTTCTAGGTGGCGTCAGAGATCAAATTTATTAGCTGCAGCCAGTAGCAGAAATCCCAGTAATACAACACGGTGTACAACTCAAGAAACTGCTCAATTTTACTAAGGCGAGTCATCCCTATTTATACACAAAAAGGTACATTTAAAATGCACGCCCCTGCACCAAAATTCAACCAATAGAAAATACATGACATCACACAGCATCATACAGTAAAGTTCATTTTACAGTGTCCCAACCCACAAGTTAATATTTAGGCATATCTAAATAATAATCTGGAAGGGCCGAACAAACCCTTAATTTAAAGCGTAACCCATGAAATGAAGAAACAGTAAAGAAAAGTAGTTTCAGATAATGTGCAAGATAACAGAAACGTAAAGAAACTAAAAAGTAAAAAAATGTCTTGAATGGTGATTGGGAAAAGTGGATAACCATCTTGCATGGAAATTGGCTTGGCAGGGTCAATTTCTAGGTGAAAGGCCAACTTCTGAAATTAACTCCAGTGCACGAACAAAACCTTAGTTAATGTATGTATGACCCAAAAAAGGTCAGACTGCTTTGCTCGCAGACTAACTTCTGAGGCCTAGTAAAAGCCAACACCAGATGGCAGTCACGACACATGGCAAAAGCCCATGTTTAGAAAAGAAAGTTGTAAGGAAAGAAACAATTTAGATATTGTTTAGGATAATATATGTGCAAGGAAACTAAAGGTTAACGAGGTCCTGAACAGTGATTGAAAAACTCAGACAACGATCCGCTAGTGAAACTGGTTTTTGCAAAAGGTCAGTTTCAGGTGAAAAGGGTTACTCTCTCTGCAGTTCATTCAGAGTCAGAAAAACCCAAGTTAATATATGCACGAACTCAGAAGGGCAGACCACTTGTTCGTTGGGCCTACTTCACAGGCCTACGTGAGGGCAAGACTAAAATGGAGTCAGATTTGAGAATTACAGAACCACAGGGTGGTGAACCCACCGGCACCACATCCTCCACCAATAAAGCTGGAGATGGCACCGGCATCGATCAGAGTCAACGCGACGTCGAGCCAGTGTTGGAGACCTCTGAAAAGGCCGACTGGCAGAGTGGAACAAGCGTAGGCGACCTCCGAAAAGGACTCGACTGCCGAGTCAAGCCGGCGTTGGCGACCTCTAAAAAGGTCTCGACTCCTTGAGTGATGCCAGCGTCGGCGACCCCCAAAGAGGCCTCGACGAGTCGAGTCGAGCCAGCATCGGCGACCTCCAAAAAGGTCTCAACCCCTTGAGTGGAGCCGGCATCGGCGACCTCCAAAGGGGCCTCGACTCATCAAGTTGAGCCGGCGTCGGCGGCCTCCAAAGAGGCCTCGACTCCTCGAGTCGGCGACCTCCGAAGAGGCCTTGACTCCTCGAGTCGAGCCAGCGACCTCCGATAAGGCCTCGACTCCTCTAGTCGAGCCGGCGTTGGCGACCTCTGAAAAAGCCTCAACTCGAGCCGACGTCGCCGACGACCTCCGAAAAAATCCTGACCGTCCGAGTCTAGCCGGTGACCTCCAAAAAGGCCTCTGAGTACGCTGAAGCGGTGTCGTGCACCGCAGCCACCACCAGCGATGCCGCAGGGAGCCTCGGAAGGCTGTGTGACGGTGCTATGGAAGGGCTTGACGTCGTGGGATGCCCCTCCAGGCGGTGTCCTGACGTTGCGTCGACTCTGGTGTCAGTCAGGGCACTCAGTTGGAGCCGAGAGAACCCCACCGGCAGTGTCCCAACCTGAGTCCCTAACCCCCCTGTGAGGCCCAGAGGGGCGCCAGGGAGGGGGGCGGGCAAATGCTTACCTGAGGTAGGCGAATGACGGCAACGGTCCCGGGACCTACCCTAAACAAGAACGTCCTCCTTTGAGGACTGGCACCGTATGGACGACTCTGCTGGAGAAATAGACTCGCGAGGGGTCCGTTCAGGACATCCGCGCAGACAGCAACTTCACGCGGCGTTCCCACAGGGTTTTTGGCCACAGCTGGCGGCAAGTGTTGCATGCCATGGAGTCATGGTACTCTCTCAAGCACCACATACAGATTTCATGAGGGTCCATCACTAACATCTGTCGCAAGCAGGACCGGCACGGTTTGAAGCCCGCAAAGGGCATTGAACACACCGTTCCTGGACGTGAAAAGGCATAGAAAAGGTCTGTAATTTACAAAAACAGGCCAGAGGTATTACTTTCCTGCTCGCTGGGAGAGGCTTATATGGCTCCATTGACGTCACTTCAGTGGACAACGCAGGATGGAGCCGAGCGGAGCCGCCCTCCGGCGTGCATCGGTGCAAGGGTATTGCTGGGGACAAAGATTTTCCAGATCCAGTGTGACGCCTGGAGATTTTCTAAGTTAAGGAATCTGAGGCTAGATGTCTCTAGCAGATATATATCTCATATCTAAAGCACTGAGTTTGGATGCAGGGGCATTGGGGAGGCAGAATGCAATTGCATTGTTGTTTTTGTGTTTCTGTTCACGTATAAAACAATAAAATGGGCTATACATTTTTTTCAAAAACAGGGACGTCAGGAAGTTAACTATCAGTCTGGCATATGTACCCGTTGCTAAAATGTAGACTGAGCTCAGCAATAATGGTTGGAATCTTTGAACCCAGACACAGAGACATTTTGGAGAAAGACATTGCCTTCTGCAGAGAAATAGGTGCTTTAAAGAAGTTCGCCAAAAAACTGGGTGGTAAGCCTGTCCAGATCCTGCTCAACATTTACGCAACAAAATGTGTTTCTACTGCAACCTATGGCGCAGGAATCTGGGGCATGGCGGACAGCCGTGAGATCCAAACTAGGTGACATACTCTGGTAATGAATTACAGCCATTTTCGTTTTTCACTATTGTAAGGCTATCTTGCCCATAGGCTATCATGGAGAATGCTGGCTACAGTGGTTACCTGCATATCTTCACATAGGAGCAAGATAGGACATAAAAGTCTGGTATCCCTGAACTCATAATTTAATAACACATCTTTTAGGAAAGGTGGTTTTTAAATCCTGTGTTTGAGAACAGCACTTTTAGAAAGTGACTGTTCTCTTGTCTGACCTTTCTGTGTGCCTTGGCCTGTTTGTGAATTGACTGTCTGGTTTGTGGGTGACAGTGACTGGGTGGCTCCCAGAGGCTGAGTGGGCCATCCCTGGGCTGAATAGCTCTATCTGCATCTTGAGTGGTGGGAGGGGGTAGCACCTGGGCCTGAATAGGGCTGTGCCTGCCTTCCACAATGCTGGCTCCACCTCCTGCTGGGCGGCTGACGACACTGCCCCTCTCTCTGAAAGGAAAGGAGAAGCCAGGAAAACAAAGTGCTCAAGGAACACCTAGAACTGGTTCAGACCGGGTTCAGAGCCCTCCTGCACAAAGGGAACAAAGACTTTTAGGGGTATAAGTACAGGACCCCAGAATACAGAAAATGAGATCATCCTTGAATCAAGAAGGAAACTCTGCAGAGGAGAAAGCTGGAAGACTGAAGAAGGAAGACTGTCCTGCTGTGTGCTTGTGGACTGACCTGTAGTTGCTTTGCTGCCAAGGAGAGGGGAAGGACTTTGCTTTGTGCTGTGTCTCCTTGCTTGAAGGAATCTCCAAGGGCCTGAGAAGAGCTGGCTCCCTGTTAAGAAGTCCCAGGAACAAAAGGACTTCACTCCCAGCTTCCCTGAACTCTACTGAGAGAGTTCTGTCCTTCCAGGCGTGCTTGGGCCAGTTGTGGTGCCTCTGGAAGTTGTACTTGTGCTTGGGAAGCTGGAACTCAAGATACTAACGACTTTCTGCAAGGTTCACGCATCGCTCGCTTGCGGAGCGCATCCCCATCAGTGCGAGGAAATTCCCGCCGCCGCTAAGATCAAGATCATCGCAGCGCCTGTTGCCACTGCAATAAGCGACGCATCCTGCGCTTGCGGAACGCATCGCTCCGGTGCGGGAAAAGTACCATTGCTGCAAACATCGTTGCAGAGCCTGTTGTCACTGGGTGAAATCGTCGCACCGCCTGCTTGCAGACCGCATCACGTCGCTGCGAGAGTCATCGCAGAGCCATCGCAGATCCATCGCATCAAGGGGCCACGAGAGGAGAAGATCGATGATGCACTGAGCATCGCAGCCACACCTGAGATCGTCGCCGTCCCGAAGATCGTCGCATCGTACCTTTTGCGAGCCGCTTCCACCGAAACCTGCGCACCGCAATCCATGCAAGGTATCGCATCCCTCCCCATACAGACCGGAGTCACCGCAACACGCCCGCCCCGCTACATCCAGCGGGGTGGTCGCATCGCCTCCCAGGGTCTCAGGAGAGACGCATCGCTTGCTTTTCAACGCTGCAGCTTTCACTTGGAACTTTTGTCGCAACTTAAGGTACTATTGGCTAAAACGTGACGCAACTGTGGATTATTTTAACGCAACCTTAAGAGCTCATTTGAAACCATATTCCTGAACTGTATATGTTGGATTTGTGTCGTTTTGGTCTTGTGTAGTTTAGATTAAAATACCTTTATTTCTTTAAACTGTTGTGGAGACAGTTTGTGGTGTTTTCACTGTGTTACTGTGAGTGCTGGTACAAATACTTTATACATTGCCTTTGATAAGGCTGACTGCTCGTGCCAAGCTACCAAGGGGGTAAGCAGGGGTTATCTAAAGAGTGTATCCTTCTTACCCTGACTAGAAGCAAGGGTCCCTATTTGGACAGTGGTACCTACCTCTGCCAACTAGAGACCCCCAGTTCTAACATTGTTGGTCAGCGGTGGGATTTTTAACTTGTATTTGTACTAGACCCACAGTGACTGGTGTACATCACTAGTGAGTGCAGACCACTACGCCACCGTATACTACGGTTGAGTTTTTTTGTTGGTTCTATTTTGACTAACTCTTAAAAGCAGCCTGTCTGTGAAGAGAAAGGCACCCAGCGTGGAGGCAGAATTGGAGTTTGTCATTGAGGATTTGTATTCATAGAAAGTTGAGGATCTTAAGCAATTCTGCCACAAGTTTGAGTGCCCCATAAAGAGCAGCTTCAGGAAGGATGAGCTGCAGAGAATCTTGAAGGCCTGGTAGGAGGCCCAAGAAGGAAATGGTGCAAGTAGAAGGGAGGGGTTTCAACCCCACGAATTGCCAGTGGGCAATCCGGGCTCAAGGTCTGGCTGCAACCATTCCAGCAGGGGTCTGACCCCAGAAGAGTTAGAAGAGAATCAAAGAGTAAGAGACTATGACTTGGAAGTCATGAGGATAAAGATGAAGCAATTGGAAATGGAGAAAGAGAGAGAAAGGGTGGCGGAGGAGAGCAAGAATGCCCGTGCCCTGGAGGAAAAGAAATTGCTTTTGGCTCATGAATTGAGCATGAGGGAACTGGATATCAAGGCCAAGCAGGTGGATTCCAGGTTAAATGGTGGCAGCACACAGCCAATGCCAGGGGGTAAAGTATATATTCCCCGGGATTTGGTACAGAATTATAATGGGAGTGAGGATATTTATGCCTGGTTTACTTCTTATGAAATTGCATTGAGAATAAAAGGTGTGCCGAAACAGCATTGGGGGGGGGGGGCCTTTGGAAACATTTTGAGGCTTCTGGGAGGAGTGCTCTAGAGCCCTTAGAGTTAGCAGGTACCATGACCTACCCCAAAATGAAGGAGGTCCTATGTCTCAGGTATGGACTTACTCCAGAGCAGTAGGACTGCAGTTTAGGAACTCTAAGAAGAGAGAGTCTGAGACTTGGATGGAATGTGTGAATTTGTAGTCGTGTGCACTGGAAGGATTGATGAAGGGCAGCAAAGTAACTGATTATAAGGGGTTCTTGCATTTAATTAGTTATGAGCACTTGAGTAGTCTTTGTGTTCTAGAGCTACGCCAGCATCTTTTAGACAGCAAGCTGACAGACCCCATTGAGCTTGCTAAGGAGGCGAACCACTGGACCAGTACCAGGGTCCACAGAGGAATTGTGGGTACCACAGCCAAAGGTGGGCAGAGTTCCTAGCAGAAGAGTGGGGGGACAAGGGTAACGAAAAGGAGTTCTCTCAAGGGCCCCAACATAGTTCCCAGGGAGAGGAATCCCAACCCCCAAACCCAAGCAGCCATGGCCCCCTAGGATCAGAAAGTATAACAGAGGTCCCCCTACCTGCTATCACTGCAATGAGGTGGGACATGTTATCAATTGGTGCCCTAAGAAATCTCCAGCACCCACTGGTGCTCCAGCCCCAGGGCTAGCAAATGTATCTTTGGGAGGGGATTTGATTTCCAATGGGGAGGAGGGATTAGCAGTCATGACCCTTGTCTCTCTAGGAGACCAAGAGATGATCCAGGATACCTCTCTGCCCCTTAACACTAAGAAATACGGGCAGAAGGTAACAATCAATGGGAGGGAGGTAGAAGATCTGAGATACACAGGAGCCAGCGTGACTTCCGTGAGGTGTCAGTGGGTGTCTGAAGAGCAGGTAATTCCCAGTGTACTCTGCCCAGTAGTTGCAGCTGACAGCTCAGTGTGCCTCTGCAAAGTGGCGCGTGTTCCCTTTGAGTGGAGGGGGATCTCTGGTCTCTTGGAAATTGTTGTAAGTTAAGCCTTGCCTGTAGACTGTCTGCTAGGTAATGACCTGGAGAGTTCTCCATGGAAGGAGGTGGAAAACCAGGCTCATGTCGAGATGTTGGGTTTGCCTGCGTGGATCTGTGTGACTATGGGGGCTATGGCAACCAGTAAGGGTGATTCAGCGGAACTGGACCCGGAAACAGGGGCGCATGGACCTGCCAGGAGAGGAAGAGGCAGGGGCATGGGAAACCCACCCCAGCTGTTCTCATGGCCCAGGAAGGAGCAGAACCTGAGGGGGATGCCCTGGAGCCTACCAGGGAACAGGTAGACGAACTGGGGGACCTACCTGAGCTGACCCATTGGCAGCAAGAAGGTAGCCCCTCCAGTGAGGAATTCTTCAGGGTGCAGAAGCAGTGCCCTTCCCTCATTGGTGTGTGGCAACAGGCTGCAGACCAGGCAGCAGGTGGAGAGTCAAAGGATCATCTCACTTACTGGGAGGATGAGTTGCTATATAGTGAGTCTAAGTTCGCTGAGCCAGGTGTAGCCCGTGTGCTGGTGGTACCCGAGCGCTTCAGGAACTTCCTAATGGCTCTGGCTCATGACGTGCCTCTCGCAGGACATCTGGGGCAAGACAAGACCTTCCAAAGGCTTGTCACCCACTTCTTCTGGCCCCAGATGAAGAAGCACGTCGGGACATTCTGTAGATCTTGCCAGACATGTCAGACGAGTGGCAAGAGCGGAGTGAAGTGCAAGGCCCCCCTCCAACCCTTTCCTGTGGTGAGCACCCCTTTCGAGCAGGTGGACATCGACATTGTGGGGCCACTGGACCTCAAGACAGCCTTAGGTAACAGGTTCATCCTGGTCTTGGTGGACCATGCCACCCGGTACCCGAAAGCTGTCCCTCTGAGGACAATCACAGCCCCCGTGGTGGGAAGTGCATTGTTGGGGATCTTTTCCCGTGTAGGGTTCCCTAGAGAGGTGGTCTCCGACCGGGGTACCAACTTCATCTCTAGGTACATGAAGTCTCTGTGGGAGGAGTGTGGGGTAACTTATAAGTTCACCACTCCTTACCACCCTCAAGGAAATGGGTTGGTTGAAAGGTTCAACCCCACCCTGTAAGGTATGATTATGGGCCTAGCAGACGCCGATGAGACAGAAATGGGACGTCTTTCTACCATGCCTATTGTTTGCCTACAGGGAGGTGCTTCAGAAGTCCTTAGGGTTCAGTCCCTTTGAACTCCTGTATGGCCACCCTGTTAGAGGACCTCTCACACTGGTGAAGGAGGGGTGGGAGAAATCCCGTGGGAAAACCCCCCAGGATGTGTGAGAACCTAGAAGCTAGCCAGGAAGAAATGAAAAGATGGTACGACCAGAATACCACTCTGGTCAAATTTCAATCTGGGCAGAAAGTGTGGGTGATGGCGCCAGTAGAGCCTTGTTCGCTCCAGGACAAGTGGACTGGGCCATATGAGGTGTTGGAGTGCAAGAGCTAAGTAACCTACCTGGTAAACTTGAAGATTACCAGGCAGCCCCTGAGAGTCTTGCATGTGAACCGCCTCAAACCCCACTTTGAGAGGTCTGAAGTGACAATGCTCCTGGCTACAGATGCTGGAATGGAAGAGGAAAGTGACTCTCTTCCTGACCTCCTGGCAGCCAAAGAGCAAGATGGGTCAGTGGATGATGTGGTCCTCTCGCCCACCCTGACCCCAGAGCAGCAGAGAGACTGTCGCCAAGTGGTGAGTCAGTTTGCCTCCCTGTTCTCCCTGACCGCTGGTGTCACCAATTGGTGCGTCCATGATGTGGACACTGGAGATAGTTTACCTGTGAAACAGAAATACACCAGGGTAGCTGACAAGGTCAGGGCCAGCATCAAGTAAGAGGTTTCCAGGATGTTGGTGCTAGGGTAATCGAGCCCTCCAGCAACCCCTGGACTAGCCCAGTGGTCTTAGTGCCAAAAGCAAATGCAAAATTTGGGGACCCCCTCTATAGAACCAATGTGGTCAGGGAAAAGAGGAGAAGGAACATACAACAGTATCAAAGTTTCCCTCATAGACCATAATATTTACATCCAATAATTCCTTTACATGATTACAAATTCAATTCAAAAAGTACACCCCTAAACAATTCAGTTTATCTCAAAAAATCTTTTTACTTATATCAGATTTGTCATTATAAAATATTTTTTGTTTTTATCTTTTTTTATCACATCAATTCATCAATTTACAAAAATGAAGGCTTCAGTCCTAAAATACATATGTTCATTGATACATATATTTCTTTTAAGCCATGATAATCATAAAATAGACAAATATAAAAGCATATATTACTACACCCCCCTGGATCACTTCACTCACACACATTTATACCAACTATCATACCACTACTTTCACTCTCAAAACATCAATGCAAATTATATCCCAACATGGTACTCAAGAAGTCTCGATAACAATGTATGAGACTCAGCACTAGATTGGTCTACGCGCGTTTCGGTGGATTAAATGATGTTCGAAAACCACCTTCTTCAGGACCTTGTTAGATATAACACTTGTAGATTCCAGGGGACCTACAAATACATATAACAAAATATCAACATGGTGTACCTACACAGACATTATATACAAATACCATTACAATTGAGTTGTCTAATCCAAACCGACCCAACCCACAGGCAACCCAGGAGAGGCCACATCATATCCATTCCCTCATTCAGGTCGGGGATTAGAGAAGATTCTCAGAATACACCTAATCGGGTTAACTAAACAGTCTCTACATGGAGGCACTGTAATATCGATTCCATGTAGCTTCAACCCTACATGATCTTCATATCATCCCCCATTGCCACTTAGTCCTTTCATACACATCGTCATCCAATATGTCATATTCCATTAAACTTACATGTAAGTCTCTTCCACCAACGTCCTAGTGGTGTAGATATTTTCTAATAGTCAGAGTTGTCCGTTTAAAGAGTCGGGAGATCGTATTCATACTTCCTATAGTGATAGATTTAAGGAACCCCTATTAGTTTATTAATATCACCATAATAAATCAATCACATATTAGGGGTTGCTTTCATGTTACCAACTTACCCACAAAGGCATCAGGTACGCATAATTCCCATAGCCAACTATCCTATTTCAATGCTGTAAGGGCTCAGTAAATATATCGTCCTGATGAGAAGAAATTAAGTATAATTTTGTTTTAATATCCTGCTATCTAATATTTTCCAATGTATGTACATCCAATATAGGTTATTCTACTAACCTGAGGAACTGTAATAACGTCCTTATCAATTCCAATGGGTCAAGTCTATCACGTAAGTATTTTCATAGCGACTTGTTGTGGTCCAATAATAATGGTGCTTATGCAGTACCTATAATAAGAGTCACACATAAGTACTGGGTACTACTATGCTTTGAATTATAGGTGGCTGTTTAATAAAATTAGTTTATACAAGAATATGTACCATCATCACACTGTGAAACACAGTGTCGAACTTATAGTTCTTCATATAAATTAGCATAATCCCCTCACTCAAGCAAAGAGGAAAGGCATCTCTCACGATAAGCCCAGGTTATTTAAACTACCTATCACAAAAACGTAGTGGCTGGAATGAGCTCTAAGTCCAACCCGAGTCCTACCCCGAGAACTATTTAGGGAAGGATGTAAAGTTACCCGGATAGCCCGGCCGTTCCCAGTTTCTGTGAGGCATAGTCCAGTACGACTTATCCTTCTATTATGAAGTCTGCTGCAAGAGACATTATCCCATTATTTCCCGCCTCTTACCTTTTCCTCTAGATGATCGTTGCCTCTATGTCAGTCTCCCCGTGACGCCTCCGAAGAAGTTAAATTCACGCCGCCTGATTTTTATCGGCTTTAAATACTAAACACCGTCTTCCTCACAATCGACCGTCGGGTCCGTATTCTCGCGATAAGACGACACGCAGACTGCGTTACCATAGAAAGAGGACTGGAAATGTCCACCATCTTGTAGTGTGCAGTATGTTACATGTCCTCACCTATGATTATCGGTGTTCCATTAATGGGATAACAATCGCCATATTAGAGCGATGTTTTACAATGTCCTACAGAAACTCCACAATGAGACAACGAATATTCTTAGTAAGCTACGCAAATTAATAAGGAAAGTTTTGTCACTTCTGGCCCTTTATCAATTCATTTTAATAGTACACCCTATCTATTTCACTATAGATCCTATAGAGTTAGTCGCAATGAAAGGATACTATGATTTAAAGCCAGCATAATTATCGTGAGAAGTCATAGTTATAAATATTCCTGTTTAGGGCCATCTACCATAGGCTAATAAAGAAATAGCCTAATTTTTCTTCAGATTTATACTGGGCAATACTGTTAATCCTGCCACTCCCTATATCAGTCTTGACTATAGAGTAATAGTGTCTTATTGGTTACTTGGTTCTCGTTTATACTGGGCAATACTGTTAGTCCTGCCACTCCCTATATCAGTCATAATTATAGAGTAATAGTGTCTTATGGTTACATGGTTCTCATTGATTTTCTTTATGATGTCATTGTTTCTAAAAGGTCAGAGATCATTTAGTGACATACCAGGCTATGTCTTCATTCATGCCTCTCCGTACACTGTTAAAGTGAAAAATCCAAAACGTTTCACGTTTCTTGCGTGTGATCTCTATCTTTTGGCCCATTTTGTATTGTATTTTTTCCAAAATGCACCACTGCAGATCTTCTTCTGTGTGATTTAGATCTAATAAATGTTGGACCATTGGTGCCGACATTTTTTTCGTCCTAATTGCCGACTTATGCTCACTCAGTCGTACACGGAACTCACGGCCTGTTTTCCCTATATATTGTAAACCACAGGGGTAGAAGAGTATATACACAATGTTACTGCTTCTACAGTTTGTAAGAGATCTGAGTTTTACCTCCACATTATTGCATGTGAGGCAATCTGTGATGATTGCTGACCCACATGCGTGGCATGCTCCACATCTATGATTTCCCAAAATACATGGTAAACCTGTAATCGATCTCTGTATTGTTTTCTCTTTAACTCTCTCTCGCGTATGAACCAACAGATCCCTGAGGTTCCGGTTTTTTCTATACGCAACTAATGGTCGGGGTAATTGGGGTTAATTTTCGTCCGTGTTAAGAATCCTCCAATTTTTGTTAATGGCATTCTTTATCTTAAAGTTCATGGAGGAGTGATTAATCACACATACAATTTGGTCACATGGTGCACGAGTGCTTCCCTGTAATAAGGTTTCTCTATTATAGTACTTAGCTCTCTTGTACGCATGGCATACTAACCGATGTGGATAACCTCGGTTTAAAAGTCTCATCTTGAGAGCATCACCATGTATATGAAAGGCTTCCATATCCGTACAATTCCGCCGGATACGGAGGAACTCTCCAAACGGTGTCGAGTCTTTTTGACAGTTCGGATGAAAACTGCCAAATTGTAGGATAGTGTTCTTCGCGGTAGATTTCCTGTACAGGCTAACCTTCAGCTGTCCTTCAGTACCGTCAATTGTGAGATCAAGGATTTCTACCTTCCTGTCACTCCAATTTGCAGTGAATTTTAGATTGTTATTACTTGCATTCAGCCATAAAATAAATTCCTGCAATATGTCCATTTCCCCTCTCCAAACAAAAAATATATCATCAATAAAACGTCTCCAATGGGAGACGTTTTCAAAAAATGGAGCTGTCTCATTAAATATGTTGGTAAGTTCCCACTCTCCCATAAACGCATTTGCTACGCTCGGGGCACATGAAGCTCCCATTGATGTCCCCTTGATTTGTTTAAAAAGGGAGCCGTTGAAGTCAAAGTAGTTGTTAAACAAAACGACTTCAAGACACTGCAGGATAAACCCATCTGGTCTATTCTCAGGGAATCTCTGCAGGAGGGCAGCTACAGACTGTAACGCTTGACATTGAGGGATGTTGGTATACAACGCCTCAATGTCAAGCGTCACAAGTATATCCGTCCTGCAATCAAAGGGAGTCCCCTCAATTTTATTGATCATATCCCCCGTGTCCCGAATGAAGGATGCATATCTCTGTGTAAGTGGACAAAGAAAGGAATCCACATATTTGGATAGTGGCTCTGTACTAGATCCTATGGTAGAAATAATGGGACGCATAGGAGGATTCACTTAGTTTTTATGTGTTTTGGGAAGGCCATATAAGGCAGATATAATTGGGCATTCTCTATTAAGAAACCTATGTTCGTCATCACAAATATAGCCTTCAGTAAGAGCCTCATTTGTCATTTCCTGAATCTGAGTGTTAAGTCTAGTCAGCTCTCTAGGTTGCGCTGGTCTATAATGATCCTGTACTGATAACATATCCTGCATCTTCTGATTGTACAATTCTTTATCAAAAACAGTAATGCCCCCTCCCTTATCACAGGGTTTCACAATCAAATTATGGTTATTTTTGATATTATTTAGGGCCATGTTTTCTGATTGAGACATATTAAAACGAGGTTTAATAGGATGTTTTACTACACGTTCAATGTCCTTTAAGACATTCTGTTCAAATATGTTACATTCCGGACCCACCATATCTAATGTCGGGGTGAATGTGGAGGGAGGCTTACACTGAGATAGATTGTTGTTCTCTCCCTCTTCCGATCTATGCATGAAGAACTTTTTCAATCTTACCTTACGGAAGAAGGCGAAAAGATCTTCATGTAATTTGAACTTGTTTAAAGGGGTAGATGGTACAAAAGATAAGCCTCGACTTAGCAAGGATAATTCCTCAGTCTTAAGCTCTGTAGTTGATAGATTGTATTTAGGCATGGTCTCTACATTTTTCAGTTTATTACAGTACTCATTTACCACCAGTATTGTTGAGTTCGGGTTCTCACATACCGTTGAGGTTGTGGGGTCATCTGGTGTTGTTGTTGTTGTCCCCTTCTGTCCTGTTGCCATCGGACATTCCTCCCTCTGAACTGTCCCCGTGGTAAAAAACCACGACCAGAGAAGGAACGCTGGAACGGCCTGCCTCTATATGGTCTGGAATTGTATTGACCATTTCCAGGTTCATATTGGTTTTCATTGTCTGAGATAGACAAGCCGGTGTCTGAAAAATTGGTGAAACGCCTATTATAGTTGTTAGTATAGTTAGTGGCGTAGCTGTTAGACCCGTCATCTTGATAATAGTTTGGGTTCAAATAAGGATATGCTTTCTCTTTTGTGAACCATCTGATGTCCTTTCTCAACTTTTCAGATTTTTTATTTGTCAAATAAATTTCAAAATCTTTCATCTCAGCTAGGGTTTTATCTAGTCTTATTTGAGCTTCTTCTACTGCATTAGATGTTTTAAATTTTTCCTCAATGTCAAGGATTTCTTGGCTTAAGGTCGCCATGATGTCTCTGGCAGTTTCTATTATTAACATCATCCAGTCCCTGGAGCAGCGGTTAGAAATAAGTGACCACCGCTCCAGGAACTTTCTGACTTCAACAAACAAGGCCGGAGCATTGCGTACTCTCAGGCCAGATGGTATAACTCCTACCTTAAGGTATTCCAACATGTAAAAGGCATGTGATTCAATACGTTTAAGTTTCTTTTTAAGATTGAGAAGATTTTGCCATTCACTATTGTCACTTTGATGTACCGTAGAGGGACCTCCACTGTCCAATGCCTGTCCTATTAATGAGGAAAAATCCTCGTCGGAAAACCCAAAGGTCTGTAATCCTTCCATAGTGGAAAGCTCAATCACACATATAATCCTAGATACTAGTGTTTACAAAAAAAAATTTCTCCACCCAGGCTAAACTGTCAACCACATATACGACTGCACAATCATACAACCAGCTACACCCCTCTCCTAAGTGGCGGGAAAAGACCCGATTAGACCTGACAACTCCAATAAAGTAATAGTGGACTACCTCCAACACAAAAAATCCCACAGTTCAAAAACTGTGAATGCAAATGCAAAATTTGGGGACCCCCTCTATAGAACCAATGTGGTCAGGGAATAGATGTTTTTATATTTGTCTATTTTATGATTATCATGGCTTAAAAGAAATATATGTATCAATGAACATATGTATTGTAGGACTGAAGCCTTCATTTTTGTAAATTGATGAATTGATGTGATACAAAAAGGTAAAAACAAAAAATATTTTATAATGACAAATCTGATATAATTAAAAAGATTTTTTGAGATAAACTGAATAGTTTAGGGGTGTACTTTTTGAATTGAATTTGTAATCATGTAAAGGAATTATTGGATGTAAATATTATGGTCTATGAGGGAAACTTAGTGCCAAAAGCTCCTGCGCCCGGTGCCACTCCAGAACTCCGGTTTTGTGTGGACTACCGTGGGCTCAATGCGGTCACCAAGACTGACGCACACCCCATCCCCAGAGCTGATGAGCTCAAAGATCGGTTGGGAGCTGCCCAGTACTTCAGTACATTTGATTTAACTTCTGGGTACTGGCAGATTGCATTAACTGGGGGGGCCAAAGAGAGGTCTGCGTTCTCAACGCCAAAGCACAACTCTTCCAATTCTGAGTCATGCCCTTTGGGTTGAAGAATGCCCCTGCCACATTCCAGAGACTGGTCAACCAGGTACTTGCCGGTCTGGAGGAATTCAGTGCTGCATACCTGGATGACATTGTTGTGTTCAGCTCCACGTGGGAGGAACACTTGCAACACCTCTGTGAAGTGTTGAAGGCTCTACAAAGGGAAGGCCTCACTATCAAGGCCAGCAAGTGCCAGATAGGGCAGGGATCTGTGGTGTATTTGGGACACCAGGTGGGGAGCGGCCAGGTGGCGCCCCTACAAGCAAAGACTGATACCATTCTGGCTTGGGAACCCCCCAAGACCCAGACAGAGGTGAGAGCCTTTTTAGGTCTCACCGAGTATTACTGGCGATTTGTCAAGGGATATGGCACCATCGATGCCCCCTTGACAGAGCTGACTTCAAGGAAGCAGCCCAAGAGAGTGAATTGGACCGAAGCCTGTCAAACTGCTTTTGATGTCCTGAAAACTGCCATGTGTACAGCACTGGTGCTCAAGGCACCTGATTTCTCCAGTGAGTTTGTAGTGCAGACAGACTCTTCAAAGCATGGTGTGGGAGCAGTACTCTCACAGATCAACGACGAGGGCTGGGACCAACCTGTAGCTTTCATTAGTAGGAGGCAACTACCCAGGGAACAGAGGTGGAGTGCAATTGAAAGGGAAGCTTTTGCTGTGGTCTGGGCTCTGAAGAAGCTGAGGCCCTATTTGTTTGGAACTCACTTCTGGGTTCAGACAGACCACAGGCCCCTTAGATGGTTAATGCAGATGAGGAGTGAGAACCCAAAACTGTTGAGGTGGTCCATCTCCCTACAGGGAATGGACTTTACGGTGGAACACCGCCCTGGTACAGAACACGCCAACGCTGATGGTCTGTCCAGATTCTTCCGCCTTAGTGAAGAGAACTCCCAAGAGGGCGGACAGTTCTCCACACTTTCAGCTGGAGGGGACATCTGTTCGACCTGGCATCTTTGGCGTTGTTCCCCTGTCTTTTTGCCTCTGCCTCCTGTATTTTTGACGCTGTGCTGGATTTCGGTTTTGCTGGTATAGATGCTTTGGGCACTTTGCCACTGCTGATCAGTGTCAAAGTGCAAGTGCTCCCTGTGTAAATTGTTATGGTACTTGATTTTCCTTGATTGTCATTTTTGTATCATCAAGAAGTCCCTAGTAAAGTGCACTGAGTGTGCCAGTGCTGGTGATACAAATGCTACTAGTGGGCCTGCAGCACTGATTGTGCCACCCACATGAGTAACCCTAAAATGGTGTCTCAGGCCTGCCACCGCAGTGCCTGTGTGCAGTCTGTGAACTGCCCTGTCCTCCTGGTCAGAGTCCCCACTGACCAGGCCTAACCCTTCCCTTTCTGTACACATTGGTCACCCCTATGGCACGCCCAAGGTACCGCCTTGGGCAGGGTGCAGTGTATGTGAAAGGTAGAGCATGTACTAGTGCAGGTGACATGCTCTGGTAGTGAATTACAGCCATTTTTGTTTTTCACTATTGTAAGGCTATCTTGCCCATAGGCTATCATGAGGAATGCTGGCTACAGTAGCTACCAGCATATCTTCCCGAAGGAGCAAGGTGGGACATAAAAGTCTGGTATCCCTGAACTCATAATTTAATAACACATCTTTTAGGAAAGGTGTTTTTTAAATCATGTGTTTGAGAACAGCACTTTTAGAAAGTGGCTGTTCTCTTGTCTGACCTTTCTGTGTGCCTTGGCCTGTTTGTGAATTGACTGTCTGGTTTGTGGGTGACATGGGCTGGGTGGCTCCCAGAGGCTGAGTGGGCCATCCCTGGGCGGAATAGCTCCATCTGCATCTAGAGTGGTGGGAGGGGGTGGCACCTGGGCCTGAATAGGGCTGTGCCTGCTTTCCACAATGCTGGCTCCACCTCCTGCTGGGCGGCTGACGAATCTGCCCCTCTCTCTGAAAGGAAAGGAAAAGCCAGGAAAACAAAGTGCTCATGGAACACCCAGAACTGGTTCAGATCGGGCTCAGAGCCCTCTTGCACAAAGGGAACAAAGGCTTTTAGGGGTATAAGTACAGGACCCCAGACTACAGAAAATTAGATCATCCTGGAATCAAGAAGGAACCTCTGCCACGGAGAAAGCTGGAAGAATGAAGAAGGAAGACTGTCCTGCTGTGTGCTTGTGGACTGACCTGCTGTTGCTTTGCTGCCAAGGAGAGGGGAAGGACTTAGCTTTGTGCTGTGTCCCCTTGCTTGAAGGAATCTCCAAGGGCCTGAGAAGAGCTGGCTCCCTGTTAAGAAGTCCCAGGAACAAAAGGACTTCACCCCCAGCTTCCCTTAACTCTACTGAGAGAGTTCTGTCCTTCCCAGAGTGCTTGGGCCAGTTGTGGTGCCTCTGGAAGTTGTGCTTGTGCTTGGGAAGCTGGAAATCAAGATACTAAAGACTTTCTGCCAAGTTTCATGCATTGCTTGCTTGCAGAGCGCACCCCGTCAGTGTGAGGAAATTCCCGCCGCCGCGAAGATCGAGATCGTCGTAGCACCTGTTGCTGCTGCAGGAACTGACGCATCCTGCGCTTGCGGAACGTATCGCTCTGGTGCGGGAAAAGTACCATCACTGGGAACATCGTCGTAGAGTCTGTCGTCACTGGGTGAGATCGTCGCACCGCCTGCTTGCGGACCGCATCACGTCTCTGCGAGAGTCGTCGCAGAGCCATCGCATCGAGGGGCCGAGAGAGGAAAAGATCGCCACCGCACCTGAGATCGTTGCTGTCCCGAAGATAGTTGTATCGTACCTTTCGCGAGCCTCTTCCACCGAAACTTGGGCACCGGAATCCACGCAAGGTATCGCATCCCTCCCCATACAGACCGGAGTCCCCGCAACACGCCCGCTACGTCCAGCGGGGTGGTCGCATTGCCTCCCCAGGGTCTCAGGAGTGACGCATGGTGGGAGGTCCAAGAAGGAAATGATGCAAGTGGAAGGGAGGGGTTCAACCCCACGAATTGCCAGTGGGCAATCCAGGCTCAAGTCCTGGCAGCAACCATTCCAGCAGGGGTCTGACCCCAGAAGAGTTAGAAGAGAATCAAAGAGTAAGAGACTATGACTTGGAAGTCATGAGGATAAAGATGAAGCAATTGGAAATGGAGAAAGAGAGAGAAAGGGTGGCGGAAGAGAGCAAGAATGCCCGTGCCCTGGAGGAAAAGAAATTGCTTTTGGCTCATGAGTTGAGCATGAGGGAACTGGATATCAAGGCCAAGCAGGTGGATTCCAGTTCAAATGGTGGCAGCGCACAGCCAGTGCCAGGGGTAAAGTATATATTCCCCGAGATTTGGTACAGAATTATAATGGGAGTGAGGATATTTATGCCTGGTTTACTTCTTATGAAATTGCATTGAGAATAAATGGTGTGCCGAAACAGCATTGGGGGCGGGCCTATTTGGACAGTGGTACCTACCTCTGCCAACTAGAGACCCCCAGTTCTAACAATCATAATCAGGCCCATAGTTATATAAAGTAGCCTTGAAAATATAGCCTTTTAATATTTAAACAACAAATACAATTCAACCTTATTATTGTTATGAAAACTATGACCAGGGACTATACCAAGCCTAGCCTTCAAAAGGTGCCTTTCTCTACGCATTTCTCTATTATAGTTCTTTTAGGTATTGAAATTCAAGGAAACAAGAAATATGACAGTATTATCTCCAAACCTTCCAAAATTGCTTATACATTAGAGATCCTTCCTAAAAGATACACTCTTTGAGGCCAACTTTAATTCCATTTTTATCAGGCATGAACCTTAGGTTTGATAGGGACTCAATTGTCAAATTCTAGAAAAAATATCTAGCAAACAAGGCATCACACTCATGTTTGGTTGTTAAGGAGCATTCAGCTTCACTCAAGGAAATTGTTTCACGACATTTTGATCTAACATTCAATTAACAAAAAGAAACCCTTTTGCCTCAGCTTTAACATAGAGGGGTCAAAACCCCATCTCTACTGTAATTGATTCAAAGCTTGCCTCTATTGGGAGCATGAAACACCTTTTCCAGCTAAACTCTTCGGGCTTCATTTATGAGAAGTGAAGCATTGCTGCATGAAAGCAGCGATGCATCACTTCTCAGTGCACCCTCCTTGCGAGACCAATGATGCATCATAGTTACAGTATGACGCATCATGTCGCAAGGAGTTATGGATACATCAGTATTTCTGACGTATCTGTAGGCGCAAAAGTGATGCATTGCTGGTGTGTGTCACAAAAGTGATGCAACTCCAGCAATGTGTCCTTTCACATGGGGCAAGCCCCATGTGAAAGGGCCTGCGTCAGTCTTACACCTGCTGTGAAGCAGGCATACAATTTTGACGCATTTCCACCCTAGAACTGGCACAGTGAAATCTTATAGATTTCACTGCGCCACTTCTACGAGGCTTACTTATGTGGGAATGTCCACCCTGCATACATTATACCTGATGCAGGTATAATGTAGCACAGGGAATTACAAAGTGACGCATCTGCTTAGATGCGTCACTTTGTAAATAGGGCTCACCAGGAGGCATGTTTTACGCCACCGATGCGTCACAAAAAGTGACGCAATGGAAGCGCAAAACAGTCGCAAGGCGTCATAAATAAGGCCCTTCGAGTGTATTAATATTTGGAATAATGTCTAAAAGTAATTTTTTTTCATGGAGAATCATTTATGCAGCTGTTGATGAATATGCCATCAATAGCAGCTCCAGAGTAAAGCGTCCCTACTACCAATCAAAGTGGGAAAGCCATACCCATAGTTGCACAATTGGGTAAGACTTCCTAATGTATTTCCGAATGCAAGTTCTTCGAGGCGTGCACTCCTTGATGCCTATACTGTTTCAAAGTGCATAATTTAGAAGTACCTACAAACAATGCAAAGGAAAATGCTCTCATTCCAAACAGCAGAACCTGGCTTGTATCCGTATATTTTGGTTAAATGATTCTTTTTTTTTTAAGTTCAAAATGATTTTATTGAAGTTTTGAAACAACAAAAGAAATAAACAAGCACAATACACAAAGAATAAATCTGACATGCGTAAATGAGTAATTGATGAGTATGAAATGCAATAAAACCAAAAATGAGGAGGGAGGGTAAAGGGAGAAAAAGGAGGGAGGGAGCAGGGGAGTGAACATATCATAGAATCATAAAATCATCAAATATAGAGTCACAAGTAAATTGAATACAAAAAAAAGATGGTAAATAAGGAGAAATTAATCACCAAGATACATAAAAGAATACTTAATCATATGATTGCATAACATACGAATCAATAGGAGTCCAGAAAGATTGAAATGACTGTGAATTATGAGTAACGCCTTTAATAGACAGTTGAGCTCCTCTTCTTGTAAAGGTAATCCACGACCACCATGAATGAACTGAAAGAGAAGAAGCATCTTTCCAACAAAAAGTAACGGACTTTAAAGCAGCTGTAATTAAAAAATTAAATAACTTTGTGTCTGACTCATTAAGAGGATGGGAAAGGGCAACTGATTTGCATATTAACACAGCATAAGAAATGTTATCATGTAAAGGCAGAATTTTCAAAATGACATTCCAAACATCCAACCAAAATTTCATAATAACTGGACATTCAAATAACATATGACGAAGCGAACCAGAACTGGAATTGCAGTGCCAATAGACATCAGATGGTAACAATTTTGCATTACTTAATCGAGATGGGGTCCATAGAGTGTTAAATAAAATATAAGCATTAGTCTGATAAAGAGACACCGGAAGCCAACCTGAGATACTGTTGAGCCATATTGAGGACCATGAATCATCTGATAGGGAAATGGAAAGTTCATTATTCCAAAAAGATGAGATTGCACCAACATTGGAACTTTGAAAAGTGGTAATTTTTTATAAAAAACATTGGTTAAATGATTCTGAAGACAATAATTACCAAGTTCATTCAACAGTCTTTAGAAGCCTGTAGGCATTTCCAACTATGACCATATGGTCATATACTGAAATATTAACCTAGTGTTCTTGAATTCTAGGCCGAAAAGCTTTTATGGATTTAAGAATGCAGGGTAATTCAGCTAAAAGAAAGAGCAAGTAATGTCTGAGCAAGACCAGTGCCCTGTCTCTCATAGGGATGAAAGTATGACGTTACAAAGCATACATTTACAATGCATGACTTTACAACACAGTTTTTGCATCGCAACATCCTTTACAACACATTATTTTACATAGCATGCCATTACATTGCATTTTCATAAACTACCTGTATAACACATTCTATTACAATGCATACCATTACATTGCATTTAAGGTAAGTGTTGGATAGTAAAGGGGTAATAATTACTATTCTAACCCCAGTGAGTGCAACAGTAGGGTAAGTGTTGGATAGTGTAGGGGTAAAAATGACTATTCTAACTCCAGTGAGTGCAACAGTACTATGCGTTGTAATGGTATGCGTTGTAATGACTTGCGATGTAATGCCTGCGTTGTAGTGACATGCATTGTAATGACATGCGTTGTAGTGACATGCAATGTAATGGCTACGTTATAATGACATGCAATGTAAAAGACGTTGCGATGTAATGACTGCTATGTAAAGGTAGTGCAATGTAATGACTAGGCTGTAAAGGTTGTTTCCCAATAGGGATTGATTTTGGCAATTGCTTATTGCTCCCATATTGGACCTTATTCCAAGTTTGTTCATGTAAGACTTTAATATGAAATAGCCATTTTCTAAAGTTGAACTAGAGGTTCTGATGATCAGCATGATCGTACACAGCATGGAAGCCAACAAAACATTTATATAAATTGCCTGTGACCATTGAATTCTGTGACACGCTCCCCAGGATAAACATGTGATTACTCATATTAAACCTATGTCTAAAACCAACCTGCTCTCTTGGAATCAATTCCAGTTCTTCAATCTTCATTGTATCAAGCATTGAAGAATATGTTTGGCAAAAAACCGATGCAGAACGATCAAGGAAAGAAATTCAAATATATGAGCTTGGTTCTCCACTATCTCACATTTTAGAAATTAGTTTATTGGATGACTCAAGGGAGGAAGTATCCAAATTCTGATAAAATACTTAAATATTGTGCGAAAAATGATTAACCAAAATCCTGTATTATACTTCAAAACATCATTTGAACTTCTTTCTTGAGCAGAATTCTGGTCCTACATTTTTCAAATATATTTTTAGTTTCTTTTTCAGCCTTTTTAGGCTTCACTGTTTCTATTTCTGTACAACCTGACTTCACATATTTCTCCTTGTTATGCTAGCCTCAGGGAGGTGCAGGATTCTGGCACAAATCCATGTCTAAAATTCTTTATAGATATGGATTTGCTTTAAAATTCATGGGAGGAGCACAGGAACGCCTATTTACCACCCACGGAACACCCCTTCACACAACGTAGTGCAATGTAGTGCATTGTGCTGTGATGCATTACTTTTGGTTACTAATCAATGCAAATCACCATTTACTTTGGTTTGTAAATACTATACTGGATTTTACATTGGGTCTGCTATAAAAATGAAACGCACACCTGACACAGAGATCTCTGTATATCTCGATCTTTGTATATTTCTTCCTTTCTCGGTTCCCTGAGTCCTTATTTTTCTATGCCACCCTATTTTCCTACTTACCTTTCTCCCTCCTTATTATAAGATTATTCAGCCTTACCTTCGTCCTTCAACTCATTACGAACTTCTGTCTTTGCGCAATCTTATACCATCTGGGTTGGCAGTGTGACTCTGCTTGGTGCATATGACACTGATCCTGTTTCCTGGTATGACAAGCTCTGGTAATTATCAGTCCTAAGCGTAATGTAAACCTTATATCAGTGTTGTGTGTAAGATTGTTAATTTGATTGCAAGAGTCTAATAGTTTGATTCTTTGTGTGTCTTGTCAAGATTACCAACCAGTGGGTCTGAGACAATCCTGGCTACTGTGGCATCATTCAGAATCAGTGTTTCGGATGTCTTAAACTTTCACAAATGTTTCCTAGAGTTCCTTATTGAAGTATTTGCAAATCGTAGTTCATTTGAAAGAAGTGGACACTTAGGACTGTAGGCTGTAATCTTTATGGATATTCTCATAAACCTCCAAATCTGGAGAACAGGACAGCTGAACCAGTGGCGTCACTGGGGTTGGTGTCACCCGGTGTGGGTAACTCATGGTGTCACCCCCTCACGACTTACCGCATGGACCACCTCTGTCGGAAATGTACGGCGCTAGGTACTGTCTTACTCCCTCTAGCTCCCTCTCTCTGTCTAGCTCCCTCTAGCTCCCTCTTTCTGTCTTACTCCCTCTAGCTCCCTCTCTCTGTCTTGCTCCCTCTAGCTCCCTCTCCTACTCCTTCTAGCTCCCTCTCTCTCTGTCTTACTCCCTCTAGCTCCCTCTCTCTCTGTCTTGCTCCCTCTAGCTCCCTCTCTCTGTTTTACTCCCTGTAGCTCCCTCTCTCTGTCTTACTCCATCTAGCTTCCTCTCTCTTCCTCCCTCTTGCTCCCTCTCTCTCTCTTACTCCCTCTAGCCCCCTCTCTCTCTGTCTTGCTCCCTCTAGCTCTCTCTCTCTGTCTTACTCCCTCTAGCTCCCTCTCACTCTGTCTTGCTCCCTCTAGCTCCCTCTCTCTCTCTTACTCCCTCTAGTTCCCTCTCTCTGTCTAGCGCCCTCTAGCTCACTCTCTCTCCCTCTTACTCCCTCTAGCTCCCTCTCTCTCTGTCTTGCTCGCTCTAGCTCCCTCTCTCTCTATCTTACTCCCTCTAGCTCCCTCTCTCTGTCTAGCTCCCTCTCTCGCTGTCTTACTCCCTCTAGCTCCCTCTGTCTCCCTTGCGCTATGTCTTACTCTCTCTAGCTCCCTCTCTCTCTGTCTTACTCCCTCAAGCTCCCTCTCTCTGTCTAGCTTCCTCTAGCTCCCTCTAGCTCCCTCTCTCTTACTCCCTCTAGCTCCCTCTCTCTTACTCCCTCTAGCTCCCTCTCTGTGTCTTGCTCCCTCTAGCTCCCTCTCTCTCTGTCTTGCTCCGTCTAGCTCCCTCTCTCTCTGTCTTACTCCCTCTAGCTCCCTCTCTCTCCGTCTTAGTCCCTCTAGCTCCCTCTCTCTGTCTTGCTCCCTCTAGCTCCCTCTCTCTCTCTTACTCCCTCTAGCTCCCTCTCTCTCTGTCTTGCTCGCTCTAGCTCCCTCTCTCTCTATCTTACTCCCTCTAGCTCCCTCTCTCTGTCTAGCTCCCTCTCTCGCTGTCTTACTCCCTCTAGCTCCCTCTGTCTCCCTCGCTCTATGTCTTACTCTCTCTAGCTCCCTCTCTCTCTGTCTTGCTCGCTCTAGCTCCCTCTCTCTCTATCTTACTCCCTCTAGCTCCCTCTCTCTGTCTAGCTCCCTCTCTCGCTGTCTTACTCCCTCTAGCTCCCTCTGTCTCCCTTGCGCTATGTCTTACTCTCTCTAGCTCCCTCTCTCTCTGTCTTACTCCCTCAAGCTCCCTCTCTCTGTCTAGCTTCCTCTAGCTCCCTCTCTCTTACTCCCTCTAGCTCCCTCTCTCTTACTCCCTCTAGCTCCCTCTCTGTGTCTTGCTCCCTCTAGCTCCCTCTCTCTCTGTCTTGCTCCGTCTAGCTCCCTCTCTCTCTGTCTTACTCCCTCTAGCTCCCTCTCTCTCCGTCTTAGTCCCTCTAGCTCCCTCTCTCTGTCTTGCTCCCTCTAGCTCCCTCTCTCTCTCTTACTCCCTCTAGCTCCCTCTCTCTCTGTCTTGCTCGCTCTAGCTCCCTCTCTCTCTATCTTACTCCCTCTAGCTCCCTCTCTCTGTCTAGCTCCCTCTCTCGCTGTCTTACTCCCTCTAGCTCCCTCTGTCTCCCTCGCTCTATGTCTTACTCTCTCTAGCTCCCTCTCTCTCTGTCTTACTCCCTCAAGCTCCCTCTCTCTGTCTAGCTCCCTCTAGCTCCCTCTCTCTTGCTCCCTCTGTCTCCCTCTCTCTCTGTCTTACTCCCTCTAGCTCCGTCTCTCTCTGTCTTACTCCCTCTAGCTCCCTCTCTCTCTGTCGTACTCCCTCTAGCTCCCTCTCTGTCTGTCTTCCTCCCTCTAGCTCCCTCTCTCTCTCTTAGTCCCTCTAGCTCCCTCTCTCTCTGTCTTCCTCCCTCTAGCGCCCTCTCTCTCTATCTTACTCCCTCTAGCTCCCTCTCTCTCTGTCTTACTCCCTCTAGTTCCCTCTCTCTGTCTAGCACCCTCTATCTCCCTCTAGCTCCCTCTTTCTGTCTTACTCCCTCTAGCTCCCTCTCTCTCTGTCTTTCTCACTCTAGCTCCCTCTCTCTCTGTCTTTCTCATTCTAGCTCTCTCTCTCTCTGTCTTACTCTCTCTAGCTCCCTCTCTCTCTCTGTCTTACTCCCTTTATCTCCCTCTCTCTCTGTCTTACTCTCTCTAGCTCCCGCTCTCTGTCTAGCACCCTCTAGCTCCCTCTCTCTCTGTCTTACTCCCTCTAGCTCCATCTCTCTCTGTCTAGCTCCCTCTCTCTCTCTATATTACTCCCTCTAGCTCCCTCTGTCTCCCTCTCTCTCTGTCTTACTCCATCTAGCTCTCTCTCTCTCTGTCTAGCTCCCTCTAGCTCCCTCCCTCTGTGTCTTGCTCCCTCTAGCTCCCTCTCTCTTATTCCCTCTAGCTCCCTCTCTCTCTGTCTTGCTCCCTCTAGCTCCCTCTCTCTCTATCTTACTCCCTCTAGCTCCCTCTCTCTGTCTTACTTCCTCTAGCTACCTCTGTCTCCCTCTCGCTGTCTTACTCCCTCTAGCTCCCTCTTTCTCTGTCTTTCTCACTCTAGTTCCCTCTCTCTCTGTCTTTCTTACTCTAGCTCTCTCTCTGTCTTACTCCCTCTAGCTCTCGCTCTCTCTGTCTTACTCCCTTATCTCCCTCTCTCTCTGTCTTACTCTCTCTAGCTCCCTCTCTCTGTCTTACTCCCTCTAGCTCCCTCTCTCTCTGTCTTGCTTCCTCTAGCTCCTTCTCTCTCTATCTTACTCCCTCTAGCTCCCTCTCTCTGTCTAGCTCCCTCTCTCTCTGTCTTACTTCCTCTAGCTCCCTCTCTCTCTCTGTCTTAGTCCCCTTATCTCCCTCTCTTTCTGTCTTACTCTCTCTAGCTCCCTCTCTCTTATTCCCTCTAGCTCCCTCTCTCTCTGTCTTGCTCCCTCTAGCTCCCTCTCTCTCTATCTTACTCCCTCTAGCTCCCTCTCTCTGTCTAGCTCCCTCTCTCTGTCTTACTTCCTCTAGCTACCTCTGTCTCCCTCTCGCTGTCTTACTCCCTCTAGCTCCCTCTCTCTCTGTCTTTCTCACTCTAGCTCCCTCTCTCTCTGGCTTTCGCACTCTAGCTCTCTCTCTCTCTCTCTCTCTCTCTCTCTCTCTGTCTTACTCCCTCTAGCTCCCTCTCTCTCTGTCTTACTCCCTCTATCTCCCTCTCTCTGTCTAGCTTCCTCTAGCTCCCTCTCTCTTGCACCTTCTAGCTCCCTCTGTCTCCCTCTCTCTCTGTCTTACTCCCTCTGTCTCCCTCTCTCTCTGTCTTACTCCCTCTAGCTCCCTCTCTCTGTGCCTTGCTCCCTCTAGCTCCACCTCTCTCTATCTTACTCCCTCTAGCTCCCTCTCTCTGTCTTGCTCCCTCTCTCTCTGTCTTACTTCCTCTAGCTACCTCTGTCTCCCTCTCGCTGTCTTACTCCCTCTAGCTCCCTCTCTCTCTGTCTTTCTCACTCTAGCTCCCTCTCTCTCTGTCTTTCTCATTCTAGCTCTCTCTCTCTGTCTTACTCTCTCTAGCTCCCTCTCTCTCTCTCTGTCTTACTCCCTTTATCTCCCTCTCTCTCTGTCTTACTCTCTCTAGCTCCCTCTCTCTGTCTTACTCCCTCTAGCTCCCTCTCTCTGTCTTATTCCCTCTAGCTCCCTCTCTCTCTGTCTTGCTCCCTCTCTCTTATTCCCTCTAGCTCCCTCTCTCTCTGTCTTGCTCTCTCTAGCTCCCTCTCTCTCTATCTTACTCCCTCTAGCTCCCTCTCTCTGTCTTACTCCCTCTAGCTCCCTCTCTCTCTATCTTATCCCCTCTAGTCCCTCTCTCTGTCTAGCTCCCTCTCTGTCTTACTTCCTCTAGCTACCTCTGTCTCCCTCTCTCTGTCTTACTCCCACTAGCTCCCTCTCTCTCTGTCTTTCTCACTCTAGCTCCCTCTCTCTCTGTCTTTCTCACTCTAGCTCTCTCTCTCTGTCTTACTCCCTTTATCTCCCTCTCTCTCTGTCTTGCTCTCTCTAGCTCCCTCTCTCTGTATTACTCCCTCTAGCTCCCTCTGTCTCGCTCTCTCTCTTACTCCATCTGTCTTCCCTGGATTTGTATGAACAAGAGTGCGAGCAACAGGTGGCACTGTAGTGAAGAGCAAGCTGAAATTTGGAACAGGTTCACTGGAAAACTGAAGACTGCAAGATACTGAAAAATAGGAAACCATGCACCCTCAGATGAGCTAGGCTGCTATAGAGTTGCCTTGTGAGCAAAGAAAATTGCAGTCAAGCATTGCAGATCTCCTGCGAGACGCTGGCGAGCGTGAACTTCATGAGGAACAAGCTTGCACAGGGAGCGACAGTAAAGGTGAGAGCAGAGGCGAGGCTGCAGTGCAGATTGGTGTCACCCCATGTCTTGGTGTCACCCGGTGCGGGCCGCACCCCCCGCACCCACCTAGTGACGCCTCCATAGACACCCGGATTCTCTCGGGCTGCTGCACAGAGTGTATGATGAGGGAACAGCTCTGCTCAGATTGTCTACCTACTTTTCCCCCCACCGTTGAAGTATGTAACCTTGATTGAGGGAGCTAGCATTCAGCTCACTGCATGACATGCATTGCCAGACAATTCAGACACATCACCTTGGTATGTTCTAGTCATTTAATGTATGCTTTTGCCACAGTAATGTCTAACAGGGCCCTTATGGACAGCAAGGGCAGTAAAGCACCTGACCCAGATGACACTCTCATTGACATATATGAGGCAAGCAGACTACTCTGGGGCTCAATCCTGACTAGGGCGTTAGGGGCATGTTGCCGATCTGGCATTCTTAATACTTAGTCGGATTCTTTGATAGTGCCCATTTACAAGGAGGATCATTCCAATCCAGCCTGCTACTGTCCTATTTCACTACTTGATTCTCTGGTGAAAGTCACAGGTACAATATTCTTGAGTAGATTAGAAGAGTAGACAGAGAACAATAATATTCTTTCTGACTTACAGTATGCCTTCCGTAAGGTCTGTGGACGATTGAACAGGGAATAAATCTAAACCTGCTAATTGGTAAATACGCCCTAATCAAAAAGGGTCAATTATTTTACGCATTTGTTGACTTGTCAAGTACATTTGACTGTGTCCTGCATGACAAGCTTTGGAAAACCCTGTTAGAGCTTGGAGTAGAGTCTCCGATAATATATTTCCTTAGAGAGATGCATTCAGGAAGTAGGGTAAGAGTACTCTATGAACCCAGGGGTGAATGTACTTGTCCATTCAGCAAAGAGAGAGGGGTCGGTGCACCATTTTTGTGTACTTTGTACATTAACAGCTTGGGCACTGTTCTGACAACAAATTGTAGGGACCTCCTTCAGATTGGGCATTGACCAGTTCCTGCCCTTCTCTATGCTGATGATTCTGTGTTAATGTCTCTCACCCCTTTGGGCCTACAGTGGTTACTTACCTGCTTTGTTAATCATGTGCAGGATTTGGGTCTTAATGTGAATTTGGGGAAAACATTCACAATGAAATGTGGGAGGAAAGTTACGAAGTGCCATGACTTTAAAGTTGGTGGCGCTAAGTTAAGCTGTACTCCCACTTTCTCCTATTTGGGAATCTTGTTTGAGGCAAATAGCTGATGGAAACAGGCTGTCATCTCCAGGAAGTTGCAATTTATAAAAGCCACTTCAGCACTGTTAAACGTTGCTGCTATATTGGAAAAAGACCTTTAAAAGAAATATATATTATTTACAGGGGTGACTACTCTGCTAAGGCAGAGGAACGTCGCACCACTGAGCAAGTCAAAAAGGAAAAAATTAAATGATAATAGCTCATTGTCATTATCATTTTATTTTTTCATCCTTGCTCATCTGGGTAGGGGCCGGACTGCTCTGGTTGCAGAACAGCGCAAGTAATGAGCGGTTTGCCCATTCCAAGTGTGCATGATTCTTTGGCCAGCCGTTTCGGGCCAGTCAAACCGTCATGCACATTTTGCATTTTTTCCACCCAGGTTGCATTACAGCCTGGGTGGAGAACATGCCCAGACTCCCATTCCCTGGCTGAGCACCAAACCACAGTGCTCAGACCAATCCCAACGCTGCATTACAGCGTTGTGATTGGCTATGGTTGCCTGAGAGCCGGGTGCTTCCTCCCCTGGAGTCCTAAAAATGTGGGAAAAGGACCGAGAGGTGGCAGCGGCACACGTGTTTCATTTTTGGTTTATTCCCTCCCCATCCTCCTGCGAACCCCACCCCTCCACCCCCCAGCCATTAAATTCCAGCTGCCACTGACTATTTATAAGGACAAGTACGTGTTGGCAGCTCTGTATGGGGTGGAGTTGGGGTATACAACAATATAAACATACACCAGCTGGTTGAGAATTGCCTTCTTTAGGAATCTTCTTTTAGGCCCCAAGAGATGGTCTTCCTTTGTATGTCATACTGAATTTGAGGCCTATTTTAAGTGATACAATTATAATTCAGGCAATCCTATTCTGGCATAAGATTTAGACCTGTGAAGACACATTTCTAAATCATAAGATTAGCAATGATTGTCTTAAATTGTCTTTGTTCCATCAAATTCCGTGGTTGAGATCAATAAAACAGACTTGTCTGGTAATAGGACATTCAGATTACTTAGAGAACCTTGATATGCTACACCACATTAGTAGGAGAAAATTAAAAAATAAATGTTTATCTCTGCTTGAAGAACACAGACTAACCATGGAATTAGTGAAATCTAGTGTTGTTAAAAATCCAATGACTCTCGTTATTGACCGTATGCAACCTTACCTCAATTCTGTACAGAATTGTCGTCATAGGTTTGTTTTGACACGATTTAGATTTGATATTTTTAATCGAAGGTAACATTTTCCAACACCGATGATTGGTCTGTTGTCTTAACCAAATGTCCATGTGACGATTTATCTGATCACAGCACATTGCACATAATATTTCTCTGCACATTTTACTAGATTTCACAGAAACGTTTTATATTGCCTGTTTTATGTGATTACAATTTTAAGCAATGCCGCCCTGCATTATTGTAACAATTAGCCATATTACCGATTTGCAGCATAGTATCCAGCTATTTATGGTCAGTGATTCATTTTAGGAAAAAACTGGATTATCTGAATGTATCAGTTCTATAGAGGCGAATTTATCTATCCTGTGCTAGACTGTTATGAGATCTGTTGTCTACAATGTTTTTTTCCGTTTTCAGTTTCAATATTTATTTCGATCAATTTTAGATCATAAAAGATGTACAAACAAGTATTCAATTAAAACAAACAGATAATATACACCCAAGATCATTAAAAAGTCATTAAAAAAGATAGTAATAAATTCATAGACTGTACGTTACAATTACAATTCATTAGAACAGTTCATTTATCCCATAGCTTGCTCTTGTTTCAAGGAGCGGGTTTGGATGTGCTACATCGCAGTCAAAAATGTAGCCACCGCGAACACAATGGGAGGTGAGAGGTCAGTTTTTAAAATCCTATAAGCAGGGAGATGTAGTTTAAAACCCACATTTTTAAGAAGAGGGACAAGCCAGTACTTCCTAGGTCTTTGGTACGCCTTGCAGAAAAATAAAATGTGCAGATCGTCTTCCCGATGATGTGGGCAAGACGGACACTGCTCACTAGATGTGGACTGGGCCCAGTGAATAGTAAAGGACCTTATGGGGAGTGTGCTATTTTTTTTCAATTACTTGTTTTTTAAATTCATCTGTGTAATATAGTCTAATTTATATTGTTATTGACACTGTAAACTATTTGATGCTTTTATGTTTTTTCTTTTATGAAAATCGAATAAAACTAATATTGATTGAATGAACTTCTTTCAAGGAAGCAACATGCTTTACATTATTATGAAATTTAAAAGGACAGAGAGGAAGGGGTCGAAATGCGCTTGCATCCTAGAGGGAGGAATGTTTAGGGCATATAGAAGAACCATCCATCTGTCACTGCTTTCAGAGCCCTTTGAGATACTATATGAATACAGCAGTGAGTAAACAGTATCAGAAACCAGTGCATCACAGGAATCATACAGCCCAGAGACATACAATACACCAGTGGAACACTTTGTTAAAGTAATATTTGTCCTACAGTGGTCAAGAGTGAGACAGTGAATCGTGTGTGATCCCTAGCCAATGAACATGACTTTAGATGCCTCGCGGGTGAAAGCTGGATGGCAAGTGGATGCTGTTAATTATGATGTCTTCAAGCACTTCCTTTTTGTCAAGAGTGAGCGCAATCAGTAGCAGAAAGAAGCCATCTGGTAAGACGGATTGCTGAAACACCCATGGGGCTTGTTCAGGGTTCTGTTTCTTTGTGGTTGTCCTGCTGGCCTTATATTTTTTGTGGGAAAGATCGTTTTATGTAATACATCACATCGCATCGCCCTCCAGTGACACCGGAGCTGCCTGCTACTCTGCGGGGGGCGCACCGTCCTGGGATTTCTGCAATCACCAGCTGTGGGGGCTAAAGGACCACGCTGCACAGGACTCCAGTTCCCAGGAGTCCGTGCCTGGTCACACCTGTGCCGAGGCCCGCCCAC
Organism: Lissotriton helveticus; assembly: GCF_964261635.1. Classification (NCBI taxonomy): domain Eukaryota; kingdom Metazoa; phylum Chordata; class Amphibia; order Caudata; family Salamandridae; genus Lissotriton; species Lissotriton helveticus. The sequence continues at coordinate 611,910,127 of NC_136071.1, read as the reverse complement.
GTGGCACACGCCCACTGGTCCTTCTTAACTGCTCGCGGAACCCGCTGGCGGGGGTCCCGCATCGCCCTCCAGTGACACCGGAAATGCCTGCTACTCTGCGGGGGGGCGCACCGACCTGGGATCTCTGCAATCACCAGCTGTGGGGGCTAAAGGAGCACGCTGCACAGGACTCCAGTTCCCAGGAGTCCGTGCCTGGTCACACCTGTGCCGAGGCCCGCCCACACGCCCACTGGTCCTTCTTAACTGATCGCGGAACCCGCTAGCGCGGGTCCCTCATCGCCCTCCAGTGACACCGGAGCTGCCTGCTACTCTGCGGGTGGCGCACCGACCTGAGATCTCTGCAATCACCAGCTGTGGGGGCTAAAGGACCACGCTGCACAGGACTCCAGTTCCCAGGAGTCCGTGCCTGGTCACACCTGTGCCGAGGCCCGCCCACACGCCCACTGGTCCTTCTTAACTGCTCGCGGAACCCGCTAGCGGGGGTCCCGCATCGCCCTCCAGTGACACCGGAACTGCCTGCTACTCTGCGGGGGCGCACCGACCTGGGATCTCTGCAATCACCAGCTGTGGGGGCTAAAGGAGCACGCTGCACAGGACTCCAGTTCCCAGGAGTCCGTGCCTGGTCACACCTGTGCCGAGGCCCGCCCACACGCCCACTGGTCCTTCTTAACTGCTCGCGGAACCCGCTAGCGCGGGTCCCTCATCGCCCTCCAGTGACACCGGAGCTGCCTGCTACTCTGCGGGTGGCGCACCGACCTGAGATCTCTGCAATCACCAGCTGTGGGGGCTAAAGGACCACGCTGCACAGGACTCCAGTTCCCAGGAGTCCGTGCCTGGTCACACCTGTGCCGAGGCCCGCCCACACGCCCACTGGTCCTTCTTAACTGCTCGCGGAACCCGCTAGCGGGGGTCCCGCATCGCCCTCCAGTGACACCGGAACTGCCTGCTACTCTGCGGGGGCGCACCGACCTGGGATCTCTGCAATCACCAGCTGTGGGGGCTAAAGGAGCACGCTGCACAGGACTCCAGTTCCCAGGAGTCCGTGCCTGGTCACACCTGTGCCGAGGCCCGCCCACACGCCCACTGGTCCTTCTTAACTGCTCGCGGAACCCGCTAGCGCGGGTCCCTCATCGCCCTCCAGTGACACCGGAGCTGCCTGCTACTCTGCGGGTGGCGCACCGACCTGAGATCTCTGCAATCACCAGCTGTGGGGGCTAAAGGAGCACGCTGCACAGGACTCCAGTTCCCAGGAGTCCGTGCCTGGTCACACCTGTGCCGAGGCCCGCCCACACGCCCACTGGTCCTTCTTAACTGCTCGCGGAACCCGCTGGAGGGGGTCCCGCATCGCCCTCCAGTGACACCGGAACTGCCTGGTACTCTGCGGGGGGCGCACCGACCTGGGATCTCTGCAATCACCAGCTGTGGGGGCTAAAGGAGTACGCTGCACAGGACTCCAGTTCCCAGGAGTCCGTGCCTGGTCACACCTGTGCCGAGGCCCGCCCACACGCCCACTGGTCCTTCTTAACTGCTCACGGAACCCGCTGGCGCGGGTCCCTCATCGCCCTCCAGTGACACCGGAGCTGCCTGCTACTCTGCGGGTGGCGCACCGACCTGAGATCTCTGCAATCACCAGCTGTGGGGGCTAAAGGAGCACGCTGCACAGGACTCCAGTTCCCAGGAGTCCGTGCCTGGTCCCACCTGTGCTGAGGCCCGCCCACACGCCCATTAGACCTACATAATATCGCGCGAACCCAGATGCGCGGGATGCGCGTGGGACGCGCGCGGGACGAGCCGGGCGAAGCCCGGGCAAAGGGCGGGCCGTCTGTGGCCGTCCGGGGGCAGTCGAGGCAGGGCGGGGCCCTCTCTATAACTTCTGATACACCAGACTTGCAGTTGCCCTGATCCAACCCGCGGAACTTGCACTACAAAAGAGGGCTAAGGGTGTTCTCTCTCAAGGCCTGGACTAAGTTTTATACTATACGGTATTGAGCCTCCAGTAATCACTGCTAGTTCTACTGTGTTTGCTTAAACAGCTCATACATATAAGAGGTATGGGGAAACGCAAATCCATGGGGGGGGGGGATGGTAACCCCCCGAAACACCAAAAGGGAAGGAAGCCCAAAAAAGGGACTAGTCATGCCGCTGTAAATTGTGTAAACGATCGAATTAATAATCTTGTGGAAGATTGCAGGGAGATCCTTTTGGACGATCAAGGCCACACTAATGCTGAGGCCTCTAGAGATAAGAGTGGAGCTCTATCAAGACCAGCTAATGATGCTACTGACTCCCCTCTAATACCTGCCATGTTTCAGGCAAAAAGAAGAGTTAAAGATTTATTTTTATTATTTATTATTACAATTTGTAAAGCGCATACGTATGCCCGTGGGCGTCTTGGCGCTAAGATTTCACTTGGGGTCTCTGAAAAGTGGCAGCATATCACTAAAAGGGGGAAGCGGACTCATTACTGGTTGAACAACCACGTCTTCAGCAGTTTCCCTAACTGGAGAAGGGATTGACTCGATCTGATTGTTAATGGAAGAGAGTTCCAGAGTCTGGCTGCTGTCACCGTAAAGCGCCTGTCTCCCCAGGTGACCGTCCTAGTACGAGGTACCGCTAATTGATGCAGCGTCGTCGATCTTAGTTGTCTGGAGGGACGGTAAGTCGAAAGCTGCTCTTGGAGAAACTTCGGCCCTTGGTTATGGATAGCTTTGAAAGTCAGGCAAAGTGATTTAAATTTAATCCAGTTTTTGATTGTTAGCCAATGGTAACTTCTGATTGTTTGACTGATCGGTTTAAATTTAGGGGTCCTGGAGAGTAATCTTGCTGCCGCGTTCTGAATCATTTGTAGTTTGGAGATTACCCGAGCTTGCGCATTGGCAAATAGGCCATTGCAATAATCTAATGAAGAAAGCGCAAGAGTGCTCACCACAGTTTTTCCAGCGCTTTCTGAGAGAAACGGGATAATCTTTCTTATGAGTCTAAGTTTATGATGTACATTTGCCACAGTTTGATTAGCGTGTGCCGCAAAATTAAGCTTCTCATCAAAGACAATTCCCAGATTTCTGACCCTTACGGATGGCGTTGGTAAGGCTCCCAAAGATGGAGACCACCAAACTGATGACCATTGTGGGGAGAGCTTCCCAAAAATGACCACCTCCGTCTTCTCGGAGTTCAGCCTGAGGCAGTTGGCATTCATCCAGTCTTTAATTGCTGACATACCTTCTTGGAAGCGTGCCGCTACCTGTTCTCCATCGTTGTTGATAGCAAGCACCAACTGGGTATCATCAGCATAGGAGGTAAGGCTCATCTGGTAGGTTTTAATAACTCTTGCTAAGTCCGACACGTAGATATTGAAAAGTGTCGGACTTAGAGATGAGCCTTGGGGAACGCCACAGGGTAGAGCAAGTTCCGGTGATTTAAATGGTCCCAGCGTTACCGCTTGTGTTCTGCTCGAAAGAAACGAGGCCAGCAGATCCTTTGCTCTGGATCGAATGCCCAGATTTCCGACACGGTCAATCAAGATGGAATGATTGACCGTGTCGAAGGCCGCCGATAGGTCCAGCAGTAAAAGAACTGCTGTCCCTCCCTGGTCTTTGATGGTTCTGATGTCATCAGCCGCTTTGATAAGGGCCGTCTCGGTGCCATGGAGCTTGCGGAACCCAAACTGTGAATCATCTAACAGATTGTTTGGCTCGATATAGTTGGACAGCTGAACATTCATTGCCCTCTCAAGCACTTTGGCTAGAAACGGCAGACTAGCTATTGGTCTGTAATTCTTCAGCTGGTCCTTGTCTAGACATGGTTTTTTGAGGAGCGGCTTTAAAAGAGTGTTTTTCAGCATGTCCGGGTATGTCCCTGACGTGAGTATCACATTGCAGACTTGTGTGATAACTTCACTGATGAAATCAATTACCGGCAGATAAACTTTGGGGGGGCACGGATCCAAGGCCGATCCTGTTTTTATAGACTGCATGATGTCCCTAGTTTGTTCCTCCTCCAGTCCTTCAAATTGAACTAGGGAGCAGGCAGGTGGTTTAATGTATGTCGCTAGAAGGACCGGTGTATCCTTATCAGAAAACTCTGAATAAATGTCATTGACTTTGGCAAAGAAGAAGTTAGCCAAAGAATCACAGAGGGCCTGCGATGGAATAGGAGCTATATCAGAGGACTTCCCAGCCAGTTGTTTCACTACATCATATAGCTGTTTGCTGGAGTTCTTTGCATTATCGATTTGCTCTCCAAAAAACTTCTTTTTGGTCTCAATGATCATTTTTTTATAGATAAGCTGTGTCTCCTTATAACGTAGTTTACTAACCTGATCGTAAGACCTACGCCAGTATCTTTCATGCTTTCTGCATTCTTGCTTTTGTTTCCTTAGTTCTTCTGTGAACCAAGGTGCCGAAGGCACCGTTCTGTTTCTTGAGATGGTCTTGGATGGAACCAATAAATCCATCGCATTCCCTATCCAGTCTGAAAATTGTTTGGCGGCTATATTAGCATCCGTGGATATAGAAGGGCGGGTCTTAATCAGAAACTCTGTGAAAGATGGAAGTATTAATGAAAATAATAGCTGGTCAACTACAACGGGTGAGGCTCATTGTCACATGGGTCATGTGGGTCATGATCTGCCTCCTAAAGTTCCGATTGAGAAATGTTTATCTCCCTCTGCTCCTTCGATATACTGTGGTAACAGTTTTGCAGTTTTGGCTGATATTCATGACGAGTCCCCCATCACACAAATGATGCAGGCAGTAGGGGCTGAAGGGGCATGCACTTCCACTGCGACACAATCTGCAGCCAGTTTGGCTGCGGTACTTAATTATAATATTAGCAGGGGTAAAATAGCATCTGATGAAGTTAATATTTTAACCAATCTAGTTATCCTTTTAAGAGATGAAATTGAATCATTAAAATCATTTATTATAAACTTAACTACTTTGGTTAGTATTGTGCCAGAGGGAGGAATAAATACTCTTCCCAACGTGATACCTACTACACGAAACGTCTTCCCGACAAAACCAAGCATAGTAAATAAGGCACATCAAACACAAGTAATGGATAAGCACACAGATTTAGCCTTGGTACCTGCTACTGATATTAGCAAAAGTGGCCGCATAACCATGAAAGCCTCAACCGGTGGGCCATTAACATCAAGATGTAGTGTAATGGGCACTGATTCGGAACCAAGACAGAAGCCTGGTACTTCGGTAGGGGGGAGAAACACTATACCTAGGGTACTTGAGAGTACAAGACTATCAGATGACAACGCCTCCAGGAAAAGGGGGGTTACCTACGCTAATAACGCCCATTGCCCAAATAAAATATATATGACTAATGTCCCTAAGCTGGATAAAGTGACAAGTGGAAATAGAGAGAACCCAGATTCCCTAATTAATAAAGCTATACACTGGCTGCGCCACGTTAGAGGCTGCCGCTCGGTGATTAGGGAAGACATTCTGCAGGCAAAAAGGCTAAGCGCCCCACACGATAAATATGACTCTATTGAGTTAACCCTGAAATCAGTGCTTCTTGCTGAAAATCTTTTTGAATTGGAGTTTAGAACTAGCGCACCGGCACACTCATTGATCCAGCTAAGGAAATCGTGTTCTCCACCCCAGGAGCGTTCTCTTCACACACTGAGTAGTGTGGGTAGGCGGAACGGCTCCGGGTTGGATAATAATGATTGACGTACACCAAACTTAAATCAAGGAATTAGTGGTAATTTGGCGGCCTTCTCTGGGGAGAAAACTACAGGGGTAATAGTGACAGCCGGAAGGGAAACTAAGGGTGGTGACTACCCTCCTAATATTAATAAGAAGATAAGTCTGAATAGTGGGAAGAATCCTACAACTTATCCAAACCTAGGAACTACAGGTGAGGCAGAGTTGGTACCATGCAGTATCCCTGTCATTGCCTCTCCTATAATAACAATTGACAGTAATAGGGTTGGTGTGGGTAAGCTAGTCTCATGGAACATTGCCGGGTTGCGATCCAGATCGCAGTCTCCTGATTGGTTAACATTTGTTAACGATTTCGATGTGTGCATCTTCCAGGAGACTTGGCTGTGTGAGCCTCATTTTGCCCATGGTTATTTGAATTACTTTGTCCCGGCAATAAAGGGACCCAAGGGGCGACCTATGGGTGGTTTGGTCATATTGGTCCGGCAGAGTTTATCACTCCATATCAAAGAGGTAGCCACCGGAAGTAAAGACATCCAACTCATTAGAGCCGACCTGGGTCCCTTGGGATGGCTTGATATCTACAATGTTTATGCTAGGATTAATAAGGGTGGGAGGTCAGAAGTTTTTGTGGCTTTGGATTCCCTCCTAGAAACACACTCTGCATATAATAACATTGTGATAGCTGGTGATTTAAATCGAACCTTCGAACTATTGGCTACCTATGATGAGCTTCCTGGGGACGAGGAGGATAGGCAATGGGGTGTCCCCAAATTGGATTTGAAACCTGTTACTCGCTGGTCTGAGGATGTTATTTGTATAAATGCAATTTGCTATGAAAGGGGTGAAAGGGCACTAAACGGGAGGACTGAGAGTGATAAGTTAGGGGCAAATACCTTTGATAATGGGCGCCATAGTAGCAGAATTGATTATGTCCTCTGTAGCATGAAATTGTGGAAACTAGTTGGTGATATGGAGGTCAAATGGAGAATTGAAAGTGACCATAACCCACTGTGTGTAGAGCACAAATGGTGGATATCTGAATATGTGGAATTGAACCTGGACGTGGAAAGCCCTCCTACAACTGTCTCTACAAACGATTTGCGTAGGTTAAAATGGGTGCATGTCATGGCTAATAAAGAGGTTATGGATGGCATTGGGGCAGAGGCTGATAAAGCCATATTGGCGATTGAGCAAATGAATGTAGTTGATCCTGCCTCGGACAATGTAACCAAAATCAATGATAGCCTCTTATCAAGTATCAGGGATCACTTTTTGAAACCTGCAAAGAGGAATAATGATGCAACCCCCCAGCTGCCTAAGTGGTACAATGCTGAATGTAGGTACGCGAGATTTGCCCTAGGCTCAGCCATTAAGGGGAGGCAAGTAGAGACCATTCGCATTGCCAGAAAGGAGTACAGGAAATGTATAGCAAACGCCAAGAAAGCGTGGGACGAGCTTCATTGGCAAGATCTAAAAGAGGCCAGTGATAGAAAAGATACAAGGCAATTCTGGAATATTGTAAAGTGGGGTAGGGGGGTGTATCTGACCCTCCTAATAATAATGTATCACAGGAGGACTGGGTACATTATTTCAAACCCCAGTACGCCCAAAATCAGCTTGACAACTTGATGGATGGTTTCAGGCCTGCCTATTATAAAGGAAATTCCTTCAGTATCAACGAAGTTAAAATGGCTCTCGGTACAGTGTCTAGTGGTAGAGCACCAGGTTTAGATGGTGTACCGGCGGACGTCTTTATTAATGATAAAGAGCGCTGGAGCAAGTACATTGTTCTCTTCGCCAATGCAGTGGCTCAGGGTGCAGCTGTCCCGATATCATGTCAGGGCGCAGTCATAATCTCTGTATTTAAGAAAGGAGACAAATCGCAGTCAGGAAACTACAGGCCCATAAGCTTAATCAATACCATCTAAAAGGTGGTTGGGAGGATGGTTGTCAATAGGCTTCTTGATTGGGCCGAGGAGAAGAACGCTCTGTCACCCTTCCAGGCGGGGTTCCGTAAGTTTACCAGCACGGTGGATCAGGTCTTCCGCTTTACTTTACTTCAATGGAAGACTGTGTTACTGGGCAAGGGCAGCCTGTACGCGGCAGTTGTCGATTTGCGGGCTGCCTTTGACCTTGTCCCTAGGTCTCAGTTGTGGCTGGTTCTGAAGAACCTGGGCCTTCCCGTAGAACTGCTGACAATGCTGATGAGGCTTCATGAAGCAAATTTTGCTAAGATACAGTGGGGAGGGCAGGGAATGGTCACCCCCGACTTCCCGGTGCAGCGGGGAGTCCGGCAAGGGTGCGCGATGGCTCCCACGCTTTTTACGCTGTACATCAATGGTGTTGTTGCCCGCATGCTCTCTACAAATGTGGATGCTCCTTCCTTGGCTGGCATTAAGACACCTATTTTAATGTTTGCAGATGATACTCTGATTTTATCGAAGACCCCGAGTGGTCTGCAGCACGCCCTATCCATTTTTGATCAATTTTGTGGGTAGCATGGCTTAGAAGTTAATGTGGCCAAAACTAAGCTCATAGTTTTTAACCCTCACCGTAGTTTTAAAAATAAACTCACCATGAATGGTTGCCCTCTAGAGGTGGTTAATGCCTTTACGTACTTGGGGATTCATGTGGCAAAGGATCTTAGATGGTCTCAACATGTAGACACTGCAGTACTAAGGCACAGGCAAACAATAGGAGCACTTGGCACAGAGCATAGAAAATCCTTAACCAAAGCAATAAAACCAGTGCCTCAGGTGTATGAGGCTAAAGCCCTCAGCTCAGCGCTCTATGGCGCTGAACTGTGGGGTTTTGAGAAATTACAGCCACTCCAAACTTCGGAAAACAAGTTTTTCCGTCTTATTACTGGTCTTCCCAAAAGTACTCCCCTGCTTCCACTTAAGTACGATCTTGGCAGGAAGGCTATTGTAGACTCAGCTAGGCTTCATCCAATTTTATATTGGCGTAGGCTCTGGACTACACCTGAACTTTCACACTTTGCGGAAGGATTTCTAGACAATATTAAAACTGATGTCGTCCACAAAGTTAGTTGGATGAATGAACTTAGAAAAGCGCTGGGTGGTCTAGATCTCCAAATGCTATGGGAACATCCAGAGACAGCTTTATTCCCATCAAAAAAAGTCCTAAAGGACATCTATTGGGAGAAGGTGGCCCATCGAAATTGGAGTCGCACTAGCTCCTCGACTATGGCTGGAGGTTTTCTAGAAGCAAAGCCCAACCCCAGTCTAGAACTTTATTGGGATGCCATAACTATACCAAGGGAAAGGAAGCTCCTTTTTCAACTCAGAGCAGGTGCCCTACCCCTTAGATCCTTGACAGGCAGGTGGCGTGGTTCGTCCACTAGCAATTGTCCTGCTTGTGGAGCACATAAGGAAACAACTGGCCATTTTTTATTTGCTTGTTCGGCCTATGTAGAACCAAGACGCATTTGGTTAACTCCATTGTGTAAGTCTTTAGGTACCACTAGTAGTACTGTAGCCTTAAGAATGATATGCACTAGCACTTTACCGCCTAAAGCAATATCTAGGATGGGCATGGATTGTTAGACAGAAGTTTTTAGATCATTGATTCTGTCATTTTTGTAAATTATTACCGAATTTGTAAAATAATGTATTAAAAGAGTATCAGCATTTTATATGTAATTTTTATGATGCAATTTCACCATGTTTTTAAATCACCTGCTTGTACATTACATTTTTTAACTACTTTTTATTGAATTATTTTGGAGATTGTATATGCTTTTATGAGTGAACCTCGAATAAAGCAAAATTTGACTGACTGTAATACAATAAATCAAATGTTCACTGCTGGGCAAAATCAATGATCCAAAAGTCAAGAGTTGTGATCCTGGAATAGTAACAGCTTTATGTAAAGCGCTTAGAAATGCCAAAAACAGGCTATCGAAAAATAGGTTTTTATTGTTTGTGAAAATATAAATGTAAATGATATATATATGCTGAGGTTGACACAGTGTATTTTGATGCGTGTATTGTTAGATTTCAGGAGTCTTGTGCATTTTTTTGCAAATTTTTTTCACAGTTAGCTATAATATATTTGGAACGATTGTCTTGTTAGGTGTTTGTACTGTTGGTGGGTCAGTTTTTACCAAGCAAGTTCCAAAGCAAAGTCATTCACCTCTACATTGTGCGTTAGCGAAACAAAATGTATTGTGCGATCAGACCAGAGCCAGCAAATGAAAAATAAAACGATGTTCTAGCCTCGTTTTATTTTTCATTTGATGGCTCTGAGCCTACTTGTGCAGGGAGGGGGGGCATGGGAGGGAGGCGGAAGATTGCTATGTGCACTCCCTAAGTGCGCGTATGTGTTTGGCCAGCCGTCTCAGGTGCACTTAGGTTTCTCCAGCTCTGCTGCATTGAACAGCCTGGCTGGAGAAACCCCACAGACTCCCTGACCTCAGCGGAGCGTCTTTTCGTCCTGGTCAGGTCAATCCCTGTGCTGCTCTCATAGCATGAGAGCAGCACAGGAATTGGATGGGAGTCTGTCCAAGAGGCTGCTGGGACCAGGAATAGTACAGAAGGTGCGACTCGACGGGGGACACGGTGGCGGCTTCAGGTAAGGTTTTTATTTATATATATTATTACTAACACAGCCCGTGCTCTCCTTTTGTGCGCTCCCCCAGCGCTCCCCTCCCCATTCCCTCCTCCTGCCCCTCCACCCTTTGTTTGTGGCACCCACCATTCTGAACAGAAGGTTGCCACCACAATTCAGCTACCTTGCCACCAACAGCATCCGGAGGAGGATGAAATAAATGGATGTATTGCAAACAAAGATCCTCGTTTCAAGTGGCCACTATTTCTTATGGGATCGGTAACATTAGTTCCTGGCTGCACCATAATTATGTGATCTGCAGGAACATTGCGCATGCAGTTAGTTTCACCTGAGGTTTTCAGATGCTAAAAGCAACAGCAGAAATTTCAGGATTGCGCGTCTGACTCTGAGGCAAAATGAGTAAATAAAAAATCGAATCAGACACAAAATCACTGATTCCCTTGATAAATCCCGATTTCTAAGTCAACCCTCAGTGTCCAACTTAAAATGAGTCATATTTTACCAGCAAATTCCCAGTACCCCGAGTATCGGGGACTTACAGGGTACTGGGTAATTCAATTTTCTGGGTCACTCACATAGAGGGCCAAAGTATCAACACGTACAGAAATATTTCTCCTGCAACTAGTATGGAAAACCAGGACATCATTTCACTATCCAACTATATTCAAGAGAAAAGAAACTACCAGAAAGGCGTTAGACTCCAAGGGTATCTTTAAGCCACAATGTGAGGAAATAAAAAAGAGAGGATTAATGACCACGGTATCTTTAAGAAACCAAAAAATAAGATCACTGGACCAAGCCTCCTCCCCCTAATAAAGGTGATTGAGGCAAAACTGATTCCATCTATCACCTACGGAAGCAAAGCGCTGAGTGGATATGACGCTGAAATGGTAGATGGCACGGTAGCAAGAGCATTGCCCATGATCTTTGGCTTGCCGAGTTACACATCATCAGCACAGATGAGGCTCGAATTTGGGCTCGCATAGGAAGAGCTGACACGCAAAGGAGTATATTTAAAAAGCTGGTACAAAATGAGCAGGGGAGAAGCAAAAACACTCAACGCTCTCCTGTGGAAGGAACTGCAAACTAAAGAAAATTGCCCTGCAAGGCTTCACCTGGAGGACGCAATTAAACACCTGGGGTTGCGTCAACTATGGGATCTCTGAGGGCCCTTGGCGGGCTTAAAAAAAGCAGTAAATAACATTGTCAAAAAAGAATCTCTCTTGCAGGACAAAGCCTCACTGGCGAAGCGAGCACATGGCTGGCTAACCATACAATTCTACACCAAACTTAGGCCCCAAACATATCTTCAGACCAGCTTCACCAAAAGGACAAAGGATACGTTTTAGAAATTTCGCTTAGGACTGTTGCCCTCTGTAAGCCCCTTGGCTGCGTCCCTCAATGCCAGCAAAGCGCCGCCTTTGTGGCAACGGCAAAGAAAACATCATACACCTCATCACCATCTGTAAGGATCTGCTACAAGATCGCCGGAACGTCCTGAGACCACTATTCAACAAAAAACAGATACGGTCATGCAAGGAAGCAGTCCTGGCATGCTTCTCTGGCGATTAAGTCCAACAGAGCTGCTGACTGGTAAAATACCTTGAAGTCATAAATGCCCACCTTAGCAAAGTGAAAGAATAAACAGAAAAAGCCACATTGGTCTGGCTGTAGTGCAGAAGCCAGTGCCGCAACCCGCATGTAGAAGGCACAGCACTTACATTCGCGGAAAAGCAGGAAGGGCAGTGACGGAACCCAGCGCAACCCTTGTACCTGTAGAGCCAAAATAATCAGATGGCACCAAGGGCCCAGTTGGCATCTTGGTGCCATTGAGCTTTACTGCTACAAAGCACAACCTTAGGTGGAGGATAACTTTTTGTTGCCCAGGCAGATTATGGACTCCAATAATTAACTGAATTCGAATGGGAGTGTAAGTTAGCCCAACCATGCAAAGATTTTAATAGCATGATAGAAGTGAGCCAGTTCTTAGGCCAATCTTCCACTCTGCCTATATCTTAATAGTTTTAGCTTCAGCACCTTTTAATCTCAGTTTTTACTCACAGCGTATCACTGTATCATCGTAATTTGTTATGGCCGTTTTAGATACACAAAACTGTATTTATTGTTGATGGTTTGTAATGGTTTTAATTAACTGTACAATAAAGTATAACATAACATACCAGAAAGGCGTTAGCAATCACCGGGACGGGAGGCGGGTGTGGTGACAATGAAAGCAATGCAAAGACTAAAGAAGGCGCCTGATGCAGGAGACGGGAATGATAACTGGTGGGAGAGGCAGGACTCATGACAGGGGCAAGAGGCAGGAGATGTCACATGGGTGTGAGTAATGTTGGAACAGGAGCCAGGGATAGGAGCAATTGCCAGGAGTGATGATGGAAAGAATGGAGGCAGTGATGGCAGTTTGCAAGGGTGGTGACAGTGGAGGGAGGCAGCAGTGATGACGGGGAGGTTGGGAGCCTTGATATGGTAAGAGCAAAAAAATAGCGGGATATGGAAGAAATGTCCTTGGGAAGATATTCAAAGAGAGAAAGCTGTTGAAAGGCGAGAGTGATGATGGAGGTGGGAGACAAAATAATGTTGTGTAGGGAGTCAGTGGCAATGATGGACAGAAGGGCAAAGAGGGGAAGCTGATAAAGGAGGCGTGAATGATGATGGGGTAGGAGCAATAACAGTACCAGTACAGAGAAGCACAGCTGTGATCATGGGGCGGAAGTGATGGCGGCAGCGATGATGGTGGTGGGCAGTAGAAGTGAGGACCAGGCAGGATGTCGGAGCAGTGATGGGGCAGAAGCCATGACGGGTGGAGATATGGAGGAGAAGAACTACTTCTTGAACAAATCACCAAAACCTAATAGAAACAGTAATGGAGACATGTAACCCTCCATGAAATGCCATGGCCTTGGTAGACAGCATAGCCAAACAAAGGTGAAAACAGTAACACATGAAAGTCAATGGCTAATGGGGGCTAATCCAAAGCCCCCTACTTATATGTACTTGTATGGGAAACATTAGGTCAAGTTGTCTGTAGCCAGGCCAAAAAAGGACAACTCTGCTAATTCGCTTTTTATGGGAAGGGTAAATACAATATGGAGAATGAAAATAATGATTTTCAAAATATCACACCCATAAGCAGAGCTTTCTTTTTTTGCAAGAACTTGACAATGCCCCTCTTAGTTCCGAATGTCACTTCTAAAATCTCAATTAATCTAATGAAAAGTATATTGAAAATCCGCATAGCTCTTAAAATCGATGGATGCGTGCACGCTCCAAAGGAAATTACATTTGTAGATGTTACACTGACGTTGCATGGTTCTCCCCGGCAGCTTTGATGGCTGGTATCTTTGAATCTCCCTTGGGTATTAAAGCCTAATGTCATATTTAATCAAGCGGGACTGAATGCTAAGCTACTGGGGCATACTGGAGCGAGGAAGGCACATTCTCCCGAGGTAGACAAAAGATACCACGAGTTTTTCACATTATGCAGTCTCGTGTTTGAATTCTTCGAATTCCCCTCGTATGATTTATATTTTTAGCTTCCGAACTAACAAACAAATAGAAATGCCATTAACAGCAATACATGCAGGTGTTTTTGAACTGTGTTTTAGTATGTTATTTACAGCATCTATTTGTGTGCATGATGTTGCAGGTGGTGGCCACAGGGACCTATTTCTCTATCATCAGTCTTTACCCCAGAGCAAGAAATAGAAAGGCAGAAAACGGAGAAAGGAGGAGGAAACGTAGAAAAAAGCGAAACATAGGAAGCAGTGATAACGGGTGAAAATCTGGATGACAAAGGACCTGAAAGAGTAGGATTAGGAGAAAGGTAGTACAGGGCAGGGAATAAAGAGGCATGCGGTGCAGTTAAAAATAGGCAGCCTTCATACTCAACAACGTCGAACCATCAGCAATACCGGAGAAAAACGTTTGGCCCATGCACTTTTTTCCTAAAAAATCACTGGTCCCTAAAACCTTCTTTAACTTCCCTCACTACTTACTGACATGGAAGACAATTAGAGGCAGCCCTTACAGCTAGCACAGGTGTTTGCTACCCTCTGGGCTGCCTTTCTAACTCTTAGATATCAGGAAAGCAGCAGCAGGAAGAGAAAGTAATGTAGGGTGTTAAGTTACTGTTTACTTTCTAAAGTATATTCTACTCACATTTCCCTAGATCCTTGAACGGAAAGTAGGGGCTGCCAATGGGCCAAGGACAGAGCTAGGAGTCAAACCAGTGATGTTTTGGAGATACAATGCTCTGTGATGATTACTTATCTATCCTTGGCATTTTTTTGTGAATCAACGTCCATGCTTACCGACCACTTTGTCACCTCCTCTTTGTTGCCTCACTGAAGCCTGCTTCCTGTACAAAGTCTACCTAGCAAACATCAGTAGCATAGCACGAATAAGCCAGCCCCCGCCTTGCAAAATGTGGCTTCTCGCTTCTCATAGATATACCAAAGTCTTACTCTTTAGTAGGGTCGCTGTGAAGAATGGAGCCCCCTGGGCTGCTGGTATTTTAGTAGTCTAACCATACCCTTGCCAGACAAAGCTCAATTCTCACTGATCCATATTTATTCAGAACATGTTCATTCTGATCGAAGCTGAGTTTCTAATTGCAATGTCTAAGTCTCAATCTAAAAGTACTATTATAACCACAGTTCCTAAAGCCCTCGATTGGAAGTTTCTCCAAGTACGTATGGTCAGCTCAAATATAAATGTATCCCATTTAGGGGATCTATTTTGTTTGCAAGAACACAGGGGCGGCTGGTACCCTTTGATAGTGAAGGGGCAAGCAAAGTGCCCTGCTGCTTCTAAAAAAAACAAAATTAGACAACCCCTCTCTCTAAAAACCCAAAGTAAAACAACCCCTCCTTTCAAATGCCCAAATAATAACAATCCATCCCTACAAAACCCCAAAATTAAACATAAACTAATTACATGCATTAAACATTTAATATGTAAAAAAATAAAAATAAATTGTACTTGCGCATGGGCTATGACGCGTCCTCCTCTGTGTTCTCCTGCAGTCGATGGCAGAAAGAGCTTCCCTAACCAATCCAGATGCTACTCTCATGCTGTTAACCAGCATAGGAAGAGCGCCAGATTTTGATGGAACAGGTTGCACCAACTCTCCTTTTAGGCTACTAAGACATAAGCTTTCTCTCCTCTCAGCTGTCTAAGATAGCTGAGTGGAGAACTGCACAGTGTGCATGTCACTTTGGCCAGTTTAAGTCAGCCGGCCAAACTGGCATGCTTACTTTGCAGTGTCTTGCCAGTTCTCCATGCTGCCAATCTGCAGTAGAGGACACGCCTCCATTTCTCCAATCTCGGGAGCAAGCTGGTGGCTGCTGAAAGTGTTCAAAGTAAAATGGCCATGAAATAATTTCATGGCCATTGTATTTTTAACTCTTAGCGTGGCTCACAGTGGGCCGGGGGGGCGATGCTCCCCCACCCTCATGGAGATACCACCGCTGCCAGAACATGATGCCAAATGTGGCACATATTTTTCTCCATTTAGAAGTCAATCAGGAGGTTTTCTTTCTGCCTGTAATTCAACAGTCAAAGATGCTAATCAATCTCTATAAATACCATTTGTAAATGTGAATCAGTTGAAACCAACAATAGACTAAATCATCCATACCCTACGAATCGAAGGTGTGCAATTTCAAATATGTTCTCAATCTTCCTTCTGAGCCTTTGCTAATGGATCACCCTCTTCTTGTGCCTTTTTTTATGAGACCTAGACTTTTCTAAAACAGAACACACAAACATGAATTGTCTTCCGATCTGGCCAAATATTTTGGGCAAAGGATCAGTACTTGAACCATTAGCACAATATTACCATGCGTTTCCACACCTTTTACTATCAGAGATGACCTCATATGAAAAGGATACAACATAAATGACCTACAAAACTGATGACACTGCCTTCGATAAAGGATTCCCAATTTCTTGACAGAATAGACATTTAAGCTTTATACACATCACAACACTACATGAACCTTTGGATAGTTTGTCTTAAACCCGCCCCCTTGCCCAAGGAGGCTGTGAAGAACCTGGGCGTGTGGTTCGATAGTGGCCTGACTTTCGACACTCAATTGAAAGTAGTGGCAGGGGCTTGTTTTGGGCTTTTGCGAGGCTTGAAACGGCTGCTGGGTTTATTTCCTCCCAAAGTGCGTCAAACCATTGTCCAAGCGTAAATCCTATCTAGACTGGACTATGGCAAATGCCTCTACCTGGGCGCTAACAAGGCCAGCATTAAGCGTCTGCAGAGAGTACAGAATGCAGTGGCTCGCATTTTGGTGGCACTTCCGAAATCCTGCTCAGTTTCTCATGTGCTCCCTAAACTTCATTGGCTGCCTGTTGAGAAGCGCATTCAATTCAAGTCTTTGTGTGTCACACAGGATCCTGACGCTACAGGCACCTTTGGGGTTGGCTAATTTGTTAGAGTTTTATGTGCCACGGCGTCCTCTTAGATCTGCTGACCAAGCATTGGTCTGCATTCCACGAGTTCTGAAAGCCAGCACTTGTGGCCGTTTGTTTCGCAGTCTGACTGCGAAACTCTGGAATTCGCACCCTGCTTCCATCAGAGCAATCCAGAACCACCTGGCCTTTCATTTTCTTCCCTTGGTTCACGTCTAAGGTCTTTGGCGGTGCTGGGATGCCCCATTGCTGGGGCAGCTATGTGCAATACAAATCTGACTAATAATAATAATATACATTTGGTTAATCAACCTCGTCCACACTCCGCCCAGTCACCACAGAAATCATCAAAGATCACACTATTGAAGGCCTATTTTCTGGTTATTTTTTTGTTTAAGAATAACCTGCACTTGTTGACAGTGAGCATAACTATGGGCAACCTTCTCAATAAATGATATGTTAAGAAATTTGAATTTTGAAAAAAGGAGCTCAATAACACTACATCTCCACTGTATAAGATCCTTTAGCCACAAACATCCTGCTTATTTGCAAAGATCCAAGACTATAATTCAAGACTCATGTACTTGTCCAGCATTCTGTTGTTGCGTTGTGTTGCGTCCTAACAAGGTTCCAACTACATAAATGCTTATCCCGAAACCCCTACAATTATTTATATATATATATATATATATATATATATATATATATATATATATATATATATATATATATATATATATATATAATCAATCCTTCACGTGATGCAGTACTGATGTTCTCTTATTTGGATGGGAGCTGATGTAGGTCTTTTGGATTTTCAGAAACAATTGAACACCTGTGTCCCGAACTTGAGACGTACTCTGGTTGATACCTAATTGTTTGCACCATATTTGGATTTGAAAATAAAAGCAAATTAAACAATTAGCTGCAGTTTTGGAGTGCTGGCCACCAGAGGAGTTTAATGGAGAATTTACAACAAGGGCACATTCTGCAACTTTGGGTAAACTGCATCAGCATTAATAATTATCTGCCACTGTGGGTCTTAACCTTTTGATGTCCATGTATTTGCTTTTGCTTGACGAGGAGCCCGGTTGTTGACCTGTTGTTGCAGGAGGAGGCAGCCCACGACTCGCCGCACCCGCTACGTGGGTGCCGCTTCGACTTTGGACCCCGAGGAGGTGACAGCTACAAGGAAGCTGCCATTGTTCTTGCTCTTGTTGTGGGGTTGAGAAGGGCATCAGGCCGGTTGCGCTGAACGCTGCAGGGACTCCATCTACTAGGAGTCCCTGCTCGACCTGAAACACCTGGTCTGCGCTCGCCGCTCAGCCCCGCCCCCTGGACAGTGTGCGCACAAATTCCCCCCGCACCGTCAATCTTATCGGAACGAACTTTGCTTTTGCTTGACGAGAAGCCCTGTTGTTGACCTGTTATTGCAGGAGGAGGCAGCCCATGACTCGCCGCACCCGCTATGAGGGTGCCGCTTCGACTTTGGACCCCGAGGAGGTGACAGCTACAAGGAAGCTGCCGTTGTTCTTGCTCTTGTTGTGGGGTTGAGAAGGGCATCAGGCGGGCTGCGCTGAACGCTGCAGGGACTCCATCTGCCAGGAGTCCCTGCTCGACCTGAAACACCTGGTCCGCGCTCGCCGCTCAGCCCTGCCCCCTGGACAGCGTGCGCACAAATTCCCCCTGCACCGTCAATCTTACGGGAGCGAACTTTGCTTTTGCTTGATGAGAAGCCCTGTTGTTGACCTGTTGTTGCAGGAGGAGGCAGCCCACGACTCGCCGCACCCGCTACGTGGGTGCCGCTTCGACTTTGAACCTCGAGGAGGTGACAGCTACAAGGAAGCTGCAGTTGTTCTTGCTCTTGTTGTGGGGTTGAGAAGGGCATCAGGCGGGCTGCGCTGAACGCTGCAGGGACTCCATCTACTAGGAGTCCCTGCTCGACCTGAAACACCTGGTCCGCGCTCGCCGCTCAGCCCCGCCCCCTGGACAGGGTGCGCACAAATTCCCCCCGCACCGTCAATCTTATGGGAACGAACTTTGCTTTTGATTGACGAGGAGCCCTGTTGTTGACCTGTTGTTGCAGGAGGAGGCAGCCCATGACTCGCCGCACCCGCTACGCGGGTGCCGCTTCGACTTTGGACCCCGAGGAGATGACAGCTACAAGGAAGCTATCGTTGTTCTTGCTCTTGTTGTGGGGTTGAGAAGGGAATCAGGTGGGCTGCGCTGACCGCTGCAGGGACTCCATCTACCAGGAGTCCCTGCTCGACCTGAAACACCTGGTCCGCGCTCGCCGCTCAGCCCCGCCCCCTGGACAGCATGCGCACAAATTCCCCCCGCACCGTCAATCTTACGGGAACAAACTTTGCTTTTGCTTGACGAGGAGCCCTGTTGTTGACCTGTTGTTACAGGAGGAGGCAGCCCACGACTCGCCGCACCCGCTACGCGGGTGCCGCTTCGACTTTGGACCCCGAGGAGGTAACAGCTACAAGGAAGCTGCCGTTGTTCTTGCTCTTGTTGTGGGGTTGAGAAGGGCATTAGGCGGGTTGCGCTGAACGCTGCAGGGACTCCATCTACCAGGAGTCCCTGCTCGATCTGAAACACCTGGTCCGTGCTCGCCGCTCAGCCCCGCCCCCTGGACAAGACGTGCTCTATATAACTGATCCAGGCCCACGCTGCGCGGGAGCACGATGGAGCGTCCCGGGAGAAGCCCGGGACAAGGGCGGCACCGTTTGTGGCCGTTAGTGGCCGGATGAGGCCGGGCTGGTCTTTCCCTCTTGGGCTTATGTGCTCGTGCCCCCCTAGGTTGTTATCCGGTCCAATTGGCGATTGCTTTCTGATGCAGTAAGACTTAAAGCCATACAGCTTTCATTGTGTAAAGATTGTTATCCTCTAGTGTTTTCTATTGAGGTGTATATTGTGTGGTATCTGCTAGTAGCAGCCGCTGATCTAGTATTTGTGCATATATCCTCGTCTGGTTTTTCTATTTCCCTACTCATAGTGGTAAAAATGGGGAAACGCAACCCCGCGTTGCTCGCTCCTGCCCCAAAGCTGAAAGCAGCTGCGAATCCTCAGCTTCCTAGCCTGACAGCAATAAATCACATGCTGCAAAAAACTATTGGCGTGGTGGCCAGTGCCATAGAGAATACAGAGCGCCGCTTCTCGCTTCCTGCTGGCTTCCTTCTCCCCTTGCCCTCCTCTAATACATCAGCGCTTACTATTAACTCCCAGGATTCGATATTGGCGCCATCTTTTGTTGCTCTTCCAGGGGTTGGCTACATCCCATTATCCCAAGATCTAGCCCCGATGGGGGGTAATGCATCTCCTGTGACTATCTCTCCACCAGTAATATTATCAATGACCCCCCTCTACCTTTCAAAATGACGTTATTACGGATTTTCCTTCCCAGGCAGTTACTTTTAATGACATTGGGTGCTGTGATACGTCATTAATTATTATTCGGCCATGGATTCCGAGCTTAGTATAAGCAGCGATGGCCCATTTGTAACAACTAGAGGGCAGTTGGCTAGGCGAAAGTCCAGGCACGATACCAAGGAATGCCCAGTCGCAAAAAATTGTAAGGGGAATGTAGGAGGGACTAAATGTAAGAAAGTGGCTGGTAAGCATAATGCAACAAAGCAGAAGAATGTTAGTAATAACGCAGCTGGTATTGTAATTACTTAAACTAACGACATATGCTTACCAGCTGATGCACAATCAAGGGAAAGAATGGAGACCCCCTCGGAGACCCCCCTGGAGAAATCCCTTAATAATCCAGTAAGTAGTGGATTAACTAGCGGTAATATTGCCCCGCTACCCAACACCAGTCCCAACGTAGTGTACTCTTTAAATCCTGCTACAGAAACCCCACTCATTGCTCATATTGAGCAAATCATGAAGTCCTTTATACTACCAGTACTTGAGAGAATAAAAACTCTATCAGAAAGACTGGATCGCTTTGAGCAAGGGACACTCGATAACTTTTTCTCTGTAAAGGCCCTAATTAAGCTTCAAGCTAAAAAAAGCCCTGTAATAGCTGCTCAGAAGGAAATTCCATCGGTGGACCCCTTGCAGATGGGTAAACATGCGTCTCTAAACCAAAAAGGTGCCCCAGGGCCCCCGACTGGAATTAAATCCCCAGCGACAATAGTAAAAACAAAGGCCAGTAAACCCACAAAACAACCATTGGCTAAAGGGGACAAAAGAGTCAGAGAGAGTCCGGGTAGAGGGAGAACCCTTGACATATTTAATATATATGCTAGAGGTACGAAAAGTGGTTCCCTATCCCCCACAATTGCATTACTTGAAGGGGCACTCAGAGATTGCCGCGATGGCATGCAGTTACAGGTTGCGGGGGACTTTAATTGTACATTTGAGCCCCTTGCGACAGAGGACATCCTGGACCTCACTGAGGACGATGCAAGGAGGGGTATACCAATGGTAGCAATCCAACCAATAAAAAGATGGTCACAAAGGGCAATTCAAATGAATGCTCTGACCATGGAGTTTGGCCTAAGAGCAACAAATGGAAGAACAGCCTCAGATCCCCTAGGCGCTCACACATATAATAGGGCTAACCATACGTCAAGGATTGATTATATCCTCCTTGATATAACGTTATGGCAAAGTGTCCAGGATATGGTAATATTACCCACTGTTGACAGCGACCACAACTTACTTTCATTGGGCCTAAAATATTTGTGGCCAAGTAAAAATGGCCCAGTTGTCCCAAGACGGGTTAAGTCCACTTCAAAAGTCTTTCCTTCTAACTGTGGTAGGCGTCTTAAGTGGAGTAAAGTAGCTCTGGATGAAAATAAAGTTCTGACCATAGAAACACTGCTGGTAGCCTCACAAGGTGAGCTAAACAAGATCCGTCTGGAACACTTTGACCCTTCTAGAGCAACTGCAGTGTTCCAG
Organism: Lissotriton helveticus; assembly: GCF_964261635.1. Lineage (NCBI taxonomy): Eukaryota > Metazoa > Chordata > Amphibia > Caudata > Salamandridae > Lissotriton > Lissotriton helveticus. The sequence continues at coordinate 611,888,498 of NC_136071.1, read as the reverse complement.
GATACCATCAAGTCAATAGGGAATCTATTCCTGCTACAGATGCGAGGGGGTGGGGAAGTAGGCCATCAGAGGCCTAAGGTCAAGCAGGGGTTGTATACACCCAAATGCAGACAACACAAGTCTGCTTAAATTAAGGCAGTCAAGGCAAAGTCTCAATTCTTGATTCAGCACGCTAGGAAAGAGTATAACCAGGTGATAGCAAATGCCAAAGAGGAGTGGGAGGACCTGTACTGGCAAACACTAAAAGAGGCCAGTGCCAGGAGGGATGCGGGTCGCTTCTGGAGCACTATAAGAGCTAGGAATAGGCCCGATAGCGATCTCATTACATGTAACATTACGGGCGAGGTATGGTTCGACCACTTTTCCAAATTATATACCTGCCAGCCAGGAGTCACTAGCGGTCCTGCTCATTGTAACCCCCTTATACTTCCAGGAGAAAACACCTTGTTCCCGTTTACAATCAAGGAAGTTGAGTATGCGATTAGTTGTATTGTGCCCCAAAAAGCAGCTGGCCCGGATGGGATTCCCAGGGATCTGCTTCGCTCCAATCTGTCGAAATGGGGAAAGCTTATCCATACTATGCTTATCGCTATCGATAAAGGTGCCGCTATCCCTGAATCGTGGAAGGGGGCTGAAGTAGTCCCCATTTTTAAAAAGGGGCATAGGGACGACCCTTCCAACTATCGCCCAATAAGCTTAATAGATTCCACTCAAAAGTTTGTTGGAAAGGTGGTACTCGAGAGAATCTTGCAATGGGCTAAAGAAAACGAGATTCTCTCTGATTACCAAGCGGGCTTCAGGGCAGGCACCGGGACAATAGAGCAGGCTTTTAGATTATTATTAATTTATTGCAAAATGGTTGTCATAGGCAAAGGCAATCTCTATTTCCCGTTTATAGATCTAAAGACTGCCTTTGACCTTGTGCCTAGAGAACGCCTTTGGGGAGTGTTGGCTGATATGGGGATCCCTCCCAATATTCTGTCCATCCTAGTGAGGCTTCATGAAGTAAACTTTGCGCAAGTGAGGTGGGGTACTGAGGGACAGAAAACCAACAGAATTCCGGTGGAAAGAGGGGTCCGCCAGAGATGTGTTCTTGCTCCCACTCTCTTCTCACTTTATGTGAATAGTGTGGTCGAGCAGCTACTAAAAAAAACATCAGATGCCCCATCCCTGGTGGGGGAGCGGATTCCTACCCTTTTATTCGCCGACAACATGCTTTTAATATCTAAGACCCCAGTGGGCCTCCAAAGCCTTCTAGACAAGTTCCTGGTTTTCTGTATCCAACGAGGCTTAGTAATAAACACAGACAAAACAAAGTACTTGGTTCTGAACCCCCGAATAAACCCGGCCGACCTCCGGTACTAAATCATGTATCCCTGGAAAGGGTCACTGTCTTCGACTACTTAGGTATTCGAATTTCAGATACCATGCAGTGGACCCCACATCTTTGTAAAATGTTGTTAAGCCACAAGAGGGTTACGGGGGCACTTCTTAAGGAACAGCGGTCCTCTTCGGTTAGACCGATCGCCCCTGTCATCGACATTTACAAAGCGAAGGGTGTTAGCTCAGCCCTCTATGGGGCAGAGCTGTGGGGTACTTCCAATGTAGATCATTTGACAAAGTCCGAAAATAAGTTTTTAAGGGACTTAATATCACTCCCACAGTACCCCAATGTTACCCTTGCTGCTTGACTTGGGTTGTCATCCTATCAAGGATCTGGCAAAACTTCGGCCGTTGCTCTTATGGGCCCGGCTGTGGCGAGTACCAGAGCTTGCTAAGTATGCGAAGGGGTTAGCAGAAGTCATGGCGATGACGGGATGGCATAAAATAAAGTGCTTAAAAGATGTGAGATCCCTGCTTGGTAAACTAGGCCTTAATGAAGCCTGGGATAGCCGGTCTTCCCCCCCGAAGGCAACCCTAAAGATTCTCTACTGGAAATGGGCTGCTTCTAGAATTAGTACTGATCCAACTCTCGGCACGTTAACGGAAGAGTTCCTGAGGTTTAAAGATGTGCCATTTCGGGAACCCTACCTAGATATTGTTTGCAAATCAGCAGATAGGGCTCTGTACTTCAGGTTTAGGGTGGGGGTCCTTCCAGTGCACGCCCTAACTGCTCGATGGAAACCCCCGTCCCGAACAATACCCTTTTGCCCTATCTGTCCAACCAAAATTGAATCTGTAGCCCATATCCTGTTTGCCTGCCCGGCATACGCGAATCCAAGGAAAAGGTGGCTTAAACCTATATTTTGGCTGTTGGGCACAAGGCACTTTAATGAGGCACTTCGTATTTTAATGTCAGACACACGCTCATTGTTCGTTTGTGGTCTTTCAAAGTTTTTATCATGGTCATGGTCCATTAGGGCAAAAAGGCTTACTCAATGTGTTTAATTTGTATTTTAAAAAATCTTATTTATTGCCCTACTTTCTTGTTCTTAAATCCAAAATTTGGTGCAAATGTATTAATGAAAAACCCTTTTTATGCATAAGTGTGTTTTTATAAATATGTGATGCTTTTATGATATCCTTTATATCGAAATAAAGCCTTATGACACCTATGACACCAATGTATTTGATTCATGAAAGTGGAACCCATGTCCAAGCATCAAACACAGAGCTAGAACACACAGAAGAGGATGAGAGACTGCTGATCACTGATTGAGCAATGCTCTTAGACGTGGATGCAATTCAAGAACTGCTGAAAAAGGAACATATATGGATCTATCTACTTAAAACAGATATTATTGGGCTTAATGAAATGATTCGTTTTAATCAAGTAGCCTTCTTATTTCAGGAGAGGACCTTTCAGCCTGAAAAGATCATATGGGTGTCCCCTTATCTTTCGAATTAGATGCATACATTCACACCCAGTGACACCTACGTTCCATCTATGCACAGAATATGCTTCTAAATATCTGATCTGTTCAGTGAACTACGGGCACCTTGGTGAAGATAATGTGTTAGGCTGACCCTATTGGGATTGGCTATAAAGCCATTGTAAGGACTGCAAGTTGAGTAAACCTTAATGAGAGAATCAATGACATCAAATGCTATTTCTTGAATAATAATATAATAATAATAATAATAATGATTCCACATTTGTAAAGCACACACTTATCACCCCTCAGGGGGATGTATGACGTTACAACGCATACTTTTACAACGCATACCTGTACAACGCATTTTTTACAACGCAACATCCATTACAACGCATTCCATTACAACGCATGCCATTACAACAATTTTTTAAAAACTACCTTTAAAACGCATTCCATTACAAAGCATACTACCTTTACAACGCATACCATTACAATGCATAACATTACATTGCATGTATGGTAAGTATTGGATAGTGTAGGGGTAAAAATTACTATTCTAACTCCAGGGGGTGCAACAGTAGGGTAAGTGTTGGATAGTGTAGGGGTAAAAATTACTATTCTAACTCCAGGCGGGTGCAACAGTAGGGTAAGTGTTGGATAGTGTAGGGGTAAAATTACTATTCTAACTCCAGGGGGTGCAACAGTAGGGTAAGTGTTGGATAATGTAAGGGTACTATGCGTTGTAATGCTATGCGTTGTAATGGTATGCGTTGTAATGACATGCATTGTAATGGTTGCTTTGTAATATCATGCGATGTAATGGATGTTGCGTTGTAAAAGTTTAGTTGTAATGGTAGTGCGTTGTAAAAGTTGCATTGTAAAGGTTGTTTCCCCCTCAGGGTATCCAGGCGCTGGGAGGCCGTCAGGGAGATTACTTGAGCTATTGCCCAGAGTCACATAATTCTGAGCTGAGCTGCCACCGTTGATCAAACCGTGAGCCCCACGCTCCGGAGTCAGCGCTCTAGCCGCTTCGCCACACCTCTTCCTTATTAGAAATACACGCATACCTTCTAAAAAGAGTATTTGAGATAAGAAAAAATCACTCATATCTGTTTTATAAAGTATAACATAGAGGAGCAATAAGCGATAGTCAACAACAGCATGTACAGTATGTTCAGTAACAGTATGTGTGCAAGCAGAAGGCACACATACGGAAGGGGTGCACTTTGAGATAAAATATGTGCATAGATGTACTCTCAAAGGTTGGCAGAGAGCAAGCAGTGGGAGTGCAGAACATACACTGGGGGGGGGCGTAGTGAAAGCTATGACTCAGATCAGTTTATAATTGGCCCTAATGAGGCAAATTAGCTAATTTAGTTTGACACCTGTCTGTTCATGCAGGAGAAGAGAATGAGTGTTTGTCTACATAAAAAGTATATAATCATACATAATGGGAAAGCAGAGCTTCTTGAAAACTCATGACTCATAGTCATATTGTTGTTTTTCAAAAGATGTTAATAAAAAAAAGATTGCTACATTTTGAAAAAAAATCCATGTTGCTTGCAAAGAAAAGTGCGGGAAATGCTATGGGTATAACTATGATAACACCTGGGTAATTATGCGGCTGCTGTCATTTCAACTCCTTGAAATAATAACGTAGAAATTGGTTTAGCATCACACTTTTCTGATGAGAGTAATTTAGATTTACATTAAAGCCTGAAAATATATGTATTAACAGTGCAAGAGTGCTAATTTAAAATTCCATTTTATAGGTGATACCCTTCTAGAGCTAGTGATAATTTTATCATGCATTAGTGTGACATCTCGAGGCAGGAAAGTAACGAATTTATAGGTCACAAATCTAGGTTTAAATAGCGAGGCTTATGAAATGGCAATTGCCTTTTGATATATACCTTTTTTTTTTGTTTGAATTTGTTTATTGGGTTTTAGGTTGCATTTACATTAACAACATGACAATGATTAAACAAGGTAAATGAGCATTACAAAATGAGGTCATAGAGATACAATTTTAGGAGTAGTCTCTGTTTGGCACTTCTCAGTTCGGGGTTGTTGTCTGTCGATCGCCCCTATCTGTGTGCTCAGTAGTGTGCACCACGTGACGTCCCATCATAGCGTATGCACCCCCCAGGGGGGGCCCGTCTTGATCATGTTAGTCTGTCAGCTGCACCCGTGGGGGGGTGAACTCGTGTTGTGTCGGGCACTATGGGGGCGGTGCCGGGGGCACCGACTATGTGGGCGTGATTCGCGATAACATGTGGCATCGTGGTATCGTTATCTGTGAGTTCGATCAGTGAACCATATGTAAGGGTAGCACCCTGTCTAAGTTGAGCTTGCCAACCTACCCAGGAACCATGGGGGTGAACTGAATAACGTGGGAGAGGAATGGAAGTAAGGGAAAGGCGGGAGGGGGGGGTCTAGGTCACCGTGTCTAAGCACAGAGTCCGTGCTCTCAGGTCGTCTGGCGTAAGCACATAGCGGATGTTGTTGATATGTGTCCGGGTGTCAGAGGGTCGCTGGGTGCGGCCGCTCACGACATGTATGGAAGATTCGTGACATGTTCATGGATGCGTAGGGGTCGGTGTTGTCGGTCGTACCTGGGATTGCGAGGCTGTAGGTGACTCTTGAGGGCGTGTCGCCTGTGTGAAGTTATACAGTAGTTGAGCCCACTCCAGGGATATGGGACGTTTGCGATGTCCACGTACCTCCTCCTCCCGGAGTATCTCCTCCTCCGCCTTACCCCATTTATTAACCGCGCCGATCCACGCTGCCTCCGGTGGTCCCGTGGGGGCCCTCCAGTGCATGGCGATACCGCGCTTTGCTAGGAGGATGGCTAGTGATAGGAATCGACATTGCGTTTTCTCGGTTTTCCATCTACGGAAAATCCCGAGCGCGCATGCCTCCCATGTGTTCATGGTGGCAATGGTCGTGACCTCCTCCATGGTTCGGTGGACCGTGTCCCAGTAATGGCGGAGGGTGGGGCAATCCCAGAACATGTGTCTGAAATCTGCCCCCGGGGTTCGACAGCGGGGACATTCGAAGTGGGTGTCCGGGAAGAACTGTTGAAGGCGGCCCGGCGTGAGATAGGCCCTATGGAGGACATTGAATTGTATGTTGCGGAACCTTGCGTTTCTGGAGACTTTTTTGGGAAATTCCAGGGCTGATCTCCATTCCCCGTCATGGACCACTCTGCCGAAGTCAGTCTCCCACTTCTGGCGTAGAGATTGGAGGGATGGGAGGAGTAAAGAACGCACCGCTCTGTAGAGCCACGTTACTAAGTGTCTCCCCACCCCCATGTGCAAGATCGCGTGAATCACTGGATGTGTCGCGGGTTCACCGGCCTCTGGGCTCCAGTGTGTGCGGCTGCTATCTAATAAATGCCTATGGAGTAAAAACTGTCCCGGGTGTAGGTCGTATTGGTCCATCATCTGCGCAAATGTCTTTAACTGTCCATCTTCGAACAGGGATTCGATCTCCGTGACCGCCAGCTCCGTCCAGACTCGAAGCGCGCCCGGGGAATAATAGGAATCCCTGCGAGGGAAACCCACCAGTGGCAACAGAGGCGAATATGGTGGCTGTGTTTTGGACATGCGGTGGATACGCATCATGCAAGTTCGTGCAACGGATACTTGCAGGGGTCGAGTCCGCAAGGGTTTAGTGCCTGGCAGCAAAAGTCTGACGATCGCGGCTTGCGAAATAGGACCATTAGTTGTGATGGTTTCCCCTGTGTGACGTCCCGCCGTCCAGTATGACAGCCACTGGAGCTGGGCCGCTAGGAAGTATGCCTCAAAGGCCGGCGCACCCAGTCCCCCCTCCGTGGTAGGCAGGTAGAGCGTGGAAAGCGCCACCCGTCGCCGACCCCCTCCCCATATCACGTCTATCAGGAGAGTGTTCAGTTCTCCGAAGAATGATCGAGGTGGGATCACTGGGAGATTCGCGAAGCTATACAACAGGCGGGGGACCATAATCATTTTTGCCAGGGCCACTCGGCCTATAGGCGCCAGTGGGAGTGTCTTCCAGAAACTGACCGCTGACCGTAAACCAGCCAGAGTTCTACGATGATTGCCTGCGTATAAGTCCTCCGGGGTGTGGTACAACCGCACTCCCAGGTAACGGGGGGCGTCAGCATTCCAACGCGAGTGATTGGGTACCCACCCGAGTTTCGAAGGGGGCCATATGGGGGCTCAACGGGTATATGGAGGATTTCCCCCAGTTGACCCTAAGGCCCGACACCTTCGCGAACTCCTCTAGCGTCCTCCAAATGCATGTCAGGTCACTCGTGGCATCCTTAACATAAATCAGGAGGTCATCTGCGTACAGAGACACACAGTGCCATGAGTGTGCTAGGGGAATACCCCAGCCCTCACTCTCTCGTCTTAGGCGTATCGCCTGGGGTTCGACCGCCAAGGCGAACAAGAGGGGTGACAACGGGCATCCTTGTCTAGTCCCTCTGTCTACGGTGAATTCCGAGGAGATGTAGGTACCTATCCGGACCCTGGACTTGAGCTGTGTCTAAAGGAGCCTGGTGTAAGCGGTGAGGCGTGAGCCAAAGCCGTTCTTAGCGAGGACTTCAAACAGATATGGCAATAGGAGGGTATCGAATGCCTTCTCGAGGTCTAATATGAGGCAAGCTGCATTCGGGAACTGGGCACGTGCTATGTCTTGGACGTGGAATAGCCTACGGAGATTCTGGGATGTGTTGCGGTTTGGCACAAATCCGTTTTGGTCAGGATGGATCAATTGGGGCACGACCTGGGCATACCTCATCGCTAACAGTTTACCGAGGATTTTACAGTCTGAGTTGAGTAATGCTATCGGCCTGTAGGATGATGGGAGCTGGGGGTCCCTGTGTGGTTTTAGGAACGACACTATTAGTGATTCTCTAAGGGAACGTGGGAGGACTCCCGCTTTGAGTGCGTCTTCGAACATAGTCGTTAAACGTGGGGCAAGGTGAACTGAGAATGTCTGGTAATATTCGAGGGGGAAGCCGTCCATGCCTGGGGCCTTGTTCCTGGCAAGCGCCCCTATCGCTGCTTTAATCTCGGTGTGTGTTATTTTCCTGTCTAGGTCCTTCCGGACTGCTGGTGAGACTTGAGGGATAGGCAACGGGAGGAGGAAGTCAGACATCGCAAGGGGGTCGCCTTGACTGGAAGTCTGATACATGTGTGAGTAATATGTGTAAAAAACTTGCATGGTCGCTGTCTGGGATGTCTGGAGGTGACCGGACCGGTCCGTAATTTCCGTGATAGGTTTCAAATCGGGATCCTGTCTAACTAACCAGGCTAAGAGTGTGCCACCCCTGTTGCCCTCCCGGTGTACCCTACTGGCGTATTTTCTGAAGTTATATTTACGCAGGTCCCGCAGTGTCTCAGCGTATTTTGTCTTAGCCTCAGCTATTTGCAGCTGGGTCACCTCGCCGCGGTCATCTGCTTGCAGCATGGTCGCCAGCTCCTGTTCTGTAGTGCGTAATGCGCGCTCTAGTACCATCCGTACCCCCAGCACTTGCTGTTTGCAGTGGCCCCTCGCCGTCACTTTGTGTTCATCCCACTCCACGAGACTGGAAGACGCCGAACCCGCGTTGAGTCTGAAGTGTTTCTGCAGGTGTTCCCCGTGATCGTGTGTGAATGCCTGGTCTGTGAGGCACTCCCGAGGGAGCTTCCATGTCGGTACTGGGGGGTGGGGCGGTTTCCATCTGAGGGTCAGGGCATGGGCGTCGTGATCTGATAGTACTCTGCCGAGGTAGTCTGTGTGTCTAGCTTTGGCGTGTATGGCAGGTGAGCATAGGAATCTATCAAGCCTCACATGAAGGTCGTGTGGAATGGAGTGAAATGAGTACAGTTTCGTCATGGGGTTCAGTGCTCTCCACGTGTCCGTCAATGTCCAGTGCTGAACCCACGCGTTGAAGAGCTCCGTCTGTTTGTAAAGTGGTGAACGTGGCGGCGGGATCGGTCGAGGGTCGTGTCTACACAGTTATAATCCCCTCCCAGTAGCCAAGGGGTGTGGTGTGCTAGCATGTTCGTGAGGCGAGACCAAAAGGCGTTCTGCTCCACGTTGGGGGCATAGATACTACCTATCAGGATAGACTGTCCATCCAGTTGCCCTTCCAGTAGTACATAGCGTCCCTCCTTATCCACCACCCTGGACTGTTCACAGAAGGGAACTCCCGGTCTGACCCAAATCAGTGTGCCCCTGGCAAATGCAGAGTACCCCGTGGCACAGATTATGCCCCTCCACTTTCTCTGTAATTTGCCGGCTTCTGCTGTCGTCAAGTGTGTCTCTTGTAAGAGAGCTATATGGGTCTGCTGTCTCTTTAGATAGGCATAGACTGCATAACGTTTGCTCGCCGTGTGTAGCCCCCTGACATTTAGTGTGATAAAGGTAACGTCCGTGTTAGGGGGTTTTGTCATGTGAGATTGTCAGTCGTGCTGGTCGGTGCACCCGCCACCATTCGTCCGTACCCAGAGTCACTCTCGCCCGCATCACTTCCCTCCATACATGTTTACATTGTGACCAAATGACCTCTCCCGTGTAGGTATCAGGGTTAAAAGGGAAGGGGCGTAACATGGAAACAACATACGGGAAACAGTCCCAACTGAGGGGGCCTATTGCAAGGCACAATAAGCCCAAACGGTACATCTCGTACTGTCTCTAGTTCGTTTAGTGTGAGGGGGTGGTGTAGCGGTGGTGCCGTGAGCTCAGGTCTAGGCCACCCGCCGCATCGTGTCTCTGCATGTGTGCATGCTACCACCAATACCTTAGACGTGGCTCCCCGACATCCCTCGTCGACAAGCATGCTCCGTCATCTCAATCTTACCGCTGTTTGTGTCAGTAGCCATCAGATGAGTGTATCCGCCGTCTGTGGGGTCACCAGTGGCGGAGAGGCGGAACCGTCTCTGGAGGTGCGGACGTCGCTCTGACCCTCGTCCTCGGATGTAAAGATGTGAGGGCCTCGATCCATCTCCCATTCGGTGTCCGGTTGCCTGACTTCCGCCGCTGCCTGAATGGCCCTCCGTCGGTCTGCTATGATTTGTTCCAAGTCCGGGACGCGGTTGATGCTGGGCGTCGGCGGTCGATTCATCTGTGTGAGAGTGACCTTTTTGGATCGGATTCGCTGCCGTTTATTGGACGCAGAACTCGACGGTGTATCTTCGCGGTCTGATCGGGACTGATTGCGATGATCCAACCAGTGTCTCGCCTCCGCGGGGTCTGTGAAGAAGTGTGTCGAGTCTTCATAGATGATTTTGAGGCGGTCTGGGAACAGGAGGGCATATTGTATCTTATGTTGGTGTAGGGTTTGCTTCACTGCCAGGAATGTGGCGCGTTGGCGTTGTACTGCCTGAGAATAGTCCGGGAACACCATCACATTTTTGTCTTCCACCCTGAGGACTTTCGCTTGCCTGGCCGCCCGTAGGATCGTGTCTCTGTCTTGATAGTGCAGAAGCTTCAGCAGGAATGGTCTGGGCGGGAGGCCAGCTTGAGGTCGTCCAGTCGGGACCCTGTGCGCTCTCTCTACGGAGAAGAACGGCGTGAGGTCTTGGGTCCGGGTGAACGTTTTTATCCAAGTCTCTATGTATTGAATAGGGTCTTCCTTCTCCACTCCCTCCGGCAGGTTGATCAGACATATGTTGCTCCGGCGGGAGCGTCCCTCCAAATCGTCTGCCTTGCGTTCCAGGAAATTGACCTTCTCCTGTAGGTCCTTGATGGCTTTTTGATTGAGCTGGACCTGTGGTTTCAGTTCATGGAGCGTGTGACTCTCTTGCTTCACCTTATCTGCCAGCTTCCTATGGTCGTCGCGCAGCAGGGTTATATCCGAGGCCAGTTCCCCGAATTTGGTTTCCATGGACACTCGGGAGTACTCGATGGCCGCTAGGACTTTGTCCAGCTTTGTGGACATGTCCGATTCCTGTGGCGGTCCCCCGGTCTTCGAGCCGCGTGAGGGGCCCGGGGAGGGTGATCGACTCTGGGCCGGCGCCGGTGCCGTGGGCATCGTCCGCTGTGATCGCCCCAAGGGTGGCTTGGATGACCTATCGGTCCGACACGACCAGTCAGGAATGGTTTGAGCTACCGCTTGCGGCGACGCTGGGCAGACAGGGCTTCTGGGGTCTCCTCCGTGTAGTCTTCCCCGACCGGGTGGGCCTATCGTCACCGGATCGCGAGGGGTCTGTGGTGTGCCCTCGTCAGGGGAACTGGGAGGCTCTCTGTGTGGTATCACCGGGCCTCGCACTTTCCGCTCCTCCGTCGCGTTGCCGGGTGGGTCGGGGCATTCCCTCACTGCTACTCGGCACTCCAGGTCCCGCCGCTGCTCAAGAGGGCAGTTGTATCAGGTCAGTGACCCCCCCGTGGGTTTCAGACAGGTTCCGGACTCGGGTCGGGCAATGAAATATGGGTCTCCCCGACCTCGGGGCGCGCGGGTTGTTGCTCCCTGGTGCCCTCCGCCGCCACAGGGCCCCTCGGTGGCACCCTGGCGCTCTGTGATGTTGGCTCTGGGCGCCGGCCTCAGGGATCCAAGCAGGTCGCAAGTGCCGCACTTCTCTTCTTCCCCGCAGAGCACTCCGTCGCGTTGTCGGGTGAGTCGGGCCGTTCCCTCACTGCTACTCGGCACTCCGGGTCCCGCCGCTGCTCAAGAGGGCAGTGGTATCAGGTCAGTGACCCCCCGTGGGTTCCAGACAGGTCGTCGGGCTCGGGTCGGGCAATAAAATATGGGACTCCCCGACCTCGGGGCGCACGGGCTGTTGCTCCCTGGTGCCCTCCGCCGCCAGACAGTTTCGAACCTCACGCTCCACCAGCGTGTCCATCCCAGGCCATCAGTAGGACATTCGCAATCTTTCCTTGGTTTTTAGTAATCCCAGAATGGGTCGCATGAGCTAAGTCCACAAATTTCTTTCTGAGACTGCTGGGGGAATTAATGTAGTCCCACGAAACAACAACCTACTCTCAACACATAATTCATCACGCAGATGCCAAAATGGTCTGGTAAGATCAGGACCAGCCTTAACACCAGGCCAACCCTCTTGTATTAAAGACATAACCTCATTCAGTGTAGGGTGAATGGCTAACTCTTCGCACCACCTCTCTTCAGAGATGATGGCAGTGTCTAACACACACACTCATCCATTATCCACATCCATGCCATCAGCCATGAGTGTTTCTTTAGGAATAAGGCGTAATAACACGTAAGCAGCCCAATTATCAATGCCAGAAATATACTTGAGTGAAAAATTATACTCTTCTGCTAGAGGTTAAATCAAGACCTTTCTTGTTAAAAATCTCAACTAAACGGTTGTGGTCCGTGTGTACCTCAAAATCAACATCCCACAGAATTTGTTTAAATTTCTTGAAGGCCCAGAAGACAGCAGGAGACTCCCTCACCACAACAGAATACCGTTTTTTCGCATCTCTTAGGCTGCGGGATAAAAACATGACAGTTTGCATGACAGTGGGACCATTTTGTTGTAGAACTGCACCCAAACCTCTTTCACTGGCATCTATAGTAAGAATGGGTTTAATTCTGGGGTCAAAGCTCTGAAGGGAAGGGGCAGCACTCGAACTTTCTTTGATGTTGGTCAATTCTTTCTCATATAACTCCGACCAAACAAAATTAACACCCTTCCGTAAAAGACACCTCATGTTAGTGGTCAAATCTGCAAAATTCTTTACGAACTTTGCATAATACTCAACCATACCCAGACATTTAATCAATTCATCTTTGCTGGAAGGAGAACTCATGTTTTGGATAGTTGAAACCAGATCACTTTTAGGTTTAACACCATCGCCAGTTATGTTATGACCAAGATAGTTAATTGAATAAGATCTAAATTTAAATTTTTCCATTTTTATGGTAAGATTGCAATCACACAATTTTCCAAGCACCAATTTCAATTGTGCATCGAGTTCATCCACAACATTGCCAAATATGAGAACATGGTCCTGATATATGCAAACACCCATGAGATCTTTGAGAGCATTCTCCATGGCTTGTTGAAAAACAGACAAGGCTGAAACCAAGCCAAAAGTAATTCAGATTAATCTAAACATGCCAAAACGTGTTATGAACGCCTCTGCATGATTCTTCAAATTCAATCTGATGGTAAGCAGAGGTGAGATCGATGGCACTTAAAACCCTCGCTCCACCTAGCAAAACCAAAAGCTCAGTTATGTTTGGAAGAGGATATCTATCCACTATGACACTCTTAGCTAGTTGTCTCAGGTCAATACATAGACGCAAGTCCCCATTGGGCTTCCTGGCAGCGACTACAAACGCCAACCATTCGGTGCTTTCCACCTCTTCATTGATACCACCGCTCTTTAGCTTAGCAATCTCCTTCTGCATATCATCTCTTACTGATAGAAGTACATTTCTTACCTTACAGCACACAGGAACAGCATCGTTCTTTAATTTCATTTTGTGTTGATAACCTTTTAAACAACCCAATTCGTGCTTGAAGACTACAGGAAACTCTTTCCTAAGATGATGCAAAAATTCACTCTCATTAGATCTCTCCACTGTACACACTCTATCCTTAATCTGAATGGAAAGATCAGCATTAGGATCAAGAAACACACCCAAATTACCCTGATGGAGCAAACCAATGATGTTATCTCCCTTTTTAGATACATTATTTTTTCCTGATACCAGTCTATTCTTATATTCAATCAGGCAGACGAAGTAACCATGTAACTTGATTGGCTCACCTCCATAAGCCGAAGGAGTAATATCGGGCTTTAGAAGTACAACTTTGTTCTTCAATTTCGAATGATGAAATTCATTAGAAACATTAGTGATCTTTGGACCCGAATCAAACAGAACAAGTGTGGTTTCCCCTTCAACAGTAATACAGTCGAAGGGATAAGACTTTCTACTACCTGAATTCTGGACCTGTATAACAATTTGTAAGTATGGGCTGAAAATTAGTTCCGCTCGCGGAATTTGCGGATTTTCTGCAATTTCGCGATCCGCGAATCTCGCGAAATTGCAGAAAAATCCGCGAATCCGCTAGCAGGACTAATTTTCCATGAAGCACTAACAGGGTTACAGCAGCAGGTGCCCAAGTTGAAGCTAATTTCTTTGTAACCATTTACAAAAGGGTTACAAAGAAATTAACTTCAACTTGGGCACCTGCTGTAACTCTGTAAGTGCTTCCTGAGCGGCGCCTCGTTGCCTACTTGCAACTATTCTCTGACCCTGCTCTGACCCTCGAAGCAGGGTCAGAGAATAGTTACAAGTATGGCACGAGGCTCCTGTCACAAAAATTAAACCTCAATAGGAAGCACTTACAGATCTAAATGAAGCAGGTGCCCGAGTTGAAGCTCAAATTCAGTAACGTTTTAATCTGCCCAAAACATTAGCACGGTCGAGGCTGGGCAAGTGTGCTTGCCTTTAATCCCATATCTGCCGTCGAAAATTACTGTAAAACTTTGGGGAGGTCTTTGCATCCATGAGTTTCTCGAGCATGATCCCCGTGTAGTTCCTGTGGCCAGGAGGCTGCTTTCTACTCACCTGCTGCCCTGCTCGCTCTCTGACCCTTTACACAAGATTGCGAAAAGGGGGTGGTGATGAACAGAGTGTCTGAATTAAGCAGACCACTCTTACCCAGTCCAAAGATCAGGGCTTGATCCATCACAGTTATTTAGCTCACTGCCCCATCCCAGCTCAGAACCTGGCTATATGCAAATTAGTCTGTCCCTGGCCCAGTGCATCATGGGAACAGGGCAGACCAAACTACCAAGCCAATTCTTCACCAGAAAGGAGACAAGCTTCCGGGGACCGGTTTCTGGCATTTCAGCCGTCGTCGGCCCGGCTTGCTTGAATCCTGATGGAGCAGTGAGCAAGGGACTCATGTCTGAGTATACCCTGCCACACCTATAGTGGCCAAAAACGATTCCGAAAAGGGGGTGGTGATGAACAGAGTGTCTGAATTAAGCAGACCACTCTTACCCAGTCCAAAGATCAGGGCTTGATCCATCACCGTTATTTAGCTCACTGCCCCATCCCAGCTCAGAACCTGGCTATATGCAAATTAGTCTGTCCCTGGCCCAGTGCATCATGGGAACAGGGCAGACCAAACTACCAAGCCAATTCTTCACCAGAAAGGAGACAAGCTTCCAGGGACCGGTTTCTGGCATTTCAGCCATCGTCGGCCCGGCTTGCTTGAATCCTGATGGAGCAGTGAGCAAGGGACTCATGTCTGAGTATACCCTGCCACACCTATAGTGGCCAAAAACGATTCCGAAAAGGGGGTGGTGATGAACAGAGTGTCTGAATTAAGCAGACCACTCTTACCCAGTCCAAAGATCAGGGCTTGATCCATCACCGTTATTTAGCTCACTGCCCCATCCCAGCTCAGAACCTGGCTATATGCAAATTAGTCTGTCCCTGGCCCAGTGCATCATGGGAACAGGGCAGACCAAACTACCAAGCCTATTCTTCACCAGAAAGGAGACAAGCTTCCGAGGACCGGTTTCTGGCATTTCAGCCGTCGTCGGCCCGGCTTGCTTGAATCCTGATGGAGCAGTGAGCAAGGGACTCATGTCTGAGTATACCCTGCCACACCTATAGTAGCCAAAAACGATTCCGAAAAGGGGGTGGTGATGAACAGAGTGTCTGAATTAAGCAGACCACTCTTACCCAGTCCAAAGATCAGGGCTTGATCCATCACCGTTATTTAGCTCACTGCCCCATCCCAGCTTAGAACCTGGCTATATGCAAATTAGTCTGTCCCTGGCCCAGTGCATCATGGGAACAGGGCAGACCAAACTACCAAGCCAATTCTTCACCAGAAAGGAGACAAGCTTCCCGGGACCGGTTTCTGGCATTTCAGCCGTTGTCGGCCCAGCTTGCTTGAATCCTGATGGAGCAGTGAGCAAGGGACTCATGTCTGAGTATACCCTGCCACACCTATAGTGGCCACAAACGATTCCGAAAAGGGGGTGGTGATGAACAGAGTGTCTGAATTAAGCAGACCACTCTTACCCAGTCCAAAGATCAGGGCTTGATCCATCACCGTTTTTTAGCTCACTGCACCATCCCAGCTCAGAACCTGGCTATATGCAAATTAGTCTGTCCCTGGCCCAATGCATCATGGGAACAGGGCAGACCAAACTACCAAGCCAGGTTCTGAGCTGGGATGGTACAGTGAGCTAAAAAACGGTGATGGATCAAGCCCTGATCTTTGGACTGGGTAAGAGTGGTCTGCTTAATTCAGACACTCTGTTCATCACCACCCCCCTTTTCTGAATCATTTTGTCCACCATAAGCGTGGAAGGGTATACTCAGATGTGAGTCCCTTGCTCATTGCACCATCAGGATTCAAGCAAGCCGGGCCGACGACGGCTGTAATGCCAGAAACCGGTCCCCGGAAGCTTGTTTCCTTCCCAGTATAAGAATTGGCTTGGTAGTTTGGTTTGCCCTGTTCCCATCATGCACTGGGACAGGAACAGACTAATTTGCATATAGCCAGGTTCTGAGCTGGGATGGTGCAGTGAGCTAAAAAACGGTGATGGATCAAGCCCTGATCTTTGGACTGGGTAAGAGTGGTCTGCTTAATTCAGACACTCTGTTCATCACCACCCCCTTTTCTGAATCACCTTTACACAAGAGGCATGTGAACACACGCATAGCAGCCCCGCCTGTTCGGCCCCGCACCACACACTAGCGGTATCAAAAGTCTTCCCGCCCTTTCCCCACTATGATGGACTGCTTCGTCCATCATAGTGGCATCTAAGTGGATAACTATGCAGGGCAGGATTCATTCTGGCACGAGGCTCCTGTCACAAAAATTAAACCTCAACAGGAAGCACTTACAGAAGAAGCAGGTGCCCGAGTTGAGGCTCAAATTCAGTAGCCCAAAACATTTGTGAGCACGGTCGAGGCTGGGCAAGTGTGCTGCCTTTAACCCCATATCTGCCGTCGAAATTTACTGTAATACTTCGGGGAGGACTTTGCATACATGAGTTTCTCGAGCGCAATCCCCATGTAGTTCCTGTGACCAGGAGGCTGCTTTCTCCTCACCTGCTGCCCTGTTCGCTCTCTGACCCTTTACACAAGAGGCATGTGAACACGCCTAGAAGCCCCGCCCGTTTGGCCCCGCACCACACACTAGCGGTATCAAACGTTTTCCCGCCCTTTCCCAACTATGATGGACAGCTCACTCAAGGGACCTCGGCGTCTTTTGGCGCGGTGGCAAAGTTACAGGCACACATGGTCAGTGGAGACAAATTTTCTGGCCCTTTACGCAGCTGCAGTGTAGGAAAAGCAATATACATTTACCCAACGAGGTAGCACTTACTGATTAGTCAGTATAAAGTACTCCAGTTGAGTATAGTGCAATTGCAAGAAAATCCTTGAATTCGCAGATTTTTTTGCAATTTCGCGCAAATTCGCCGACCGCAGATCTGCAAAATTCGCCCATACTTAACAATTTGCCCACATTCAAAATCATTTGACCTTGCTTCAGGATTGTCATCCTCGTACACTTCTACCTTTTTGATTCTTGGTTCTGGTCTACTTCTACAAGTTATTGTAAAATGGACTTTCCTTTTGCATTTACCACATGTTTGAGCCAATGCAGGATATTTCTTATCATTAGCGAGATGGCCAGCTCTAGTACATCTGTAACATTTACAATCCACCACTCTCCCTCTAAACAACTCTTTATCAATAGGAGGCTTATCTTTTTTTTCTCAATCCACTTTTGATTCTTATCTTTAACTAATTGTACTTTGATGTCCTTTTCACACTCCTTTTTTATCACCACAATACATTTCATAGAATGTTGAATTTGCAACCGCAACCGCCAGGGATACAGTATCCCGCGACGTTCGCGCAGCGGTCAGAGGCAGATATATTATGTTGTGCTGCAGCAGCACCGTCAAGCTATTTTGAGTTGCCTCTCCACCACCCTTTTCATGGCGGTGAGCCCGCCATGAAAAGGGGGACGGTGAGGCATCTATGGGGGTCCTAATAGGGTGCCCAGCTGCCTCAGGGCCCAGGGGGTGCATACCTGGGGGCACATGTAGGTCCCCCCTGGATTTGCACCCCTAGTTCCTGCACGGTGTGGCATCTATGCCACACAATGCAGGAAGGTGCAGTCGGAGCTCAGAGAGCAGCGGGCTGCATGTTAGGCTCTTCTACGACAAAACACCTTCCTAACAAAAGAAAATGGCATTACTTTTCACAATTCAAGAAATTACTATACTTCAGCTCCCTTTCTTGCAAAATATTTTGCAACAAGTGTGCGGTTGCTTTAAGCCAAATATAACATTTTTATACCCATTCCTGTCGTGAGGTCCAAGCCATAGGCAACATTCTGTAAATTGTAGCTCTAACTACTGTGCTAATGGGCTCAATTGTGGCACCGGAGAGGTTACACATCAGTTTTTTGTATGCCTGAGTCAATGATGCTGCTTTGTTTTTCATAGAGGCTAACCCTTTCCTTGAGATACCAGTATCTGCTACACGTATCAAATAATCATTATTTTCTAAGTGCCAGCTTTGATTTTTTTTACTTTTTCCCAATTAAAACTGCTGTGGTTCTGCTTAGAATAACACTGCTTCACCTCTTTGTATTTGTTTGAATTTTATTGGAACATAGAGCCCCAATGCTCCTGTTGTAACTTAATTTGTCTAAAACTAAGATATTGCAGATTGCTAAAACGTACTGGAGAATCTAAGGATAAAAGGGCCTATCTAGAGATATATTATACAAGATCCTTGGAATAGAGTCCCCTTTTCAGCTACAGGATAATATAAAATCAGGTTATAGCAGACTGTAATTGTTTTAGTAGCCTTAATTTCACATTAAGATAAATGTTATGAAAATGAATGTATTACCTTTTTATATGTCATTTTAGGTAGAGAACATGTGTGATTAAAAATAAAAATCTAATGTCAGTGGACGAGTTACTCGAGGAATTCCTACATAGTCAGTGGAAAATAGAAAAATATTCATGAAAGATATTTTAAAAAGGTATGAAAAGAGGTGGTTCCCTAAATTACATAGTTGCAAACTGTCCTTTACTCTAACACAACGGTTAGGGTGTGTTTCCAACAGACAAAGCAGCATTTGTAACTGGATTGAAACAGATTCAAATGCGTTTTATACTTAGTATGGTTGCAGCTTAGAACTTAGATAAAAATTACCCCACAGCCAAACTAAATGCTCTCGGTGGGAGTCCAACCAAGATTACCTCTGAGCCAATCACAATGTGCCTTTCTGTCAAGGCATCTGTGGAGGGGATACCTCCTACGTTGAGGTGGCTAAATGAAAGGAAATGAGGTAAGAACTTACCTTTTATACTGTTTCCCACTTCTGTTTCTGTCTTTAACCCCATCGTCCCGGTCTCTCCTTATCTGCTTCAACTGCACCACAACGCCAAATGACTCCGCTATTGCTGGTATCTAAGGCAATTTACTCTAACATTTGTCTTACTATGAATAGTGCGTTGACAATTGCTGTAGCCTCGTGGATTTTAGCCTTCCTCTTACATGCAATTTTATAACATGTGCTAACGCGGGATTACTGGTTACTAATTATCTTACCAAATCCCAAACTATGTCGACTGAATCGTTGGTACCTCTCGTTGAGTAAAAGGTAATCTCACAATAAGTCAATCAATTTAAGAACTTACACCACTCTAAATGACCACTGACCAAATTTAAGTTTTAAAGATTTAATATAAAGTCAAAGATAACTGAAGATACAAACTTCTCAAAATGAGATTCAAAAGGTAAATTGGTATCACTATAAACATGAACTTCTTGAATAATCTAAGTCTGAAGAACAAAATAATAAGTACAAGCTCAAAAACCATAAGGGTTGTCAAAATAGATATAAGTTGCAATCTCAAAGTCATTACAGAAAAGAAAATTAAAGTTAGTCTGTCCCTGCACTATTTTAAATGACATCCCTACTTAGCAAGATCTTAACCCTCTAGGTGTCAGCCGTGGTGACTTCCTAAGAAGATCACGCACTTCTCTTTGTCTCTTCTCTAATAATGGGTCTCTCCTGATCAGCCTATCTGCCTACCCATCCGCTTCCTTAGGCTCCCAAAATCATCTGCTCTGCTCTCCTCCCGGGTCGCTTTCCCTAATACCAAATCACATTTCCAATAGAAACGCCCCTTGGGACGCCCCTCACGTGGTACATCTTTGCGCGGCAAACTCCATGATGGTACTCTTGAAGACCCTCGTTAAAGTTGACCTTGGTTCCCAGGCTTTTTCTCCAGTGCGCTGATACCCCCTGAAATTCCTGGAAACTCCTACAGGCCTGCGCAAGGCGCCACTGAACAAAGTCCCTTTCATTCGAGCTGATTAGGACCCTCGCACCTGCATACAGCTCGTCCTGCAGTGGGCCTCAAATTCCAGACTCCACCATATCTTTAGTCGTAAAACACTCTCAAAGCTCTGTGCTGGACACCTCGCGACCTCTTCTCTAACGAGCACATGACGATTTAAACGACATGACATTATCTCCTCTGGCCTACTTGATTTACATGCAGCAGGTCCCTGCACTCTTAAAACGTTAACTTGATTTAAACAGCAAACATTCTTAACTAGCATACGTTTCTAAAATAACACATCTATAAAGCATATACTTTTAACCCTAAGTTCAATAGTACATTTGGAAGAACCATGTCAACCTTATCTCACATTATTTTAGCAGCACGTTCAGGTTTGCTGTGAATTGCACTAAGGCCTACACATTATACTGGATTTTAAAGTTACATTTAATTCGGACATGATTCTTTTAACATGAGAACATGAGGTTTTCACATATATTCCAACATTTCTACATTAATCTCACACCGTTATAATTATAGTTACTCTACTTAACATTCTATACATTTCACTACTGAATATAAAACACTCTGTATATTTTCACTCCTAGATATAAAACACTCGTGTGCAAAACATGTTTAAACTAACTACGTGCTTGTAAATATGGCGTACTTATACATTTTTTTTCAAACTTGTGCTCTCTCAGTCCCCCCTTTGATGACCTTCAGGGGTCATCATCACCAAGACACCAAAAAATGTAGAACCCTTCAAAGTGAAGACAGGGCAGTACCACCTCTTTTCATACTCTCTAATGCTTTCAGGCTCTTATATTGAGTGTCCTGCATCGCTGTCAACTCTTCTTCCTGTTTCTTCATAGCTCTCTGCAACCTATTTGCTCTATAACATTGATACAAACGCACCAATCCCCACAAAGTGATTACACAAATCACTATTATGATGATGGGTTTCAGTATGTACCAAACGATACCCTTTCCTAAGTTGGCAAACCAACTTCCAACTTTACCCATTCCATGACCTACTTTTTCCCACACATTTACCTTTGCTAGGTCCTCAATTTCGTAGTGTATGGCAGTGATGTTTTGTATATACTTCTCTAAAGGTTTTGAATTGTCTGGAATGTAAGTGCAGCATTCCTGGACCTTCAAAGCCTTACAGACTCCTCCCTCTTTTGCTAGCAGAACGTCTAGAGCAAGTCGGTTCTGAAGAACCATTGCCCTAATCGATTGCATCTCACCTTCTATCAGCATCAATGATCTTGCAGTACTAGCAGATAGCCTATCTACGACTGTAGCTAACCTCCTAATTTTGATGTCATTCATTATCAATCCTAAGAAAGGGAATGCAGCACCGAGTACATCTCCAACTACTTCTGCTGCACCCAGCCCTCGCTTCCACCTAGTTGATATTTCTTTCTTAGGCGTGTCTAAATTCTCAACATGATATATTTTAGGGAAGACAACAGCCAGATAGCATGATCCGTACAAATTATCTGGTAACTTCACATAGGCATTTCTTCCACATACAAAATATACATTTGGTATTGCTTGCATCCCTTTCAAAAAGTTCTTAGAGTAATATTCCAATTGAAAGGCATGTTCACAATGGACTTGACCTACATAAAAGTTTTCATAATAAGAGTAACTCCTGTGAATGCACAGTTTTCCCCGTTTATCCTTATCCAAAGCAATTGGACCAATACTACCTTTCCTTTGATGTGCCCTTTCCTCCTTGGTCCAATCTGTTTCCCATTGTCCTGATGCCTTCAAAATCTTCTGCCTCCTGTATCTAGTATCTACCTGTGCTATAAACTTTTTCTCAACCTCTGATATTTGACAAGTCAGATTGTTTCTTCGAGCATGTGAAGTATCTAACGTTTTCCATGGAATAAACCATTTGTGTAATCTGTCTTCGCTTTTGTAGTAGTCCCATTTGTTCAAATGCTTGAAATTCGGAACCTCTGGCATGTCGAGTCGAAATTCGAGAAATAATACTCGAATCCTTCCCGTCCATAAAACATGCTCAACAATAAACTACACGTTATTCCATATGTCAAAGGGAGATGATGGTATCTGATACCCTCCTCCACTGAAGCTGGTAATTGCATACAAACGTAACAATCCTTCACTTCCATGGCATCAACATATTCATAAAGCAATTTAGCATAAGCATTTGACTTGTAATTTCCCTGTGACTCATCTGTGTGAAGCCTTTTTATTTCTGCATCTAACAACGCTTTGTCTTTCTCATTGACGTTTCCCTTCCCTTTAATAATGGTAGTTTTCGGGGTTGATACTCCCTTATCCTCCTTGACTGCGGTTTCATCCCCTTCGTGTCCCACTAAGAATGAAACAGTTACCACTAAAATTATAAGAGAAACCACTACTCCTAAAAGTGTAACAGCTATACATTTAACTATTGCGATGTCAACTGGACCTTGCAATGCTTCTAACAACAGCCGCACAAATTCTCCATTTCGAATGGGCGAACCAGAGGAGGTCATGTAACCCCTCTGAGACCACAACTGCCCGAAATCATGAACCACACCGAAACCATATTGGCTGTCCGTGTAGATGGTGACTCTTTTTCCGTTTCCTGCTATGCAGGCACGAGTTAGGGCAATAATTTCTGCTACCTGTGCGGAATGTACTCCTTCCAGGCAAGCGGCTTCCACAACTCCAGTAATGGTACAAACAGCATAAGCTGCTCTCAACCGACCAGTATCGTCTCTTAAACATGAGCCATCAACAAAATAAATTTCATCTGGGTCTGACAATGGCTCATCCACAATATCTGGTCTGGGTTTCGTGCATAGTTCAGTCACATCAAGGCAATCGTGGTCTTCACATCCTTCGCCTTCTATCACAGTGGGTAATGGCATCAAAGTAGCAGGATTCAAGACAGAGCATCTCCTAAGAGTCACGTTCTCCGCAGCAAGGATAACTTGCTCGTAGCGCGTGAGCCTACTATTGGTCAGATGCTGCGTCTTCGTCCTGGTCATTAGCAATTCAACTGAATGTGGTACATACACCACCACTGGATGTCCCATCACAATACTCTCGCTCCTTTCAATGCTGACACCCGTTGCAGCAACGGATTTGAGACATCCGGGCAACGCTGCGGCTACTGGATCTAATGTAGCCGAAAAATATGCAACTGGTCTACGGGCATTTCCGTGGGTCTGTGCCAAGACTGACAAAGCACATCCCTCTCTCTCACAGCAATAGAGTGAAAATGACTTCTCGTAATCGGGCATTCCCAGAGCCGGAGCACGACATAAATCGTCTCTCAGCTGTAAAAACGCCACTAGACATTCTTCATCCCATAGTACCGGATCACTCACCTCCTTGTGCGTCAGTTTCTGTAAGGGCTTTGCTTTCAGTGAAAAGTTAACTATTCACTGTCGGCAGTAACCCACCATTCCTAGGAACATTCTAACTTCTCTCTGTGTTGTAGGCGCATTCATTTTCATTATCGCCTCAATCCTCTCTGGTGACACCTTACGTTTTCCTTTCTCTAACCTGTGCCCTAGATACTGTACCTCTGTCAGACAATACTGCAACTTGCTCGGAGATACCTTATGTCCATTTTCAGCTAAATGATTCAGTAAGGCAATTGAATCTGCTTTACAAGCTTCCTCTGTTTCTGACGCAACAAGTAGGTCATCTATGTACTGTACCAGAACCGAATTCTGTGGCAGTACTAGATTCTCAAGATTCTTTTTCAGCAACTGATTAAAGATGGATGGGCTATCTGTGAATCCTTGTGGGATTCGACACCATGTTAAAACGCGATCTTCCATTTTAAAAGCAAAAAGATACCTGCTCTCTTCATCCAATGGGATTGAAAAGAAAGCCTGACAAAGATCTATCACTGTGAACCATTCTGCTTGACATGGTATTTGAAACAGTATCACTGATGGATTCGGTACCACGGGACAACATGAAACGACTATGTTGTTAATTTTTCGTAAATCCTGCACTATCCTGAATTTCCCGCTAGGTTTCTGCAAACCCATAATCGGGGAGTTACAAGGACTGCCCACGATTTCTTTCAGTATTCCCTGTTGAATCATTGACTCGATCACAGGCTTTATTCCTGCAATCGTTTCCTGGGACAACTTGTATTGAGGCGTTCTTGGAAACTCAACATTTGGTTTTACCAGAATTTTTACCGGCTCTACCCCCTTAATCAATCCTATTTCTTCTCCTGTGAAATCCCATACCTCTGACGCCACTGCATCTCTTAAATCTTGGGGAAGATCTTCTATTGTCAGAGTAGGATATAGTTCTACACAAGATTTTGAATTGGCCACCTTAAAAGTAGCATCTTCGTCGGTAGTCTGTACCTCCACTCCTTGCGGGGTGCAGTATATGGTGCAGTTCAATTTGCACAACAAATCCCTTCCCAACAGACATACCGGACTTGAGTCACAAACCACAAACTGATGTTCGTTCATGTGGTTTCCAATTTTCACAGACACTGGTTCTGTCAAAGGACTAGTCATTCTTTTATTTGCGACTCCTACCACCTGAATTGTTTCCCCTGACATTGGCAAGTCTGGAACCACCGCTGATCTCAGAGTCGAACGAGTAGCCCCAGTGTCCACTAAGAACGTAGTGGGACACCCTGCCACTTCTGCCTCAACAAATGGCCCTCTCTGATCCACTTCTAGAACTGCCCCAAGGGTACAGTCCTCTTCACTGCTCACCCGTTGTCCTGTCAATGGATATTTGATATTTGATATTTGTGGGTATTTGTAAAGCGCGAGCGTTCGCTCCCAGGGGAGCATCATGGCGCTGGGCGAGTTACGGAGGAATAACTGAGATAAGTGGTGAATAAAAGATGGAACTAGATGGCAGCCAAGACAGAGGAGTCTGAGAGTTTGTAGACCCATGTCTTAAGGAGTTTCCTGAAGTTGTTCTCATTATTGATGACTCTGAGGTCAATGGGTAAGGTGTTCCAGGCTTTAGCTGCCAGAACATTAAAGGATTTTCCTCCTCTGGTCTTATATTTAAATCTGGGGATTTGGACAAGGTTAGTCCCAGAAGATCTCAGGCAGCGCGAAGGATTGTAGCGCTTGAAGCGGTTTACAAAATAGCGGGGTCCTGTATTTTGCATGGTCTTATAGACTGTGAGAAGCAGTTTGAAAAAGATTCTTTTGTGCAGTGGCATCCAATGAAGTGAATTCAGGGCTGCAGATGCAGATGACCTTCTGGGGAGTTGTAGGACCAGTCGAGCTGCAGCATGTTGTAGACTCTGCAGCTTCCTGAGGGTAGATTTTTTCACCCCAGCCATAAGGCCGTTGCAGTAGTCAAGTCGGGAGAGTAGAAGAGCTACCGCGACTGACTTTCTGGCTGCAATTGGGAGGAAATCAAAGAATTTCCTCAGGGATTTTATTAGTCCAAAACATCGACCGGCAGTGATCTTGACGTGGTCGTCAAAAGTAAGGGAGGAATCAAATTGTACGCCCAGATTTCTGGCTGCTGTAACTGCACTAGGAGGAGCCTCGGAGCCTGTGGGCCACCAATCTTTAGGGGAGAAAGAGATATTCTTGCCTATTGGAATGATCTCTGTCTTTGCGCTATTGCATCTAAGATGGTTAGTGTTTAGCCATACAAAGACATCGGATAGGCAGTTTTTAAAGCGAAGCTCTGCGTCCGTACGCTGTTTGTCGATGGTGACGACCAATTGTGTGTCGTCAGCGTAGGACGTAACCAGGATACCATGCGACTCTATCACAGCTAAGAGGGGTGCCATGTAGATATTAAAAAATAGGGGGCTCAATATGGACCCCTGGGGCACTCCAGATGTAATTGACTTTTCGCTGGAAAGATATGGTCCAAGTGCTACAGTCTGGGACCTGTTTGATAGGAATGATGAAATCCAAGCCAGGGCTAAGTCTGTCACACCGATCTCTCGCATTCGATTGATTAGAATAGCGTGCGAGATGGTATCGAATGCCGCTGTGAGATCCAACAGGATGAGGACAGCTTGCTTGCCCTCATCCTGTAGGAATTTAATGGAGTCGGTAAGCTCGATCAAAGCTGTTTCTGTCGAGTGACCGGAGCGGAAGCCCGATTGCTGTGGATGCAGGATGTTATGGGCTTCCGTGAAGGTTTTAAGTTCCTCGTGCACTAAGTGCTCCGTGACTGCCTAGGAAAGGAAGTAGGGAGATAGGCCGCATATTAGTCAGGTCTGTGGGTGGTTTATTCTGTTTTTTTAACAGGGGTTTGACAGTGGCCTTCTTCCATTTGGCAGGTACAATTCCAGATGCAAGGGATTCATTAATGATTCCATTGATGTGGGGATTGACTGTATCAATCAGGTGATGAAGGATGATAGGAGGACAGGAGTCCGTAGGTGCTCCTGATTTACAGGCGCGGATTGCCTTGCTTGTCTGTTCCAAGGATACTGGTTTAAAACTGGAGAGAGGAAGGTGATTGACTGGGACTTGTGTGGTGGTCGTCGGGGGTAGAGGAAAGTCTTTCTGGATGTTGACAATTTTGTCAACGAAGTAGTCCGCAATTTGGTTGCAGAGACTCTCTGACGGAGGTATGTCAACGATAAGAGCTTTTGGGTGGGTGAAGGACTTGACTATAGTGAAGATTGTTTTTTGATTTTGGTGCGCTTCCATTATGAGATTAGTAAAATAGTCCTTTTTAGCTGCTTTGATGTCAGAGAGATATACTTTTCTCTGTTGAACATAGCGAGTTTTGGAGTTCGTGTCATATGTTTGTCTCCAGTGTCTTTCAAGTCTCCGGCATTGGAGGTGGCTATCTGCCAGGGTCTTAGTGTACCATGGGGCATTGGTTTTTTTTTTCTTGGGTCCCTTTCCTTGGTTGTTTTTGGGTTCAGAGTTAACCGCAACTATTTGGTGCATCCAGGTGTGGAAGTTACATGAGTCAGCTTCGACATCTCCAGTTAGTGCGGGGGGTAGGGGCAACGGTTTTGACTCAAGCTGTATACGTTCTGCCACCTTCTTCCAGTTGACTGTATAAGTGGCTTGGGTGTGTCTGGGGTTAGATGGGGGAACAGTAGGTGTCGTGATGTCAAAGGGGATAAAAAAATGATCGGTCCAAATTAAGGGCAGTGGAAGGGAGGTGGAAAGGGTAGGGATATTAGAACAGATGCCGTCAATGGTATGACCAGCACTATGGGTGGCCATATTAATAAGTTGGGGGAGGCTGAAGATGTTCAGGGACTGTAAAAAGGAAATGACGTGGGGGTCGGTGAATGATTCCATGTGTAGATTCATATCGCCAAGGAGCATGAAATTAGAATATTGTAACATAAGTGCGCCTAAGGCCTCGTCCAGAGAGTTGAGGAAAGAGGAGGGATTACCCGGAGGACGATAGAGAAGTCCGGCCGAGAGAGAGAACGATGGAGTAATTTTAATTGAGAAACCCAGACTTTCAACGTCTTTAAGATGGTATAGGTCGAATGAGTGGCAAGGAAATATATCCTTGATTATTAATGCTATCCCACCACCTCGACCTGAGGGTCTGTCCCTTCTAAGAATAGTGTAACCTGGGGGGAGGGCAATGGCCAGGTCAGGGTTGGAAGAATCGTTAAGCCAACTTTCCGTAATAAACAAGGCATCCAGCTCTTGGTTTAGTATTAGGTCGTGTACATCTTGGCAATGGCAGGCTAAGGACCTGGCATTAACCAGACCTCCCTTGAAGAGGGTGGGGCGAGTCTTTGGAGGGGCGTGCATATCGTCGACGCCATTTGTGGGTATCAAAGGTGTCCATTTACAGCAAGGACATAACAGAGAGCTGGAGGAGGGGTCAATATGGGGGCAGACATGACCATGGGGGGCGGGTGGAGGGCGTAGGGACAATAAATGATTGTTGTCATACCTGATGACAGGCTTTGGACCGACAGCGTGCCCTGCGCCCAGCGCGATCCGGTCGCGGACGGGCGCAGACGGGCTTGGCTTAGGCGCGGCTTCGGCGCGCATCCGGCGCGCCCGCTGCGCCAGCCCGCTGCGCCGTCTGGCCGGATTGCACATGATATAGGGAGAAAAGGGGGCGGGAGTATAGCGCGACTAGAGCGCTCTCCCTGCCTCCCTCAAGATGGCGCCCACCGTCGCCGGTGTTAGAACAAAGCGGGAATGGCGGAAAAGTAGAGATTTTAGAGTGGTAGCGGTGTCAGTGTGCCTACTAAAATATTTCCCCTTAGCTACAAGCAAGTCCCCCAAATTAAGGAAAAATAAAAGACTAAAAAACAATTGAGTTTAAGATTTGCACAAAGCGTATTTCAAAGTTTCCACGTTAGTTAATAATTCACCACAGTTTCCAGGAATAAAAAGTAGCTCGCAGCCCCAGTTGCCTCGCTGGGGAGAGCTACTGTAGGGCACCGAGCGCGAGGAGAAGTCTGGTTAAATATTCCAGGGGGGCGGGATCAATGTAATAACACTTTTCTTCCTCGACAAACAGAGGCATTTGTTTAAAGACCTTTCCCCCAGCTGCTATCTTCGGTGGCTGTGGGAATTGGGCCCGTGGAGCCGAAGTCCCCCCTTTGGCCACCTTGCCTCCTGGAACTGTCACCTTTTGCACTGGGACTTCTTGGACCTGCTCTTCTACTTCTAGCTCTCCATTTTCAGGGTTAAAGGGACACTCGCGTCGCCAATGCCCCACCTGGTGACACTGATGACACTTTGTCGTTTTCTTTAAAGTGGCAAAGTCTATCCTAGGTCTCTGCCCTTCCTCATTGTCCTTATTCTGACCGTTTGGCTTTCGTCCCATCCCCTGTTTCTGCTGGCCTCCCTTCCCAGCGGACTGCATTTGCACCACCATCAATTTCTCCTTTAGATTCTTGGCTTTAGAATCTATCTCGTCACTGCAGTACCTCGCATAACGTAAAATCTCATCTAGTGGTTTGTTCTGCCAACAGATTAAATGTTGCTGTATCATCAAACAAATATCAGGTCTCAACCCCAAGACAAACTTTGACACAAACTGCCCTATATCTTTGGGATCCATTACATCTAGTCCACTGTATTGCTTGAATGTTTTCAATAACCTTTCATAAAACTCGTGAACTGTCTCCTTGGGTTCCTGCCTTGTTCGGTCTATTTTTACCCAATCTATGTCCTGTGGTGGTACCTTATCTTTCAGCCATGCTATTACCCTCTCATACTTTTGCATGACAATCTCGGACGGTCCATTAGTCCGAAGATCCCTCACTGGTTCAGTATTTGGCCATTCAACACTAGTCTTACAAGGGGTCCACAGATCAGATGGGACCACGATGTCAAACAACGTGTTCAAATCAATCCACAATACCTTCGAAATTTTAACAAACCTCTCTACCTGCTTATACCACTCTACTGGATTGTCCCGCAACTTCGGAAATGAGTTGGTGAATGCAGCTAAGTCTCCTCTACTCCAGGGCACATGTACATAATTTCCATTTGATATTTCTCGCAAAGGGAATGCCTCCATATGCATTACCCTTCCCTCTGGGGTCATCACATTTGTACTTCGTCTAACCGTGCCCTTTTTCGACCACCTTTCTTCCCATTTATCCAGTTCCCTCCACACTCTTATCCCTGATACCAGCTCTCTTATGTGTGTTTTTAATCCAGTAGTTCTCTTCTCATCTAGATCCTGGTCTGCGTACTGTAATCTGTGGTTACTCTGTAATGCCCTTGTCCTAGACAAATCCACGGCATATCTATCTGCCAAATCAGTCAGTTTCTCATGAAACGCTCTAGCTTTCCTAGTAATATCCTTTGCCATGAACAATAACTCATCCTGTTCATACAATTCTATCCTTTCCAGAGGCATTGTTCCATCTATTATCTCATCAACATCTGATTTTAAACTAGTAACATCAAGCCTTTTTGCCTTAATTTCAGCTTTTAAGACACTCAATTTAGCTCCTCCATCCGCATCTCTCCCATCCCAGCTCCGAGATCTACGTTTAGGTATTGGTGAATTATAGGGAGTCCTCCCCTGTTCCCATCTCTCTAGGTCCCATGCCTTTCCATCTTCTCGGGGTGGGTGGTGAAACACTCCTTCATGCCTCCTAGCCTCTCTCTCCCCATCCTGGCTAGTTTCACGGGATGCAGGGTAAGATGTTCCATTACTCCCTCTTTCCTCCCTACTTCCCTGTGATTCCTGATTATTCGAGGCGTGGCGGGACCTATCGCTGTTCTCCTTTCTCCAATGTTGAACGTCTTCCCCGAGTGTATGATGAAGGCACCTAAACCTATTCTGAAAAGCCCGTACCGCCTCATCTCCTCCTTTCCCCCAGAGACGGGACATTTCCTCACATTCTACAATCCTAGTATTTTGTTCCGGCTGTTCTCTCTGATTTGTAGGACATGCATCCCCTCTATTCTCTTGACTTTGGCCTTCCCGGCCCTGACTGCTTTCGCTGGCCCCACAATGAGATACAGTCCCGTTACCCCTGCTTTCCCACTCTGGTTCCGTTCTTGTCCTGTTACTCGGAGATACTATGGACCCATCCCATTCCCTCCAATCAGCTCTTAACTCTGAATAGGATCTTGGCCGTGGTCCCCTTAGATCCATTGGTCCTCTCGGACCTCCCTGTTCTGAATTGGGACCGACAGTTGTGTCTAATGGGGTGTTCCATGTTACCGAACCTGGCAATTGTTTCCATGCATTTGTCACATTATTCCTCCTTTCCATCTCAATCCTTTCCCTATCCAATTGCCTTTGTTGTTCCCCTCTATCTCTCTCAGAATTATAGATCGAAACTATGGGTCCTATGGTAACAGGCACTTGAAGAGCGTCTGGTAATCCCACAGACTCAGCCCTTTCGGTGGTTGGCGTTTTCTGAACCACAAACCTTCCCACTACACTCTGTACAGTGTTGTTTGGAGGTGTTTCTCCACTTTTGATAGGTGTCCATTCCGATATAGGGAGTGGTGTATATCCCTCTATGTCATTTCCATCTTCCCTTGCGAGCCCTCTATCTTCTATTAACCCCACTCTCGGAGGTGGTCTATCCATTAACAATCTGTTTATCAGATTGTCCTCCGACTCGCTTTCCTCGTCTTCTTCCATGAGGTTTCCTCCTCCTGACACCTCCCTCATCGGATACATTTTCTCCACCTCAATAGTCTGTACCCTCCAACGCTTTTCCTCCTCATCCCATTTGGAATCTCGCACTGCCCTTACCGATCGCGTCAGTCTTTGTTGACGCCTGTTCAAATTTCGGTCGTGTGCAGCCTTAATCCATGCATTAAGAGCCTCAAACTGTGTTGGTCTGGGCGAGGGTTTCAATGAGGACATGGTTGCTTTTAGCCGATGTAACACCTCTAATTTAAACGTCCCGTACCTCGGGAACTGCATTTCCTCATTCCCTTCCGTAAGCTTATTCCAAGCCCCAATCCACAATATGGTATGCAGCCCCACATTCGTTGCCATATAATGAGCTGGCGTACCCTCCGGCGGAGCCTCCTCCCCGTAATAATGTTCACTTCGTTTACGTTTAAAAATCCCTTTCAAACACTTAAAACACTTCATGATTTCTCTTTTCTCCGCGTTTATTTACTTCCTGATGACAATCCACCAATCTCAGCGCCGTTCTCACTAACTGGCCTATCCGTACGCGACTTTCCTCCGACGTCACTCTAGTCGCCCAACCAGAGCGCGGCTCTAGCTAACGTCACACCAACCGCTCAATCACAGCGCGGCTCTAGCCGACGTCACCCGTCCCCCTTCGCAGCAGTTCCCCTCCTTTCTCAGCTCGTCTCCTCGGTCATGCACGCGTCCCATTCATACTCTGAAAAATGATTACTTCCGTCCAAGCGATCACCTTTCTTTGACTGTACGCCCACAGTCTTTCTGTAGTTGTCACCTTAACTTGGCGAAATGTCTTTCCGTTTACTTCCAGACAATCGCCTTCTCCGATAGGTTACTCACACACAGTAACTTTCGACCAGCGTCCGTTACTCATACACTCACTCTTACACTCCCCCTATCTTGGATCCACGGCGGTCAATGGTACCTCGTGACCTCCGTACTATGGTCGACAACTACCCTGGATGTTCGATACACCCAAAACCACTTAAGCTCTGGCCTGAACTTAAGATTTCACCAGTTCACCCGTTTACCAGGTTACCAGCTTACCAGGTTGCGCGCGCTCACAACCTTCTCTCATTCTCACTACAGGCATTCAACTCCGCAAGACATTACAATACAAATACAACACAAAACACCGCAATCTGTTCACGCATGACCCTTTTTATACTCACTCTCCGATACTGCTGCTTTTCTCGCACCGTCTGCACCTTTCGGCACACGATTCTTCCGCTGCTCGTCTCTCGACGTCTCGGGCCTTGGGGTAAACTAACCTCTCTAGATTACCTTCCTCAAGAAGATAACCATCCTCACTCTGCTACCAACTGCTAACGCGGGATTACTGGTTACTAATTATCTTACCAAATCCCAAACTATGTCGACTGAATCGTTGGTACCTGTCGTTGAGTAAAAGGTAATCTCACAATAAGTCAATCAATTTAAGAACTTACACCACTCTAAATGACCACTGACCAAATTTAAGTTTTAAAGATTTAATATAAAGTCAAAGATAACTGAAGGTACAAACTTCTCAAAATGAGATTCAAAAGGTAAATTGGTATCACTATAAACATGAACTTCTTGAATAATCTAAGTCTGAAGAACAAAATAATAAGTACAAGCTCAAAAACCATAAGGGTTGTCAAAATAGATATAAGTTGCAATCTCAAAGTCATTACAGAAAAGAAAATTAAAGTTAGTCTGTCCCTGCACTATTTTAAATGACATCCCTACTTAGCAAGATCTTAACCCTCTAGGTGTCAGCCGTGGTGACTTCCTAAGAAGATCACGCACTTCTCTTTGTCTCTTCTCTAATAATGGGTCTCTCCTGATCAGCCTATCTGCCTACCCATCCGCTTCCTTAGGCTCTCAAAA
The DNA here is from genome assembly GCF_964261635.1 of Lissotriton helveticus. Classification (NCBI taxonomy): domain Eukaryota; kingdom Metazoa; phylum Chordata; class Amphibia; order Caudata; family Salamandridae; genus Lissotriton; species Lissotriton helveticus. Next base: position 611,855,439 of record NC_136071.1, on the reverse strand, counting down.
TCATCTGCTCTGCTCTCCTCCCGGGTCGCTTTCCCTAATACCAAATCACATTTCCAATAGAAACGCCCCTTGGGACGCCCCTCACGTGGTACATCTTTGCGCGGCAAACTCCATGATGGTACTCTTGAAGACCCTCGTTAAAGTTGACCTTGGTTCCCAGGCTTCTTCTCCAGTGCGCTGATACCCCCTGAAATTCCTGGAAACTCCTACAGGCCTGCGCAAGGCGCCACTGAACAAAGTCCCTTTCATTCGAGCTGATTAGGACCCTCGCACCTGCATACAGCTCGTCCTGCAGTGGGCCTCAAATTCCAGACTCCACCATATCTTTAGTCGTAAAACACTCTCAAAGCTCTGTGCTGGACACCTCGCGACCTCTTCTCTAACGAGCACATGACGATTTAAACGACATGACATTATCTCCTCTGGCCTACTTGATTTACATGCAGCAGGTCCCTGCACTCTTAAAACGTTAACTTGATTTAAACAGCAAACATTCTTAACTAGCATACGTTTCTAAAATAACACATCTATAAAGCATATACTTTTAACCCTAAGTTCAATAGTACATTTGGAAGAACCATGTCAACCTTATCTCACATTATTTTAGCAGCACGTTCAGGTTTGCTGTGAATTGCACTAAGGCCTACACATTATACTGGATTTTAAAGTTACATTTAATTCGGACATGATTCTTTTAACATGAGAACATGCGGTTTTCACATATATTCCAACATTTCTACATTAATCTCACACCGTTATAATTATAGTTACTCTACTTAACATTCTATACATTTCACTACTGAATATAAAACACTCTGTATATTTTCACTCCTAGATATAAAACACTCGTGTGCAAAACATGTTTAAACTAACTACGTGCTTGTAAATATGGCGTACTTATACATTTTTTTTCAAACTTGTGCTCTCTCACATGTAAGGCAGTAGGATATATTTTACAACCTCACAAGGAAAAATGCACACGCATTTATTGACAATGAAAAACCAATATTGTTGTTGTGGAAGATGTGGGTGTAGTGCTTTTTGTGCCTGTGGGTGTGCATTCAATAACGTGTGTATGTTGTATGTGTGGCATGCAATGTGTATCAAGAAGGTCTATTACACATTACCTAAATATCTATTTTGGAGCAAAGACAACATATATGTGTTTTGACACATTGATGGGTAGCACTTAGCAGTGTCTACTACACTACAGGAATCTGGTGCTAGGACAACACCAGCACAACGGGAACATCTAAATAGACTCAGCACAATACTTCTGGCCTGATGATGACAGAACTGTTAGCCAACAGCTGGGGCAGCTCTGCCATTAGGGCGGAGGAGTGTCGCTCCACTGCTTTCTCTCAGTGCGAGAAGTAGAAACATAAAAGGGTAAAACTACAATTTTATGTTTCTGCTTCTCACATTGTGAGAAAGCAGAACGGTTTGGTTGGGGGCGGGTGGGAGGGCGGGTCTGCTGGAGTCCAGAGGAGGAGTGGCTTGCCCACTCTGAGGGCGCTGACTCTTTAGTCGCCCCAGGGCCGACCAAGCCAGTCATACGCACTCTGCATTTTCTCCATGTGGGCTGTGGGCTGCATGCCACCTACATGGAGAAAATGCCCTCCCCATAGACGCCTATGTGGTCAGCTTCCCAGCCAATCACAACGCTGCCATTTCAGCATTGTGATTGGCTTTGGGGATGGGAGGGAGGCTGCCTGCTCTGCCTGCTTCCTGCTCCAGAAAAACGCAGGACCAGGCCGGGAGCTGAGGCAGCGCGGGACCCGGGAAGGTAAGTTTATTATTATTATTTTTTAATTAACCCCCGCGCATGAACTCCCACGCGACCCCCACACCCGCAATTCATGCCGGCCGCGATTGCTCAGCAGGGGAGTCTGCAGCGGTGTTTCAGTAGAACACATCTAAATACAGCAGGTAGGATACTTGCAACTCGATGGAGTACTTGAAACTACCGCCACAGATTACGGCCAAGATATAAATCAGACCATAAATTTACTTTGGGCTTATCTTCTTGCAGCAAAAGATTATTATTGGAAATTTGGACTCTTAGGAAACTTTTAAAGCTAGGTCTGTGTTACAGTGACTGATGCTGGCTTTTATGTCACCATGCTAGTGTCCTGAGACCTGATTCACAAAGGGCCTCTAAACTTGTGGTGGAGGACCTGAAGTCATGGGGTAGTCTACGCACTTGGGGCAGAATCTCTGCAATGAGAATTTTTATTGCGATTCTGTCCCGAGTGCAGAGGCCCTTCGTGAATCAGGCTCATGGTTTAGGAGTGCAAGAAGTTAGTTCACTTTTAGAACAACAATATTGGATGGCCTTTCATAATTTTTTCCAAACTCAGGTGACAATTTTCAAACAAATAATAATCCTAGGTTGTGATGATGGAATGTAACTCAGAAACAATTTGTATGGGAAACAATAATGATTGCAATGAGAAACAAATTAATAATATGGAATTGTTAGACCTGGAATCTTTTGCCGTGTTTCTCCTGCCTTTTTGCTTTCTGACCTCTTTGGTGGTATGCTGGACTTCGTTTTTGCTTGTTTAGTGTCCCTGCACACTTTTTCACTGCTATTCAGTGCAAGTGCTCCTACTGTAAATTGTGTTATGACTGGTTTTCCATGGTTGGCCTATTTGATTTACTGGTAAGTCCCTAGTACAGTGCACTGTGTGTGCCCAGCGCCTGTACATCAAATGCTACTACTGGGCCTGCAGCACTGGTTGCGCCACCCACACAAGTAGCCTTTCAAAGGTGTTTCAGACCTGCCATTGCAGTGTTTGCATGTAGGTTTAAATGCCATGTCGACTGGCAAGTGCACACACTTTTGAAGAAATTGAAATATTCATTCTCAGGGGTACTTGATAATAAAGAACTTGGCACAGAAGCTGAAATATGAAAATACATCTTTATTAAACTTAATTAAGGGAGGCTACGCCACAGAGAAGCCGTAGCAACTGAATGAGGCAGTCTAAAGAGTACAGAACACAGAGGCCTTTTATAGGCTTAGGGTTACAAACTCATTTCAAAAAGGGGGTGGTGATGGACAGAGTATCTGAGTTAATCAGAACACTCCTACCCAGTCAACAGATCAGGGCTTGATCCATCACCGTTTTTTAGCTCACTGCACCATCCCAGTTCAGAACCTGGCTACATGCAAATTAGTCTGTCCCTGGCCCAGTGCATCATGGGAACAGGGCAGACCAAACTACCAAGCCAATTCTTTACTGGAAAGGAAACAAGCTTCCGGGGACCGGTTTCTGGCATTACAGCCGTCTTCGGCCCGGCTTGCTTGAATCCTGATGGTGCAGTGAGCAAGGGACTCATGTCTGAGCATACCCTTCCACACTTATGGTGGCCAAAATAATTTCAAAAAGGGGGTGGTGATGGACAGAGTATCTGAAATATGAAAATACATCTTTATTAAACTTAATTAAGTGAGACTACGTCACACAGAAGCCTTTAGCAACTGAATGAGGCAGTCTAAAGAGTACAAAACACAGAGGCCTTTTATATGCTTAGGGTTACAAACTCAGCATAAAAGAAAGGGGCAGTCCTAGCTTTTGCAAGCATGCAAAATACCTAATATGGTCATACAAGATCTGCCAAATATTAGCGAATAGGCAAACGTTAAAAACAAGGCATCATGTAACCAGAACATCCCCCTTGAGTCGTGCTCTTGCCCAACCCGATAAGTCAATCTATGACAGCACCTATAGGTCAATCAGTAATGGCAGAACATGTTTGCGTGCTTCAAAGGAAAAGGTTGTGGAATAGGAAAACACAGGGAGAGAATAGCGAAGGCCAAAAGATAAGATACAGCACGAGAAGAATGCTAAAGGCTAACAGATAGTTAATACAGGGATTAGGTGGTCCAGACAAGAATTAGTTAAGCCAGCTGGTGTCTGAGATGAGTTTCAAAACAAGGACAGAGGGAGTTTTCAATACGTTGCAGTCCAAGGGGCAAAAACACTGCGTGAATCATGCAGCCTGTGTAAAGGCAACATAAAATGATGACAAATGTAAAATGGAGTCAAAATTAAGGAACCTCACTTTCCAGGCCCCAACCTCCCCTCCTACTACATGTAAGGCACCTCTAAGGTAGACCCAAGGTGCCCCAATGGGCAGGATGTAGTGTATGTGAAAGGCAGGACAGTAGTTGTGAATTTTACATGTCCTGATAGTGAAATACAGCCAATTGCATTTTTCACTATTGAAAGGCTGTCTTTCCCATAGGTCATCATTGGAGCTACCTTGTATCATTTTACAAGTGCAATTTTAATTGGGAAAAGATAGAGAAATGGAGTTTAGGCTCCCTGAGCTCAGAATTTATGAACACATATTTTAGTAAATATGGTTTTTAAATTGTGTGTTTGAAAATGCCACTTTTAGAATGTTGGTATTTTCTTGTTTAACCATCCTGTGCTCTTCTGCCTGTTTGTGTAGTCACTGTCTTGTTTTGGAGTGACAGGAGCTGGGGATGTGCATTCACTCTAGACAGTCACAAGGGGGGTTGAGGTGTGTCCTGCCTTTCCTGGGTGACTCATAGCCAGGCTGAATAGACCTTGTTGCATTTAGAGTGGTGGGAGGAGTTTTCACTAGCGCCGAATAGGCTGTGGCTGCTCTGCACAATGCTGTCTCCACCTACTGTGGTGAAGCTGGACTAGAGAGGACATAACTGGTCTCTACTGAGCAAGCAAGACTTACTGCCTAAAACTTCAAAGGGAAAATTATTTTAAAAGATTGGGGCCTTGACCCCAGGACCTTTAGAACACTTTTGGACTGAGGACCCTGACAAGAAGAAGAGCTGCTAGGAAGAGTACTACCCCGTTACTGGTTTTTGTTTTGTTGGGTTGGCCTGCAGTTGCTGCTTCTGTCTTGGGCAGTGAAAGGACTGGACTTTCTTTAAATCCTACTGTTAAAGTTTCTCCAAGGGCTTGAAGTAGAGCTTGCCTCCTGTTGAAAATCTCAGGCCCACCAAGGACTTCACCTTCCTCTTGGTACTCACATCTACAATTGCATGTTTTTGCTGCCAGTGAGGAAAAAGCAACCCGATGCTGTCAACGATGCCGCTTCTGGCTCTGTGACCTGCTGGCACTGCCCGCTTCACATGCAAATCTGGTCTCACCGACGATGCCGTCAAAGCCACGAATGAAGCTATCGACTTCAAGTGACCTGTTGGCACCACAGAGAGCACTGCCCCCCTGGTCTCACCAACGATACCACCCGATGCCGCCACCGAGCCGCTGCTTGCGCCGTGACCTCACTTCACATCACCACCCTGTTATCCCTGATTTTTTTTTTTTTTTTTTTTTTGAAACATATTTTTATTGCAGAGTTAGAAACCACAGGATACAAACAATCAACCCGTGCCCCCGCGACACCCCACTGTCCAATAATAAATCCAAACTGTACACAGCCATTCAGCCCGCATCCCGGAGGCCGGGCGGCATGTTGATCCAAGCAATAGGAGAAAATCACAGTGCAAGTCCCACAGGGACCATGGTCGAAAAGCCATCGTACGTATCTGCTTTTTACCCCCCCCCCCACAACAAAATCTCCGTCAGCCATCCCAAAACTAATGCAGTAACTTCCCGCGCTTCGGGGCTCCCCCTAAGCGCCCCCGCCCCAACTCGCCTGGCCGCTCCCCCAGCCCTCCCCCACTGCCACAGCGCGCAACCTCCCTAATAGAGCCTAGGCACCCAGGCTAGCCACCCCCTAATGGCTTCCGTCCCACCCCAAATCCCATAAACCAGTCCCCCCCAAGGCCCCCCCCCCCTGGCAACTGCTAGGAGTACCCCTCGCCCTGTCGAGTTGGATGGATCTACCACAGCGCGGAAATTAGCTCTTCTGTGTGCGCCCCGTGGTGTCCACCGGCTCAGTTCTCTCCATCCCCGTCATCCACCATAGAGTCACGCAAGGCCTGCGCCACCTGCTCCCATGCACGCGCCGCATCCAGAACCCTCTCATTCCCCAACTTAACAGCCTGTTTCATCCGGAGCACACTCTCGCAAGCAGACCACCGCAGCAATTCATTCCTCCACCTACGCAGCGAGGGCCCCCCCCTGGACTTCCAGTGCCACGATATCTCCCTCTGCGCTAGTATCAGACCCAGGTCAATAAATTTGCTCGTCACCTTGGTGCGTTTGGTGTGCGGGAACCAGAGCAACAGGCACGCCGCCATATCAAAGTCCACCTCCCTGGCAGACACTTCATTCAGGAGTTCCCCTACCTCCGCCCAGTAGGTCCCCAATTGCGGGCACCCCCAAAACAAATGATCCATGTCCGCACCCAAAGACGAACACCGTGGGCATCGGGCATCCGGCACCCGGAAGTACCGCTGTAATTTCTCCGGGGTTAAATAGGCCCTATGAAGCACATAGAAATGCACTTGTTGAAAGCGCGCATTTCTCGTGCCCTTCCACGTACGCCGCAGGATGTGTCCCCACGCCGTATCCGGTATGGGGCGGCCCACACTCTCCTCCCATTTAGACTTGAGCCCCAGGAGCGGCTCCAGACCCTCATGCAGCATCCTATTATGGAGGCACGTCACAGCCTTAACCGTACCAGCTGCCATCACCACATATTGGCACGCCATAGTCGTCGTTGGTTCTACGAGCCCCCCTTTCCAGTGCTTCTGTACGGCAGCCACCACTGCCGCGTGTAGGAGGAACCCCCCGTCAGGCAGCCCAAACTGGTCCCGGAGCACCTCAAACGGTGCCAACGCCCCATCTATGTACAGGTCGCCCACCACCTGCAATCCCATCTCTTCCCAAGCCAGCAACGGGGACCAATCACCCCCGTGCGGCAAGGCCGTCAGCATGCCGATCGGAATCTCCGGTGCATAAGGCCGCGAAGCCCTCGCTCTCCGAAGGCTCCTCTGCCAACACAAACGGAGCGTCCTTTCCTCCACGGTGAGGGCCCGCAACTCAAGCCTCTGCTGCATGATAATATAGGACAACACATGGCGTTGCATCCCCCGATCCCGGTCCTCCTCCGGACCCCTGAACACCCTAGCCACGTTCTGTGTTAGAACCTGCAGCTGTGCCACTAGTTAATACAGCTCAAAGTCAGGCACAGCCATACCCACTTCCATCTTCGGGCGGAGGAGCGTGGTCAGGGCCACTCTACGGCGGCCATGCCCCCACAGAAAGCCAATAATCATCGACCTCAGGTCTCTGAAGACCCCTTGGGGAATCCATATGGGCAGCGTCCGGAAATAATAGAGAAAGCGGGGGAGTGCCACCATCTTCAGAAGGGCAATCCTGCCTAGAACCGTCAGCGGGAGGGTCGACCAGAAAGACAAGCTGCCCCGCAGTGCCCGGACACAACGACCAATGTTGCCCTCCAATAGGTCTGCGGTAGCGTGGTAAATGCGAACACCCAGATAGGTGAAACAAGATGGTTCCCACACCACGTCCAAGTCTCCGTCAGGAGCAGGTGAACCCGCTCGCAGCGGGAACACACAAGTCTTCGCCCAATTGACCTTAAGGCCCGACAGCCGGCCGAACTCCGACAGCAGCTCCATAGCACCGGCCAGCGCCCGGGAGGTGTCAGCCAGGTACAGGAGCAAGTCATCCGCATAAAGCGATATATAATGCCACTGCTCGCCCCTGGCTATCCCCAAGTACACGACACCCGACCTCGCATGGACCGCTAAAGGTTCCATTGCCAGAGCAAACAACAGGGGAGACAGAGAGCAACCCTGCCGCGTGCCCCTGCCCACCGGGTACGCCGCAGACACCAGGCCGCCCAAACGTACTCTCGCCGTCGCCGATGCATACAAGACCCTTGTCCACCTGCGGAACCCCTCGCCCATACCAAACCTCTCCAAAACTCCGTCCAGGAACGGCCATTCCAAACTATCAAAGGCCTTCTCGATGTCTACAGATAGGACCGCAGGGGCACCCTCCCCGTCCAAGATGGCGTCCATTATCCCCACCAGTCGGCGAACATTCAGCGCCGTGCTCCTCGTGGGTATGAACCCGGCCTGGTCCCTATGTACCAGGCCCGTCATATACGGGGCCAGCCTGGTGGCCAGTATCCGGCTCAGAATCTTATAATCCACCGTCAGCATGGACAGCGGGCGGTAAGACCGCACGTCCGCTGCGTCCCGGCCTGGCTTCAGGAGCGGCACAATCAAGGCCTCCCGCATGGATCCGGGCAGCGCCCCAGCCTCGAATGCTTCAGCATACACCGTCAGCAATCTGGGTGTCAAAATATCCGCATACAGCTGATAAAATTCAATCGGTAATCCGTCCACCCCGGGCGTTTTGTTGCGGGCCATATGCTTTATGGCCGCCCGTATTTCCGTGAGCGTTACCGGGCCGCCCAGTTCCTTCGAGTCCTCCTCAGCAAGGACCGGAAGCTGCCTCTCCCCCAAGTATTCCACAATGTCCTGGACCCCCACCTCCAGCTGACTCTGGTACAGCTCCTCATAGTACCCCCTAAAGCACTCCAATATCGCTGCCTGGTTGTACACCATCTCCCCCTGCGCAGTGCGAATGCCGAGGATCGGGGAGCCCCTAAGTTCCGGGTTGGCCAGTCTGGCCAAGAGGGTACCCACCTTGTCCCTTTCCGCATGCGCCCTGACGATATACTGCTTATAGTCATAGCATCGCAAACGTTCCGTCTCAGTGGCAACCACCTCCTTCGCTTCTAATAGCTGGGCTTGTAAGTCCGGTCTAGCCGGCCTGCGGCGCTCCAGGTCCCTCAACCTATCTTCCGCTGTCACGAGGTCATTCAACACAGCCGTGCGAGCATTCGAGAACCTGCCCAGACACACTCCCCTCGCCACCACTTTCATTGCATCCCATTCAATGGACCTACTCGTGGCCGTGCCCGCATTCATTCCGAAATAGCTATCAATGCCTTGCCGAACCACGTCTTGGAAGACAGGATCCTCAAGTGTCTCCGGCCGAAGCCGCCACGTTGGTATAACTGAGCGCTCCCTCTGCCACTGAATGTGCACCAATAGGGGATTATGATCTGAGATAGTCCTAGCTAAGTACTCCGCATGGGAGACCAACGGAGCTAGGGATCCACCACAGAGCACCGAGTCAATCCTGACATGCAGGTCATGAAGCGCAGAGTAAAAGGAGTAATCCCTGGTCTCCCTGTGCCGCTCCCTCCAGACATCCAGCAGCCCCCACCTATCCTGCCAGTCCTTCCTGTGCGCGGTCAGCCTGCGCACCGGGGAGTCCACCAGAGGGGGATGGGACCTATCCAGAGCCACATCAGTAATCGAGTTAAAGTCCCCCCCTAGCACTATCGGGCCCGCCAGGAAGGAGGCTAACGCCCCTGAGAGGCTATCAAGATATCGAGCTTGATCAGTGTTTGGCGCATACACACAGCAGAAAACCACATCCCGGCCATATAACCTCCCCTCCACCGCCACAAACCGGCCATCCGGATCCACTACTTGATACAGCAATTGAAAGGGTATCCCCGCCCTCACCCAGATCAGCACCCCCCTGGCATACGCTGAGTAGGTGGTGCCAAACACCTGGCCCCGCCATCTTTTCTGCAAGGCAGTACATTCCTTCTTAGTGAGATGAGTCTCCTGAAGCATAGCAATCTGAACCCCCCTGCGTACAAGATATGCATGGACCTTATGACGCTTCACCATAGTTCGCAGCCCCCGGACATTCCACGTTAGGCATTTCAGATTAGGTAATGTCCCCATTCCAACTTCGTACAGTCCAAATCAAATAACGAATGTTCATAACCCCCCCAGTGCAGTTGCCCCCCCCCAAACACACCCAAAACAGAAAAACTTCCCAAACCCCGCTCCCCAGGACAGAGCACACGAACCCAATGTCCGCCCCCATCCAAACCTTGAAACAACTTCTCACACTCATAACCCTGTGGTCTCCACCACAGGCGGCCTTAAGGGCCCAAGGGGGGTGAGTCACCGCCGACCTCAGCGAGCGGAGCCCACGCCCCGCGCCTCCATCCCTCTTGAAGCACAGACCCCCCCCTCCCGGCGTCCCGGCCCCCTATCAACAGGATACCACCCCACCATGAAGTCCCGATCTAGCTCAATCCAACCCAATGTCAGCCGCAAAAGATACCATCCGAGGTCTGTGGGGTCACCTCCGGCCCCTTCGAACTGTCCGCTTCTGAAAGTTCCTCTCCCGACCTGCCGCCTTCTCCTCCCGAGTCAGTGTCCGCACGTTCACTGTTCTGTTGCGACCCTGTAATGGCCGCCGTCGCTGCGAGTGCATCCCTCTTTTCCGCCGCCATTTGGGCCTCCCGCCTCTCCCGTTGGCGCCTGTTGCGGGATCGGATGCGTTGCGATTGTCTCACCCGGGGCTGCTTGGGCTCATCTCGCCTGCTTTTATGCGATCTGTCCGTACCCGCCCTGTACAACTCCAGCCATTGCCAAACCTCGTCCGGAGTCTGAAAAAAGTGCGTAGACCCATCCAACATGATCCGCAACTTAGCTGGGTAGAGCAAGGAGTACTGAATGCTTTCCTCCCTGAGCTCCTTTTTCACTGCCAGGAACGACGCCCGGTTTTTCTGGACCATTTGGGTGTAGTCCGGGAAGATCGTAACCCTACTATTCTCCACGTCATAGGGGCCCGACATCCTGGCCCGCCGAATGAGAAGATCCCGGTCTTTGTAGTGGAGGAGTCTCACCACCATCGGGCGGGGGGGGCGACCAAGCCCCGGTGGGCGAGCAGGTACCCGGTGGGCCCTCTCTAGCGTAAAGAAAGGAGTGAGCCCCTCCGGCGCCACCACAGTGTGGAACCAGTTCTCCATATAGGCCACTGCATCCTCCCCCTCAATCCGTTCCGGAAGGCCGACGACCCGCACGTTGTTCCGCCTATTGCGGCCTTCTGCATCCTCCGCCCTCCGTTCCAACGCGTCCAACCGGGCCAACATATCAGTGATCTTATGTTCCGCGGCCACCACCGACGGTTTCAGGTCCAGCAATAGTTGATCATGGTCCTTAACTTTGTCCGCTAGCTTCGCGTGATCTGCGCGCAGCAGCCCCAGGCCCACGGCCACTTGGGCGATGTCTTGGTGCAACACGTCCTTAGTCGAGGCGATCGCATCAAGTATGGCATCTAGTCGCTGGTTCAGCCGTTGGTCTCGATCGAGCTCCGAGGAGGGACTCTCGCCCAGCTGGGTGGAAGTTGCCGAGTCCCCCTCAGTGCATCCCGCGGCCATCGACCCACTCGTCGCCGCCATTCCAGGGTGCTGCGTCACAAGTCCAGGAGCTCGGTTACCGTCAGCGCCCGTGGGCAGTACCGGTCGCCGGCAGTGCAATGTCTCCACCGACACTCACAGGCACAAGAGCCACGGCCTGCGACGCCCACTCCACTCGGCCGCCCCCACGGGAGCCTGAGGGGAAGAGGAGAAGTCCCAAGACGGTATCCAGCTAGGGTCCCCAAGCTCCGGACGAGCCAAGGCAGCGCACCGCGGCCTCAGATCACAGTCCCGCCGACCCTAGCGCCCCAGTCAGCGGCTTGCAGGATCTCTCGCCAGGATCCCTCGCCAGTCGGCGACAACTCGGCTCAGGGCTGAAGTTCGGGGCCTTCCGACCTCCCCGCCGCCATTTTCTTCGCACCCTCGGCAACACCTCAGCCGCTGCTTCAGCACGGTCTCCTCGGGGGCGGCAGTCCCCCAGCAGTTCATCAAGTGCACCCAGCTGTCCCCTCACACTTCAGAGGGCAGGAGAGTCGTCTCCGGGCCGCCCAGGGTTCCGAAAACAGGAGAATTAGCGGGATCCTGCGCGGAGCTACGAGCTCACGCCGCCATCCCGATCGGCGTCCAAGCCACGCCCCCCCCTGTTATCCCTGATGATACCGCTATATATGCTGACATCGACACCCCTGCCTGCACCGTGGCCTGGGGGCACCACTTGTAAGTTACTCGACACACTGCTTCGTCCCACACCACCGCCTTGGCCTACCGATGTTGGCGCCGTCGACTCCAGATCATCTACCAGCGACAGCGCTTTATCTATCGACTTCAAGAAACGGTACTTTAAGCCTGTTCTTGCAATATTATTATTTTAATAACTCTATTTTGGATGTATGTCATTTTGGTCTTGTTTTACACAGATAAATATTGGCTATTTTACCAACAACTGGTGCTGTATCCTTTTGTAGTGTTTTCACTGTACTACTGTATGTTATGTGCAAATGCTTTACATTTTGCCTCTAAGATAAGCCTGACTGCTCGTGGCAAGCTACCAGGTGGTTGAACAGGGGTTGTCTTAGAAGTGTAATCCCCTTTACCCTGATTATAAGGAAGGGTCTCTACTTGGACTAGGCGCGTACCTCGGCCAAATAGAGACCTCCATTTCTAACACAAATACAGCAAGATCTCAATTCTGGATGAATAGATTATGCCTTTGATCTCTATGTCAATTTCAGAAGTTCTTATACGAGAACATGTTACCGACTACACATTTCAGAACATATGGAGGAATTTTCTTAAAATGTATGTATAACTGTCACAGTACACAATATACATCTTGAATAAATGAATACAGCTGTCTAGCCTTTGTTTCTAGTGCCATTCTTTTTGTTCTTTTCCTTATTTGTTCACCTGCTAGTGTCCACCCCACCATTTCAAGTAAAAATCATCAACAAAAATCCACCTATTAAGAGACTTGTGACATTTCTAACCCTTTTAAGAATATGTTTGAGACCTCTCTTAAAGAACTGGCCCTGGGGAAGGCTTCTGGCCCTGATAAACTTCCGTTAGAAATATAACATGTGCTATTTCCTATTATTAAAGATGATATGTTGGCGACGTTTGTAGAAGCCCAAAATGGGAATCTACCCCCATCATGGGATGATGCAAGTATAATTGTATTTAGGAAAAAAGATAAGCCTTCGCATCTTCCTGGGTCATATCGACCTATATCACTTATCAATGTTGATGCGAAATTGTACTCTAAAATTCTTGCAAATCGGTTGATTCAAGTTGTACCTGCTCTTGTCTCTGAACAACAGCACGGCTTTCTTCCAGGTCGCGGTACGATTAATCATATACACCGTGTTATTGCAACCTTAGACTATGCGACCGTAAATCATTTGAACGTTGGATTGGTGTTTTTAGACGCCGAAAAAGCGTTTGATCGCGTTACATGGGAATTTTTATGGGCGATTTTGGGGAAAATGGGGTTTGGACCACGATTTATATTTGCTTTACAAGTTATGTATAGACATCCAAGGGCTAAGGTATGTATGTTGGGGCAAGAATCAATAGCAGTTAATATTACACGGGGCACACGGCAGGGGTGCCCATGCTCACCTTTATTATTTGCCATGTACATAGAACCACTTTTAAGGACGCTGATGTCATCCCAACACATACAATCCATGGTTTTACCCGGGGGTAATATACGTGTGTTAGCTTATGCTGACGATGTCACGGTCATAACGTCTGATCCAGAATCTGCATTACGTGAAATTGAAAACGTGACTCGCGAATTTGGTACTGTGTCAGGGTACAAACTTAATATTCAGAAGACACAGGTTATATGCTCAGCAGGACTATGCACCAATGATAGCCGGGTTACTCCGGAGGCCAAATATTTGGGCATTAAAATTAGATTGTCACTTCAACAGTTAATTATGGTGAACTGGTCAGATATATTGCAATCTGTGAGAAATCAACTAGAGAAAATTGAATGTTTACACTTGTCATTAGTTGGGAGCCGCAATGTTTTAAAAATGTCCATATTAGCAAAAGTTTTATATTACTTTCGGGCAATACCATTGGAGATACCTGCAGTACAATTGAGGAAATTACAATCTATAACTGATCGATTTTTATGGGGTTGAAAATCTGCACGAAGGGCGTCCAAATTTATGACATTGCCATTTTTACGTGGGGGATGGGGAGTACCACATTTTGCACTATATTACCTGGCGTGTCTTATGCAAAATATTAAATATTTTGCAATTGGTGGAACCCCACCTACATTCGAAAGCCCAGATATCTTTTCTCTTTTACTTGGCCCACAATCTCGGCAAATGTTGCGTTGTTTTTTAGAACCCAGTTACTATAAAAGAACTAGATTTAAATTAGTATTGTCCGCCTTTAAAGGATGGCGGTCTATAAGGAAGCTTATCTCTTTGGGACGTATTAATTTCTATACCCCTTGTAATTCTATAGAACTGCTTCCGCCAATATTTAGGGATCGCACTATGTGTATATGGCGGGAAAAAGGCATGATAGCTTTAGGTAATATGGTTAAAGACGGTACAATTGCTTCATTTCAGGAGCTAAAAGATATATATGGTCTTTCCCAACATGATTTTTTTTAAGTATTGCAAATACGCAATTTTATTCTTAAACATCCAAATGCTTTACCGCTTTGTCATAATGACTTTATTGAAATACTTAAAAAACCATCACGTATAGGGACTATATATCATTATTTGTTAAATCTACAGCAGGATGATATGGGACTGCAGGAATCTAAATGGTGTATAAGATTGGGCACATCGGTAGTACCCTTTCAAGAATCAATCTATATAGCCGATAAAATTATTTTATCTGCCAATTTATATTCACAGCATTACAAAACTTTATTCAATCTCTATCATACAACATTTAAAATGCTAAAATGGGGTAATGCTAATGATGGGAAATGCTACAGGTGTCAATCTGATTTGGCAGATATTGTACACATTTTTTCAGATTGCCCAATATTAAAACCTTTTTTTGTATCCATAGAATTTTTTTTAGCATATATTACAAAGTCTGATGTGATAATCTCAAGAGAGATTATTATTTTTGGTTTATCTAATGATAATAATCTGTTTCCAGGTTATCAAAAATATAGATATGTTCTATTTATGGCTATGGCTGTAGCTCGCCTATGTATATCTTCAATGTGGTTGAAGCCTGAAGCACCTACATATGAAATGTGGCGAGCAAAGTTTTATAATGTTTTTTATTTAGAATGTAATCTTTATCGGATCAAATCAGTCAGGAAAATGCAAAAGGGGTACAAAATCTGGCAGGTAATGATAGACCATCTGGATCCTTAAGAACTACTTCTCTCCTGGTTAAATATGATAATCTGCTGTTTAGATGGTATTTTTTTGATACTAATATTGCTCCTATTGTTGATTTCTTATTTCCCCTTATTTTTAATAATCTCTTTTAAATATCTACACCATAAATCTCTGTGTTGGTACGATGATTTTGATATGATATAATGGCTTTATATGTTTTTTTGTCTATGTGGCTTTGAACTGAACCAATAAAAAATAAAAAAAATAAAAGAATATGTTTGTTACATTTCTGAACAGAAATTGCCATATTTTGATATTTTCTAATATTAATGTATCGAATAGCTTTGTTACTACTGACATTTATCTGTTATACAATTATGTGGATTTGTTTATGAACTCAGTAAAAAATATTTATAAGGAAAATGAAAAGAAAACAGTAATCTAAATGTATTGCAATCAAAAACCCCACCCACACTACAGTGTTTTCAAGAATCAGGAGCCATACATTTGCATGACATATTTTGAAATCTAAATGTAGGCAACATCAGGAAGTGTTTTGCCATTGCAACCTCAAAAACACATTAAGAGCGTCTTGCGAGCATCTATCACATGATAGCATGATCTACTTGTTCAATATTTCATCTGCATTTCTCTTCTCCTGAGAGTCAGGCTGCAGTCCAGGTCCAGCTGTGCATTTCAGAACAGAAATGCACTGAATTGGAAGAAGTGTTTCTCCGCTTCTTCAGTGCCCATGCTGACGGTGGTTGTAGATCTGGCACAGGTCCAGCTTGAGAGCTTTTTCATTTGTGAAATGAAAGCTTGTGACATCATTGGGTCAGGACCTGATGCTTTCAAGCCTTGGCCGCAGCCAAACCAGCTGTCAGTCATCCGATACTTGTATGAAAATAAAGCGGTCTTGTTCGAACATGGAAACTGTGGCTGCAACCACGTCAGACATGGCTTAAATCCATTTCATTTCATGTTTTGGCTTTTAGTAGCATTTATGTAGAGCTTCACACAAGGTGTATTAGCAGCACCAGGGTGAGTACTTGGTTGATGGAATTGTAGACTTGGCAAAGCCAGATGAAAAGGATGTGGAAGTCATGCAACAATGTACAGCCCCAAAATAAATACCATGATTATTCTGAAATATATGGATATGTAATTTTATTATTAATTCGTAGAACACTCAGGGCCTCATTTATGAAAACTGTAGCATCGCTGCGTGAAAACAGTTTTCGCTGAGCCCTCCTTGCAACACAATGGATGCGCCGTATTTAATGTACTTGTACAATTACACAGGAGTGATTACCTGTCAACCTTGTTGGGATTGGGGTAGAGAACTATATAAACAAAACAGTATCCCAACTGGTATAATTTGAGGACAGTTAGTGGGGACATGAATACAACATTATCCAGGAAGGAACAAGGAGACTCAAGGTGATTTGCACATGTGCTCAAGGCATCATTTTACTCTACATATTTATAAGGGATAGACAAGTATAATTACAGTTAATATCAGCACTGCAATTTCAAATTGAAAAATAAACAACCCGAAGTTTGTACAAGGTGCACGAGTGAAACAAGTGAAAAACACTACGGCGACACAAGTGACAGAGTGATCAGCGTGGGCGGCGCAAGGTGTTGGTGCATAAATATATACAGTGAGTTTAAAAGACACAGAGTGGTTTGTAGATAATTTCAAAAGATTATTTTTTCATTTGTCATTCTTGATGAGAACCACTGTGTGAGGGGCGCCTAGGGTCTTGCTGATAAGTCAACGGCGTTTCGATCCGTGGCAATTAGGATCATCATCAGGACTGGGGGGGGTTGGTCGCAGTGCTGTAAGGGGAGAAAGGGCAGGCATCAGGGCAAATGGCCGCAGGGGTGGATGGGCCAGGGGGGTGCGGGGGAAGGGGGGAAGGAAAGGTGAGGGAAAAGGGCTGCAGGAGTAGTGGCGTGAGCAAGGGCGGAATACTCACCGAATGTAGGGCCCAGTGGGGCCGAGTTGGAGGAGTCAGCAATGTCAGCAATGATCAACAAGGTATGTTTACTTCTGCTTCATAATCACAATTTCTTCTAACATGACCAGGCTTCAACTGCATAGCAACTAGCCCCTGGAAATCAAACAAAATGCCTTTGCTGTAGTGATTGATAACACTCTCGCATATTGGGACTTGAGAACATTACAACTCCTGGACTTCACTGTGAGCCTAGTGCATTCTACAGTAGGTGGTCTTTGAATTCTCATTTTCCAATTTTCTTAAGGTTGTTGTGGATAAAACTGGCAGGTAGCAGCAGATACACCAGGTGCACACATCCATTGCACCCCTGAGGTCCTATGCGTAATATTGCTCCAGTTCATCCAAGTGAACCTCGTATTGCATTTACCATTGCAATGCCAGGGGAGGAATGGAACAGGCTTCTGAACAGGGTATAACTCAACCTTTAGATACTGCTAGAGAAGATACAGCTCTTTGGGTGAGCTGGTGGTTCACTGTTGGAGTTCCCAGGGCACTATGGTATTACAGAAGGGGGCACAAATGCTTGTGCAGCCCCTACGGACAGCCCTCCACAATTCTGGGGGGCTAAATACTCTTCCCTTTTATAGGTGCTCTACTTTGCCTTTTTTCCAGTGGTCTTGACCGGCCAGCACATATTATTCCAGGTAGCGACATAGGCGCTTGCACTTTACCTAATCATACTCATATAAAACTACCATGAGGAAAATAGCAAGGGACAGATATCTTGACAGTATATTCCTTGATCCTTGAACAGCTTTTACTATATTCTGAGTTTATTATAAAACTTAAAAACGTAACACAATAACTTAGCATGTTTTTATTTTTTAGCAATCTTTTTTATTGATTTTATCGTTGCATGAAATACAAAACACACAAGCAGACGCCTGCATACGCCAGTTGATAATTCAACTGTAAACATGCAGACACTTGCGTACACCATTTGATAATTCAATTACGAAGTCCTCATACATTGTTCAGTGAAGCAGTCTTCCCATGACATCCACCATAATCGACCCTTCCAACTCTCGGCTCCCTTTAATCATGCACATTGTCCATGTAAATAGTCCAATCAGGGACCCCATATGTTCTCATACTTATGTGGACATCCCTACTAAAGTTTACTGCTTCTTCTGCATGAGTACATATACTAATTCCCATCACCCACTTGGCTACTGAAGCTAATGACAATATCATGACAATATCATGCTTATGGATAACCTACCCACTGAAATTAAAGTTTGTAAGGTCAGGGCCCTTTCTAGTCAACCAAGAGTTATAGAAGTGTACGTTTAGGGCCACATCCACAGGTCTCAGGGCCAGTGGTGTAACACAAAATGATCCCCCCCCCCCGCAGAAATGTGTTGCGGGCCTCCGAGTCCACCATATCTCACAGATATTTATTGACCATGGGCTTAATGGGGCCCCCTTGAGTTGGGGGCCCCCTACACTGCAGGTGTGCATGGACATGTGTTACACCCCTGCTCAGGGCCACTTGTTCCAGTGTCCCATGTATTCAACATAGCTAGATCCTTATTCTTGAACATTCCGAAGTAATGTGCATAAGAGTGCTTCTCTCTGTCCCACCTCGGTGGCATTCAATTTCACTGCTCCATTTCCATTCTTTCCAGTGTAAAATATGCTCATTTTTGTTTCTACCCAACTGCTTTTTCCAACTGTCCCAAGCTCCCTTTTCATTTGTACTTCATACCACATAAAGTGTCTGACGTAATAACTGATAATGATTTGTATATATGGGAGATTCCTGAAAAGGGGCTCAATAGTCATTTTGACTTCAAGTTAACTAAACTCTGGTAAAGTCAGTCAGTTACTGCCTGGAGGCATATAGAGCGAGTCTGACCCTCAGATAACTGAAAACCTGTCCTTTATACAGGACAAAGTCTTTTCTCAACCTCCTGAATGACCTAATCAGGGCCGGACTGGCCGTAGCAGGCACCGGGCATTCCCCGGGAGGCTGGAAAGGTGGAGGACGGTTTTCCAGTGATGGGGGCTGGTTTTGTTACTGGTGGCAGGTTTTGTAGTGCTGCAATATCAGCCCCCAGTAGCAAAAGCATCAGTGCTTCAAATCTGGGTCGGAGGAAGGGGGCCTGTCTGACAATATTGCCAGGATTTTTTGGGCTCCTAGTCCACCCTTGACCTAACGGTCTTACCTTCCCATATATACCAATCGTAGAGTTATCTATTAGGTCTTAGGAGCAGAATCCATCAAGATTAACTCCCTGTTTAAGTCGGAACCCTTGCCACAGAGGAATTTCTTTACTAAGTAGTTTGTCCCATTTAATCCATTTCAGCGCTTTATGGCAGCTACTAATAGTCGATTTGGTGAGGGAAGAGAGTTAGGGAGAGCGGACCTATATATTTAAGCCCAATGGGTTGGATGGTGCCCATCACCAACAATTCAATTGCTTATAGGGAGCATTTATGCTGCCAAGGAATACAGGGATACATCAGAACCCCCTTTCCACCATTGAGTGGTAACCTGTCACATTCATCAAATAAGACATTGGGGGGCCTGCATAACCACAAAAGAAAAACACGTAGCTGTATAAATAAACGATATTGGTAGCTAGTAAGGGTAATTTTGGAGCGAACATATTATCTAAAGGAGAAAAATCATTTTAAACATGGCAGGTATGCCTTCCATTGAAAGGAGAAGTCTGTCCCAGGTCTGTAGGTCAGCACGAACTAGGATGGGCGCTGGAACTATATTGAAACTCCAGGACCAATTGGAGTCACTTGGAGATGAAAAAGACAAGTTATTTAAAATTGTCCACTAGTGAAAACACCATCCTTTTCCATCCTTCCATAACCACTTCTCACTGACACCTCCCATTCAACAAATAGCAAAGAGACATCCCGATGGACCCTAAGTATGTCCATTTATTGAGGTCTGAAGAATTCAGGCCCCTGGAGAAACAAGAGCGTGTCATCCAGGGGACAGTCTATCTTCCACATTATTGTTCCAAAGAAGCCCCAACACCTGGGTGTTGTACATGAGCCAATGCGCCAGGGATACAATAAACAGGGCAAACAATATTGGTGACAAATGGAATCCATGTCTATTGCCTTGTGCTATCAAGATGAGAGAAACCAGCAATGCAGATATATAAAGCGCCTCCACATTCCTACAAAAACAGTGATCAGAGTTTATTTTTGTTAGGACTTGATGCAGGAACCACCATGGCACAGAATCAAAGGCCTTATCAAAGTTGATCATGATAAGAGGTGTGGCGCCTTTCAACTCACCTATTTGAGCCAAAATTAGGTGCAGTCTCTACAGAGAGTGGTGATTACTAAATATTGTCCATTCTGGTTTCCATGAGTCTCCATGAGTTATAGCTTTGCCTCAGAGTGGTGTTGTAGGCCGCCCAGAGTACAGCCTTGGTTCAGTTAGAAGTAGGCCTCAGTTTATGTCCTATTTTGCTCAGTCAAACTATTGTCTTGGAATCACCATGTTCTTAAGTGCCATGCTCCTTGATGACTCACCTTGATGCTACTTAGACACTTCTGTGCCGGAGATTGGTCCAAAATACCCTGTGAGAGTATTTGTGCCCCAGTCACCTCACCCATCTCAGGCACTGATATGAAAAATAGTTCAACCTAGAGAAGAAGCAATGCCATCCTGAACTGAATGTATTCTTCCTTTCTCCCTGTTGCCAAAGAGAACACACATCTATGAGACCACTAATGAGGTCCATTCAGAAATGGATGCCAATTTCCTCAGCAAAGCAGTTTCAGCTCTTTCTGCACCTCAACCCCTGTCCGTCATATTATCCATAGTCATTCTACCCCCAGTGGCTATCAGCATTAGGTTCATTATGGCATGCAGAGTACCTTGGAGAGGTGCAGGTGGCACATGCACACTCAAGAGAGTCCATGTGTGCCCCTCAATGAACCCTATGATCATTAAATACCGCCCCAGGTAATCATTTTTCACCTTTGTCAGTGGTACTGGTAGGGATTTGACAGCAGCATGAGTTTGGGACCCCCTCTGAAATTCATTTATGACCAGGGAAAAGAGAGGACAACATCTACAATAACACAATAAAGTTCCCCCATGGCCTTATCATACTTTTTCATAGGACATAGCTCATATATTTAATCAATAAACCTTCAGATTAACACAGGTACACTGTTGTTTTTGCATAATTTTTGGTATTTTATTCATTTTTTCTGAAGTATATCAAAAAAGACTTTTTTTTGCTATTTTTACTATTTTACCATATATTCATCAATTAATGAGTAGGACTTATGATCATTAAAATTCAATACATAATTCCTTTTGTCTCTACAATTCAATATATACATAAAAGGAATATTTATGATAGAAAACGAACACCCTGCCTGCCACACACTTATCAACATTCACACCTCCTCATTCATACAATTACACACACTTCTTTCTACACTCCAAACAATTTCTGAGGTTAGAGGTAACACAGATATTAATCGTGAATCTCCACACCAGGTCGACGCGCGTTTCGGTGGGTTAGTACCACCTTCCTCAGGACCAGTTTTCCTCTTCAGCGTGTGTACACAGGGTATCCTTAATGCAGACTTGACCAAATGTATTGAGTATAATTCAATTTATTCACTTGTACAATTTGATCATGTAGTTTTAATTATTCAGGCAGATGAATTTTATGAGCCTAGGGGTGAGTTGATTCAACTGATTTGATAGCTTTACTTATCAGTTTTCTTCATGCAGGTTTTTAGAAAAAGGGAAAATGTAACTCCGTATTTATTCTTGTTGTCCGTTGATGGACTGATCTCTTCAACTCCTATTCCCCAAATTTGTAAGATGTCTTTCTGTGTTCATTTGCTTCCGCACCCGTTTCTCAATCACGACAATCTTTCCATTGATAGGTGAAATCGTATAGCCAGCATCCCCCGTGCGATGCAGTCGAAAACGCATCGCACCTCACCGTAATGACCTATGGACGGCGTTGTGGCCATTGGGATTATGATGTTGTTTTCCCACAGCCTTTCCATGTCAGCCTTTCCGACACAGAGAAGCTGTTGTACAGTGACTTTAGGGGCTCCTAGCAGGACAACCTTGCCTCCTCAGGCTACAATTGGTGGCCGAGGAGGTACCTAGGGTACCCCACCAGTAAAACCCTCCACTGTGTGGCAGGCACCATGGAGTGCCTGCCACAGGGTGCAGAGTTTTACACACACCACCATTTCTCCATAGGAGCCGGTATTACAGCTGGTTTCTGGCTGTGATACAAGTTCCCATAGAGAAAAGTGAGTATGCAACCAAACAGTGTTCAGTTACATCGTAATCAGGCTGTCGGAACCTCCAACCAGAGGTCGGTCGCTCCTGAGTGAGAGATGGTGTCGGTCGGAGGCAAATCTGACCGACATTGTAATAAGCCCCTTAGTGTTACACCTCCATTTAACCATATCTCCCAAAAAACCTGCAATTTGTACCCAGCAAGTGCGTCTCCTGCAAAAAGATATGTCCAGGGCATGCCTTCTTATACATTGGAACCCCCATTCCCTTCTACAGTTTGTTATTTGTAATGCAATAGGTGTATGGTATGTCTATACCTCCACTCACTTCTACTCTGGGATCATCTGTTGACCATAACTTCAAACACAACTAACCTCTGGGGACACTGGAGTTGTATTAAAGTGTGGCTTGTGCACTGCTGTGTCCCTCTGCCTCACTTTCATTCTAATTTCAAGTGATGAACTAACAAATATGTATGACCTACTCCAGGGATTGTCAAATTACATTGGGTCTTAAAAATACTTTACTGTCTCGGAATTGAAGATTCTCGACCTATGTCAAGAAACCAGTGAGCTCAATGCAAGCACAGAGGCACTGAGAGCCCGCCCAGAGTTCTGCTGGGGTACACCTTCTACATATTTGCCATGAGCCGGACTTATCGTTCAGTTCTGCCTTCGCTATCTTCCGCATTTCTTCCTTGAGCCTCCCTCTGGTCGTAGGGAGGAAAGCCATCATGGCAATTCTTGCAGTTAACCATTCTTGCCTGGTATCCCCTTACCTCCACCCAATCCCAGGCTGCCTCAAAGAAGTGAGTTTTCCATTGAATAGTGATAACTAGTATTACAGGGAACAGAAGAGCAACGTCCAGCCGCACCACCTTCAGTTTTGGTTTGAACACATTCAAGGATCTCCTTTCATCTTGCATTTGGTGGATGTAGTCTGGTAATATCATGATCTGGCTGGAATCAATGTCAATCTTACTGACTTTTCACACAGTGTTAACCATCTCACCTCTGTCCACAAAGTTTATGAGGCACATGATGACCAGAAAGCAGGGAGCTCTGGGTGATGAGTGAGACCAAAAGGCTCTATGGGCCCTTTCGATTAAAAAAGCACCATGAGAGGTCTTCTTGAAGGTACCAGGACATGAACCAACTTGTGAAGAACTGTGTATTGTTACGACCCTCTGTCCCCTCGGGACCTCCTAGTTTTATGCGGTTATATTGCTGTGCCCTGTCTTCTGCATCCTCCATAAAATTTAAAGAAGACAGATAACATGAAAAGCAGAATTGAGTAGTGGTTGTAAAATCATGTAAAATCATCATGTTTAATATCCTATATGTTGGCACACAATTGACAGTAAAGTCAAAACAGTTTTGTAGGCTTAGGCGCTAACTATAAACCCTAATCACACTGCATTATAAATAAAGTGTTTAGTAGCTAAAGTACTCTCGTTGTCAGTTAGAATTTGGTTGTCTTAAATTTGGCCACAACTGCTTGCAAGGAGTGGAGTGAGTCTTCTGCCGCTGACACGCACCCTCTCCACTTCTGTGACATGACTACAGATCCTGACAAATCAGGGTAACATCCTAAAGACCTCATTATTTCTCGTCTAAAGTCGCTTTTAGCCTGATATATGTTGATCATGGTCACTTGTTCTGGGCCCATTTGTCCAGACCGTACACTGCCTGAGGCTCCACTTGTGCCTAGGCATGTTTATCAATCTTTGTCTGCATTGCTAGAACAGCTGCTTAGTATTTAACCATTTTGAAGTACTTCATATGGGAGTCCTTCCACAGCCAGGTGACGCCCCATAGGTCAGTGACGTGGGTCACTGCTGCGATGCAGCCATTAATCTAACTGCAATTCTTCCCATACCTGCCCAAGCACCAGCCAACAGTCCAGGCAGATCAGTGTCACTGTCTCAGGGCAAGTATACTGCACTATTAATAGAAGAATGCACAGAACATTATTTCCAAGGTCAACAGGCAGTAATAAAGCACGTCATCACTTAGAACACAGGTTTCAGGCGGTGGCCTGGGTCATTAAAGACCGGCTCTAGTCAACTGTATGCTCATTCCAACACTTGGAAGAGCTTTGAGTCCTCCTCATAGTATATAGTGGGTATGACACATAAAGTCCAAAGAGCACCTCTGTGGGGTATCCCTCGTCTCGTGGGGGTGGCGCGCTGCCGGTGAGGTAACCGGTAACCATATGAATCCAAAACGGCGTGCCAGGCGCGCACTCAGGTACTATAAATCCACACCAAACAGCAGGTAGTCAAATAAAGTAGGGTTTATTCACGCCATAAGCCCTACGTGACGCGTTTCGCACTCCATGAGTGCTTGTTCACACAAAGTGCTCAGAAAGTTTTTCGTATTTACCGTGTGTTAACAATTAACATAGACAGAGGACTCACATGTGATATTTAGTGGGCGCCATCTTATAATAGGTTTACACTTGTACAACATAACGAATATGATGTTATATACTTAGTGAACATTTCATCAGAAAGCCCTGAATACTGGGCGGCCCCATATGAAATACTGGACATTAATCCGAAAATATCGGAAAAATAAATTAAGTGAATTACGTAATCATGTTAATGTCACATTGAAAAACAATGAAGGCTCAGGAGTTAAATATGGTAAACTCATAATTACTGAGTATATGTCCCAGATAGTCCTATCTGACAACGTGCCCCAGTACTAAAATACATAGGTGCCGTCTTCCAATCCGAAGCGGGGCACTTGGCACGTGATCATATCCTGAAGGTTACTATGGAGACGTATTGAGCTATGTCATTCCTGCGTGTATACACATATCGGTGTATATATAGTCGCTACCCCCTGGTTAGTGGGTGGGTGTATAGCATACAAATATTAACACAAATAATAAACAAAATAATTGCATATCCCCTGGTTAGTGGAGGAATTCACAGTGACAAAACAAGAGTCCAGTAGACAATGTCTTATAATCTATACACGGTCTCAAGGTGAGCAATAAGTGAAGGGTCAACCACGGAACAACCCCGTTCCACAATCCATAAATAAAGTGCACCAAATGTGAATATAAGAGACATACTTCGTCTGGAGGAAGGAGAAGACCAGAGTTGAAAAGTACTTGGTTGCTGTAATCACAAGCCTGTGCTACAGTCCTACTGTTTCAACCTGCAGGGATCAGAGTAAAGGGGCTCAGTTAGGCTGAGAGTAAGCATAAATGAGATGTCATTCAACATGAAAGATATACATACAATACATTCATGATCATTCTTGCTGTAAATGCACATTGTATTCCTCATCAAGATTATGTCCATTCGGAAAACGTGTACAGAGACCGATGATATGTCTCGAATCTCGTTGTCTCAGTCTTAGAGCACGATTACCTCCCCTGGTGGAAAGCATTACCTGTTCGATAACAAAGTATTTAAGAAGTTTGACATTAGAGTAATGATGGCTTTCAAAATGCCTAGCAATGGGGTACTGTTTATCTCTGTTGGTAATGGCTCTGGTATGTTCCAGTATGCGTAGTTTTGCCATTTTCGTCGTACTTCCCACATACTTTAATCCGCACGGGCATACTAATACATATACCACAAAAGTGGTGGTGCATGTTAGGAATTGTTTTATGGTTTCCAATTTGTTGGTACTTGGATTCCAATATTCCTTTACCATGTGGCTATTTGCGCATGCTTTGCAATGGCCACATGGAAAGAAGCCAGGGAGATCTACCCCACGTGGTACAATGTCACTGATAACATTATGGACTAGTAAGTCACTGAGACTGCGTCCCCTGCGGTAAGTTATGCTAGGTCTTGTTGGTATGGTTTTTCCTATGATGGGATCATTTTTGAGGATGTCCCAATTTTTTATGATGCTTTTCTTTATTTGTTTTTGATTGCCATTATAGTCAAGGATGATGCGGGTGACCCTGTTTTCATCTTGCATCGTTTCATCTTTACTTTCAGTAGTTAGTAAGTTCACTCGTTCTACTAACTTGACTTTCTCAATAGCTTTTTTGATAACCCATTTAGGGTAACCTCTGTCGGTGAACCGTTGGACCATGATTTTTTCTTCTTTGGAATAGTCTGCGATAGTGCTGCAGTTACGTTTGGCCCTGAGTAGCTCCCCATAGGGGATGCTCCATTTTAGGGGTTCAGGATGGCTACTCAAGGCGTGCAGTAAGGTGTTTCCTGCTGTTTCCTTCCGAAATAGTACTGTAGTAAGTTTGTTATCTTGAACTTTCACCTTAATGTCCAAGTATTCAATTTCCTTGTCACTGATGTTGCTTGTGAGTATGATATTATTGTTGTTCATATTTAGTTTGGAGATGAAATCATTGGCTGAATTTTTACTGCCCTTCCAGATCACAAAAATGTCATCTATGTATCTTCGCCACATAGAGACATTACGAAAATCTTCTTGTAGGTCCGGTCTGTTTCTGATGTCATCTTCCCATGCCCCCATGAATAGATTGGCAAAGCTTGGGGCAAAACAAGTGCCCATCGCCGTGCCATGCAGTTGGACATAGATATCATCATGGAACAAAAAATAGTTGTTGACTAGACAGTATCTCATCATGTCTAAAATCATAGTCGTGTGTCCCAAAAATGTGATGTTGCGTGTTTTCA
This sequence comes from Lissotriton helveticus, assembly GCF_964261635.1. Lineage (NCBI taxonomy): Eukaryota > Metazoa > Chordata > Amphibia > Caudata > Salamandridae > Lissotriton > Lissotriton helveticus. Next base: position 611,828,526 of record NC_136071.1, on the reverse strand, counting down.
GGAATCTAGCACATGCCTCTATACCCTGATTATGTTCGATAGAGGTATATAGTGCACTGACATCAAGTGTTATTAACAGAAGATCCCTTCCCCATGTTATGTCTTTGATTTTATCAAGGAAATCTTTGGTGTCACGCACATAAGTCGGAAGGTTTCTGACATATTCCTGTAGGAAATAGTCCACGTACCTGGAGATGTTCTCAAGTACGCTCCCTCTTGATGAAATGATGGGTCTGCCAGGGGGATTATCTTTGCACTTGTGTACTTTTGGCAGTAGATATAAAATAGGAAGGATTGGATAGTCACGTTTTAAGTAACAGTATTCCTCCCATTCGATCCAGCCCTTGTCTTTCCAGTCAGACAATTTGTCCCAGATTGTAGTGATACTGGCGTTGTATTCTGCTCTGTTGCTTATTCTGTATGTTTTAGCGTCCCTGAGTTGTCTCAACGCTTCCCCTATATACATTTCTTTGGGTAGGATGACAATATTGCCTCCTTTATCCGCTGGACGGATGATAATACTGTCATCTTCAGCTAAATCTGTCATGGCTGATTTTTCTGCCGATGTCAGATTGTGTGTGAAAGTTTTCATTTTCTTATGCCAATTCTGGCTTCTATATTTCAGGAGTTCCTTCCCAACCATATCTTGGAAGGTATCTATATTATCATGATATAGTTTAGGGGTAAATGTAGAACGGGGTTTGAAATTAGTTCTGGTGCTATTATCATGTTGTATCTCGAGAACTTCTAGGATACGTTTTGCTTCCAGACTAATGTCATGTTCGTCCATACCTTCATTAATTTCTTCCAAAGCCAACAAATTGTCCATATCCCCAATGATCAAGTTATCTTGTGTTTCTCTAGTGTCATTGGTACCAATATTCCTGCTTCTAGATGGCTTCAGTACATGCCATTTTTTAAGCTTCAATTTGCGACAGAACTTGAATAGGTCAATTTTACTGTTCACATAATTCATCGGCACTGCGGGACAGAATGAGAGGCCTAGACAGAGGGTACGTTTATCTTTCATACTAATGTCTCTAGAAGAAAGATTAATAATAGTGCGATTTACCTGGTCTTCATCCATATTCAGTACTTCTTGTTTTGGCCCTTTTTGTTTTCCACTTGGCCTCTTGCTCTGTTTCCTCCTCTGTTTAAATTTCTTCCTCTTCTTGTCCCGGTACCTCTTGGTCTTCCTCTTGTGGGCGACGGAGTTTGTTGGTTTTTCGCCTGAAGACGTGCAGATGCCCTGGTTGCTTGTCGGCTCTGATTCATGAGCCGATACATTTCTAAAAAATTGGGCTTTGTCTTCATTGTTGTGCCTTCTGCCGCCATTCCGCTACGTGAGCTGGAGGTACTATCCACAGAATCTGAGTTCTCCGTCAGAGAAGCGCTTGTATATTCGTCCTCGTCATCAAGTTCTTCATTGCCGGTTCCATTGGTTTGGTCTTCCCGTTGCATCTCGTTGTAGAGATGATCATATTTTTTCGCGTGTGTTAGTATTCGCCCCGATTCATAGTCTCCACAGTCTCTATGGAGTTTATATTGTTTTCTTTTCTTGATGTCGTCTTCTAGGATTTTGAGTCTTTTCTTCATCTCGCCAATGTACTCAACGATGATCGCTTGCTCTTGATGTTTGTTGAGCTCTGCTGCAATCTCCTCTATTTCTTTTTTAATCTTCGTTCTGTCGGCCCAGGCATATTTGACAAGGATTTGCATCATCACTTTGGAGCTCTGTGCTGAGTTAGCTGCCCAATCATCCATCATTTGGGGGTCACGAGATTCATAAGACGGGGTTATGTAAATGCGCAGGCCTCTTGGCACCATGTTCTTCTCCAGATAATCCTCCAAGGAGGTAGCTTCCCACCATTTGGACACTTCATGTTTATGAAGTTTTTCATATTTTCTCAATAAATCCATAATTGGTTTGTTCGTCATTGTCGATGTTGTTGCAGAGGCGCCTTTGCCTGGCGCTCTGGCAAACAATGAGAGTGCCGCTTCCCTTCTCTCCTTTTCTTCCTCCATTTGGAACGCGGGATTGGTGCTCCAATCCCTTGACAACTCTGCTGAGTTAATGTGGAAACTGTACCACTCCGTACAGTCGGAGTTCCCCCAAGTCCTCACTCGGAATGATTTCTCGTCCTTGCGTATTGTGCCACTGTCAATGTCGAAATACCCGGTAAGGATACTGGCAGGGCTATATTCCTGTTACCACATAGGAGACGTAAGTCCAGGCTCCGGGAGTATCGTACTACTCCACCCTTACCGATTGCATGCAAGGGGTTCTTTCTGTGGTTCTGGGGACTGCGTAGATACCCTCCGTTTTATAAAGTCCAAAGAGCACCTCTGTGGGGTATCCCTCGTCTCGTGGGGGTGGCGCGCTGCCGGTGAGGTAACCGGTAACCATATGAATCCAAAACGGCGTGCCAGGCGCGCACTCAGGTACTATAAATCCACACCAAACAGCAGGTAGTCAAATAAAGTAGGGTTTATTCACGCCATAAGCCCTACGTGACGCGTTTCGCACTCCATGAGTGCTTGTTCACACAAAGTGCTCAGAAAGTTTTTCGTATTTACCGTGTGTTAACAATTAACATAGACAGAGGACTCACATGTGATATTTAGTGGGCGCCATCTTATAATAGGTTTACACTTGTACAACATAACGAATATGATGTTATATACTTAGTGAACATTTCATCAGAAAGCCCTGAATACTGGGCGGCCCCATATGAAATACTGGACATTAATCCGAAAATATCGGAAAAATAAATTAAGTGAATTACGTAATCATGTTAATGTCACATTGAAAAACAATGAAGGCTCAGGAGTTAAATATGGTAAACTCATAATTACTGAGTATATGTCCCAGATAGTCCTATCTGACAACGTGCCACAGTACTAAAATACATAGGTGCCGTCTTCCAATCCGAAGCGGGGCACTTGGCACGTGATCATATCCTGAAGGTTACTATGGAGACGTATTGAGCTATGTCATTCCTGCGTGTATACACATATCGGTGTATATATAGTCGCTACCCCCTGGTTATGACACATATACATGTTATGGATCAAAGGTGAGAAGGAAGTGGAGTAGATATAAACTTGCATGTCCAACATGGTATCTGTAGGCCATATCCCGATAATGAGCCCTTCCAAGCACATATTTAATGCAGCACCTTGTTCCAGCAACTGGTGCAGGGGTTGCCACTGAGGTGATAAAATTGGACTTCATGGACCCCTTCAAATTTAGCGGGAAACATACACATTTCCAGACAGAAGCTCTTAAGTAAAACCATAAAAGAATAGCCTGCCAGAGTTTGAGAGGTGATGGTGGAGGTGTGCCAAATGCAGGGAAACCGAAAGGGAAGATGAATTTGGGAAATAATAAAATGAGAGGCATATGGACAGGGGGAGAAAGTAGGAAACAATAAAGAATTATTAAAAGAGGATAGAAGGAAAGAAAAAAAGGAAAAGAAAAACACAAGAAGTAAAGAAAGGCCCCTCCACAAGGCCTAGGAAATAAGAGTATCCCTACCCTGCCCTCTTATATGTTTTTTTAAATCTTGTTCAGGAAACAGTGGCTGAGTATCTGGGTCCTAAAATGGCAACTTTGTTGATGTTGACGGCAGTCAGTCAAATCATTATCTTTTGATCTGTTGGGTATGCAGATCCTTTGAGGTGTGAAATTTACATACATGTTGAACCTTAGTTTCTCAAAAACTACGAAATGTATTCACATCAAATTAAAAAAAGAACACTCTTACAGGGAAAAGATCTAGCTTTCTGCCGAATTTGGTGTAAATCCGTTTAGCCGTTTTGGCTATTTTTCTTACAGAAAATTACATGGGGAAAACATGTTTTTGGACCCCCCACCTTTTTATCGCTAACTGCTGACTGGTCACCCCAAAACTTTCCAGGAAGTAACTGAGGTGGATGAGACTTTAAGAAAAAGGTTTTGTGAAGAGTTATCAAACTGCGCCAAAAGTTATAAGCAAACCAAAAATCAATTTTCTATAGAAACATGGTCCTAACAATAAATATCCAATGACGAGTGGTTAATATAGATATATAGATACAGCTGTACATATAGATATAGATATAGATGAATTAAAAAAGGCAACACACCAAGTCACCATACCTTATTCATACATTTTAATCTATATGTAGTACCACACATCCAAAAAACACGCAACTTGGTCACATATAAAGTAATTTCTTTGTATTATCCACATTAAATAGAGTCCTACTACTCTTTTCATGCTTCAGATTGCTGGAAAGTGTTTTCTAAAATGCCTACCCATATCTGGTTAGCTTTGACAAAGATCATATGATAAAATCCCAGGCATCTGTTACTCCAAGAAGAGTAGTTAGTGAGTATTACAAGTAGTATCCTAAGGTTCTTTTAGATATGTGGATTTACCAGGGAAGGTTTTGATCTTGCACTGATTCCCCAGTATTTTTTCACTTTCCCAAAATATTTCTGCTTTTAGCAGGTACATACTTTGAGTGAAATACCACAGATCTACAAGTTGAGAACAGGTCTTGGTCACAATTCAGTTAGTAGTACCTCCTATTACCAGCTTAATTGTGATTACCGGGTGATACATTTTCTTTTTTTTTCTTTCCAAGAACACAGCCCAGGAATGGATTTTCTAGACTCCCTGTGATCAATGGCTTAGCAAATATGACAACCTGAGATAGAAAATCCAATGGACTGCAACACTGCCACAGCATTCCTCGAGCATTACTTGAGTAAGGGGCATTCTAGGTAACAATCAATCCTGTGAGATCACACATGGATAGTTAGTGAAACCCCCCAAACAATCTCTCAACATGAATAGGTCCAATAAAAAACACTAGGAAATGTATTTTCAATATCTACTAAAAACAACATCCTATCGTAGTGCGCACAATATGAACTGTAACTATTAAAAAAATGAAAAAGATGGTGGAAATGATACTTGTAAGGAAACAGAATAATAAAAAGACTGTCATATGATGATATATTATAAAGCTTCTGTACGTTAATATCTCCAACCGCTACTTTCTCTTGGCTATATAGACTAAGTTTTGCACCAAAAGAGGCCTAATTTGAGTTTTGAAGATGTTTCACACCCACATACCTTTTCTGAACTATCAAACCAATGCTGCACACAGAAATAGCAGCTGCAACTGCCCCTGCAAGTAGAAGTAATCAGACTGAAGGCTTGATGTGCCTCCCACAGCTTTCAGCAAGGGAAAGGTGATTACAGGTCTGTATCAACCAGAGTCTTGAATCCCTGGCATAAAGTTCCTCTTTATCTCATTATGCTCTGTTCTAGTTCATATATTCTTTCGGAACAATGTTGAATGGTTTCAAAATATAATAAAGAAGTAAAGCCCATCCAACCTTTCACTTACTTTCTGTGAAATGTTTACTATTGTTTAAAAACAGTATGTGAGAATTCATTATATCAATTTCTATGAAGCCTAATTCATTATTTAAAAACAATTACTGGAAAACATTCAATCATATAGAGAAGAAATAAACATATATTCAAGCAAGCTAAATTATCACGTTGTTATGAATAACAACATTAATGGATGTGCATTTACATTTGAGACATACATATGGTTAAATGAACATTACATTATTCAAAAGGAGGACACCTGAAATAGAAAATATAGTATGATTATAACAAACGGGTAGCAATCTGCCTAAGGTATTGGAAACTGCATAATATGTCATGTTGACTGTTTTTCCTGGGTGCTCTTTTAAATTGAACCAGAATCCCTTAGCCAGGTTGCTACCTGTTTATTTGGTCTTGAGGAAGGCCCTGTATAAATCACTCTGAGGTGTCAAAACGTCAACCGTCTTGTCCAAACCATTCATTTACTGCTGGACTCAATGCAATCTTGAACATTTATTTTGTCTTTATTCCAATATCAACATGTCCAAGTGGTTTGAAATTTTGTATATATTTGGGGGCAGATTTACAACAAAGTAACGCAGCACGGTGCACCAAGTCATTTTGCTGCGCCGTGCTGCGTTAGTTTGGAAAGCACAGAGATGCAACATAATTACAAGAATATGTCACATCTCTGTGCTTCCCCTGCGCTGGCGCACAATCTGCAGCCATGCGCTGGCGCAGGCACCCTTGCACCATGGTGCAAGGATGCCTGCGTCGTGGGGAGATTGTTTTTGTGCAGGAAGGGACACCTTCCTGCACAAAAACAATCACAAGAGGCTTTTTCCTCTTTCAATGCGTGCTGTAGAAGGCAGCACGCATTGAAAGAGGAAAAAACGAGGAGAAATGAAAACATTTTTCCTTGTTGCACCTTGCTACGCTACCTCTAGGGTGGCATAGCATTCACACACATCTCTAGATTTACGATTTCTCGTAAATCTAGAGATGTGCTTGTTCCATGGGTGTTGCGTGGGAACACCCACAGCAACACCCATGGAACGCCCCTTCCACACACAGTGCTGCGTGTGAAGGGGCCATATTTACAAGGAGAGGAAAAGTCACGCAGGGTGGCTTTTTCTCTCCTTGTAAACGTGGAGGAACCCCCTGCGCCACCAGTACATCACGAAAAGTGACGTAGTGTTGGCGCAGGGGGCTCGTAAATCTGCCCCTGAATGTGCTCTGTGTTTTTCTAGTTTAATGGTTCACTCTTATTTTATTTGCACTACACCATCACTAGGAGCATCTTCTTCATATTTAAACTGTCTTCTGTCATGCATTTGTGATATATTGACAATATAAATGACAAGACTAAGTTGTGGGTGTATTGCTTTCATGGTGTGCTGATAATGAAGATGACATATGGGGAAGCTGGGATTCTCATCTAGATTTTCCTTACCAACCTCTAGAATCCCAGGTCTGGTCGACTGGATCTTTTTTCCCTGTCATTGAAGCGTAAAGGAAAGATTTTCTAATTCAGAGCTCAATCAAATTTGCGATCCAAATTCAATTAGACTCAAAGGACCACTGACTACGAACTGAAGTTTTGAAGATTTATTACAAAGCCAAGAATAATTGAATATACAAACATCTCAGCAAGAGAATCAGGAAATAGACTGGCACTAATACAAAGGTAATTCAACGCAGGAGTCTCAAATGACTCAGAATAAAAACCAAGGTTAATTCAAGCAACATTAGACAAACCATCACTGACAATGTCGAAAATCTGGACAAAAAGGAAAGAATCTCCATTAGACTGTCCCTACTCTAACTCTAAGGTGACATCCCTACTTAACATACCTCCCATGCGAGAGAAAAGGTGTCAGCAGTGAAGACTTCCTAAGAAGTACATTCACTTCCAATAGGTGACTTCAAATCCTGAGGTCGTTCTAAGATGCTCCTTGCTACACCTTACTCTGTCTCAAGTTCACAACTATCTACATCTTGCCTTTCTCAAGCCCACTTCCAAACTACAAGACTGATCTCTACTCTCTGCTCTCTGTTCCGGACTGACTCTCCACCCTCGGGTGCTGTCCCTAATACAAAACCCCCAAAACAGTTGACACCCCTTCAGACACGACCCTCTGGCAGGTGTAGCTCCACTGAGTTTTCCACTATGGCACCTCTCCATCCAGCGTCCGTTGGAGTGTCCTTGGGTCTCAGGCACCTTCTCCGCTGAATGTTGCACTCCCAAATTCTTTGGCAGCATCTCTGCGCTCGTGCCTACTTTCCCAACTTCTAAACAATGGACTATTCTACCTAACGAGCCTTGTGGCCTTACACCTGCAAGCTGAAATAGGTGAGACCATCCCTGCAACATTCGAAATTACAATTTTAATATTTGCTGAGGACAGCCTTTCCCAGGCGAGAGAAATCATTTCTTTCCGACTAAGGCCAACCAAGGAAAAATATAGTTAGGCCTCTACTGGCTTCAACATGTCTCAGGCCTTTGCACTTTTTAAATGCATTTGTAACACAACATTACATTACATTTCATCACGTTCACTTTAATCTTGCAACTATATATTTCATATAAAACTCTATGTTAATCTACTCAATAATAGGCACATGTATTATTTCATTAAGGCACATCATTGTTAACACGACATTTCATGTTTGATTATATTTCTACGTTATGCAGCATCACATTTTCTAATTAAGGCACTACATTAATCTATAATTAATAAACACCCCACTCATATTGCACTGATCCCTGGCCTACTATTACATTTCTAAACTACATTAGTAAAGGTCCTCTAAATATGTGGGTGCTGACTACTTGGGATTATAATGCACCCCTACACAATTTCAAAATAACACAATTTCAAAATAACATGGCGCTCTCTCAGTCCCCCCTTTGATGACCTGTGTCATCACACACTGCCAATTTGAATTTCCCTCTCTTGAGCAATTCCATGTTTTTCAGACTTCAATATTGACTGTCCTGCAGTATCTCCATTCGCCTCTCTTGCATTCTCATTGACCTCTCTAGTCTACTCGACTTGTACCACTTGTAAGCGCTTACCAAACCCCACAATCCAATCACACAACACACCACTATTATAATTGGCTTCAGGATATAACTTCAGGATATAACCAAGAATCCCCTTTCCAAGGTTTGCAAACCAACTGCCAACCTTACCAAAGACTTTTCCAATCTTTTCCCAACACTATTTCTTCAGTCAAATCCTCAATCTCATAATGAATCGCAGTAATGTTGCTTATATATTTCTCCAGATCCTTGCTGTTGTCTGGTATATCAGTACAACTTTCTTGAACCTTTAAAAGCTTACAGACTCCTCCCTCTTTAGCTAGAAGGACGTCTAAAGCAAGACGGTTTTGTAAAACCATAGTCCTTATCGATAACATCTCACCCTCAACCAACACTAAGGACTTAGCTGTACTCATAGATAATCCGTCCACAACAGTCGCCAACCTCCTAATCTTCACATCATTCAACATCAGAGTTGGTATCATTGCTCCAAAAACATTTCCAAATATGGCTCCTGCACTTTCCCCTCGCTTCACTCTCGCATGTTGTCCTCCTTCTGTAAGATCAAAGTCGTCTGTATGATAAATCTTAGGGAAAATGATCGCTAAATAGCACGTTCCATACCATTTATCAGGCAATCGCACAAAAGCATTCCTCCCACAGACAAAATACACAGTCGGAATCCCTTGTACCACACTTTGCAAGAAATCTTTCGCATAATATTCTAATGTAATTGTATGCTCACACGTAGTGTGGCCTACATTGACATTCTCATAATAAGTCTGTGGTCGGTGAGTGCACAACTACCCCTTCTGTACTTCATCCAAAGCTATTGGACCAAAACTTCCTTTAGACTTGTGCAACTTCTCTTCATCTGTCCAATCTACTCTATCCTGTCCAGAATATCGTAACTGCTTTTGTTTACGGTATCTGTCTTCTACCTGATCAATGAATTTCTTCTCTGTATCTGACAACAAGCAAGTCAGATTGTGACGATGTGCATAAGCTGTATCCAACTCCTGGGTCGGAATAAAATACGTTCCAAGCCTGTCCTCTGACTTACAATAATCATACTTGTTCAAATGCTTGTATGCCGGCACTTCAGGAAGCAACGCATCATAATTCAAAAATAAATATTCAAAATGATTGCGACCGTAAAATATGCTAAGCAGCAAACTACATGAAATTCCATATGTCAATGGAAGGTGATGATACCTAATACCCTCATCTACAGAAGCTGGCAATTGCATACACACATAACAATCTTTCGCATCCATTGCATCAATATACTCATACAACAACATTGCATATGCGTTAAGCTTGAAATTACCTCTAGAAAGATCTGCATGTAATCTACGACTCTCCTCTAGCAGCAAAGCTCTGTCATTTCCTACCTTGACCTCTTCTTTGCTAGGAGTAGTAGGTGTAGGTATTCCCTCAACCTACACTGCCTGCTCTTGTGGTGCCAAATACGAAACTACAACTACTAGAATAATTAAGAGTATTACTTCTCCTATAAGTGTGCCTACAATGCACCTAGCTCTACGATTCGGGTTTCCAGCATCCATGGTCTCAGGACTTGTTTCTCGTATAGTCGTTCTGCAACAATATTCAAAAGTCTCTTTCTTCCTTCTTTACAATTGAAGCACTCGAACCACACCTCAGAGGCTGAAAGTCCCCTTTTGATATCAGTTCCTTATTTACAGCAACAACAGACAACCTAGCCCTTTTCAGTCCTCTATGGGAAGTACCTAAATTACTTCTTCTTCCACTCGGACCTAGGTTATTTACAGCAAGTATTTACAAAAGTCTCATTCATCAATAATAAGATTTGTTCCAACCGCTTCTAGCACATATTCTAAAAGTTCAAGACGAATACCAATGGATTCTTGAGCTGATATTTCAGAGCCAAATGTAGGAAAAAGCAACCTACTCAAAAATAGATGACAAATTCTGCTTAAAATCGGTGGATTTGGAACAGTGATGGTCAGTACACCTTCCCGTCCCGTTACCAACAGCAACACGTCCAATTTGATGTTGGGACTGTTACTGATCACAGTCACTGCCCTCACCCTTCCTGATCTCAATATGCCTGGCATCAGTCACAGGATAGGTCCACTCTGGAGTTGCGTACTTTTGACTAGGCACCCTTTTTCTCCTGGACCTCCTCAATCCTCCACAAGCCCGTCCTTCTATCTCTCCGTCTGATTCAGAATCCTCAGACACAGGAGCAAGAACTCTTTCGGAAACCAACCTCAGGTTCAGTCGCCTCTGTCTTTCTGGCCACTGCTCCTCTGCTCTGCTGGTTCTCCTGCCTTCTTGCTCACTCTGCTCACAGTTTTCTTCAGCTGAGTTCGGCTTTGACTCACTTTCCTAGTCACTTCCCCTTTCTGAGGCAGTGTCAGCTTCACTTCCGTTGTGACCTTCCCCAGCTTGACCTAGTGAGCAACCAGCTTCATCAGACACCCTCACAGCTTGGCTTGTCCCCTCCTGCGGCTCTGCCACCTCAGCTCTATTTTCAGTTGGGAGAGGAGCTGTTTCTTCCAAGGGTGCTGGAACTCGACAAGTGTGTGAAGCATGCACCCAATTCGGCAACCCTCCACACTTCACAGCAGTGTTCGTAATAAGGATGACTTGATAGGGTCCCTTCCCACGAGCATCCAAACAGCTCTTTCTCACGTGCTTCCGAACCAGTACCCAGTCCCCTGGACTCAGGTCGTGGCAGAGATCACTGGAAGCCGGGACCACAGCAGCCTGCACCTGATGGGACACAGAACGGATGACATCAGCGAGTCCCTTGCAATAATCAAGAATCAGATCATCTGTGATACTCAGTAAGGCTGTCGATGGCACCGCTGGTAACCTCATTGCCCTCCCCATCAGCACTTCATGAGGCCAGAGACCTGTTCTCTTGTCTGGCGCATACTCATCAGCACTAAAGGTAGAACGTCCAGCCATTTCAGGGACGTGGATGAACACACTTTTGCCATCCGGGCTTTCAAAGTTCCGTTGATCTGCTCCACTATTCCAGAAGCCTCTGGTCGATAACTACAATGGAGTCTCTGATCAATGTTCAGTGCTGTGCAAAGCATCTTCATGGCCTCACTATGAAAGTGAGTTCCTCTGTCCGATTCCAAAGAGGTCAGAACCCCGAATCTAGGCACAAGTTCCCTTAACAATAGCTTAGCTACAGTAAGTGCGTTGCACCTGCGTGTCGGATATGCCTCTAACCACCGTGAGAACACACACACCACCACCAAGATGTACCTCAAATGATTGCATTTTGACATCTTGATAAAGTCTAATTGCATTCTATTAAAGGGTCCTCCCGACCTCCCAATGTGACTCATGGTAACTGCAGTTCTCTTTCCAACATTCATTTGCTGACAAGTAACACACCTCTGACACACAGCTTCTGCCACCGCACAAAATCTCGGATTGTACCATGTTTGTCTGAACACTCGCACCATAGAATCTCTTCCTAAATGAACTGCACCATGAATTTGCCTCGCCATTGGACACAACAACTCATCCGGCAACACAGATCTCCCATCAGTCGAGACCCAAATATCCACATCTCCTTTCACACAGCCTGAATTTATCCACACATTTTTCTCGTGATCTGACACTTGTTCCTGCATGCATTTGAGCTTGTCCCAGGTATCTCCCATCTCCATCATCATGTTTAACTCAGTTCTCTCCTGACATCCCTCTATGTCCTGTTCAGTGAAGGAATAGCCCTGCTCGGCACAAAAATGTGCAACCTCATCAGCATATCTGTTTCCAAGTGACACGAAATCTGTCCCTTTACCATGGGCCGTACACTTTACAACAGCAATCTCTTTGGGACATTACAAAGCTTCCAAGAGCAACCTTACAAATTCCCCGTTCCTGATAGGGGATCCAGATGAGGTCATGTAACCTCTCTGAGACCATAACTGTACAAAATCATGAACCACACCAAACCCATACTGGCTGTCAGTGTAAATGGTGATCCGAATCTGGTCTGCTGCCAAGCAAGCACGAGCTAGGGCAATGATCTCGGCCACCTGAGCGGAGTATACTCCTTCCAGGCAGGCAGCTTCAACAACTCCTATGATGGTACATACAGCAAATGCTGCTCTCCACTGACCAACACTGTCTCTTATACATGAACCATCAACAAAGAAAATTTCATCAGGGTCAGTCAATGGTTCATCAACAATGTCAGGTCTCGGTTTGGTTCTGTTACATCGACACAATCATGGTCCTCACAATCTTCATCAAGCGTGTTTGGTAATGGCATCAGGGTAGCAGGATTCAAAACAGAGCACCTCTTAAGGGTCACATTCTCTGCAGCAAGTATAACCTGCTTGTAGAGTGTGAGCCTGTTATTCATCAAGTGTTGTGTCTTGGTCCTTGTCATCAATAGCTCAACAGAGTGTGGTACATACACGGTCAATTGGTGACCCATTACAATGCTCTCACACCTTTCAATGCTGACACCTGTTGCAGCAACGGATTTGAGACATCCGGGCAACGCAGAAGCTACTGGATCTAAAGTAGCTGAAAAATAGGCAACTGGTCTACGGACACCTCCATGATCCTGAACTAGGACTGCTAATGCACAACCTTTTCGTTCACAGCAGAACAGTGAAAAACATTTATTGTAGTCAGCCATTCCCAGTGCCGGAGCACGACAAAGGTCCTCTCGCAACTCAAGGAATGCCTTCATACAGTTGTCCCATGGCACCGGATCACTCAGGTCCTTGTTCGTCAGTCTCTGTAAAGGCTTTGCTTTTAATGAGAAGTTGGCAATCCACTGGCGACAGTAGCCAACCATCCCTAAGAATATCCTGACTTCTCTCTGTGTTGAGGGCACCATCATGTTGATGATGGCCTCAACCCTGTCGGGTGACACCTTCCTTTTGCCCTTCTCTATTCTGTGACCCAGATACTGCACCTCATTCAAGCGGTACTGTAACTTATTTGGCGACACCTTGTGTCCGTTCTCTGCCAAATGATTCAACAAGGCGATGGTGTCAATCATGCATGCATCTTCTGTCTCTGACGCCAAAAGGAGGTTGTCTATGTACTAGACGAGAACAGAGTTCTGCGGCGGTACTAGACTCTCCAGATTCTTTTTCAAAATCTGATTAAAGATTGATGGACTCTCTGTGTACCCCTAAGGGATACGACACCAGGTTAAGACACGACTTTCCAGCTTGAAAGCAAACAAAAATTGGCTCTCTTCATGTAGAGGTATCGAAAAGAAAGCCTGACAAAGGTCAATCACAGTAAACCACTCAGCTTGGCACGGTATCTGAAATAAGATTACAGATGGATTCGGTACCACTGGACAGCAGGGAACAACTATGGTGTTCACCCGGCGTAGATGCTGTGCAATTCTAAACTTCCCGCTCGGTTTCTGCAATCCCATTATTGGCGAATTACATGGACTGCCCAAGATTTCCTTCAGGATTCCTTGTTTAATCATAGACTCAATCACAGGCTTTATTCCTGCAATCGTCTCTGGGGTCAAATTATACTGCTGCGTCCTGGGGAAATCAGCATTCTGCTTAACCTGAATCTTAACTGGCTCAACTCCTTTAATCAAGCCTATGTCTTCTCTGGTAAAGTCCCACACCACCTGTGAAACTGACTCTCTCAAATCAAAAGGAAACTCCTCCACTGTCAAAGCAGGGTACATCTCTATGCACACTTGCTGATTTGCGACCTTAAAGGTAGCGTTATCATCATTCGTCTGCAACTCCACTCCTTTGGAGGTGCAGTAAATGGTGCAATTAAGCTTGCATAGGAGATCCCTTCCTAGCAAACACACAGGACTTGAATCACACACCACAAATTAATGTCTATCCTTAAACGTTCCTATCTTCACAGGAATCGGTTCTGTCAGAGGATTTGTCAATTTCCTATTTGCAACACCTACAACTTGGATTGTCTGTCCCGAGAGGGGTAGGTTGGGGACTACTGCAGAAGTCACAGTAGAACGGGTAGCACCAGTATCAACCAAAAAGGTGGTAGGATGACCATCAACATCAGCTTCCACAAATGGTCCCGTCTGGTCTACCTCTAAGACTGCCCCAAGAGTACAGTCTTCCTTCCCCTCAGGCACCGTCATGCCAACGGGTCCAAGTAACAATCGTCACTCTCATCAAAGAGAGGCATCTGCTGATAAGTCCGAGTCCCCGTCGATATCTTTGGCGGCTGAGGAACCTGGACTCGAGGAGCCAAAGTCCCCCCTTTTATCGACTTAGTCTTTGGTACTGCTGTCGTCATCACCCGGGGCACCTGCACCTGAGCCACTTCCTCCTGCTGCTCTAGATTTTCGGGATTATAGGGGCACTCGCGTCTCCAGTGTCCAATCTGATGACACTGGTGGCGCTCAGTAGTTTTTTTCAAAGTCGTCAAATCTACCCTCGGCTTAGAGTCATCTCCATTTCCCTTTTTCGGACCATTCTGTCTCCTCCCTAAAGTTCCACCTCCCGACTGGGCCTGACCTCCCTTGTCCACAGGCTGCATCTAAACCAGCATCAGCTTGTCCTTAAGCTTCTTGTGCTTCAAATCGATTTTATCACTGCAGTATCTGGCATACCTCAAAATCTCATCCAGCGGCTTGTTCTGCCAACAGATCAAGTGTTGCTTGATCATAAGACAGATATAAGGTTTCAACCCCAGAACGAACTTTGAAACAAATTGTCCCATGTCCTTAGGGTCCATCACATCTAGACCACTGTACTGCTTAAAGACCTGCAAAAACCGTTCGTAATACTCAACTAATACTAAACTGTCCGATCTATCTTCACCCAGTCAATATCCTGTGGTGATACCTTAGATTTCAACCAAGCAGTCACTTGTTCATATTTCCTCATCACCTAAGGTGACAGGCCATTCGTGGCAGCATCCCTCTCTGGCTCCACAGTGGGCCATTCAACAGCAATCTTGCATGCTACCCACAAATATCCTGGAACCACAATATCAAACAAGGTGTTCATGTCAATACACAGTACCTTCGAGATCTTAACAAACCTCTCTACCTGCTTGTACCATTCAACTGGGCTCTCTCTCAGCTTTGGGAAATCATTCATAAAGGCAGCCAAATCCCCGCGACTCCAGGGCACATGTACATATCCTCCATTGGCCACCTCCCGTAAAGGATAGGTTCTTGCAACACCTCCTCCTGGCGGGGGTGATTCTGCCGCACTCCTCCTAACACTCTTTTTCTTTGACTACCTTTCTTCCCATTTATCAAGTCTGCTCCAAGCTCGTATCCCTATATTCAGTTCTCGAATATGAGTCTTTAGTCCAATCATCCTTTTCTCTTCCAGGTCCTGATCGGTATACTGCAGTCGGTGATTACCCTGCAGCATGTTTGTCCTAGACAGATCCACTTCATATTTATTCGCCAATTCAGTCAGTTTCTAATGCGTCAACCTAGCCTTTCGAGTCACATCCTTCGCTACAAACAGCAACGCATCTGGCTCATAAAGTTCAATTCTCTCTAAAGGCAAATTTCCTTCAATAATTTCATCCACTTCTGCTTTTAACCTCATGACATCAATCCTTTTTGCCTTAATTGCTGCACTCAAGGTACCTCAACTAGATGCACCACCCAATTCCCTACAATCACTGTCCGGTCCCCTATGCCTACTCTCTTCAGGGGTGTTGTGAGGAACCATCCTGCCTTCGGTACTTCCATGGTCCCAATCCTCCCTCGGCCTGTAGCTCTGAGCCCCTTCAAATGTCTCTCATGTTCTCAAGTCTGGCCTCAATTCCCCTGAAGACTTTGGCCATGGGCCCCTTAAATCCATCGGTCCTCTCGACGAGTCTGCTGTCACTGGCAAAAGGGTACTTGATTCTACGGGCCTTGGCACTTGACTCAATCTGTCCACCACACTGTTCCTCTCATAACTGATGCTCCATTCCATTCCCATCTGTGGTGGAGTTACGCTACGTGCCTTCTCTGGATTGTATACTGACACTATGGGACCAATGGTAACCGGTACTGTAAGAGCATCCGGCAACCTTTGAGAACTGACACCTTTACATTCTGTCCCTCTCCTGCCGAGAGCGTTCCCACTACTTTAGTTCTAGGAGGGACTTGCTGCACCCTAACTTCCTCTACCGGGGCTGACTTCTCCTCCCTCGACTCTGGGTTGTATGGAGGTGGTCTCTCAAATACCAGCCTTTCTATCAAGCTGTCATCTGTATCACTGTTGTCTTCCTCTGTATTCCTTTTCTGCGCATCCCCTGTTTTAACCAACAGTGGGTACCACCTTTCTCCCTCAATCGTCTGTACCCTTCATCTCTTTGCCAATGCATTTCACCTCGCATCTTGAACTACCCTAACTGACCTCTTCACTCTTTCCTGTCGCCTTTCCCTGTTCCTTTCGTGCGCCGCCCTGATCCATGCATTTACTGCCTCAAACTGTGTCGGTCTAGGCAGAGGTCGCAAAGAAGCCATAATCGATTTCAACTGATAAAACACTTCCAATCTAAACGTTCCATATCTAGGAAAAGTTAACTCTTCATTTCCATCAGTCATCTTGCACCAATTCTCGAGCCACAATATAGTATCCAACCCAACATTTGTAGCCATATAATGAGCTGGAGTATCCTCGGGCAGAGCTTCTTCTCCCCCCGCTCCCGCCGGGTTCGAACTTTTTCTCTTTTCGAAACAAATCTCGTAAAACCTTAAAACATTTCATGATGAAAACCCAGCATTTCTTCTCCCGCCGCAATCTTCTACTTCCTAATGACAATACACCAACCGCCCTATCCCAGCGCCGCACCTTCTGACGTCACTCGCCTCCGCTTTCGCAGCAGTTACCCTCCTTTACAGTTCGTCTCTCACTCACGCACACGTCCCATTCATACACTGAAATGATCACTTCCGACCAAGCCATCACTTCGCTGACTGTACGTCCACAGTTTGACTGTACGTCCACAGTCGCGTAATTGTCACCGAACTGGCAACTGTCTGTCCACGAAATGACCGGACAATCACCTCACTGATAGGTTGCAGACACACAGCAACTCAAGAGGTTCTTTAATTTTGACTCCATCTTACATTTGTCATCAATTTGTGTTGCCTTTACACAGGCTGCTCTATTCATGAAGTGTCTCTGCCCTTTGGACTGCAACGTGTTGAAAACCCCCCTCTGTCCTTGCTTTGAAATCAATCTCAGACACCAGCTGGCCTAACTGCATACAGACATGTTCTGCCATTACTGATTGACCTATAGGTGCTGTAGTTAATTTACTTGTGGGTTGGGCAGAAACACGACGTAAGGGGGACGTTCTGGTTATATGATGCTTTTTTTTAAATGTTCTCCTGTTGGCTAATATTTTGCAGATCTTGAATGTCCATAGTAGGTATTTTGCATGTTTGCAGAAGCTAGGACTGCCCCTTTCTTTTATGCTGAATTTGTAACCCTAAGCATATAAAAGGCCTCTGTGTTTTGTACTCTTTAGACTGCCTCATTCAGTTGCTAAAGGCTTCTGTGTGACGTAGTCTCACTTAATTAAGTTTAATAAAGATGTATTTTCATATTTCAGCTTCTGTGCCAAGTTTTTTATATATATATATATTTATAATACAATAATTTGTATTAGTGAGAGCCCTGAGAATGAAGATTACAGTTCTTCAAATGGCGCGGCCAACGTGGGCTTCATCAGAGAAGTGACTTTCTGAAGGAGTGATCTTGTCAGGAAACTGGAATCTACTGAGGAGGACCGGACGGGACTCTACTACTCTGTGCACAAGGATTCTGGAGATTCTTTGTCTTTGCAGCCCAGTATATTTCTGATCTTCCTGATTTTGATCCTCCACATGATGTCACTCTTGACTGAGAACCTTTTTGGCGTGAGTATTCTAAAAAAGGAAAGTTAGGTCGTTTAGAGCTTGGCAGTTAGAATTTGGACAACCTTTTGATTGGTAAGAGTAAGGTAGTTTAGTAACGCTTACTGTAGCTTTGGTACTTTGGAATTTGTGTTGGCCAACTTTTGATTTGTATGGATTTGATATGCAAATTGCAATTTGTGTAGACAGGTAATGAGGAGATTTTTCTCTATTTGGTTTTGTTGAAGGGTGCACGTACGAAAAGTACATTAAGCACTACTTTAATTATAATATTGTATATTTTGCAATATTTTTGACATGCTTGTTTCAAAGCTCACATAGAGGAATGTGTTGCTTTATTTGGAAGGTACCATGTTGTGATGTGAAATTAATTAGCCGGCTCTCCTAGAAGGAATACCTAAATAGGTTTAGGTATACAAACATATTTCTTCCTTGGTGATTCTGTATCCCCAGGGAATTAAAATATGGACATAATACATACAAGGATCCTTTGTTCTGTGCAATGTTATGAATGAAGATATGCAGAGCGATTTTTGGTGTTCTGCCAGCCAAAGCTAGTGAATTGAGTGTGTTTTGGCTTCTTGAATATGTAGCAGTCTTTTTTTGCAGTCTTTTGGAACACAATTGAGAAGCGTTTCTTTTAAATATGACTTACAACTAGTATTTACAAATGGTTTGGTTTAAGTACAGTCTGTGGGCTGTCCTTTGTTTCTGTTCTGAGTATTGGTTTGTGGGTTAAATGTGTGTTTAAATGTCTATGTGGTTTTCCCATTAGTGCAATTTCTGTAAGTGAATAGCGTTGGCGCTATTTATGAAATGCATGGCTAAAGCGCGCCGTATTGTGTGTCCTGAGTGTTTGACCCCTTTCTGTTTATGTCTGAAATGAGCTCAAATGTGTGTTTGTGTTTCTTTTTGATGTTTTCAGTCTATTAAGCAAAATGTCTAAATGCTTAAAAACTAAAATGTAAATTCACATTCACTAGGAATAAAAAAGCACCAAAAACAAAATTGGGTGTTTTGCGAAAATAAATAAACTTACAGCATTTTCCTTAGATACATTGTATTAGATATTAACAGGAAAACACATCATCTGAATACATTGGACCTTGCTGTATTGCACACGCATTTTGAAACTTGAAATGTCTTAGTTTAAGTTTTAAATAGACAGCCACTGTGCTTATGTTACAAACATTGAGACACAAGCTACATAAACAGGTATATTTATTCAGCCAGGACTTTGCCCTCAGTTGCACGGGTGAAACTTTGCATTTCAGAATGTTGTTTTAAAAAGGTTCCAAAATTAAGGTTCATTATTTTGTATTATAGGAAGACATTTCAATTAAGGGTTTTCCTCTCTTTAAGCATTTCTGTAAGCATATTCTTGGCTCTGTTGCTAAATAATAATTAACCCATGTAATGAAGAAACATTTAAAAAGAAAGAAACAGTAACAGATGCTGAAACAAGATAAGGCAAGTGCAAGGAAACTAAAAAGTTAACGATGTCTTGAACATTGATTGGCAATTTCAGATAAAGATCAATCAGGGAAATTGGTTTTGCGAGGTCAGTTTTGGGTGAAGAGGTCAGTTTCTTACAGTTTATTTCAGAGTAAATCTGGTTAATGTGTACCACCTTGTTCACCAGGCTATCTTTGCAGGCCTACGTGGCACAGAGCAAAAAAAAAAGAAAATGAAGTCAGATTCGAGGAATTACAGAACCTTAATATGTGTAATTATCAAAAATGATTGGGTTATAAAAATAAGTGCTACAAAATTCGTTTTTTACTATTCATGAAGCTTAATACTTATACTGTGACCTCCTAGCATTATAATTTAATTTAAGTTATGTTATACTGCATAATGAGGACATTAGCATATAGAATTTCACTTGGCGCAGGCGTGACAAAGTCATTTTTCTAAGGATTTGCATGAGATATGTCTAATGTCCAATCTCTGCAATTTGTAAAGAACATTCTGAGGATGATTATTGAGTAATGCAATTGTAGGATCTTTATTTTTAAGTGCCCCAAATATCAAAGTCGAATTTGGGTAAAATGTGGGCATTTTTGCCATTTACAATAGCTTTAAAGTGCTTTAGGCTTCAGTAAATGCATACATTTAGGTATAATACAAATGTGCAGGTTGTTCCCACTTGGGTTTGCTTTTAAATGGCTCAGTGAGCCAATGTGCCTGGTGCAGAGGTTTAAGTTTAATATCAGGGTGGAAGGTTTTAACTTTGGCTGGACCTAACTGAGACCTTCATCCATTTAAGGTTGATGAGGTGAGTACCATTGCAAACAAGCATTTGTTCTAAAAACTGGTATGTGTGTTATTGTGTTCTGCGAGTTATTCACAGTGACTGTTTTAATGATCTAAGTATAGAAATGAATTGTGGCCCCTAACAGGAGTAATATATATATCATGTGTTTTTAAGTGGGGTTGGTTATTGCAGGTTAGAAAGAGTTGGGAAGGTTTTTTGTCTTTTTCAGCCTTAAAGTGAGGAAAAGATAGAGGGCTGAGGAGCCTGCAAGGCAGATTTTGACCTTAAGGTCAGTGAGGTGAGGGTTAGGAGTAAGTGTAAACAGATGGAGAAATCATTGCTTGGAAAAGCAGGGCCTCAAAGGGTGTTGGCGCACGGGACACGCAGAGTGTCTGTGAAAGAGTTTTTGGGATGTCACAATTAAGGTGGTTTAGCATGTTTTCAAAAGATGGTTGGTTACAGTTGATATTTTGTGTGTTATGTGCAGTGTCAGCAGTATGTTGGAAAAGATGTGTTATTTTTATTATGACTTCTTTTGAAAAGAAATGTTCGTGCGTTTTACATATTTTTGCATTTTATCCTTTTATGAATTGTTCCTGCTGGTCCTGTGTGTCAGAAGCGACACAGTAAGTTGTGTTTGACAGCCAAATCTCCACTAACTGGTGATTTGCTGTCAATAGGAGGGTGAGGATTTTAAGCCTGACAAATTAAGCAGGCCTGAATATTCTGTTTTGGGCTGCAGGTTCACAGTGCATAAAGTGCATGCAATGGTGTTGTATGTTACTGCTTATTTACATATGCTATTGTACTTTGTCTATGCTTTTTGTGCTTGATATACAGCGCGTATATCTGATGGCTTGGCATGTGTGTGTTTTTTTATTTTTTTATTTTATGCATGTTTTTGTTTTATGTTGCTGCTTTAGATACAATTACAAGTTCACCTGTGTTGTGAAGGGATGTATATCGCTGCACAACAGTTGGGTGAATTTGCGCTGATACTAAATTTCACAGATATGATTTTTCGTGCTGTGAACAAGACAGACAACACTTCACCAGTGTATGTCAAATTTGGCTATATAGTATTGAAGTAAAATAAAAGAGATATACAGGATCAAAGTGTGTCGCCTGCTGTTAGTCACAATACTGTCCTCTTCCCTTAAGGAACAGACAGCCCTAAATGTATGTATCCTGATTGGACGTAAGGATAAATTATAGATTTGTGACTCTTGTACATGGTGACCTAATTTCTATATTATATTAGTCAGTTTTGTTCTGCTTCCTAAGTAGTGTATGGCTCTGTACCATAAAGGAAACAAGGTTTAATTTTTCTCTGAAGAAGGAACTGGAACATTAGCTGAGATTACCGTATATGGTTTAGCGGCCAGTGGTAGAGCTAACATTTTTGAACTATTTTTGATTTTTGTTCACCCAAGTAATTCCTTGTTCTTCCTATAGATTTTTCTTTTGTTACTTCTCCCCTGACCGATGTCGCATTGTGCCTAGCTATTGGGGATTTTAGCTGTGTCCTAGTTCCATTTCACTTTTCCATATTCCTTTCACCAGTTAGCCCTTTTATTATTTTTTTTATTGTTCAGGTTCACACTTCCAGATTGCACTAATGTACCAGAGACACCCATATTATGTATAATTCCCTTTTGTATGACCAGACTGGTTTTCAAGAATTTTCTTTAGGCCTACTCTGATGTTTTCCAGTCTGACTGTCAGGGTAGTGATGGATTGGTTAACTGACTCAATACTATAATAAGATAAGTTTTCCACCTCAATAGGAGACACCTTACGTTTTTTTGAATATGACAAATTCAATGCCTATTCTAATTTGGTTTTTAGTTCCTTTTTTCTGCTGCTTTAATTTTTGGTGGATTAGATGTGTTCCAAATCATGGAAATACCAGGACTCTCTAGTTCTTGTCTTTTGTTTCCACATTTTGATTATTAGCTTTTGTATTGCATAGTTCACCTGATGCACAATTATTAAAGGGAGGTATCTACATGTCCCTGATAATATGTATTATGCGATTTCTCTTTTGAGGTGTTGTAGATAAGGAATTTAGGAACACCTAGACGTAATCATTGAGGGAAAGAAATGTTTGCCCCATTAGACAATGCCACCATGTGTGAGGACATCCATTCAGATAGAATTCCCATGTCGCTATCTACCCTTAGATGATAGAGGATATGCTCTCACATGGAAACCAATTGAATAGGCTAGAGGCACTGTTTTGCCTACTGCCTTTGTCTTTGTATTGCCTTTGAGAATGACAGTGTATTTTAGATCATAATAGTCCCATGGCGTATGGCCATTCATTTGAAGATTGCAGGCCACTTGCTTGCAGTCCCTTGTTATACAATGAACTGTTTTTGTACTAAATTGAAGGAAACTAACAACTGTGTCACATCTCCTACGTCACTAGGTTCTGCGGGATTAAGTCATCATAACCTGCGGAACTCACCCACAATCCCATCAGTGACAGCTAACAGATGAAAAGTCCCAGCACCCAGACAGCGATCGCCAGCGTGCCATCAATGGTATCTCCAAAGTATTGTGCTTGCTTCATCAGAAGGCGTTGAACATCAGAAAAGAAGGAGGAGCTGGTTTTGCCACAGAACCAGAGTTTCAGTGCAAAAGAGCGAAAGAATTGAGGCTTCAGTTTTCCACCTGTCATGTGCAGGTAACCTCTGACAGTGTGCAGTCCCTTGAGCCCCTTGGCCTGAGTTTTGGCCACACACCCCCTTTTCTTTGCTCCAACGGAAGTGCAGTGCACCGGAGGATCCAGGATTGGCAAAAGGCACTACATCGTGGTACTTATGATTAAATGAAAGAGCAGCCTGAGCATCCTCTGACACTGAATAGAGAGTGTTGGAGCCTGAAAGTGTTGCTGAGTGTGACAGTCTGTTGCTCTTTCCCGATTAATAGTACTTGGGTCTGCATGAGATGATCTGTGCCCATGACTAATGAAGAGCACAATATCTGTAGTGCCTGCAGCACAGGAAATATTGGTGCACTGCATTGAGACTTTTAAGTGAGCTGTGAGTGTTTGCCAGGAGGGCACTCCAACGGATACTGAGAAACATCATTTTCATGAAAGGCCTGAATGAAGAGGCCCATGCGGAATAAAACAACAGAAGCAGATTTGATGGACAATAGAAGCCTGCCAGAGAGGCTTCGATAGACTCTGGGCATTTCCCGTGCGATTGCATAGAATGGGTGTTTAGAGACTAATTCTTATTGTTTTACTGGCATTGTCAATAGTCACTCAAATAACTAGGAGCCCTAAAAATGTTTGCAAAATAATTATAGGATTTGCTTTTGCCTAGGGTTGTGAAAAAATATTATAAAAGTGTTTGTAATAGTGGTCATTACTTTCTTTTGCTATCTGAATGTTAAATGCTTTGTTCTCTTTGTATTCCTGCTGATAGTTTATATATACCTGTTTGTATAAAATGAGTAGAATGCTCACCTAGCAATGAATTAGGATTTGCCTGTGTAATGGCAAAAGGAGGGTCTGAGGTTCTTTAATTTTGACTCCATCTTACATTTGTCGTCAATTTGTGTTGCCTTTACACAGGCTGCTCTATTCATGAAGTGTCTCTGCCCCTTGGACTGCAACGTGTTGAAAACCCCCCTCTGTCCTTGCTTTGAAATCAATCTCAGACACCAGCTGACCTAACTGCATACAGACATGTTCTGCCATTACTGATTGACCTATAGGTGCTGTAGTTAATTTACTTGTGGGTTGAGCAGAAACACGACGTAAGGGGGACGTTCTGGTTATATGATGCTTTTTTTTAAATGTTCTCCTGTTGGCTAATATTTTGCAGATTTTGTATGTCCATGCTTGCAGAAGCTAGGACTGCCCCTTTCTTTTATGCTGAGTTTGTAACCCTAAGCATATAAAAGGCCTCTGTGTTTTGTACTCTTTAGACTGCCTCATTCAGTTGCTAAAGGCTTCTGTGTGACGTAGTCTCACTTAATTAAGTTTAATAAAGATGTCTTTTCATATTTCAGCTTCTGTGCCAAGTTCTTTGTATTAGTGAGACCCCTGAGAATGAAGATTACAGTTCTTCACTCACGACCAGAGTCAGTTACTCACGCACTCACACATTCGTTCTAAGCATGGGCGGATTTTGCGGATTCGCAATCCGTGAATTTGCGGATTTGCGTATTCGCGGATTGCGAAAATACGCGAAATCCGCGAATTCTCGCGGATTTGCGTATTTTTTGGGGGGGCGTGTGTTCGCACGGGTTTCTGCAAGTTCGCGAGGGTTTTGTACAATTTCGCAAATTGCGAACTTACTTGTCGGGTCGCCAGTTTTGCGAACTTGTTGTTTCTACGTGCCCAGCCTGTTTGCTAAGCTTTCTTCATCACTGCCACCCTCTGTCACCACTGGCACTCTCTTTGGTCACCCATGCCACCCTCTGGCTCACCCATGTCACCCTCTGTGTCATCATATCACCCTCTAGTTCACCAGTGTACATTATTGGGGCAAAGCAAAGCACTGCCATCCTCTGTCAACACTGGCACTCTGGTTCACCCATGCCACCCTCTGGCTGGCACACCCATGCCACCCTCAGTGTCATCACAACACCCTCTGATTGACCACTGAGTGAACAAACACCTGCTAAGTGCTTTAAGTTTTGCAAACAACAACACCTGCCCTGCCCCAACTGACATTAATGAAGGCTGGCACCTGCTTGTCTGCTCCCTTTCCTTTTTGTTGCAAATGCAATGTAAATAATTTTTTTTAACAGGATGCAATGGCATACTTGTAACTATTCTGTGACTGTCAGAGCAGGGTCACACAATAGTTGCAAGTAGGCAACCGGATTCTGGAGGGCCCCTTCAGGAAGCACTACAGGTAAATGGTTACAAATGATGAGCTCGAACTTTTGCACCTGCTCGTTCGTTTTGCTTTTGCAAAACTCGTTTTTCGGTAATTTCGCCCTATTCGCGGGGCGCGTCGTAGTGCGAACTGGCCCGTGGAGGCCGCGAACTCGTGCGAGTTACCCCAAGGTTGAGTATGGGCGCCGCCATTTTGTTTGCGTGACGTATTTCCGTTTCCTCCCGCTAAGTGTAATCTCGCGCGACTCGCGCCTTGCGAATACAAGTTCGCACGAGTTCGCGAGAGAAATCGCGTGCGAACTTACTTACGCGCACGTGATCTTGTTTTTCATTCATTCCTATGTGTCTGGGTATGGTGTTTCTATCCTCTCTATATCTCTGCCATCCTTTGCTTGTTTTAATATTTTGTTGATCTATTTAACTTATTTTCTATCCCTCTATTTTTCTAGATCTATATTTTTGTGTTTTAGGCTACTTTTGTTTACTTTTGAACTACTTTTTTAAACTTTTATTTCCTTCTTCCCTACTCTTATTCTTTTTCATTTTTTCTCTTCTTTACTGCTAACACCTGCCCAGAACATGGTCAAGACAGCTGTCAAGCTGCCCAAGACGGGCACCGCAGCCCGTGCCCGGCTCCCGTGTGGTCGCTTGAGGGCCGAAATGGTGGTGCCCCGGGAGATCTTCAGCCCTGAGGAGGTGGGCGCACTTGTTTTTTATGTGCAGCGCCGTCTCCCCAGGACCATCGCGGCAGGCGGCAGGATCGCTGCTGGTTACACCAGGAGCGACGGAAGCGGTGGGGGCAGGTGTGCCGGGCCCTTTTTAAGATCACGGGGGTCCAGCGCACCTACAATCAGGTGACCCACCGCTGGACCGACATCCTGGACCGAGAGCGTGACCTGCTAGACGTGCTGGGAGTGGAGGTCCCCGGGCTTGGTGAGTAGTAGTAGCAATTTTTTCATTACTCACTACTCTGTTTTTTCTCCTGCTCTATGTGGCTGTGTTATATTGCAAATGTTTGCTTTAACTTTTTTACAAAGAGCAATAATGCTGCTGGTGATTACATTGATAGGAGAGGTAAATTACTATTTCAAAATCTTCTGTGCATTTCAGGTGCACTGTTCTCCTTCTCTGTGCCGGTGCCACTGCTTATTTGTTTTCTATTTTGTGTTCATTTAATTGGGCTGAGTAATGTATGAGTGTATTTTACAGAACTGCGTAATGCTAGACACAAAGGGGCAGATTTACAAGCCCCTTGTTCCACGTTTACACTGCCTTACCTGACGCACTGCGACGTAAACGTGGCGCATCCCTGCGAGTCATGTACAACGTGATGCATCTAAGGAGATGCGCCACGTGAAGGCCTGGGCCTGCGCCACAATGGGTGCGTTCCCACGTAGGGGGGGGTGCCGGTCAGGCAGATGTGTGCCTCGCAAAAGTGCCTGCGTGAAATCTACAAGATTTAACGCAGGCACTTCCGTGACGCTGCTATGTCAATTCTTTATGCCTGCTTGCTTGAAGCAGGCGTAAGGACTGATGTGGTATTTGAGTATTATTGGGCAGCCCTGAGCACTGCTATAGTTGCATCGCGCCCGCGACGTGACTCTAGAGATGCGCCCCTATTTCGTCACGAGATGCGTCACGCATCTGCCTACCCTTGCGCCAGGGTTTGCCGCATTGTAATAGCGGCGCATCTGCCGTGACGCAAGGTTAGTTTTGCGTTACGCATTTGTTCTGGTGCACATCTGGAGGTGTCCAGCTCAGAACTCGTAAGTATGCCCCTAAGTGTCAGATTAGCAATTACCTGCGCATCCCTGCAAAGTGTGCGGCACGCCAGCACCACCCAAGGATGCGCCGTATTTACAATGCGGCACACCATGGTCCCAAAACGTCACCGAAGCGTTACGCATCGGTGGCGTAAAGGCGGCTCATTGATGGAGTTGCGTTGCAACGATGGCGCTGCTCCAGCAATGCTGCGTCAAGCCGTTAGTCTGCTTCATGCAGGCGCAGGGTTTCAGTGACGCATCATTGTCCTAAATGACTGATTGAAATTTTATATATTCCCCATAACCACTTTTAGCATGCTTTCCTGCGCAGGAACGCCCTCCCTTGCGATGGAATGCTCCCTAATGGCGCAGGGTTTTAGAATGGGATGCATCTCCCATATGCGTCACGTTGTTAATATACGCCACACCATGGCGCCTCTCTTGTTGTGGCGCTGCGTCACAAAATTGACGCAAGAATGGAGCAAAAGAGCTGCAAGGGGCTTGTAAATCTGCCCCTAGAGTAGAGGCTCAGGTGCAGTCCTTCCTTTGTAGCCCTCTTTTTGGATGAAATAGTAGGTTCTTGTTCTTTCTAAATGTTTGATTTGGTTGACAAGGACATCGGCAAGCAGCAATCATCAATGTTTTCTGTTATTTCTTTCATGTTGTACGTCAGGTCCGCCCAGGGGCAAGCGGACCGAAAAATCTGATGCAGCAGTGGCTCCAAAGGAGGAGGATGCAGGCCAGGGCGGCGAGTGCTCCTTTGCTGGCCCCAGTAAGTTTTCATTTAAATATAGAGGACCTATTGTTGTCCAAGCATTCCTAATTTAATTGTTTCGAAATAGTGTTTAGATAGGAGCAAAATCAATAATCCTACTGTTGCAGGGACAATTCTCCACAAACCGAACTATGGACACCAAAGACCAGAGTAATAATATTTGAGAGTGGCGTGTTTGGCACACTGTATAAATAAACCTGGTAGTGTCAGCAGCACAGATTCCTCCTTCCAAAAATTGCAAAACTTTTCGCTCAGTCACTCTAGTCTGGACTCTCTGGAGGAAAAACTACAGAGTCAATTCAAGTTTAAAAGCTTTATTAAAAGTTTAAGTAAACACATATATTAAAATAAAGTTAATTGGAAATGGAAAAGTGCTTGGTGCTGAGTTGATGAGTACTGGATTGGTACACATTTCTTGTGGTCGAGCCGAGCTTTCACCTGGTTTCAAGTTGATGTTCCTCTTGTCCTTAGAAGTCCAGTTTCTGTCTGTTCAGAGAAAAATAGTGTGTGTTAAAATTAAGCAAGCATTCAACAATTGTGACAAAAAAATTAAGCAAGACAACAGCTTTCCCTGGAAGGAGGGACATTTACTTTAGACTAGAGTAGACAGTCAATTAATTTTTCAGTTGTTTTCACATTTTTTCATTCATAGACCAAATACTAGTGGAGTGGTGTAATCTAACATTCTTAAATCTACTTTGTAGGTGGAACATCTGGTGGCGGGGCCAGCTCGGATGTGGTGGTCATCATTGACTCGGAGTCCGAGGGTCAATCTGGGGAGGAGGCGGCGCTAGAGGAGTCGGACCAAGAAGAAGTACAGACTGTGAGGAAGGAGACAGTGGCGGTGGCGAGTACAGGTAAGCTGGATCATGGTACTATCTGACTCTTAGATAGGATATGATGTGTATCCAGTGGTGGCCCAGTGACAAATTACAATATGGTAATTACAGCAGGCTGGGACCGAAAGACAGATAGAGGCAGAGACAGAGAGAGAGGAAGACAGAAGGAGAGAGAGAGAGGGAGGGAGCCAGAGGGAGGGTGAGGGAGGGAGACAGAGAGAGAGAGACAGCGAGGTAGAGGGAGACAAAGGGAGACAGAAAGAGGGAGACAGAGAGAGAGAGAGAGAGAGAGAGAGGGAGGGAAACAGACATATCGCCTGGGCCTGGTGCAGATGATACGGTTGCTGGTGTGGTTAACGGCTCAGAGGAAAAATCACTCACTTCTGCCAGATCTCTTTCATATGAAAGAGCACCAAACCAAGGATACAAGTGAGTTGTGGGAAGGGAAATGGTGATTCAAGCGCCCCTCCCTGCGGACGCCCATGATACTGGCCTGAATAGTTTTGTACTGCCCTGGCTAGTTGCTAGTTGTACTGTGACACAACTTCCTGCTGAATCATTTTGTGTTAATCATATTCTTAAAGAGCATTGCTTACAGATTATGTCTTTCTTTCTTCATATAGTTGGCAATACTAAAACCTCCAAACCAACGAGGAGTATGCTGGCTGTACTGGCCCGGCAACGGAGGCTGGAAGCAACTGTTGCCGAATATCGGCGACTGGTGGAACTCGAGGGGGATGACACGCACTCCAGTGCATCAAACTTAACATCGTCTACATCCTCCTCTGTTACCCCACGTTCTGCCGGTAAGCACAGTGCTCCAGCGAACCGGAGCCGTGCCGGAAGACGCCACCGCCGAGCAGCAAAAGCTGCACCTCGCAGCACTGTTAAAGGTCGCTTGCGCCGTGCACTCCGCAGAGTGTCAGACCTAGAGGCGGAGGTCCAGAAATGGCACAAATATCAGAATGTGGTGGAGGGCCTCCGCCTAGATCAAGCCATCCTCCAAGAAAAATATGATGCCCTGGCCCAAAAGCATGATGCCCTGGAGGCCAAACTTAACAGCTTGCATCCCTAGAGTGTCCCTTGCCCCTTTTTTTGAGACTTTTGGGGGGTGGGAATTGGGAGTTGGGTTTTTTGGGGACTTTTGAGGACTATTTATTTGTTGGGGTTAGGGAGGGTCTTGCGGGAGATTATTTTGTTAGGGATATAAATATACTTTTTCAAACTTTATCTGAGCATACCTGTTTTTTTACTACTTTTGAGCTGGGTGGGTGGTGGTTTTGCAGTAATTTCATTTAACTGATCACTGTCATCGTGTTGGTTCACGTGCAATAGGCCAAATGTTTTCCTAAGTAAATGCCTGTCACAGAGTTTGATAATTCTTGAGCCCTAGGACTTTGCTGCTAGTACCACTGTCACTCTCTCGCCTCTCCGAATACTCCATTATACTACCTCCCATCCAAACGCTTATCTTACCTGTAATTTGTGTTTGAGGGCTGGCTCCACCTGGAATTCACAGAGTCCTAAAGCGTTCTGCAGCAGGGCCACAACTGGAGTTTCCCGGCGTGGATTTTCTGCAAAACAAAATCAATCAACATTAGAAATGTGGCAGCGGTGCTCACACACCACAAAAACCTAGAAGCCCCACAGACAGCACCCCTAAGACAGGCAAGCGAGCAATGATAACGCCTAAACGTTCACGTGCAATAGGCCAAATGTTTTCCAAAGTAAATGCCTGTCACAGAGTTTGTTAATTCAAGAGCCCTAGGACTTTACTACCAGTACCACTGTCACTCTCTCGCCTCTCCGAACACTCCATTATACTACCTCCCATCCAAACGCTTATCTTACCTGTAATTTGTGTTTGAGGGCTGGCTCCACCTGGAATTCACAGAGTCCTAAAGCGTTCTGCAGCAGGGCCACAACTGGAGTTTCCCGGCGTGGATTTTCTGCAAAACAAAAGCAATCAACATTAGAAATGTGGCAGCGGTGCTCACACACCACAAAAACCTAGAAGCCCCACAGACAGCACCCCTAAGACAGGCAAGCGAGCAATGATAACGCCTAAACGTTCACGTGCAATAGGCCAAATGTTTTCCAAAGTAAATGCCTGTCACAGAGTTTGTTAATTCAAGAGCCCTAGGACTTTACTACCAGTACCACTGTCACTCTCTCGCCTCTCCGAACACTCCATTATACTACCTCCCATCCAAACGCTTATCTTACCTGTAATTTGTGTTTGAGGGCTGGCTCCACCTGGAATTCACAGAGTCCTAAAGCGTTCTGCAGCAGGGCCACAACTGGAGTTTCCCGGCGTGGATTTTCTGCAAAACAAAATCAATCAACATTAGAAATGTGGCAGCGGTGCTCACACACCACAAAAACCTAGAAGCCCCACAGACAGCACCCCTAAGACAGGCAAGCGAGCAATGATAACGCCTAAACGTTCACGTGCAATAGGCCAAATGTTTTCCAAAGTAAATGCCTGTCACAGAGTTTGTTAATTCAAGAGCCCTAGGACTTTACTACCAGTGCCACTGTCACTCTCTCGCCTCTCCGAACACTCCATTATACTACCTCCCATCCAAACGCTTATCTTACCTGTAATTTGTGTTTGAGGCCAGGGCTGGCTCCACCTGTAATTCACAGTGTCCTAAGGCGTTAGGGGACTCGTCAACGTAAGTTTCTTCATTGTGCAGAATCCAGGCATCAGCATTATGGGTAATGGATAGGGTGAGTCTGGAGGAGGAGGACTCAGGATAGACGACCAGGACTGAGTTCTTGTCAACTAACTGTTGTGAACCTGAGGAATGCTGCGGCATCAAAATCAAGACAGTTCTGTTGATGGGCTTGTTGTTTTATTGGTTGATTACAGTTTTGTTGGGAATGTGATGAAGCACTTGCTAAAGAAAGACAGACACACAGGAATAAAAGTGAATAAGGAGGACTATTTACAATTAATGAATGATTGAGTCATTTTCAGAACTCGCTGTCAGGGAAGCAGAACTCGTCCTCATACTCTGCTAAATCATCAGTCGGGGTTACTTCTGGTAACTGAGGAGAACTTTCCTCAGGTAGGGCGGTGTCCTCTTCTTCCTGCGTGCATTCTTGTACTCTGTAATCTGGTGGTATGAAGTGCTGGTTCATCTTTATCAAGGTGAGCCGCTCCACATTTGCGGGCAAGAGGCGGGACCTTTTGCAAGTCACAATGCCACCAGCAGAACTAAAAACACGTTCTGAGGACACGCTTGCGAGTGGGCAAGACAAGTAATTGATAGCCAAGTTGGTGAGCTCTCGCCATATTTTTCTTTTCCCATGCCAATACGCCAATGGGTCCTCAGTAATATTGACCTCTGTTGAGTCATCCAGATAGGCCTGCACCATTGAAAGAATGTCCTCTCGGATTCCTGTACTTTGCACTTCTGTGTCCTTTCTAGGACCAGGAAACCCTAGCTGAGTTAGCCAACTCGCTTCAGACATATCGCATGCGCCTGGTGTAGATGATACGGTTGCTGGTGTGGTTAACGGCTCAGAGGGAAAGTCACTCACTTCTGCCACAGGCACAGATGCAGACGGGCTTTTTTGGGACGCCTGATGGCCTGCTGATTCACTAGTAGTACTGTCTTCTCCTACAGTTTCCTTCCGCTCTCTTTCAAAACGAATGGCTGACTGAGCTAGCCAACCTTTGTACTCTGTAACATCCGATGTTTCAAAAGGAATTATTACTTTGCCAAACAATGGCTTTTTGTAACGTGGATCCAGAATAGTAGCACAAATGTAGTGCTGTTGTTTCTTGATATTTACAAGCCGTTCATTGCTAACTAGGCGTTGTAATAATCTCTGCGCCAACTCATGTGCTTCGTTCTTTCCAACGTCCTCTAATTGTGAAGACACCACCTTGACTTGGTGCTCGAGCTTCAGCAACAGTGGGATAGCTTTGCTCAAAGAACAGTCCTCCCTGCTGACGTCACGCGTGAAGACCTCAAAAGGCCGAAGCATGTCTGTCAGGCTTTTAACTAGCTGCCATTGCTCCACCGCTAGCATCATTTCTGTCGTATCACCACCCAGGTTGTAGGAATACTCATTGACTACTGGAAACAGCTCATGCAGACGCTCAAGCATGTAGAAGGTTGAGTTCCAACGTGTTGCCACCTCCTGGATAAGTGCTTTCACTGGCATTCTACGTTCATTTTGCTTGCGCCTCAGCTCCTTCCGGGCCTTAAAAGAATGGTTGAAATGTGTGCATATTCTTCTGCAGATGGTCAGTGTTTTGTCGACTGCAAGTTCTTTTTTCAAACAATTTTGCACAACAAGGTTGATACAGTGCGCCAAACACGGCACTCTGAAATAGAAACCGTCCGCCATGGCCCTAACTACATTGCTGCCATTATCTGTAGAAACATAACCAACCTTGCAATGTCTTGGGCGCAGCCATTGCAAGACCTTTTTGTTAAAGTCAGCCAAAATGTTGACTGCAGTATGACTTTTCTCCATGCCAAACATGGCTAATGTTGCATGTTTACGAGCACCCTTAAAAATCTCGATCAAGTCACCACCTGCATTTATCTGTATTATAACCCCTGAAAAAGAGACCCAGTGTGCAGTGATGCACATGTAATCAAGGGCTTGGCAACTGGTCCACATGTCTGTTGTCAGGTGTATAGTGTGAACAGCACTCTTCTGCAAAGCTGCCCCCACCAACTCAAGCACCTCTTTGTGTAGTGCTGGAACAGCAACCCTGGCAAAATAGTACCGGCTAGGAACCTTCCATTTAGGGGCCAATGTTGCCACGAGTTCAAGGAAACCCACACCTTCGACAAACGAAAAAGGGAGAAGGTCCACCGCTAGCATTTTTGCCAGTTTAGTGTTATAGAGGCGTACAGTTGGGTGGTTGCGTTGAAATTGCGCATCTGAGGAGAACATGGCTGAAATGGTGCGCTGGACAAATTTACGGGATTATGCTGATGCCTTCTTCGACCCACTTCTGATCAGTGTTGACATTTTCCGCATTGGTGTGTCTCCCAGACTCTCAGTGTGCCTGCTATGTGTTACGGAGGGTGTGGTGCTGCCAGGGGTACTGGGTGCAACTGGACACATGTCTGACGCTTCTTCTACCTCCCCATCATCTTCAGATGAAACACCTACTATGGGTATATTTTGGCCACTTGCCCTTTGGGATCGCTTTCCCTTGACATTTGCTAGGTGCGGAAACCATTCGACAGCGTGCTTTCTTTCAAGATGACCTATCTGGCCTCCGGTTCCATAGTTGGTACCAGTCTTACCACGGCTAACGCTAGTCTTACAAATGCAACAAACGGCTATGTTATCATATTTTTCATGGACACTAAAAAAGTTCCAAACTGGGGACTGGAAACTTCTGGTTTTGCCGCACGAGGTGATACTGCTGCCAATGCCAGATGAAGCAGTGGTGGATGAGCCTTGCAGACATCTACTGGGTTGTGCAATTATTGCAGCAACCTTACTTGAGGGAGTCGAGCTGCATGGAGTCCCCCTCTGGGGAGAAAATATGGGAGCTGTAGGTTTTGTTGAACTTGTGGTACTACTTGACTGCGTTGGTGGTGCTACCAGTGGCACGTCGCCAGGGTCACGCTCAGCATGACGTCGGGATAGGGTGTAAATGTCTGTCTGCTGCATGGCCGGTGTGGCTGGACTGACATGTGTGATGAATAGATCATTGCTGTCATCCTCTTCAACAACATCAGAATGCACCACTTCATCAAGTCGGACGTTCGGATCCATAAGTATGAGCTTTCCGGGGCCCTTCCTTTTAACATGTGATACCTTTCGCAGCTCATGGTGTGCCTCCCTATCAGACGTCAGAGATGGTTGCCAATCTAGATCCAGATCATCATCTGATGGAGCGGGGCTTGAAGAGGAACTTCTACACACCCTCCTTGATCTTTTCCTTGCTGGGGAGCTGGGAGAAAATGAATCATCAGGAGGAGTGGCTTCGTCTTCCTGACATGATACCCCGGCTCCAAAGTCAATTTCCTCCTGTGCCCCTACTTCTGGAAGAACAACCATTGTGGGCACTTGCACCGCTCCATGCGCCGCTACATGGGCATCTTCTCTGACCTCTACTTGCAAGTCTCCATGGACCTCTCCTTCTCGGCCTTCTCCTTCTCGGCCTTCTCCTTCTCGGCCTTCTCCTTCTCGGCCTTCTCCTTCTTGGCCTTCTCCTTCTCGGCCTTCTCCTTCTCGGCCACCTCCTTCTCGGCCTTCTCCTTCTCGGCCTTCTCCTTCTCGGACAGCTCCTTCTCGGACAGCTCCTTCTCGGACAGCTCCTTCTCGGACAGCTCCTTCTCGGACAGCTCCTTCTCGGACAGCTCCTTCTTGGACAGCTCCTTGCGCATGTACTTCTGCTTGTACTAGTAGCCCATGCAGTTGTTGTTGCGGCTTTGGTTGTTGAATAGTACTTGTGAGATGAGTTACAACCTGTGTTGATGGTGTGCTGCTACTTTCTTGCGAGGAACCAACATCACTGGTCGTTGGTGATTCAACAACTAAACAGGCTACCTGTGCAGCACTCATGGTGGGCCTTTGTTTTTTGTTGTTGTTGTTGCCCAAAAAATGTATTGGTTGAGCCACCAGTCTCCTTGGTAAGTGGTGCCACTTGCTTCTTCTTCTCCTTAGTAGAGACATCTTTATTGCAAGAGGACCTACGGGCACCTCTTTTTGGAGCCATCTTCTTCAGATGTCGGAACAACAGGCCGCAGCAGCACTTCTTCCTGGCACTGATGCTCAACGATGATGCGGAGTTTTGTGCACCTAAACGCAAACGAAGACAGAGGAACATCAGTAAATATAAATGTTGCATATGTAGCGCTTGAATAAACAGTTTGCAAGTAGGCATTTATG
Source organism: Lissotriton helveticus (assembly GCF_964261635.1). Classification (NCBI taxonomy): domain Eukaryota; kingdom Metazoa; phylum Chordata; class Amphibia; order Caudata; family Salamandridae; genus Lissotriton; species Lissotriton helveticus. The sequence continues at coordinate 611,792,851 of NC_136071.1, read as the reverse complement.
AATACACACGTGCACAATGCACACCACCACACAATATGGAAATTTCAAAATTAGGATTTGCTAAATTTTTAGGAAACAGGAATTTAACATTGATCCAAGAGAGCAAACACACAGAGGGTTGTACTTTCATGTACCCCTGACTCCGCCTGGGCACAATGGGTGAAAGCAAGGCACAATGGGTGCAGGCCTATGTCTCAAAGCTCACTGCCTGCATTCAAAATGGCCGCTTGACCCCCCCATCCACATGGCCAGGACCATGCCTCAAAATGGCCACCACCAACATAGCCAGCACCCAACCCCTACTCCAAAAAGTCAAAAAACACAACACAAATCAAATCACCACAATCCAATGCCATCCATCCATTTTCAGAAGGCTTATGCTGCCTGCTGGTGGTTTTCCGGTGCAAAATTGCAATTTTTACAATTTCGCGAGTGCGAGATTGTTGCTTCACGGTGCGAACGTGGCAAAAACCCGCAAAAACCGCGAACAGACCGATTCTGGGCCCCCCTGGGCATAATGGATGACATCAGAGCACAGTGGGTGCAGGCCTATGGCACAAAGCACACAAACTGGCTTACAAATGGCCCCTAGATCCCCACCCACACGGGACCAGACAATAAAATGGCCCCCACCCACATAGCAAGCCCCCAACACCACCCCAAAAAGTCCTAAAACACTCAAAAATCAGCACAATCCAATGCCATCCATGCCCTGGCCAGAATCATGTTAAAAAAAAATCAACAAAACAGTTGTATCATGCATGCACCCATAAATAAGCCTGGTGGTTTTCTATTCATGTGCAGCAGAATTGTAATTTTTACAATTTCGCGAGTGCGAGATTGTTGCTGCGCGGGACACGAGCAGTGCGAACACAAGCAAAAACATCCTCAGCTCGCGAACTTGCAGATTTTCCCCCCAAAAAGTCGAAAAAAAAGCAACACACACAAAAATCACCACAAACAAACAACATCAACTTACTTCTTTGTGAAATCAAATTTCGAATCCAAAAGTAATCCAAAAGGCCTCAAATCCAAATATCCAGCAGCAACCACAAAAAGTAATCCTTCCCAGTCAAGATCGAAATCAAAGTGGCCAGGAAATGGAGGAGCTTACTGGACAGGAACAGGAAGTTGGAGACTGGGGCACTTCCTTCACCCCACCCCTATGGGAGGAGCTTGCTGGACAGGAACAGGAAGTTGGAGACTGGGCCACTTCCTTTACTAATTTTTGTACTTTCGCTAGTGCGAGATTGTTCCTGCCCGCGCCGCGGACCGCGAGCAGCGCGAGCAGTGCGAACACAAACAAAAAATCCGCTTCGCGCGGATTTTGCGTATTCTCGCCGCATCCGCGAGAGTTCGCGGATTGCGGATTCTCCGAAAATACGAAAAATCCGCGAGCGTAACGGATTTTACGCCCATGCTTAATTCGTTCCCCCTATCTCGGTCCAGCGGTCGATCGATGGTACCTCACGATCCCCTTAAAATGGTCGACAATTACTATGGGTGTTCGATACACCCTAACCACTTAAGCTACTCCTTGAGCCTAAGATTTTCCCGGGCTGCGGGCGCTCACAGCCTGATCTCCTTTCATACGACAGGCATTCTAACTCCGCAAGACATTACAACACAAAGCACAAAACATATAAACACCGCAATCTAGCAACAGATAACCCTATTCATACTCACTCTCCTACGAACTGCTGGTTTTCACTGCACCGTCACACCCCGCCGATCCCCATGGAGCGCTGTCTTCTGCCGACACCTAATTTCTATGGGCCTTGGGAACCACTACTCCTAATGTAGATCTTCCCTTGCTCTAGAAGGGAACCATCAACTCTGCTACCAACTGGAGAAGCTGGGATTATCATCTAGATTTTCCTTACCAACCTCTAGAATCCCAGGTCTGGTTGACTGGATCTTTTTTTCCTGTCATAGAAGCGCAAAGGAAAGATTTTCTAATTCATAGCTCAATCAAATTCGCGATCCAAATTCAATTAGACTCAAAGGACCAATGACTACGAACTGAAGTTTTGAAAATTTATTACAAAGCCAAGAATAATTAAATATACAAACATCTCAGCAAGAGATTCAGGAAATAGACTGGCACTAATACAAAGGTAATTCTATGCAGGGGTCTCAAACGACTCAGAATAAAAACCAAGTTTAATTCAAGCAACATTAGACATACCATTACTGACAATGTCGAAAATCTGGACTGCATTTACAAAAAAGAAAGAATCTCCATTAGACTGTGCCTACTCTAACTCTAAGGTGACATCCCTACTTAACATACCTCCCAGGTGAGAGAAAAGGTGTCAGCTGTGAAAACTTCCTAAGAAGTACATTCACTTCCAATAGGTGACTTCCAATCCTGAGCTCGTTCTAAGATGCTCCTTGCTACACCTTACTCTGCCTCAAGTTCACAACTATCTACAGCTTGCCTTTCCCAAGCCCACTTCCAAACTACAACTCTGATGTCTACTCTCTGCTCTCTGTTTTGGACTGACTCTCCCCCCTCGGGTGCTGTCCCTAATACAAAACCCCAAAAACAGTTGACACGCCTTCAGACACGCCCCTCTGGCAGGTGTATCTCCAATGAGTTTTCCACTATGGCACCTCTCCATCCAGCGTCTGTTGGAGTATCCTTGGGTCCTAGGCACCTTCTCCGCTGAATGTTGCACTCCCAAATTCTTTGGCAGCATCTCTGCGCTCGCGCATACTATCCCAACTTCTAAACAATGGACTATTCTACCTAACGAGCCTTGTGGCCTTGCACCTGCAAGCTGAAATAGGTGAGACCATCCTTGCAACATTTGAAATTACAATTTTAATATTTGCTGAGGATAGCCTTTCCCAGGCGAGAGAAATAATTTCTTTCCGACTAAGGCTAGCCAAGGGAAAATATAGTTAGGCCTCTACTGGCTTCAACATGTCTCAGGCCTTTGCACTTTTTAAACGCATTTGTAACACAACATTACATTGCATTTCATCACTTTCACTTTAATTCTGCAACTATATCTTTCATATAAAACTCTATGTTAATCTACTCATTAATAGGCACATGTATTATTTCATTAAGGCACATCATTGTTAACACAACATTTTACATTTGATTATATTGCTACGTTATGCAGCATCACATTTTCTAATTAAGGCACTACATTAATCTATGATTAATAAACACCTCACTCATATTGCACTGATCCCCGGCCTACCATTGCATTTCTAAACTACATTAGTAAAGGTCCTCTAAATATGTGGGTGCGGACTACTTGGGATTATAATGCACCCCTAGACAATTTTAAAATAACACAATTTCAAAATAACATGGCGCTCACATACATTGTAATTTCTTGTTGTATGTTATAATAATGTTTGGAAGATTCCTAGTGGAACACTGTAATTTTTTATAAGGAAAAGACATCTGTCACAGAACCAATAGCAAGCAAAAAACCATCTCAAATGCGGACTAATTGGAGGGATGATGATTTCTCTTGCTTCAAAACTGTAATCAGTCATTGTTTTATAGCATAATTTCTTGTAATAGTATCATTTCAACTGCTGTGGGTTCTGTTGGTGGTTCATAAATGAAACACAGTTGCAGAGGTTGCAGTTATTGAAATTGCTGCATAAGCTTCACTAATTGAAAATGGTATTTGTACTGCATCATTTGATTCATCATTCGATTTTGTTGGCACTTGGTGTAAAGCTGGAGACACATCAGTCTTGTCAATTCTGGAATAGGGTCGAAGATTTCAACGTGGGTGTACTCTTCTCTGAGTAGTACCTCCAGAGTAGGGAGAGGATTTGTTTATTTATTCTGGTGGCACCATTCTGTTGTTAGAGGTCTGCTGATCAGAATTGGTCACATAATGCTTTTGGTTTGATCAATCAACAATTTTCAGTTTCTCTTTGCACCATGAAGCAGCAGCAAAAGTACCATATGAGTAATATCTACCCCAAGAATTGGAACAGGTGGTCTGTATAATGGCCCAAAGGTTTACTTGTCAGGGATGTTTTCCTGAACTAATTCTCCCAGATTGTGGGGCCACCTGTCAGTTGCCTAGTAACAAATGCTATCTTCGTCGGTGGCAGAGTTATTTATGTTGGATAATTTAACTTTAGTTTATTGAACAGTCTTCGATAAATGCCTGCTTGGATCAGGTACTTTGGCTTTCGACTGCCACTTTTCCAGTGAAATCAAGTTCAGGCACATAAATTGGAATGTTAAAGTGTAACATGTATTGAGGTGGGACCGCCTAATACTCCTCTCACAAAATTATTTAGTGCACTTTGAACTCCATACTGACAATGCCAACCACAACAATCCAGTATCCAGTACTCTAGCTGTCAAGGCTTATTGAAGTGTACTGTCAGTTCGCTCTACAACACTGTTCAATTACGGGCAGAATGTGTGAAAATGTAGGAGTTGTATATCCAGAGCAGACATTGCATCCATAAATGCCTTAGCAGCAAATGTAGCACCTTTGTCTAAATTAAAGCTATGACCTGGTTCCATTTCTACTAGCTACTGAAAGTATTTTATGATGCTCACGCAGAAACAGTTTTCTGTGGCCAAACCCAAAGGCATCTACAACACTAATGAACTATAAACCAATATACTTTTCTCATCATCCATCTGCACACGTAGTGACATCACTGGTTTCATGCCTACCGTACCCTCCTTCCTCATCCAAGGACCAATTTAATGGAGGCTGCAGTGCGGACATGCAATGGTAGTGCGTAGCAGGCACACAGTTGACACACCAATGGAAAGCCCATTTGCACCCATCCAAGTCTGGACCGCATGCTGTGCCTGGAACCCTGATTCTACCCCTATCCACTGATACCCTGCTAAGCCCCCTCATACTCATAACCCCGACTGAAGCTTGCTGCATGGTTGCCATAATGCCCCACAGAACACGGAAGGAGCATTCACATGTGCCTCGTGCAAGTTCTAATGCACTGTCCCACACCCTAAACTCACACCCTAAACCCACAACTCATGCACCAACAGCAACCCACTTGCACATGCAGACCCTACATCACCCAAGAAACACGCCAAACTGACATGAATGCTTCTCAACACCCGGTTGCTCACCAAACATGTCACCTACTGCACAGCCAGGCTCTGGACCTTCACCTTCTCCCAGAAATATGGCAAATCCCAACCTGGACATCAGACATAGTTACCACTATCCCCACTGGCTACAAGATCATTAGACGAGATCTTCAGCACAAGCCTAAAAGTGGAGTTGTCATCATATTCAAAGATACCATCAGCTGCACCGACATGGACACCGCCACCAGCTATTTAGAACACCTCAAGTTCAAGATACACATCACATACAACTTTTCACTTAGTGGAACCCTCATATACAGAGCACCTGGTCCTCGCACCAATTTCACCAGTGACATCAAGGACTTCATTTTACCCCTCATCATCAAACCCAGCACCTTCATCCTCTTCGGAGACCTTAACTTTGATGTAGAAGACCGCGCTGACCCAAACTCTAGCACCTAGCATAATACCAAACCCACCCACACTGCCGGACACCTATTGGACCTGATTTTCTCCTCAGTCAGCAACATCACAGTTGACAAGCCAGCAACTATGACCTGGACAGACCAATCCCCCACGAGTTTCAGTATATCCATCCCGCATCATCACATACCTACCACCATAGAAACCGCCCACCAGAGCTGCAAAAGCGCAGTAGAAGAGGAGTGCTCTTCCACCCTCTTCAATCAGCCTGAGCACACCAGTGACTTGCTGAAAGCCATCAGCAGCAAGAAAATCTTCACCATCATCAAAGATTTCACCACCAGGCCTCTTGCTGCCTCTAGCAACTTCATCCCATCACAAGACCTTTACAACAAGCTCTCTGAATTCTTCTGCAACAAAACAACCTCCATATACAGCAACTTCGACTCTCAACCAGACCCTATTACTGTTGCAACTTAACTTCCATTCACGGCTGATGAACACATCCTGACCTCATGGCCTGCCATCACCACTGTCAAAATCACTGCTCCCATTGAAATTATCTACTCGGGGGCTCTATCTAACCCTTGCCCTCACCACATCTTCACCAAAGGACTACCACCAATCAGTGATGCACTAACACCTTGATGCCTCCCTCTACTTAGCCACATTCCCAAACACCTGAAAACATGCCACCATCATGCCCCTGCTCAAGAAACCAACCATATGCTGACTCGGCTATGGTTTCCAACTGCATACACATCTCCCTCCTACTATACATGGCAAAAGTATCAAACCAATCAACCAATAGTTCACTGACCACCTCAGCAACCACCAGCTCCTCAATGTCACACAGTCTGGATTAAGGCCCAACCACTGTACAGAAAAACTACTTATTGCCATCATAGACAACATCTGCATGATCCTTGACAGAGGAGACATGGCAGCACTCATTATCTTGGATCTCTCTGCAGCATTTGACATGGTCTCATGCCCCCATCCTTATTAGGAGTCTGCATTGGCATCCAAGGACCTGCTCTCTGCTGGATATGCTCCTCCATAATAGGCAGAACATAAGCGGTCAGCCTGGCACCTTACTCCTTAGAAGCTCACAAACTCATCTGCCGACTCCCGCAGGAATCATCACTCAGCCCCACCCTCTTCAACACATACATGACCCCTCAGGCCTATGTCATCCCTGCACACAACAACAATATCCTCTCCTACACAGATGACATAAAAATCATACGCTCCCTTCTCGGATAAGACCTAGAACACTGGAAACAAGTTCACCACCTCAATGACCGAAGTCGCTAACTGGATGAAAACCAACTATCTCAAGTTCAACACAGACAAGACAGCAGTAGTGATCTTTGGCAAGAACACTTGACAGTGGGGGAGGAGGGGGCGTGGCTATGCACGCAGCGGGAATGGACGTCTCCGGGTAGAGCTCCGGCTTGAGCTCCCCTTCCCGGTGTATTTCCCTGCAAATTATCCGACGAACTCGGCTGAAAACTCGGGCGCAACACTCGAACACCGAGACCCCTTGCCCCGTTGAGTTTGGCGGCGATCGTAGGATCCCGGCCGCACCGGAGCCTCCTGAGGTGCGGCGGCCGCGCGCCTGGAGGCCAGATAGGGTGCCGCCGCTGGGAAAGGCCAAGGCCTCGGCCTGAGCACTGGGCCCCTGGGTGTGGCCTGGGGAGTTGGACGGCCACGGCAGCCCGCAGATAAAGAGGCTGACTGGGACGCTTGCAGCTGGGATCGGTGGACGTCGGGGGGCACAACGCCTACCACACCATCGACCACCAGACGCCCACGAGCGCTGAAGCGGTAAGGTGGCGGCGGAGGAGACGCGCCCGCCGCCGCAGGAGACGCTGGCACCCCTGAGCCGCGGGCCTAGAAGTGGTCGGAAGGCGAGGTGGCTGTGGGCCTGGGGACCGGACCGGATGCTGTAAGTCTGGGAGGCCCGGGAAACATCCTTTACAACGCAACTTTTACCACGCAGTGCCTTTACGACGCAACTTTTACAACACAAACCATTACAACGCATTGCGCTGGGGGGCGCTCTAGGATAGGGAATAAGTTTAATTTACTATCCAACACCTTCCCTAGTGTCCACGGGGACTGGAGTTGGAATAGTAAATTAAACTATTCACTATCCAGCACCCCAAAGCGCTATGCGTTGTAAAGGTTAGCGTTGTAAAAACCACGTTGTAAAGGCATGCGTGGTAAAAGCATGCGTTTTAATGTCATACATCCGGGAGGCCCGGGGTCTCGGCTTTGGCGCTCGGCCCTGGACGTGGCCTGGAGTGCGGGAAGGCCGCGGCTGCCGAGAGACATGATGGCTACTCGAGGTTCCCGCCGTTGGATCCCATAGGCGCCTGAGAAGCAAGACACGCACCATAACATTGCTGGCTGAAAATCCATGAGCGCAGGAGCGCTAAGAAGAAGGTGAGAGACACGTGCCCTCCATTGTGGAGGACGCTGGCGCAGCAGCCCCACGTGCTGGGATAGGACCAAGGAGGCGGCGGGGGTGCTGGGCACGGAAGGGGGATATGGAGGGCGTGCAGCGAGGTGCTCCCCCCTAGATCAAACCACACCGCGCAGCGGAGGAGCGACCACAGCCACACATTGAGGCTGCATGGGGCACGAGACTGGCGCTGACCCGGCCCCCTCCTATTCCTGAGCAGCCTGGCACATTGTGGGGCGACCTGAATGGCTGGCGTCTGAGAGAGGACACCGCCAAACAGTATAAGTGAGAAGGGACGAGGACACAAATACAGTACAACATAAACTGAAAACCAGCTGAAGGGAGGCCCAGTAGAGGCCCTGGTATGCCACGCCTGGCCAGCGAGGGGATGACGATCTTTCTTGCTCGGTATAGTCTGCCTGGGGCTGGGTATCCTCCGGAACGTGTCTTGGGAGAGACTGACTGACCATTGCACCTGTCTAATGCCAGAACGGACCCGCGCAGCCGGGATGGCAAGACACCACAACCTTGGGTGCGACGCGCCTCCCTGCGCCATACCGAAGCCCGCGCGCCACCGTCCCAACACCACCCTGGATATTCGCTGGCATCCCACAGACGGGCGCCCATCATCGCCGCAGGCGTAGGCCACACACCCGCAGAGCTGCTCATGTCTGGGGGCACGAGAGTGCGCATCAGCACCGGAGAAGCGCAGCTACGGGGAAAAATACAGAAACCTGCAAAAAGTGCTGATGCTGACCAAATGGCGGCTAAACTTGACACCATGCTGGGTGCAATGGAAAGGTTGGAAGAGTCGATCCAACTCACCCGCACCTCTCTGGAAACCAAAATAGACAGTGTAGCAATTGACCTCACTCACCTACGAGCCGACCACAAAAAGCTGGCAGACCGCACCGCGATTTTGGAGAACGGCATGTCGGTACTCGAACCCCGAGTCAATCAATCAATCAATCAGTCCTTTTTATAAAGCGCGCTACTCACCCGCTAGGGTCTCAAGACGCTGGGAGTTAAAAAGGGGGGGGGGGTGCTGCTACTGATCGAAGAGCCAGGTCTTGAGTTGCTTCCTGAAGGAGAGATGGTCCTGGGTCAGTCGTAGGTGGGTGGGAAGGGAGTTCCATGTCTTGGCTGCCAGGTAGGAGAAAGATCTTCCTCCGGTGGTGGTTCTGCCGATCGGTGGGACGGAGGCGAGGGCGAGGCTGGTGGATCGGAGCTGGCGGGTGGGTGTGTAGAACGTGAGGCGGTTGTTGAGGTATTCGGGGCCTATGTCATGGAGAGCCTTGTGTGCGTGGGTGAGGAACCTGAACGTGATCCTCTTGCTGACGGGGAGCCAGTGTAGGTCTCTTAGGTGGGCGGAGATGTGGCTGTATCGGGGGATGTCCAGGATGAGTCGTGCGGAAGCGTTCTGTATGCGCTGGAGCCTTTTCTGAAGTTTGGCTGTGGTTCCGGCGTAGAGGGCGTTTCCGTAGTCCAGTCGGCTGGTGACAAGGGCCTGGGTGACCGTCTTTCTGGTTTCAGTGGGGATCCATCGGAAGATCTTTCGGAGCATGCCCAGGAGTCGTTCCAGGCGGAGGGGGATAGTCCGAGGATGATGACTTCCATTTTGTCTGAGTTCAATTTCAGACGGCTGAGCTTCATCCATTCCGCGAAGTCTTTCATTCCTTCTTGGAGGCCGGCTCTGGCGGTGGCGGGGTCGTTGGTAAGGGAGAGGATCAGCTGGGTGTCGTCAGCGTAGGAGATAATGTTAAGGTTGTGTTGGCGTGCAATGGCTGCGAGGGGGCTCATGTAGACGTTGAAGAGGGTGGGGCTGAGCAAGGAGCCTTGAGGAACGCCGCAGATGATCTTGGTGGCCGCTGAGCGGAAGGGGGGGAGGCGGACTCTCTGAGTTCTGTCAGAGAGGAAGGAGGTGATCCATTCCAGAGCTTTTCCTTGGATCCCAGCGTGGTGGAGGCGGTCGTTAGGGTGCGGTGGCAGACTGTGTCGAATGCGGCCGATAAGTCGAGGAGGATGAGGGCAGCCGTTTCCCCGTTGTCGAGCAGGGACCTGATGTCGTCGGTGGCAGCGATGAGAGTGGTCTCTGTGCTGTGCTTTGCTCGGAAGCCGGACTGCGATGGGTCGAGGGAGCCATTAGTCTTGAGGAAGGCGGTAAGCTGTTTGTTGACGGTCTTCTCAATGACTTTGGTGGGGAACGGGAGGAGCGAGATGGGGCGGAAGTTCTTGAGGTCCGTGGGGTCCGCGGTGGGTTTCTTCAGGAGGGCGCTGATCTCAAACTCAAACTGATAAACACGTGCAAGATCTCTTGAACAGGGTCGAGTTCTTAGAGGACCGTGCGGAAGATGCAGAAGGGAGGGCACGGAGAAATAAAGTAAGAATAGTGGGTGTACCGGAACGATGGGAGGGGAAGGAACCTGCGGCGCACATGGAAGATTGGCTGAAGAACTTATTACCTGAGGGCACACTGTCGCCTTACTTTGTGATGGAGCGGGCGCATCAAGTTCCTACGAGGCCACGCCCAACAGGGTCCAGTCCCAGACCGATGCTCCTTCGCATTTTGAACTACCGTGACCGCGATTCTATCCTACGTGAAACACGTCTACTCCAGGAAGTCTGAATAGATAACGCCAAAATAATGTTCTTCCCGGATTACACGATACAAGTCCAGAGACGAAGACACACCTTCCTTGCAGTTAAACAGCGCCTGCGCCAGCTGGGGCTGAAATACTCCCTCTCGTTCCCTGCAAAGCTGAGAGTGGTGGCACAAGACAAGACACACTTTTTCACTACCCCGGAAGAAGTCGAGGCATGGCTAGACAACAGAACGGAGACGGCCCCCCCAGAAAGCATCAGGAGTCACTGGCCCACAGCGAGTCAGAGGTCCTAGGCGAAGACGCAGAAACAGATTGACACTGGCCAGTGGGACGCGGGTGGTGGAAAGCGCTGGCCCGCCTGCAGAGATCACGCAACGTGAAAAACAAGATGCCCTCCGCATGGTGATGGAACTCAGCCGGTCCCCAACTGTGGACATGGCCCCGACGCCAGCCCTCGGGACCTCCCTGGCGACGATGAGGCTATCTACGGGTTGCCAGATTCCCAGATCTCCGTGGAGCAACCAGACGTCACACCACAAATGGCGGATTTGATCCATTAACTAGGAGCTGGAACGCACCTGGAACTGAGTGCCAGGCCTGGGACGTTGGGAATGTTTAGAACCTCCAGGTGCCAAACACGCAATGCCGTTCATGGCGCCCGAGGTACGCCCTTCCTGCGGACACTTGATTGCCGACTGAGAGCAGCAGTGGGCGTGGTCCTTTGACACTTGACCTCCTGGGGACGACTGCGCTGATGGAGGGCTGCGACCACCATGGAGTCCCGGGGCCTTGACGATCGGTGTCCTGGCCTGCTTGGGACAGCCTGAATTCAACGACCCGCTTGGAGGCGACCCGGCTGGGACAAGTAATGTAGGACACGTTGGGTGTTGCAATATTTATTTATTTATTTATTTATTTCTATCACTGATCCCTTGGCAATAATACAGCCTCATCTAAGGGAACCGGGAGGGGTGGAGCCCCCTTTTTCATACCTGGCCGCTATGATACCGCAACAGTGCTCAACACACAGCGAACCCCCTAGATTTAGACTTTGACTATCTCCTTGAGAGTTTGGACAGTGGCATGTTTGGCAACCGACCTTTTGGTATTTCTTGTTTGAATTGTTTTGTATGGTTTATTGTGCAATTTGCATTGTTTTTTTCACCATTTTCTTACATTGGAGTAGTGGGCAGCCATGGTTGTATCTTTAGGAAATCCATGTGGGGGTGCCTGGGTGGTACAGCTTTCGTGGTCAGCTAGGAGGTGACGGGTGGAGCGGGTGGGGGGCCCCTTGAAGAGCCACAATGTCAACGATAAAATGTTGTACGTGGAATGTGCGGGGTATGCATACACCATCACGCAGATACCAAATTTACTCATACCTAAAGCGCCACCACATTCAAGTCGCACTCCTGCAGGAGACACATCTTAATGGGGTGGAATCCCGCGCATTACACCGCAGGTGGCGAGGGCAACTCTATGCCACGAGCTACTCGTCCTACGCCCGGGGAGCGCTGATATGGGTGAGACCAGGAACCCGTTTGACGGTCACACATTCACACACAGACCCGGAGGGTAGGTTCGTGATAGTGAACGGCAGATTAGACGGTGGCCCAGTGGTTCTGACCTCGTTGTACGCCCATAACACGGACCAAACTGATTTTTTTACACGCCTGTCTACTGGCCTGTCGCCCTGGCACGGGATCCGATGGGTGCTGGGTGGTGACTACAATTGCATACTTGACATAACACTAGACCGCTCTTTTCCACCACTGCCTGACACACCAGTACAGAGCGTACTGGGTTGGGCCACACAGTGGGACTTACACGATGCCTGGCGCAGCCGCAATCCACTTACCAGGGTATATTCCTACTACTCAGGAGCACACTCACTGCATGTACGACTGGACAGATACATGGTGTCTAGCGAATTGCTTCCCCTGATCACGGACACGTATTATATGGGCCACACACACTCGGACCATAACCCACACATACTGGACCTGACATGGACACAGCCACACCCACCCATACCTACCTGGATACTGCAACCAGATTTACTTCTAGACGCTCCCTTCCGAAACGCCATATCTGCGCAAGTGGCACACTATTTTGAAGAAAGCACGGGCACTGCATCCACCCCCCAAATAGAATGGGACGCGTTTAAAGTAGTTATCAGGGGGCGCTGCCTGGGCACGCAAGCTAACGCTAGGAAACAGCTGGAAAGAGACCTGACGCAGATAGAACTGGACCTGCTACAGAGGGAGCGGGAGGCGGGAGAGGGTGATGAGGAAAGGGTAACAGAGGCTCGAGCGGAACATGAGAGATTATTGGATAGACTGCGCCATCTTAATTACGCGGCTCATTCAGCGCGCGCGCATCTATGGGTGACAAGCCTGGTAGGCTGTTGGCTTGGCTGATCAGACAGGAGGACCGCATGGCGCCAGTGATGACAATTCACACTGAACGCAACACACCTCATTTACTTACATGCAAATCGAAGCACCGGGAACATGTCATCTCTATTGCACAGCGCCTTCCCGTATCATACCCGCTGAGCCGTGCAGAAGAGATGCACCCTCGACTACAGAATGCTGTTTGGGAATGCTGAGCCCAGCTCACTTTTTTATTTCCTTTTCCATTTATTACTGTACCCGCCCTATAAAATGTGATAAGTGACCAAAGTTCCAAGATATATTACCGTTGTTTCTGATTAATGTAATGGTTTGAAGGGATGGTTTGCACTACTTACTACTTGAGGCACCGGAAAGTGTTGTGATTGTACATTGTAAAACCAATAAAATATATTCAAACAAAAAAAGAACACTTGACCGTGGGACTGGTGGCTGGCACAACTCTATCCCACACCCACACCAGAACACATGCCAGTAACCTTGGAATAATCATTGACAGAAAACTAGATGTTAGGCCTGCAATCTTTGGCGTGGTTTCCCCTGTCTTTTTGCCTCTGTCTCCTGTATTTTTGACTCTGTGCTGGATTTCGTTTTTGCTGGTTTAGATGGTTTGGGCACTTTGCCACCGCTGATCAGTGTCAAAGTGCAAGTGCTCCCCGTGTAAATTGTTATTGTGATTGGTTATCCATGATTGGCATATTTGTATCACCAAGAAGACCCTAGTAAAGTGCACTGAGTGTGCCGGGGCTGGTGATACAAATGCTACTAGTGGGCCTGCAGCACTGATTGTGCCACCCACATGAGTAGCCCTAAAATGGTGTATCAGGCTTCCACCGCAGTGCCTGTGTGCAGTCTGTGAACTGCCATGACCTCCTGGTCAGTGTCCCCACTGACCAGGCCTAACCCTTCCCTTTCTGCAGACATTGGTCACCCTTATGGAAGGCCCGAATCTATGACATAATATCGAAAGACACAATATCTTAGTACAAAAATATCGACACAAATATATCGACATCAAAAATATCGACATCCTATACATAATTAAAAACATACACAAATATCCGAAAATAAATATCGCACTACATAAACATCGATATCACTAATATCGACAACATATATATCGCAATATTTAATTATCGACTACTAAAAAATATAAACACTAAGTTAAAAATATCGAGAGTAAAATTATCGCCAACAATAATATCGTATTTTTAGAAATATCGAACATATTTATTAATATTCTATAACACTTTTTAACATTAAAAAAATACTATAAACACTAAAATAAACATTTCACAACAAACTATAAATATAATTAATTTCACAATTAAAATAAAATGATGTAGAAATTTATAAAAAAATTATTAAACATATTATATAAAATTATGTATGCAAAACATTAATTAGCGTTAACCTTATATGGTAAATAATTACACAAACTGTTTTTCAAAAATACAAACAAACCAATAAAAACACTACTAACATAAATTAACCAATAGCAAACGAATTACTAACTCCAAAACACTATATAAACCATTAAATCCGACAAACAAACTACCTGACAAAAATAGGAGAGAATACTGTGGATACATTCGGCAACACCTACAAGAAAATCAAGATTCAACCTACAAATCAGAGGATTAAAAGTAAGTAACTAAAAATAACTTAAGTAAAGTAACTGCTAAAATAAAAAAAGAACTAAAAAGGAAAAATAACTCATACATATGTATTGTATATTATCTCCTACCACTACAGAAAACTAAGAAACAACTAACAAAGTAAGCATGTTCATATATTTCTCTAACTACATTAAATAAGTTAAGCATAAAACCTCAAGCATAAAACATAACTGCAACCTAAAATATTTTTCTAAACATTGAACATAAATAAATCCTTTTTTTTACAGAGAAAGAAACCAAAGAAAATACAGGCCACAACTGAAAATTGGACAGATTCGACTACACCTACAAAAACATTAAAACTCAACATAAAAAGCAATTAATAAAAAGTAAGTCAAAAAAATGATGTGACTAAAACTAACTGCTACAAACAGAAAAATTACAAACATAATTTAATAACTAATGCATATGTCCTTTTTATTTTGTAGCACCACTACAACATACTCTACCAACAAATATCAAAGAACTGAATTCAACAAACGAAGATACAACTAACAAAGTAAGTATATCCAAAGACTTTTCAAAAAGCTAAAATAAGTATAAGCTAAAACCTATAGCAAAACCTGTAAAAGCAACCCCAAAAAATATAACTGAACAATTAACACAAATAAATGTTTTTTTCCAGATAAAGAAAAAACAGAAAATACAGACCACAACTAAAAGAGTAAAGAACATCAAAATCACAGACTAAACTTCAACCAAAGGTAAGCATGTACAATATAAATGTTTGTAATTCCAACTTAAAATACATATAACTATAATTAAAATAACTATAACATATATTTCTTATAGATTAAAAAAGAACAAAATGACAGAAGGAGCAGAATTTGTTACCAGCCAAAAAGGGAAACTATTACTCTGCTACATGGGTTACACTTATACCCAAGAGAAACAATTTGGGATGAAAGTAAATTGGAAATGTTGCAAATATTACTCCAACAAATGTTATGGAAGAGCAACAACTAGAGAAGCAACTGTCCTTTACACCAGGGAGGGAACACAACCACCCACCAAATGTAACAGAAATAGAAGTCAGAACAGCATTAGAAAACATTAAAGAAGCAAGTACAGGTTCCCAAAAACCAACAAGCCTAATCTTAAAAGAACAAAATCCCCAAATCCCTAAAACAGCCACTACCCAAATGCCTAATAAAATTTCTCTCAAAAGAAAAATATCACGTACCAAAAAAACAACTACCACTACCACTCCACCTCCTAAAACATATAGCGATATAAATTTAACTCCTGACCAAACTATAACTTTAAACAAAATACCTTTTATTATTTACGAAAATGAAAACAACGAGAAAAGACTAATAATCTTTGGTACAGCCATAAACCTAATAAAACTCCAACAATGCCAATATTGGATGATGGACGGTACTTTTAACATCTGTCCCAGACCTTTCTACCAACTTTACACAATACATGGCTTATATCAAAACTGTAATATACCTCTACTGTATGCACTGCTTCCAAATAAAACTAATTCAACATATATGGAATTATTAAACATTATCAAACAAAAAACAAATGACTATTCCCCAGAAAAAATAATACTGGATTTTGGAACAAGCAATGCTCGCAAGTATTTTAAAAATAAACCCCTATACCTATATCCAAGGCTGCTATTATCATTTTAATCAGTGTCTTTGGAGGTATTTACAAAAAACAACCCTAAGCATAGATTATGCAACAAGCTCATCTTTTGCGCATCAAATAAAAAAACTTATAGCACTAGCTTACGTTCCTGAAACAGATGTGGCCGAACACTACAACCTTTTAATAGACAGACCATTTTACAAACAAAATGAAGCAAAATTAAGTCCTCTCTTAGACTACTTTGAGGATACTTGGATAGGTAGACTCCATAGATCTGGCCACAGGAGATATCCAAAAATCTTAATACCCTGGTGGAACGTTTACAGAAGCAGCCCTAAATGGAGAATCTAAAACCAACAACGCCGTTGAAGGTTGGCACAATGCCTTCCTCCAATCAACAGGCAGAACTAAACCAACATTTGAAAAATGTATTAAATGCCTCCAGAAAGAGCAAAGTTATCAGGAATTCAGAATGGAGCAATCCATTACTGAACTAACTCCAAAAACATCCAAACAAACAAAGCAAATGCACAAATACCTAGAGCAACAAGTAAAGCTGTACCCTAGCACAACAGGCATAAAATACCTCAATATAATAGCTAAAACACTACTCTAAACTACTCTAAGCCGCAAACAATTCCTTTAGAAAATCTAAAAATATAATATAGTAACAATCATACATTTTATCTCGAAAATAATTAATGTATGCAATATATATTATATTATAAAATATATACACACATTAATAATCTTTGAAATAAATAAAACAAAACAATATTCATTATAACATTACCCACCCACAATAAGTAATATTTAAAACACTTACCAAACATATTCCAAATGCAGTAGAATCCATTTCCACCAAAACAATCCAGTTTCGAAAAAAAGTTACCAAAAAAAAAAAGAAAAAATAGAACTGTCCCAAAACAGATAAATCCATTCCACGAAGGTCGTTCGAAATACCATACAAAACCCGAAAAATGTAAAAATATAGAATAAATGCTCCAGGAAAACCGAAAAATTTGAAGAAGTGTCTAAAAATCATTAGCTAATAAAACTAACAAACACTTCTCAAAAATAATAAAGAATTTCCTAGCGCGCACTGCATCGCAAAATGCGATGCAGTGCGCGCTACGAAATTCGTTTTATTAATTAAATTGTTTACTTACCTGTAATTATCCATATGCCGGTTTTTAGCCCTCTCCACCCTGCCCCTCCCCCTCCCCGCCTCCCTGCCCCACCGTAACACCCTCCACGGCCCGCGGCTGCGTCCATGTTGGCCCCCCTCAGCCGAGGTAAAGAAGGTTCTATACCCACTTATATACACCGGATCCGTGGTCCAAGTTTCTTGAAGAACCACGACGTCCCGCCCATTTAGGATAATCTCCCAGGATGGATTATTTATCTTGTTCTTTAGTCCTGCTACATTCCAAGATAGAAATGTACAGGAATTCCTTTTTTTATTATTTACTTCCAAATCTGCCGGGGGGGGGTATCGCAGGATGTCTCTTTACATGGAGGGTTTACTCCTCCACTATTATCCCCCACCTCTCCCTCCTGGGTGTTCAGAATGTTACAGGGAGGCTCTTCAGCGTCACCATAATTTATATTTAGGGTCAGTTCTAAAGGTAAGATAGTTTTACATCCCTCCCCCAGGGTGGACATTTTAAAGTTCTTTTTAGAGTCAGCCACATCTCCTACACTCGGAATATTTGTCCGATCGGTATCCTTTTTTTGTCAATCGACATAATCAAGGCCCGAAAAAACATCAAATCTAATATAGATTGGTAGATTATAGGCAGGAAGGGGAAAATCTCTATTCTCCCAAAAACGATTATTATTTCCATAATCTAATCTAGGCGTTGTTGGAAGAAATTGCCTTTGATTAAAATTAAGCTGTCTCCGAGTTTGGGATAAAGGAATCAGACCGTATCCACGTTGATTTGAACTAAACCAATCTGCGGGATGCCTTACTTTATCCCTGTCTCTAGGGTTTTGCCCTGGGCAATAAGGATAGAAATAGCTGAGATAGTGGGTAGTAATAGAGTCGTTACTTCTTGACTCATACCAATCTCCTATATGCCGGACCGCTCTATGATCTTTAAAATTTACAATAATAACATCCCCTTTCTTGTCTTTGGGTCTAGAGCCCACCCAAAATGATCGCCTCACGGTCAGGATTTCTCCATTAATATGCGCAGGCAGGGGTCTATTATTATGTAACCAATGTGTCACTTTGTTTCTCAAGGCTCGATGGTCTTCCCTGATGTCCATGGGTAACTCGGGGACACCCGCCATGACTATTGTGTAAGGAGCAGCTTCTGGTGGTAGGTCAACGATTCTCTGTGGGTGCCACTTTCTATTATGAGAGTTTGCTGTACCATTCTCCTTAGTAGCCTTAGCTTGCGGTATCTCTGGCCTTTCTTCCACAATCATATTTTCCCCGCCTTGGCCACCTACTATACTTACAGCTTTAATTTCAGGGTCGGGCTTCTTTTTTAACAAAGATGTAGATGGAGCATTTTTTAGTATCGGCCCAGTTGTTTTTACCCCAATTTGAGCAGTTTTTGTAGGGGGGGCTGAACAAGGTGGAGCTTGTTTAGGAGCAGTCATCATAGTAACAGACGGACCACTAGATTTTATGAGCTTCACCCCCTGTACCAGATCAGCTAGTAATAGCGTATTTTTCCCTACTTTTTTTTATCTAACTGATCAAGTTTAGTATTACACAAATTTATTTTTTCTAGCAGGGGCTGAATTAGCACTTTTATCAGGCTTTCAAATTTTACTAATAATCCACTCTCACTAAAAGAACAAGGGTGAGTTATCATTTGAGGTAGAGTCGGAGGGGATGATAAAGTAGCCACATCAGTCACTACTGCGATAGGACTCCTCTTCTGTAATTTAGCTTCCCTAGTCTTCATAGGACAACCCCCTCTTTTTCTAGTGATATTAGTATTAGTTTTAGACGATGACACCTGCATTGTATTTGGAGATGATGCTGGAGAAAATCTAGGGGAATTTGATAACCCTTCATCAACATAAGTGCTGCACAGACTCGTGTGGGGTGGTTGCATACTAACAGGAGTACTTAAAATGGAGATCTCAGTGGTAGAATAGTCTGAAACTTCATCTTTATCCCCCCTGTCTCCTATGTTAGATGACCTGTTTTCTTCCATACTACTCTGTATATGGGTTATCGATGGGGCTGTCCCTATATCACCCACACAAGTACTTTTGTATATCGTGTTAACCACTTGGGTGCTCTTTTTAGCTGTTTGTACTTTTTGATTTGGCTTCCCCCTTCTCTTTCTTAATTTTGCCTTTTTAAATATTCTTACTGGGCGTGTGTGGGGTGTAAGATGTTGTTTTTCCACGATATCTAAGTGATCGGCAAGTTTTACAGCATGCACCTGTGCTATCGCAGTGACCACTTTCCCACTGGCAATGGGGGGGTTTTATGCGTAGATATATCAATTAACTGCGCCTCATCCTGGGTCAGCGAAAGATTCCCATGGCCTAGAGAGGCCCGTCTATCACAATTAATCTGGGTAATTTTCTGAATTAAATATTTATCCATAGGCCCTTTGTCTGGTTTCTCCTTAGACGTCATACTAGCTTAAGTTCATACGGATTCTGAAGGAATAATAAAAATAGTTAAGATAGGTAATAATAACAAAACAACAGGCCTTCAGCGCTCAGCGCTCAAAACCTAGATATGTATAACAGGAGTTCACAAGAAGTACCTGTATATAAAATATCCCATAGGTACCAGCGTCTGGTGCCCAGTCCAGTCTCCTCAGGCCTCTGAGGGCCTCAGAGGGCCCGCCCTTTGCCCGAGCTTCGCTCCGCGCTTTGCCCCGCGCGCGTCCCGCTAGCGCGTCTGAGGCTGTCTATAAATAACGGGAGGGGGCGGGAAGAGGACCCGCTGCGGCGAGTCTAAGAACGCAGCACCCGCTGGTCCTCGCAGTCCCGCAGAGGTGGTAGCGTCCCTCGACGGCTCCTCTCCAAGTCAGGGAGTCCTGTGAGGATGTTGCCTCGAGCGGCTCCCGCGAAGCGGGGGCCGCGAGGAGTGGGCAGCAGGCAGCAGAAAATCCACTTGGGCAGAAAGCAACCATTAGCGGCACTAATTACATATAATTTACTATTTCCACTCCAGTCTACATTATTTTGGGGTAGGTGCTGGACACTAATTACATATAATTTACTATTCCCATTCCACTCTACATTAATTTGGGGTAGGTGCTGGACACTAATTAAATATAATTTACTATTCCCACTCCAATCGACAATAATTATGGGTAGATGCTGGACACTAATTACATATAATTTACTATTCCCACTCCAGTCTACATCAATTTGGGGTAGGTGCTGGACACTAATTACATATAAATTACTATTCCCACTCCAGTCTACATTAATTTGGGGTAGGTGCTGGACACTAATTACATATGATTTACTATTCCCACTCCAGATTACATCAATTTGGGGTAGGTGCTGGACACTAATTACATATAAATTACTATTCCCACTCCAGTCTACATTAATTTGTGGTAGGTGCTGGACACTAATTACGTTTAATTTACTATTCCCACTCCAGTCTACATTAATTTGGGATAGGTGCTGGGCACTAATTAAATCTAATTTAATATTCCCACTCCAGTCTACATTAATTATGGGTAGGTGCTGGACACTAATTACATATAATTTACTATTCCCACTCCAGTCTACATCAATTTGGGATAGGTGCTGGACACTAATTACATATAATTTACTATTCCCACTCCAGTCTACATTAATTATGGGTAGGTGCTGGACACTAATTAAATCTAATTTACTATTCCCACTCCAGTCTACATTAATTTGGGCTGGTGCTGGACACTAATTACATATAAATTACTATTTCCACTCCAGTCTACATTAATTTGGGGTAGGTGCTGGACACTAATTACATATAATTTACTATTCTCTCTCCAGTCTACATTAATTATGGGTAGGTGCTGTACACTAATTACATATAATTTACTATTCCTACTCCAATCTACATTAACTTGGGGCAGGTGCTGGACACTAATTAAATCTAATTTACTATTCCCACTCCAGTCTACATTAATTTGAGGTAGGTACTGGACACTAATTAAATATAATTTTCTAATCCCACTCCAGTGTACATTAATTTGGTGTAGGTGCCTATAATATATGTTTTTTTAAAACAAAAACAACCCTTAAACACTATATACAATACTACTGTATCCTATTTTTATTTTTTTAATGAATACATTTAAAATTTACATTTTAAATTGAGTAAAATGTGTAAAATTTAAATAATTATAGATTTTTTACACAATAACTCACTCCTTACACTCTATAAATAATTCAACTCAATCATAATTTATTTTAAATATCAAATACATTTTAGAAATATTATTTTAAATCTTTTACAATGTTAAAAAATGTTCATCAAAATTAAACATTTTACATTATGTTGAATAATTTTTTTTAATTATTTTAAATTAATTTCAAATTTAAATTTAAATTATTTTTTTTTAAATGTAAAACTATTTTTAAATTCAAAATATATTTAAAAATGTGAAATAATTTTAAAATTTAATTTTTAAAAAATTTTTTTCTAAATTTTGAATTTTTAAATTTAATTTGAATTAAATATAATTTTTAAAACACTCCCCACCCTTATCCCCTATAAACCCAACAGCCCACTCCTAAAATTATATAATCATTTTTTAAATAAGATTTAAAAATGTAATAATATAAATTACATTTTTAGAATTATTTTTTTTATTCTTCCAAAATTTTAAAATTTTAATATATACATTTTTGAAACACTCCCCACCCTTATCCCCTATAAACCCAACATCCCACTCCTAAAATTATATATGAATTTTTTAAAAAATATAAGCAAAATTTATTATAAATACACATTACTATTACAAAATTAGAAAAAAATAACAACAATAAAACAAAAAAACACATATTACAAAAAAAAGTATCGATATTTTAACACATTATCGATATTTAAACACAACGATATTTTGACTACGATATTTTTTATTCCGATATTTAAACACACATACTAATTACGATATTTTTTTTGTCGATAATTATACTTTCGATATTTTTTAACATCGATATTTAAACATCGATATTATGTCACATCGATATTAAAATTACGATATTATGTCTACTTACTGGAAGGCCCAAGGTACCCTCTTGGGCAGGGTGCAGTGTATGTGAAAGGTAGAGCATGTACTAGTGCAGGTGACATGCTCTGGTTGTCAATGACAGCCATTTTCGATTTCCACTATAGTAAGGCTACCTTGCCCGTAGGCTATCATGGGGAATGCTGGCTACAGTAGCTACCAGCATATCTTATCGAAGGAGCAAGGTGGGACATAAAAGTCTGGTATCCCTGAACTCAGAATTTAATAACACATCTTTTAGGAAAGTTTTTTTTAAATCCTGTGTTTGAGAACAGCACTTTGAGAAAGTTGCTGTTCTCTTGTCTGACCTTTCTGTGTGCTTTGGCCTGTTTGTGAATTGACTGCCTGGTTTGAGAGTGACAGGGGCTGGGGAGCCCCCAGGAGGCTGGCTGAGTCAGCCCAAGGCTGAATGACTGCATCTGCATCTTGATTGGTAGGAGGGGATAGCGCCTGGGCCTGAATAGGGCTGTGCCTGCCTTCCACAATGCTGGCTCCACCTCCTGCTGGGCGGCTGACGACCCTGCCCCTCTCTCTGAAAGGAAAGGATAAGCCAGGAAAACAAAGTGCTCAAGGAACACCCAGAACTGGTTCAGACCGGGCTCAGAGCCCTCCTGCACAAAGGGAACAAAGACTTTTAGGGGTATAAGTACACAACCTCAGACTACAGAAAATTAGATCATCCTGGAATCAAGGAGAACGCTGGAAGACTGAAGAAGGAAGACTCTCCTGCTGTTGCTTTGCTGGACTGGCCTGCAGTTGCTTTGCTGCCAAGGAGAGGGGAAGGACTTTGCTCTGGGCTGTGTCCCCTTGCTTGAAGGAATCTCCAAGGGCCTGAGAAGAGCTGGCTCGCTATTAAGAAGTCCCAGGAACAAAAGGACTTCACCCCCAGCTTCCCTGAACTCTGCTGAGAGAGTATTGTCCTTCCTAGAGTGCTTGGGCCAGTTGCGGTGCCTCTGGAAGTTGTACCTGTGTTGGGAAGCTGGAAACCAAGATTTTAAAGACTTTCTGCATGTTTTATCGCATCGCTCGCTTGCGGGGCGCATCCCCGTCAGTGTGAGGAAATTCCAGCCCCTATGAAGGCCGAGATCGTCGCAGCGCCTGTTGCCGCTGCCAGAGACATCGCATCCTTCGCTTGCGGGACGCACCAGGCGGGTGCAGGAAGATTACCATCGCTGCGAGTATCGTCGCAGAGCCTGTCGTCACTGGGTGAGATCGTCACACCGCTTGCTTGTGGACAGTATCACGTCACTGCGAGAGTCGTCGCAGAGCCATTGCATCAAGTGGCCGCGAGAGGAGAAGATCGCCGCTGAACCGCGCATCTTCGTCACACCGTAGATCGTCGCCGCCCCGAAGATCGTCCCATCGTACCTTTTGCGAGCCGCTTCCACCGAAACCTGTGCACGGAATCCACGCAAGGTATCGCATCCCTCCCCATACAGACCGGAGTTACCTCAACACGCCCGCTGCGTCCAACGGGGTTGTCGCATCGCCTCCCCAGGGACTCAGGAGTGACGCATCGCTTGCTTTTCAACGCTACAGCTTTCACTTGGAACTTTTGTCGCATCTAAAGGTACTGTAGGCTAAAACGTGACGCAACTGTCAATTATTTTAACGCAACCCTAAGAACTCTTTTGAAACCATATTCTTGAACTGTGTATGTTGGATTTTTGTTGTTTTGGTCTTGTGTAGTTTAGATTAAATACCTTTATTTTTCTAAACTGTTGTGGAGTCAGTTTGTGGTGTTTTCACTGTGCTACTGTGAGTGTTGGTACAAATACTTTGCACATTGCCTTCAATAAGCCTGACTGCCCGTGCCAAGCTACCAAGGGGGTAAGCAGGGGCTATCTGAAGAGTGTTTCCTCCTTACCCTGACTAGAAGCAAGGGTCCCTATTTGGACAGTGGTACCTACCCTGCCAACTAGAGACCCCCAGTTCTAACACTAGACATGACTGTGTTGCTCGAATATGACTTTACCTTGACAAAACAAAGGGCAAGAGGTGTTTGGCAAAACAGCAACTGTTGGCTAAATTAAACACTTCGGCCGGGAGCACAGTTACAGAAATGGGTCTGAGGACTGTCTCAAAGTACAATCAATCTGAGTAAGTCATTATTTCGTTTTTAGGTATCAAAACTAGACTTCCTGTGATCCTTATTTGGTAAAAGAATGCTTGTCTGTGGAGTCATTAAAGGCCCCTGCTAACAAATGCAGGTGGGCCTCAGCCATGCGTGGACACAATGTGGGCCAGTGGGCAACGTGTCCCTATGTCTGACATGAGGGGCACATGATCTATGTGTGTACTGTGTGTGCTGTGTCCTGATTGGCTATGTGTTCCTAACTTTGTGTGGCATCTGACTTTATAATATTTAGGGAATGTGAGCACCCATGCGTCCATGTGTGTTTTATTGGGGCCAATCTCCCTGGACCATTGTCCTGTCACTGTGTTTATCTGGGGGAGGTACCTGAGTTTCCTGTTTGCTCATTTGTCTGCTGGCTAAGTGTCACCCCACCTGTGACCTATCAATCAGTAGCCTCAGGCCTATTTCGCAGATTCTGCCTGACCACGTATTTCCGAGTCGGGGGTGATGGAGAGTTCATGAGGGGCGAGTTTGTTAATAGTCATGCAATTTTGCTCATTTATACAAGTGCATCATTATAAACATTGGCTTTGATTTTATCAATATTAACAACTGCATAAGTGAACGTCATCACTGCATCCTGCTTCCACACCATGAAGATGCTGAGGAATTCCTCAAATGGTTAGCAAGCAACACAAGAAAAACTGTAACTCACACCCTAATCACCAGCAAGTCGAACTTGTCAGGATCACTAAGCAACTCATTTAAAGACTACAAACCATCCAGAACTCGACAGCCAGACTCATACTCAACCTCCCACACAGAACTAACATTACATCACAATTCAGGGAACTACACAAGCTTCCAATTCATGAGCGTGCTTAATTCAAACTCCTCATACTCACATTCAATGCACTCCACAGCTCATGTCCTACCTTCCTGAATAGTCACATCTCCTTCCATCCACCATCCATCCACCTCCGCTCCACAGGACTACTACTCGCCAACATCTCACGCATCCACAGAACCAGATGAGGAGGACGAACGTTCACTTACATCACTCTTAAAGCATGGAACGACTTTCCTCTCCACATCAGAGACTCCTCCTCTTTCTTGAATTCTGTAAGAAGCTAAAGACCTGGCTTTTCAATTGGCAATGGTGTATAATGGGCCATGACAATTTTGCAGTGTGTGCTTAGAAGATCGGCATGTTTCACAGCCAAATGGCAAAGGAGGGATCTGTGGTGTTTCATTAGGACCAAATTTAGATAGTCAGTAATCCCTACCATACACCTGAGTGGGTTGTGTAAACTAAAGAGAGAAGTAATGATGTTCGGAGATATCTCAGGTGATCTGTACTTGCATGTGAAGTCTCTAATGAGATCTCAATATCCAACCTACACAGAATGAGAGAAGAAATTATACAATATAGAGAGCGGTTAGCATGAATGCAGTGCACATGGTAAGTGACTTACTGACAACCTCCTAAGAAAATAAAGATAAGTATTCGTAGTCATATTTCCAATGCTGTCAAACTGCATTCGAAACATGCTAGGAGTGTAATCATAACTCCATTGTGATCAGTGGAAGTAAGTACACCACATATCAAACAAGTGACACGAAGATGGTGGACAAATATTACCATACCAAGACAAAGAAATATAAAAATTGATACATTCTGCCAGTCTGGAGGTAGAGTGCTCAGTGAGGGGTGGTTGTATTTATGTGTATATTCATAACCAGGTGTGCCTAGTATGCCTGCTTATTTCCCTGTTTTCTGGGTCATGTGAATTCAGGTTGAAGTAGTACGGGCATCTTGGCCTAGTCTTACTAGGGGAAAGGTATGTATCATTTCACAGTAAAAGACAGAATTCACCCGGCATTGTCGTAGCTATAAAGGCACCATGGTGGTTCCTGTATTCTGAGAACCGTGTCCTGTATTTTAGTTCCTAATCCGCGATTGGCTCATCTGAGTGACACTGATAGGTCACAAGTCGAGCGCATCCTGCGGGTCCATGTATAATATATTTTGGGGTTGCGTGGTCATCTTGGTGCTATGAAAAAAGGGATTCTCTATATGGGGTACTTTCCAACACTGTTAAAAAAGGGCGGCTTTTGATACAATTTCGGAAAGCACCTACACTGTAATAGAGCCCAGGGCAATAGCTGGGCCTAAAGAAGTTGCATGCCAACCTGTGCACTTCCCAGAATGCGTTCAGTGTGCCCCCTGGAGACATGATGGAATGGTCCCAGATTCACGGGCCAAACGATGGCCATCTTTGAAGGTGTTGATGTTTTGTGTGAAAGAAATTGATTATTAGATGAGAGTAAATACCTCTGCAGTAAGTCATTAGTAACATAACACAGCCCACCAACTCAGTTAATAAAGTTGCAGCAATAGCTCAACCACAACTTGAGTTTATGTTCAACATATATGCTCCCACAACCCCACAACATGTTGTGCGAATACACAGGAATATACACAGGGAACTTACTGGATTGGTCCTGGATTCCCGAGCCAAGTGGTGGCCATCTTTGAGAGATGCTGATATCAAAGTGATGGCTTATGGATTTGGAAGAACCAGGGGCATTCTTATCGAAACAGGGTAGAGGGATGTCAACCTCTGTCAAAAACAGTTCTTTGATGTTATGTATCCATTGCTTGGAAGTGTGTCATGAGAAATGGTGACTCTAGGTCATGTGATTCACAGAATAGTGTGACTAAAGATTCCCCAAAAGAAGGAGTAATTATTGTACTCACAAGATGGGAAGAGATCTCTGATGTGATGTGACAATTATCTATAAGTATGTTCACGAAATGTCATCAGCACAGCTGATTCAAGGTCATGTGATTGATAGGTGGCTCGGAGTAATGTGGTTTACATTAGGGTGCCACATTGTTCCCAGACTTATCTGTTTCATTCATGTCACGGAATGTCATCATTTAATCATCGCAATTGTGTTTTTAGATAGAAAATACGGCGTTGTTCTCTATTGAACAGTGCTGTTTGTCTCAATGTTCATTAGCTTCCAGGACAGTCCACCTGATATCATCTGGTGTGTGGCTGTCAGTGAAAAAATATACAGACATCTTCGTAGTACTGCATCTGCAGCACACATTGCTGTAGTCTTCCATTATTCTGGTGTTGATTGGTCTTGTTGTCATTCCCACATAGTTCAGTGCACAGGGCAGATGATTAGATAAATACAATTCCTGGTATTACAGTTGGTGTGCTCCTTCTGATGCCAAGTGTATGATTCATCTAGGTGGATATCCTTAGTAACTGTAGTGAGCGGACATATAGCACGCATATCACACAGGTAGTAGCCTGTTACTGGTGGTAGGCCCCAAATAGTGCACTGTTGAATTCTGGGGAATGCTTGGGTTCTGGTGTGGACAAGGAGATCTTTGAGATTCTGTGTACTATTGTAAGTGAATCTGGAACAAGGAGTATCAAGAGAGCCTGATCTGAGAATCGACCAATGTTTCCTGATGATCTTCTGAATCTTATTTGAGGTAGATGTAAAAGTCGTTACACACATAATCATGTTGTCTGGTGTCTTCTCTCGGGTCTCTAGTAGTGCCTCTCGATGATTATTCCTTGCTGTTTTGCGTGCTGGGGTGACTATCCTGGGGGGATAGTTATGTGCGATCAAGTTGGTGTTTAGTTCTTTGGGCTCGATGTCATATTCTTTCAGGGAGTCACAGTTGCGGCATGAGCGTAAAAATTGCCTAAAGGGGAGATTATCGCACAGTGCTTTAGGATGGTGGCTCCCATTGAGGAGGTTGTTCCGGTCAGTTAGTTTCTTGAAATTTGTTATTGACAGTTTCCCTCCAGTGCGAGAGATCAAGAGATCCAGAAAGGATACTGCTTGATTTGATACCATGCTGATAGACCTCAAATAGGGGTTGAGTGTACTGACCCAGGAGCAGAAATTGTGGCAGGTATCGGTGTCCCGTGCCAAAAGATGAGGATATTAACAATGAATCTGCGCCATGCCAAGATTTGGTGTTGTATGGGTTGTTGCCTCCAAAAATTTGTTGTTTCTCAAATTCTTCCATGTATAGGCAGGCTAGGCTTGGTGTAAATGTGCTCCCCATTGAAGTATCTTATACTGGATTGTAAAGTTGGTCCTTGTATTGGAAGAAAAATTCCTTAAGGGCCAGCGTAGCACACTGGATGGTGAAATTGATTAGCATCACTGCGTTCCAGTGGTTTTCTGTTCAGAGGCTGGTCTCAATCATGTCCACTGTAGCATCCTGGGAAATGTTTGTATAGAGTGCTTCCACATCAAGAGTGACCAATAGGCCAATATCTTGTTGTTATGGGAGGTCTTTCAGTTGGTTCTATACTGCGGTGATGTACTTAAAGTACAAAGGTGTCTTGGTAACTAGAGGTTGAAGAAAGTGATTGCAAAAATTGCTCAATGGTTAAAGGAGGGAGTCTATACCAGACACTGTTGGGCTTCCTGGTGGTGGTGAGATCCCCTATGTATCTTTGGCAAGACATAAAAACAGGGGGTCCTGGATAAGAGATAGATGAGAAAGTCTGCTTCGTTCTTTGTGACCCATCCTTCAGTTTCTGCAGCACCCACTGTCTGATTCTTATAGACAGTCTTTGTGTGGGGTCATAGACAATAGGGTGATAATACTAGTCATTGGATAGTTGTCAGAGCCATTCATTGCCATAATCAGTAGTGGCCTGGAGGACAATTGCACCCCCTTTATCTGCCGGTTGGATGATGGTCATGGGGTTTTCTGTCAGTTTTTCAAGTATTTCCCTCTCTCTATTGGATAGGTTGTTTACCATAGTAGGATGGTTTGTTCTTTCTGTGTCTTTGAGCACTGCCTCTTCTACGATAATGGCCTCACTTTGTACCATTGCTGAAGTAGGAGTAAATCTGGACGGGTTCAGTAAACGGAGTCTTCTTGCTCTGAGCTATTTTATCTTGAAAAAAGGCTCTCAAATGGACCTTTCTGAAGAACTGGTGTATTTTACTGTTTAAACAAAACGTGTCCTCACGTGGGGTAGGGACAAATCCCAAACCTTTTTCTAGAACTTCTTGCTCATCGTTTGTCAAAACTCTAGGTGACAAATTGATTACTGGCTTTTTGACGCTGTCTTGCTCCTTGTCCACATCTGTGGCTGGGTTGATGCCATTGTATCCTTTTGTTGTCTCCTCTTCTTTTGCCTCTACTCCACCATCTGTTTAAAAAAGATTGCGGTAGGAAGGACTGTTGGAACATTGGTAGTTGACATTGGGGGGCCATTTAGTACATCGAATGCCACATAGGGGGATGTCCCCAAATGAGACAAGAAGACAGCTTTGATTTTAAGCAACTGAACACACTCAATCTGTTTTTCTACACCATAGGAGAGTTTACATGTCCATCCAGTGTCACAACCTCTATATATGTCCTTTAGTTGGAGTACCCACCAGATGCTTCTTGAGAGCCTGGTGATTTATTACCGCTCCTGCTGTGCCATCCAGAGGTGTGACTGCCCAAGTCCCATTCTACAGAAGAATCTGTAACTGCCAAGGCAGGTTTCCTTGCTAAATAAGCTATGTTCTTCTTCTTAAAATGTGTCTTTCAAGTAGAACCTTGCTCTTCCTTATTTATACGAATTTCAACTTCACACACTGGTTCATTTTTCTGTTTGACACATTTATCCTTTCTGCAATACTCAGTCCATCCACTTGCTCTCCATCTTTTTACTGTCCACAGTGTTCTGTAAAGAACAGAGAATGGCTACCAGAATACTGATAGCGATTTGGCTTTCTGGTTTTATGATGAACCCTCTAATTGCGATGTGCTTGTTGTGCATGGCCAAGAACAGATGCTCCAGTAGTAGTCAATAGCAGAACATACTGCTAAAGCTGCCCATAAATGACCAACATCTTGTTTGGTAAATGTCTTTTTGCTGTGTTTCTCAGATTACTGTCAGGATATGATGTATACCCACCAAGACAGACCAAGTAGCCTCTTCATTACCCTAGGAACCCATTCTAACATGCTGAATTACATGGAATAAATGTCCCTCAAGCCATTCTTGATGTTCTTGGTATCCTAAAAGGACTTCTTATTTAGGGTTAAAAAATAGCAGGTATTGGAACAGCTCTGTATGCATTAATATTTCCCAAATTAGGATCTACTACCTCAAACTTCGCCCATAAATAAAATATTTCAAATGGATATGAGGAATGTGCATTTACAATACAAATACCCCAACTCCTGTTTTAGGAAAACCCTAGACAAGCAGTCTTGAGTAACAGGTGGCTTGAACTTTATTCCTATTGGAATAGGTTGCTGCACCACTATAAAACATATCTAAACATAAGATTCAAACTGAAATAAAAAGTGGGAAACAATCTTTTCTAAATCAAGTGCCTGACAAACCCACAGCAGAGAGGCAGCACCTGAACTGAAGGAGGAAAGCAATACCATATTACAGGAGGATCATGAAATGTTCTTTTGGCATTGTTCTGCATTCTGTCCATAAATTGTTCTTTTTGCATTTGTCCCCCTGAGTGGGACGGGTATGCCCAGACGTAAGTCCCGTGTTCTCCATTCCACTGGAGTCAAGCTATCCTTTCTGATGAGGGGTGAAACCCTGAAACCGGTCCTAGTATGCTTGTTTCCAGTCCAGGGATGACCTGGCCTGGCAGTTCGGGCTGGACTGTTCCCATTGGACACAGGATCATGATTGATTTGCGTATGGCTGGGTCCAAACTGGAATGGCATGGTGAGCAAATAAAACGATGGATTTAGGCCCAGATCTCTGTTCTATTTGCATTTGTCACCCCGAGTCGGACAGGTATGCCCAGACGTGGGTCCCATGCTCCCCACTCCACTAGAGTCAAGCTATCCTGCCTGATGAGGGGTGAAACCTCGGAACTGGTCCTAGGATGCTTGCTTCCAGTATAGGGAGGACCTGGCCTGGCAGTTTGGGCTGGACTCTTCCCATTGGGCACAGGGCCAAGACTGATTTGCGCATGGCTGGGTCCATACTGGAATGGCATGGTGAACAAACAAAACAATGGATTCAGGCCCAGATCTCTATACTGGGGTGAATGTATGGCATTGTTCTGCATTCTGTCCATCAATTGTTCTTTTAGCATTATTCACCCCGAGTGGGACGTGTATGCCCAGACGAGGGGTCCCGTGCTCTCCATGCCACTGGTGTCAAGCTATCCTGGCTGATGAGGGGTGAAACCCCGAAACTGGTCCTTGGATGCTTGTTTCCAGACCAGGGAGGACCTGGCCTGACAGTTCAGGCTGGACTGTTCCCATTGGGCACAGGGTCAAGGCTGATTTGCTCATGGCTGGGTCCAAACTGGAATGGTATGGTGAGCAAAAAAACGACATATTTAGGCCCAGATCTCTGTACTGGGGTGAATGTATGGCACTGTTCTGCAGTTTGTCCATCAATTGTTGCATGTTTTTTTTGTCATCTAGTGTTAAGCCTCAGAGCTCTTTCAATCTGTGTGGTATGTAGCAAACGCACAGAGGACAGTGGATGCCGCTGAGATGTGTCTTAAGTTCTATTTTCATCCACAAAGGATGGTTTCCATTCTTTACTTCTCTTTGGCAGCAACTGGGTCGAGATTGGCGCCATAGCTGTTTTCATCCAAGTTCTTGCGTAATGCACTTGAAGAATCTCACAAGGCTGACTCGCTTGTCTGTCTGTTTTCGGTGACACACACACCTCAATCCGCAAGAGGCAAGCTTGTCTGCTTATGAACTCTGGCATGTGACTCAGTATTGCGGTGACACGCACACCCTAAACTTTGACATTCAGCATTTGTAAGAGTTCTTTCATTTATAAGCCTATTGGGTACCAGGCTGTGATTACAGTATAGTTTCTTTGTTTGGTATTTACGCCATATCACGAAGGAATTTGGTGGTATTCACATCACATCTCACATTCTTGTGACATTTAGCACTAAGGGTTTCTGTGTTTAGTGTCATTGTCTGTTTAATATGCCATGTTCTATTTTTCTCTTGTTCTGCTTTGACAAATGTGTTACATATCTAATATGGTGATACATAGCTGCAGAGCTTCCCAAATATTCTGCATGGGATTGTTTCATGGGAGTTGGTTGCACATTATCTTACATTTCTGGTCTTTGAGTACACACCTTTTCATCAGGGAATGGCTCTTTGGGTTAATTTTGCATGTATTTACATTACACGTTACTCTACCTTACATGAGGGATGGGAATGGGTACTAGACCCAAATTCACATAGTACATTTGTCTAAATGGGTGCTTTTCTCATTTACACAGGATTACGTTGTTAACCCTTACACGAGGTATATCTGTATGGGTCATAGGTCCCATTTACATTAGTTCCCACCATTACGGCAGGGGTAAGTAATGGGTGTTAGTCCCATTCAGACGTACTAACAGGACTATCCTTCCATAGGGTGTGTCTTTATGGGCTAGAGTCTCATTTCTGCTAGTTTTGATCCTCATATGAGGGTTGGCTCAATGGGTGTCAGTCCCATTTACATGGTTAACTTCACTAACCTTTACACGAGGGACGTATTTATGGGTTTCAATCCCAGGTCTCCATATTTTTTACCCTCACATGTGAGGTGTCTTAATGGGCTGTTGCCCCATTTTCTCAGCACAGATTTTTATTCATCACATCCGGTATCCCTGTATGGGATACAGTTTACTGTGTCTACATTTATTGCTTGTTACGTTATGCAAATATTGTTTTGCATCTCAACATGAAAAAGGGGGAGGATGAGTGATACTTTTTGTACTTTTATTCATCTTCTCTGTTTTCTTGCTTGTTCAGTTCTCCTCATGATGCTATATTTTCTTTGCATCCTTGGATTCTGGACTATATTTGGTATTTGGACATTCTTTGTCTATAGTTGTTCCCTCAATGTATTACGAATGTATTCTTCTATAAAAAAGGAAGGGACTGTACCTATGTTACTTTGTGTGTCGGGATGTAAGGCAACCGGTTAGTTCTTGTCGTACTGTGTCATGCCTCCTTCTATGCCTGTCTGGACAGTGGGTGTGTTTGGGGGTGGCCTGAGGTGCTTTTTATGGTTCTTCTTGTGTTAACTTCTTTCAGGTAACCAGATGTATGCTTATGTTATGTAAGAAAGGGGGATATGTAGTATCTTGTTCATCTTAATATCCTGTCATTATCTCCCTACCTGCTCAGCCCAGTGTTTAATGTGCTGGGTGCTGCGTGGAATGTCGGTGTGATGATGCGGAATGAAATGTTTGGGTGCCTGTGAGATGAAGTTGACAGTTGGAGAATGGGCTGAGCAGCAGGCAGGCTGCTCCTGGTAGGGCTGCTACACAAGAACTCAACTACCTGTAACTGAACTTGTTAAATCTACTGAAACTACATCTTGCCTGCTGGACTTGATACTACACATATATTGAAGCAACCTGATTAACATGTTGCAGATCACAACATTAATGAATATGTTTTTATATTCGAAACATTCAACTGAATAAATGAACATGTTTTATTCAAAAGGGGATAACTAAAATAGAGAATATATGATTCTAACAAGGCGACCTAGTAATGAGATTGTACACTGTGCCATAACCTTTGGATTGTCATAACTAGGTCCCACCAATTTATGGGAATACATTTGTACAAGAAATATTTTAGAAAGCTCCCTAAAGACGAGTCTATAAGGCACGCATTTTTCTCTTGGTGTACCAAAACACTAATTCCAAAAGGTTAGGTTATGAAAATATTATCTTGAAAGAGCCCAGTACAAAAGTCTGCCAGTGCCTCAGAGGTTTTCTACCCACTGAAAGATAACCTCCACTTTTGCTTAGCCCATTGTGGCTAAAACACACACACTCTTGGCAAAAAGACTGCACAGATGTGCTGGCTGTCTTGACTTTTGACTTTGAATGCACAGCATTCAAAGTGCAAACCCCATGTGAAGTGCTCTTTAGACATAGATCCGAAAGACATAGGCAAACTAGCAACATTTTATATTAATTTATTTTGTGTTTTTGTAAAGCATTGGTGGAGCTAGAAAGTTGCTTCATAGGGCTCAAGGAGGAAGAAGGTGTAGGGTGAAGGAAGAATGATAACAAGCCATTGAGTAGATCAATTCCAAATCAAACGTTTTATGAAGGAGATGAGTCTTCAGGTATTTTCAGAATATTCTAAAGTCTGTCTCCAATTGAATGAGAAGGCACAGAGGCATCCAGTGGGCAGAGCCCTAGAATTGTAGAGATCATCTCCTAATTCACATGTATTTCAATGGGCGCAGCTGAAAAGGATTCTGTAAAGTATTCCAGGAAGTTGGCCATAGGCGTCTGTTCAGGTAGTGGCACAGCGGAAAAGTTATGGACTGATGTAGACCTGTGCAGCACTCTGAAGGGTATTGTGGGCAAACCCCTGAATGTTGAAATTAACTCTTTGTTTGACCTGTAACGAATGGAGAGATGAGATGCTGGCAAGATGTGATTAGACTTTCTCACCATGTTATGTTATTAATGTTAAAGACATTTTTTAAGCGCAAACTGTTACTTGAGGGTGTCCTGGCGGTGAAACCAAATGTCCTACGTAGGCCTAAACACAGGAGTGAGTAGAAATCTAGTTAGACTGGAAGAGCCAAGTCTTCAAAGCCCTCCTGAAGTCCAGGTGTTTAGTTATACACCTAAGATGCATCGGTAAGTCATTCCATTTCCAACCACGAAACGCCTGCCCCCCCCGTTGGACTTCTTTACAAAGGGCACTGATACCTGTTTTGCTTCTGAGGAGCTCAGAGTTCTTCTGGGAACATACCACTGGAAGTTCAGTTTCAGCTGAAGGGGTCCGTAGCCTTGGAGGGATTTATGGACTACACACAGGACTTTGAAACGGACGCTTTTTTTAATGGGCAGCCAGTGGAGCTTTTTAATCTCAGCTGAGACAGAAGCATGCTTAGGTGTGCTGGAGAGCAGTCTGGCTGCTTCATTCTGCAGCAACTGAAGTCTCTTCATAAGCCCTTCCTGGATATTGAGATAAAGGCTATTACAATAATCCAGTTTGGACATGACCAAGGCAGTGAGGACCGTTTGTTGGCAATCTTTAGGAAGGAACGGCATGATCTTCTTGCAAGATCTCAAAATGTAGGATGTTGCAGAAGCCACCACGTTCACCTGATCCTTGAAATTGAGCTTCTTATCTATATAGACTCCTAAGTTCTTTACCTTCCTTATCCGAGTCGAAGAGGGCCCATTGTATCCAGCCACCATGCCGGTGACCAAAAGTCCTGGTTGTTGCCAAACAGAACCACCTCTGTCTTACTGGAATTAAGCTTAAGGCAGTTTTGGGTAATCCAGTTACCAACTACTGTCATGCAGTCCTGGAAGCGTGTTGCCGTTTCCTGTATCCCATCAGGTAGTAGTGACACTACAATTTGAGTGTTATCTGCATATGAAGTTAGGTTAAAACCAAAGGATTCAATCAAGGGAGCAAGTTGGGAAAGATAAATATCAAAAAGAGTTGGACTGATGGATGACCCCTGTGGGACTCCACAAGGCAACATGAAGGTTACGCCTTGAACTTCCCAAGGGACACCGTCTGAACTCTCTCGGATAGGAAGGATTTGAGCAGCTTCCAGGCGGTACCCTTGACCCCAATCTCCTGCAGCCTATCCATCAGTATTCCATGGTGGACAGTATCAAAGGCCGTGGAGAGATCTAACATTATTATGGCTGTGCTGCCTCCCTGATCCAGTATGGTCCTGATTTCTTCGGTGGATTTGAGGAGGGCGGACTCTGTGCTGTGTCCCCCCCAAAATCCATATTGGCTCAGATCCAATAACTGGGAATCTTCCAAGAATGCAGTAAGTTGAATTTTTATTATTTTTTTCAATAATTTTTGCAGGAAGTGGAAGTCTGGAAATAGGTCTGAAATTGTTGGAATCTTTCGGATCTAGGTTGGGTTTCTTCAGAAGGGGTACTATAGATGCTCTTTTCCATATTTTCGGGAAATACCTTCCTCAAACATAGCATTAAAGATGGATGTTAGAGAGAATGCAGCTGGCTCTGATGCTTGTTTGAGTGTTGACAATGAGCATGGGTCCCAAGGGGAGCCCGATTTTGCTATCGTAATCATTTTAGAAATATCTGTGACATTCACAGGGTCAAATTTCTTAAACTGTGGCTGGAAGCTAGTTGTCGGCTAAATCTACTTCATCAGCTGGCCGGGTCATTACATTGGGGTCTGTGAGAGTGAAAAAGATAGCCTCCACTTTATTGAAGAAGATTGTAGCTATCTTGTCACAGAGTTCTTGGCTTGCAATAATCGGGGGGACAGGGTACGCTAAAACATTGACTGTTTTAAACAGTTCCTTCGTAGAGTGCCAAATAAATGTTATTTCTAAAGAACTCTTGCTTTGTTTTTAAAAGCACCTTTTTATACTAAGACAAAATTAGCCTGTATTTAGTTTTGTCTGTTGCATTATATTCCCTCCTCCATGCTCTTTCAGTAATCTTACATACCAGTTTTTTATCCCTGAACTCTTGGGTATACCAAGGCGACGACGGTCGTGCCCTATTAAGGCGGATGTATTTTTTTGGAGCTAGCTTGTTGCCTGCTGATTCCAACCAATTATTATAGGATGTTGTAGCCTTGTCTAGATTACTAGAAAGGCAAGGTACAGATGAAGTTAAAAGTTCCTGAAATTCATCTGCCTTTACCTTATTCCAAGCTCTGCTGACCGAAAGTTTGTTTGCAGATTTCATAAATCCTCTGTTTGGCGGAGTAACTTTAAATGACACTGCCTTATGTCCAACCAGACCACTGGGAGCAAATCTATAAACTCCAGCTATGTGTTATTGGTACAAATGCCGTCCAATGTGTGACCAGCCTTATGAGACAGCCTTTGCACTCTGTGGTATCTTCCTGTTGTGTTTACAATGTTCCCTTGTTACTTGGTTCCTAGCTGCTCAGCCAGTTTGAGTGTTCTGAGTGGAATGTTGGTGTGATGGACATGAGTGGAATGGTTGTGTGCCTGGTGTGAGTGTTAACAGCCGAAGATGGGCTGAGCAGCAGGGAGGCTGCTCCTGGTGGGGCTGCATTATAAGAACTATATAACTTGTAACTACAACTTAATAAGCCTACCTGAAACTACATCCTGGTTACAGACTTCATTACCACATTTTGGCGGCGATCTGGAGACTTACTTATGCATTACAATTGGTCCTACTGTAGAGGACGTTAACACAGAAAAGAAGTTTGCACAACTGAAGAAACAAATCAAACTGGGAAACAGAAAGAAACAATAGAAACCTTGTAAGGACATAAGTTTGCAGACAAGCATCTCAGCTTTAAAGAACACCCTGCAGCCCCGCCAGTGTCCTTTTCCCTGGACAGCCCTAGCCTGGGTGTTCTTCTTTTGATGACATCCCTGAGCCTTTCAAGATAACCTCTTGTACAACAAGGTTGACCAAGGAAGTTTTGTCTGCAGCTTTTTGCATCAACGTAATTCTTGAGACATACGGATTTATGTGCAATCTCCATATGTAATGGATTCAACTCTATGTGAACCATTCATCAGTATTTTTTATTTGGATAGTGTTTAACCTGGCTCATGAACTGTTGTGACACTCATGAGGCTATCAGCCCAGTTACCGGCGGCAAGAGCAGGACATTTGGTGAGATAATTTTTGACTCTCATGTGTTTTGTTTTCCAATTGAGCCACAAAAATATCGAATCCAAAATATCGTTGTAAATAATACAGTTTGCAAAAATATCACATTTTTTAAATGTCTAAAAAGTAATGTCAAATAATAAAATAATTAATGTAATTAAGTAAAACATACGTAAAAATACTTAAATATACTTAAAATTACCAAGTAATTCGTGTAATAAGAAAAACTAACCATGTATTGTTATTTTTTAATACATGTATACATTAACTTAATAATATTAAAAAATATTGAATAATTTTAGCGAAGGATAGCGGGAGGGTAACATTTACTATTCCCACTCCAGTGAGTGCAACAGTAGGGAAAGCGTTGGATAGTGGGAGGGTAAAAATTACTATTCCCACTCCAGTGAGTGCAACAGTAGGGAAAGCGTTGGATAGCGTAGGGGTAAAAATTACTATTCCCACTCCAGAGAGTGCAACAGTAGGGAAAGTGTTGGATAGCGTAGGGGTAAAAATTACTATTCCCACTCCAGTGAGTGCAACAGTAGGGAAAGTAAAGATTTAATATTCAAATTTAAAAAAAATTAATTATCAATACCAATAAAAAATAATTAAAATTAATTACCAATTACAAAATATTTAATAATTAATTAATGATAAATACCAATAAATGTTATTTATTACAAACGAATTACCTATTATCAATTAATTAGCAGTAAATTAATTATCAATACACAAAATAATTGCAATAATTAATAAATTACAATTAAATTACTTACCACCCTATTCCCCTATAAACCCAATACTCGCTCTGAATAATTAATTAATACAATTAATATAATTATCAATAATCAATTAATAAAAATTAATTACCAATTCATAAAAATTAATTAACAATTAATTAACAATACATTACTTATCAATTCCAATAAATAAATATAATTAATTACTTAATAACAATTAAATTACTTCCCACCCTATTCCCCTATAAACCCACAACCCACCACAGAACTAAAACGCAAAATTAAATTAAAAATAATTAATAATTCCTAAAAATTCATATTTAATTTACTATAAGCCTATTCCCCTATAAACCCACAACACGCTACTGAATTAAACTACACAAAAATTAAATAACATAAAATTCATTACTTTATAAAATTCAAACATACATTACAAAAATAATACATACTTTTAACACATACTAACACTTAAACACTATAAAAAAAATCGATATTTTTAACAACTATATTATGACTGTTGATATTACTAACTTCGATATTATGGACATCAATATTTCTTACCTGAATTTCGATATTCTGCACCAATATATTTTGGTAATTCAATATTCTGTCCATTCTATATAAAAAACTCGATATTCTGTCAATTCGATATTATTCTTCGATATTGTGACTGTTCACCGTTTGCTGCACCCTAGATGCTGGCGGTAGGCAAGTGCCAATTCTGGTAACATAGCTCAGTGGATTATGCTCCCTCTGCAAACAGTTACATACATTCTACAAGATGTACGCTTGAATCTTCTCAGGTTTTATTTTCTAAGTCAATTTTTCATTCATTTGAGGCTGATAGACAGAGTTCCATTGAATTAATTGCTAATAAACACTTATTATCAATTGCTAATGATATATTCAGTTTATATAATAATGATCATTAGTAGAGTAATTACACTCAGAGACCTCCATACCAAACATAAATACAGAGCTCAAGAAAGTAAAACCACTTTCATATCTAGCTTCATCTCAGGGACAATTGATAAAGTTTAAAGCTCATTGATTCCCTCGATGAGATGCTTCATGTGGCGCTCTTTATGGGTACCCAATGTGCTCCCTCAAATCCCAAAATGTAGATATTATTACACCCTAATGTCGGTGAACCAAAGCAACTGCGTAATAAATGTAAACAATCTGACTACACATGTACAAATTGCCACACATGAATGGAATGCTGCTTTATAGCCCCTACCAGATGCATTACTCTTCACCTGACCCACAACCTGAGAGCCCCCACCAGAGCAAAACCCTTGGACTTTTCTGAAAGAGCCAGTAACATTTTTTTCTAAAATCAACACTGGTGAATCTGCTTAAACGCAATGAAATTAGATTTCAATGCAGGTATTATAGAGATCGAAAAATATAATAACTTTCTGCAAAAAGCATTCTGCGATTTCGTTTTTTAAAGGGACAAGTTTTTTTGGGGAGTATCCATTTGAAGTCATGAATGAAAAAAGTGTTAGCCCAGGTAGGAACTCTGGGGCACATTAGGATGGCGAGCAGAAAACCACCCCGACCGCCATGGAGGAGGGAAACAACCACCCGCCGGGACCTCGGATAAACCGGTGGTCAAATTAGGATCAACCGCCAAAAAAGACCAAAAGGTAGTGGGCAAACCAAAACCGCCAGACGCAGGCGGTGATGTCCAAAAAATGACCGTGGCAGTCGGAAATGCGGCGGAAAAGCTACAACCGGCCGCAAGCAAAGCAGAGACACCGCACGGGAAATTAGTATATCCCCGATGGTCCCGCGGTACTATCCGCTGTTTCCGACCGCCGCGGTCGCACACAGGAGTGAATGGGAGAGACAGCGGAAGAGCTGCAGCATAGCCACCGCTGCGGACAGTACATGAAAAACATGGCGGATGTGGCTAAAACACCGCACCGATGCCAAACTTAGCACAAATCAAAGTAGCCATGCCCTCCAAATACACAAAACACATACCAATGAAAAAACAAATGCAAAAAAAACCCATACAATTCCCAGGACAACCCCCACAACACACCTGACAGCAAAATCCCATTTGGACACACCCACACAGCTGAGTATAAAACCAGCCCCTTTACTGACCACAATCCTTTGCAGCACTCCAGAAGAGAAGGGCATACACCAGATCTGACAGCAGAGTCAAAAGAACACAGCATAGACACCACCACCACCACCACCACTACCACCATCACTACCACATCACACCAGCACCAACTATCCCCAGCACACAACACACCTCACACATCAACACCACACCTTTGCATCCACAAACACTCCAAACACCACGCACCATAGCATCACAGAAAATGCCCAAATTCACAGAGAGTGAGTTGAAAGTCATGGTAAACGAGATAGTGAGAGTGGAACCACAACTGTTTGGTAGCCTGGTCCAACCGACCCCATTAGCCACAAGGACCCAATGTGGGAAAGGATAGTACAAAGGGTCAATGCAGTAGGAACCACCCCACCATCCAAGAAGGAGATCATGAAGCGGTGGCATGATCTCAAGAGGGTCGTCAAAGAGAGGAGGAGCAAGAACTGGGACCTGGCTAACCGGACTGGCAGTGGCCCTCCCATCCCACAGAAAACATTCACACCATGGGAAGAGAAGGTGCTTGCCATACTGCATCCTGAGAGTCTCACAGGAGTATCAGGGGAAATGGAGGCTGGTAAGTACAAACAAATGTTAACCAACACACTGATATGTACTTTCTTGCACAACCCAAACACCATTGCATTGTTCACCTTCACCTAACAGGTAGGTAGCTAACTCGCCTGAGAGGCCTTGGGGGAGGGAGGCCTGTACCACTACTCCCACCATGCCCCCTGTCCCACCCCTAAGCAGGATCTAGCACTCCACCCCACCCAGAAGCACTTGGGAGCCATTGCATCGCCCTCATCAAACTTACAGGTAGGTAGCCATCTTCACAGGCAGGGTGTTTGTGGGTGGGAGGCCTGCACTACTACTCCCACCATGCCCCCTGTCCCACACTCCAGAAGCATGGAGCCCTCCCCCACCCAGGAGCATATGTCAGCCATTGCACTGTTCACCCTCACCTAACAGGTAGGTAGCCATCTTGCTTGGGAGGCTTGTTTGGGAGTGGGAGGCCAGTACCACGACTCCCACCATGCCTCTGTCCCACACCCCAGCAGCATGGAGCCATCCCCCACCCAGGAGCATGTGTCAGCCATTGCACTGTTCACCTTCACCTAATAGGTAGGTAGCCATCTTGCCTAGGAGGCTTGTTCTGGGGGTGGGAGGCCAGTACCACGACTCCCACCATGCCTCTGTCCCACACCCCAGCAGCATGGAGCCATCCCCCACCCAGGAGCATGTGTCAGCCATTGCACTGTTCACCCTCACCTAACAGGTAGGTAGCCATCTTGCTTGGGAGGCTTGTTTGGGAGTGGGAGGCCAGTACCACGACTCCCACCATGCCTCTGTCCCACACCCCAGCAGCATGGAGCCATCCCCCACCCAGGAGCATGTGTCAGCCATTGCACTGTTCACCCTCACCTAACAGGTAGGTAGCCATCTTGCTTGGGAGGCCTGTTTGGGGGTGGGAGGCCAGTACCACGACTCCCACCATGCCCCCTGTCCCACACCTGAGCAGGATAGAGCCCTCCCCCACCCCGGAGCATGTGTCAGCCATTGCACTGTTCACCCTCACATAACAGGTAGGTAGCC
Source organism: Lissotriton helveticus (assembly GCF_964261635.1). Lineage (NCBI taxonomy): Eukaryota > Metazoa > Chordata > Amphibia > Caudata > Salamandridae > Lissotriton > Lissotriton helveticus. The sequence continues at coordinate 611,750,195 of NC_136071.1, read as the reverse complement.
ATCTTGCTTGGGGGGCTTGTTTGGGGGTGGGAGACCAGTAACACGACTCCCACCATGCCCCCTGTCCCACACCCCAGCAGCATTGAGTCCTTCCCCACCCAGGAGCATGTGTCAGCCATTGCACTGTTCACCCTCACCTAACAGGTAGGTAGCCCTCTTGCTTGGGAGGCCTGTTTGGGGGAGGGAGGTCTGTACCACTACTCCCACCATGCCCCCTGTCCCACCCCTAAGCAGGATGTAGCACTCCACCCCACCCAGAAGCACTTGGGAGCCATTGCATCACCCTCATCAAACTTACAGGTAGGTAGCCATCTTCACAGGCAGGGTGTTTGTGGGTGGGAGGCCTGCACTACTACTCCCACCATGCCCCCGTCCAACACCCAAGCAGCTGGAGCCCTCCCCCACCCAGAAGTATGTGTCAGCTTTTGCACTGTTCACCCTCACCTAACAGGTAGGTAGCCATCTTGCTTGGGAGGCTTGTTTGGGGGTGGGAGGCCAGTACCACGACTCCCACCATGCCCCTGGCCCACACCCCAGCAGCATGGAGCCCTCCCCCACCCAGGAGCATGTGTCAGCCATTGCACTGTTCACCTTCACCTAACAGGTAGGTAGCCATCTTGCTTGTGAGGCTTGTTTGGGGGTGGGAGGCCAGTACCACGACTCCCACCATGCCCCCTGTCCCACACCTGAGCAGGATAGAGCCCTCCCCCACCCAGGAGCATGTGTTAGCCATTGCACTGTTCACCCTCACCTAACAGGTAGGTAGCCATCTTGCTTGGAAGGCTTGTTTGGGGGTGGGAGGCCAGTCCCACAACTCCCACCATGCCCCTTGTCCCACACCCCAGATACATGGATCCCTCCCCCCACACCACCCAGAAGCACTTGGAAGCCATTGCAGTACACCATACAAACTTACAGGTCGGTAGCCATCTTCACTGGGCTGGCTGTTTGTGGGTGGGAGACCTGCATCACTACACACCGGACCAATTGCATGCAATGCATCGATACCTGACATGTATGAGTAATTGATGTTCCTCTGCACCATGTAATTAAGCCCAGTATTGCACTTAATAATAATAGTGAAGATCTCTTAATTGTGTAGTGTACAGACAGTCAATGACACGCAGCTAATAGAATACTTGCACAGTGCCCAACACTGACTATTCCCCATCTAATCCACAGGCGATGAAGAACTCACTGCTGAGGACAACAACGACCAACAGAGGCAGTCTCCACCCCCGGTACACGGACTCTTGGATGTTGACTCCCAGGATAGTTTGGACGATGAGCTCCAGGCCAGCCCATCTGGTGTGCCAGGGACCAATAGGTCCCAGGCCCCCATCCTCCCCACCCCCATGTCTGCTGCAACAACAACAGCACAGCAGACCCCTGCAGTCACGGGATGTGTCTCCACCAATGCCACCTCTACCACCACCACCACCACCACTACCACAACCAGTACCACCTGCAGTACCCTCCCTGTCCCAGGGATGACCAGGACACACCAACAGCTGTGGAGGGCAGGGAGAGTGTGCGTGGACCCACAGTGGTGAGGCAACAGGTCTGTGGCAGCAGGGCAGGTGGAAGGGCCAGGGTCACCCCCAGACCTCAGGAGGTTGGCACACCATCCCTGGACCACTTCACCAGAGTCATCGGGGCATATGAACAGGTCCAGGGACAAAGGGGCCGGTCTGACGAACTATTACGTGAGCTCATCCTGCTGATGAGGTCCATCGACACAAGCATTGGACAAATGGTGGACCTCATGGCCCAGCAAGTGCCGTTACTGAGGGACAGGCCTGCGTCCCAAACAACACTTTCGCCCCCCTCTGTTGTGCTGCAGGATGACAATGCACCATCCTCCCATGCAGCCACAGAGAGGGGTGAGTCCTCAGAAGCCGCTGGCCATGCAGCAGGCCCCCCCGCCAAATCGATCAAGGAGGCGTCCAAAGAAGAGCCTGGGAGTCACTGGAGGCAAAGCACCAGCCACACGCCAGTCACGGGGCCAGCCCTGATGGCAACCCTCTTCCCCACTGCATTGACTGTTTGGACTGTCCTTCCCCACACTGCCTTGTGAATGGCACCTGTCTGTTGGACTGGGTCACCACATCCATGTGGTGTCTACTCTTGCATCTCATATACCATGACTGTCAACTCACTGCTCCATCACCACATTCATGTAAATATGCCCGCACCCCTCAAATGTCAACTTTGTAAATAAAATACCTTACACACTTCAATTAGTGAAGCTTTGTCTTTAGTGCAATCTTTACTGTGTTGAAAATGTCCATGATGTATCCAAAAGATGTACAGTATGTAGGCCTGGATAATTTCGAGGCACCTAGGGAGACACAACAGAACAACAGTCACTGGCGTTAATGTGGCATCACAGACATAACACAACACCAAACATCCACATAAGTCTACAGGCAGACAATACAATGTGCAGCAAGTGTCAGCAAACAGAGTCCTGTATACGTTCACATGTGAAATGTCACTGCCATATTTCGACACACAGGTGACGCAACATGTGCCTGTCTATACCATCCCCGCATAGCCCTTCACAACAACAGCAATCACAAGAGACAATGTACAAGTCGTACCTCGTCACCCACCTTCAAGTGAAGTAGCGGGTGATGAGCTGTTGACGCATGTCAACTCCTTCCTCCTCTCCACTGTCCTCATCACTGGACTCAGGGCCCTGAACAGGCGGGGGCCTTGGGTCCTCACCATCATCCAGGAGAAGGAGAATCCTCTTGTAAATGTCCATGTTGTGGAGCATACAGCATGCCACAATGATCTTGCAGACTTCCCAGGCGACTATGACAGTGCTCCTCCAGTCCTGTCAAGGCAGCGAAATCTTGACTTGAGCAGGCCAAAAGTCCGCTCAATGACACGTCGGGTCCTGCCATGGGCCTCATTGTACCTGACGTCAGCCGGGGTCCTGGGATTCTGTAGTGGGCTCAGCAGCCATTGACAGCTGGGATATACCTGTGAATGGCAAACACACATTGCAATGTTGAACAGGCAGAGGGCATCAGGTCACACACACAGCACGCCATATCACTAGGCATATTCACCCACAATCCAAGCACGCTCTGGAAGCAGATTTGCCATCATCCAGGGCACCATGCTGTTCCTCAGGATGTACGAGTCATGGGCTGAGCCGGGGAATCTCGCACACACATGTGATATGGTCATGTCCGTAAGGCACACCACCTGCATATTGATCGAATGATAATGTTTACGATTTCTAAAAATGTGCTCACTCGCCTGTGGTGCCACCAGACCTACATGGGTGCAATCGATGGCACCAACAACATGGGGGATGTGCCCAAGGGGATAGAAGTCCCCTTTCACACTGGACAATTCTGCTCCGCTGGGGAAATGTATGTATCAATCCTTATAGATCATCATGGCTGCAGGAACATCCCTCAGCACCAGGCTGAACATGGGTTGCGACACCCCTGCAGCGCTGGCCACGGTCTCCTGGAAGGAACCAGTTGCAAAAAAGTGGAGGGCTGCCATCACATTGTATGTGGGTGTGAATGCTGTCGGGTAGTGGCGACAAGGCTGCAGGTGGGGCTCCAACAGATCACAAAGGGTCTTCAGTGTCGGTCTGTCGAGGCGGAATTTGCGAATTATCGCTATATCCTCCATGTCCTCCAGCACTGTCAGGTGACGTATGATATTAGGCCTCCTCCTAGTTGAGATGTAAAAGGACAAATGTCAATGACAACCATTATGAGATGGCCACAGCACATACCATTAAGTATGTCACGGAAATACAAAGACTGCCATAGGAGATGCGTGGCACACCAGGTTACATGGGTGGACATTTGAGACACACAGAGGGCACACCTCTCCATTTACAATACACAAGTGCCGCAAACAACACATAGGTCAATGTGAATGCACACATACTGAACCCCACATTTCACATGTGCACGCCTCGTACCGTACCATCAACCAATGTGTGCAAAATGACCATGACTGTCTCATACCCATCTGCTGTACCTGTCACACCTCAATGCATCATGTGAACTTGGCACACATCCACAACGCAATGATCACAGTAGCTGAAAAACTGTCACTTGTGTGCATGAGCTGATATGAAAGCACAAGTAAGTAACAACACCATACAGTGAGACAAGCCTTGCCATGGTTAGCACAGACCCACAACACATTGATTTGTTACACATTATTGACACCAGCTCAACACTGTCAAGCATCATCAACCATCCAATGCATAAGTGACATGGCAGGGACCACAGACCAATGTGTGTCACACATAACATGCATCCACCTGTGGATTATATAGAATAATGGCATTGTGTACACAATGATGTGCCCTAAACCATGTTGCTGCTGTGTACTGGTGCAGTGTTCACAATGGACATTGCCATTGCATGTGCCCCAAATCGCGGTAACTACCGCCTGCCCACGGCAGTGTGACACCAGCACCACCCCCTACACAAGTGCGGTCGCCATTGGCATGGAGACATGGCTAGATGACGGTGGGCATGCTCCGCCAGCCAAATCGCGGTAGCTACCGCCTGGCCACGGTGGTGTGACACCAGCACCACCCCCATCACAAGTGCAGTAGCCATTGGCATGGAGACATGGCTATATGGCGGTGGGCATGCTCCACAGCCCATATCGCGGTAGTGCAACCCGGGCCCCTGTGGTGCATCACCGCCATGGAGCATTGCTTACAGCCAATGGGAGCGAAGATTGCGGTGGCATGATGCAGTTTTGAAAATCGCGGACGGCGTGCTCCGCCACCGCGGAACCGGTAATTGGATGCTTTTGAACAATGCACCATCGCGGTAGCACACCCCGGGCCCCTGTGGTGCATCACAGCCATGGAGCATTGCCTACAGCCAATAGAAGCGATGATTGCGATGGCATGATGCAGTTTTGAAAATTGCAGAAGGTGTGCTCCGCCACAGCGGAAGCGGTCATTGGATGCTTTTGAACGATGCACCATCGCGGTAGCGCACCCCGGGCCCCTGCGGTGCATCACCGCCATGGAGCATTGCCTACCGCCAATGGGAGCGATGATTGCGGTGGCATGATGCAATTTTGAAAATCACAGAAGGCGTACTCTGCCACCGAGAAAGCGGTCATTGGATGCTTTTGAATGAGGCAGACCTGGAAAGCCAATTGTTCCAGCTTTGCACCTTACAACCGACCCCAGGGGGCAATAAATCTGTGGGAGTGAGCCTCACATTTCCACTGCTCATAAGGCCTGCTGCCTGGGACCCTCTCTTGTTGCTGCCTCAAGTGCCTGCTGCCTGGGACCCTCCCCTGCTGCTGCCTCAAGTGCCTGCTGCCTGGGACCCTCTCCTGCTGCTGCTTCAAGTGCCTGCTGCCTGGGACCCTATCTTGCTGCTGCCTCAAGTGCCTGCTGCCTGGGACCCCTCACCACTCACTTCCACCACAGGTGTTCCATGTCCACAGGGATGGCAAGGACAGAGAAGATCCGTGCCAGTCCATTCACAAGCGAGGAGCTGGAGGTCCTAGTGGACGAGGTGCTGGCACAGTACCCAAAGCTGTATTGTGGCCCCAATGTAGTGGTGAGTCATCATTAAGGGAGCTATAGGGCAGGGGGGGTGTCCGACATGTAGTTGTGCTGCTGCAGTGTATGCCTAAGGGTGTGGGGTTGTGTCATACACTAACAAACAAGCTGTCTCCAGGGCGAGGGAGTGTGTGTGTCCCAATGTCACTGTTTTCCCTGCCTGTAGTTGTATGTGTGAGTGGAGTGTGTTACATTGTCAGCCATACAGAGCCACATGTTGTTGGGCATGTAGGTGCCAGGATAGTTATTGTTCGGGTGAATGTTTCTGTGTGCCACTGTTGTCCGACTCAGTGTGAACCCAGAGACTAGGCCCAGTTCCTGCCCACCCAAACGAGACCACATCACCGAACTTACATGGTCCTTGCTCCTGTTCATTCACACTGAATAGTAGATATGCACCATCTCAGCCCTGTATAATTGCACATGAACACACTTCTGTAGATGGCTATGTTGTTGGTGAGTCCATGTGCCCCGAGGCCATACACATTACAAACACATATGTTTACAGGACATGCTCATTGAATGCTGCCCAGTCATGCACATAGTGCTTCTAGACACAGACACAGGTAGATATGTGATGTATGTAGTGGGCAGACATGCATGGGACTGGTGATGTCTGCAAGCCACTGAGGGGGTTCAGTGCAGTCATCCTGCATGTGTGTGAGATTATCATGGACCCTCTACGCCCTCATGTATGCATGCAATCACATCTGTTTGGCCCATGCAGAGTGCCCTTGTGAGATGTCCCCCAGTTTGGGATGGAGGGAGATTACAACAGGTCCTGAGTCTGTGTCTTGCTACTGTACTGATAGATGTTGGTACATGACACTGTGCAACTGGTCATTTACCCTTCTTTTTTTCCCATACCAGTAGCTCAAGGTACACCAGCGTAAGGCCATCTGGAGGGCCATTGCAGCAAAGGTGCGAGCCCTGGGGGTATCCAACCAACGATTCAACCACTGCCACAGAGGTGGGACGACATCAGTCGGCTGGCAAAGAACGTGGCAGAGATGATATTGGGATTACTACCGCTCACTGGGCGTTTGGCACGGCGCAACATAATACCACTGATGTTCCACATATTGGCAGTAACTCATCCGGAGCTGGATGCACGTCTGAAGGAGCATCGCTAGCAAGGCAGGGGTGAGTACTTGGGGAGGGTTACTTTGGCTGGGAGCGGATGCATGTGTACAGGGCCTGTGGCAGCGGTGGCCCATGTGATGTTCGTGTGGTGGTGCTGTGCTGTGTCATGCGAGTGGCTGCTGGTATATGTGCTAGTGTCAGGCATTGGGCCAAACTTGCCTTACAAAGCTGATCCTCCCTGCTGTGCATTCCCATAGACAGATGTGTTAGGATCTACATGGTCATTCAGCATTGGGATAGTGTGGGGAATCTATTAAGGGGTGAACAGCAGGGTCCACTATCTGAGTGTGAATTCATGTATGCCTACTTTGCATGCGCCATGATCGGTGAGGCCCACACATCTGACAACAAGGTGCCCCAGAGTACCACATGGTGCTTGGTATGGCCTACTTGGCATTGTGGACTGTCATGTCCTAATAGGCGTGTGTGTTGTCCCCTCCTGTTCCCTGAAGGTCTGTCAGTGGCAATGAGTGTTATCCCCACATCATGTCCCTAGGTGTGGGCAGGGCAAGTTGTGTGTCTGGTACACTTCATCCACGGGCAGGGTGTTGTGCTGTGTGCCTCAACATGGCTCTGTCGTGGCAGATATTCAGGGTTACAGGCACTGTTGTGCTCTATGTAGTGTGTTGCTGCAATGTGATTGCAGGGTGTGGTGGTCACCATGTTGATTTAGGCATCTCCTGTACTGCATTGATTGGATTGCTTTGTCCTGATGATGACACTAACACAATCCTGCATCTGTCTCTCATGCAGAAACGCCAGTGGACACGGAGGAACGGGAGCCGGAAACCAGTACTGGCGATAGTAGCACCCCAGCTGCACCGGAGGCCAGGGACACAGAGCTCACCAGCGCATCTGAGGGGGACTGTAGTATGCAGGAGGAATCCCGTGGCTGAGACACAGAGTACTACATCATTTGATGCAGCGGTGATGCATCCATGTTGGCAGGCACAGGGGATGGGGAGTCTGCAACATCATCCACCACACAGCGGCCAGTGCCCAGCCTCCCATTCACTTCATCTGGTGCTGCCCGTGTCTGTGTCAGTAAGAGGGGATTAGTAACATTCACACCTGGCACCGTTGAGCCTGCACCTGCCCCCCCCTGCTGCCCTCAATGCAGAGTCTGTAGAGCTCCTATGCCAACTTTGTGTGAGCCAGACCCCCCTGCTCAATGCCTTCAGTGACCATGACAAGAAAGTAGGCCAGGTGGTTGCCTACATGGAGGGCATACACTCTGAGGTGGGTGGGCTACACCGTACAGTCCAGGCTTTGTCATCCACAGTGACGTCTGCCCTTCAACAGGCACATGCTCCCATTCCTGCTCAGGTGCCTTTGTCCACCCCCCAGTCAGTGGCCACCTCAGATTACAGTGACCACGGTTCGCATGCATCACAGACACGATACAGCACAAGGAGCACACAGCAGACACAACCCCAGCCGTCCTGCCCACAGACACCATCCTCACAGAAGAGCAGAGCCCACCCAGAATGCAAAGACAAGAGCCCGTCTGGGGAGAGCAAGGCCAAAAAAGCAACGAAGCTGACATCAGACTCACATGCCTCAGAGGCATCACTAGCAAAGGACTCTCCTGTCCCTAAAACATCAAGCAGAGCAAGGCGTGCAGTGTGTGTGCCCGTTGAGGAGGTGTTGTATGGCAAGGGTACACCTAGTAAGGGCACAAGGCCACATCCCCCACCACATCAACTCCAATTCCAAGCCCAGTTAAGCAGGTGGAGGAGGGCACTGTAGGGGCTAGCCCTGGCAAAGAGGCAAAGGGGGGCACTGTAAGTGGGACAGCTGGCAAACAGGCAAAGGAGGGCACTGTAGGGGCCACCACTGGCAAAGAGGAAAAGGAGGGTACTGTAAGTGGGACACCTGGCAAGCAGGGGAAGGTGGTCCAGAGGCGTAGCTAGACAAAGCGTTCGCAGGATCCAGCACGTCACCAGAGGTAGTGCCAGTGTCTGCACCTGATGCGGGACAGTTGGTGTGTGTGCCTGTTGTGTCATCACCAGTTCCCATTAACCCCAAGACAAGGAAGCCATTTCTTATTCCCAAAAAGTGGAAGGGCACCCTTCAAACCTCTCCCACCCACACTGTGTCACAGGTCTGCATGACTCCAACTCCACGTGCCACTATTCCACCTGGTCCAAGCGGCCCTCCAGCATGCCAAACCACTGCTAGCCCTACATCACCTGGGCCTCTGTCTCCCCAGTCAAGTGTTCCTGCTGTCCCCGACACACAGCCAGCTCCAAGTCCGCCTGACAGCCAAATGTGAGTGGCAGCCCCCCTCATAAACCTGTCTCTAATACAGGTGTGCTAGTCCTGCCCATTGTTTGCCACCTGGGTGTGTTGCTGGTCATGGAAAGGTACTGTCAAACACACTCACTGTGCAGCCTCTCATGTAGTTGCTGTGCCACCTGCCATGGACACTGGCCCTGTTGCTCTGCTGGTTGTACTCTCACCTGTGCCATGGACACTGGCCCTGTTGCTCTGCTGTGTTGTACTCTCCCCTGTGCCATGGGCACTGGCCCTGTTGCTCTGCTGTGTTGTACTCTCACCTGTGCCATGGACACTGGCCCTGTTGCTCTGCTGTGTTGTACTCTCACCTGTGCCATGGACACTAGCCCTGTTGATCTGCTGTGTTGTACTCTCACCTGTGCCATGGACACTGGCTCTGTTGATCTGCTGTGTTGCAGTCTCCCCTGTGCAGCCTCTCAGGTAGTTGCTGTGCCACCTGCCATGGACACTGGCCCTGTTGCTCTGCTCTGTTGTACACTCACCTGTGCCACGGACACTGGCCCTGTTGCTCTGCTGTGTTGTACTCTCACCTGTGCCGTGGACACTGGCCCTGTTGCTCTGCTGTGTTGGAGTCTCCCCTGTGCAGCCTCTCATGTAGTTGCTGTGCCACCTGCCATGGACACTGGCCCTGTTGCTCTGCTGTATTGTACTCTCACCTGTGCCATGGACACTGGCCCTGTTGCTCTGCTGTGTTGGAGTCTCCCCTGTGCAGCCTCTCATGTAGTAGCTGTGTCACCTGCCATGGACACTGGCCCTGTTGCTCTGCTGTAATGTACTCTCACCTGTGCCATGGACACTGGCCCTGTTGCTCTGCTGTGTTGGAGTCTCCCCTGTGCAGCCTCTCATGTACTTGCTGGGCCACCTGCCCTGGACACTGGTCATGTTGCTCTGCTGTGTTGGAGTCTCCCCTGTGCAGCCTCTCATGTAGTTGCTGTGCCACCTGCCATGGACACTGTCCTTCCTGTTTGTAGGTTGCCTGGGCAGATTATGTTGCATATGATCAGCATGTTGTGCCTTGCTCTTCTCTACTGTTGTTCTACTGTCACATCTCTGCATTATGTAAATAAAGACAGGCACTCCTGTTGTCTGTTTTGTCAGTTTCCTTGCTCATTAAAGTTATTTTGGTGTGTGCATTTGTTTGCCTGTGCCCCATGCTCTATGTGTCACTTCAACATTGCCAAGCTCTTTATCCGCATCACATTTTTAAACAGGGGTGACAGGGTCTTCAGTCCATTCAGACACTGATACTAGTGTTATCTGTGATGGCTACTTTACCAGTGATGCAGTTCTCTTTTTAGTGGTTTGCTATTGTTGGCTACATTGTTGCCATGTCAGGTTGGAGGACACTGCCAGCACTGGGTGTGATGCTGTGCACAGGTTTGCATGCAGGCTGGGCAATGTCCTGATGTGTGTGTGTGATTCCTGTATATGTGCCCAGCTGTGTATGTGTATGGTCATTTTGTGTTGGCCCTTAGTCCTGGTCCCCTGGCCTACATGAGATGTGGGCTCTTGGGTGGTGAAATGGTGTGCAGTGTGAAGGGTGTGACTTTGTAGTGGGTGTGGATGTGTGTGTGCCCCTGGATTGTGATAGCCACACATGTGTCACCCAGGAGTTGTGTGCCTGTAGTTTGGATTGTCCTGCCCTGTGTAAATGATTGTATACACTTGTGTGAGTTGTCTGTTGTGCACTGTGCAGTGTGTTAGTGTGTCCATGCAGTTCTGTGTGACTCCTCCTTGTTGTTTTGGTCACTTATGAGTGTGCAAAGTGTGAGACTTGCACATCAGTGTTGTGTTTGTTTGATCATCAATGTGTCTTGAGTGTGTTTGTGTAGACTGTGTGGCCCTGCTGCTCCTCACTGGCATTGTGTTTGTGTTTCTGGTGCCTTTTCTCCTCCTGTATGGCATGGTGTGTGTGGTGTAATGCCATCTCCTATGTGTGCCACTTGTGCCTAGCCAGTGTGGGTCTGCACTCCCTCTATTTGTGTATGTTACACCCCTTACATGTCTACTACTGACATGCAAGTCAGTTGACTTTGATGTCAGCTGTCCCCTTGGTTTACATGTGTATATGCCTCCCCATCACTTCATTTGTGACACTGTGCCTTGTGGTGCAGTTTTTGGGCCAAGAGTGATGTTCCACTCTGGACATTGCCCCAATGGTTTATGTGTGATGTTCTTGTGCTATTTATCAGTGAGGATTGCTCATGTGCACTTCAGCTGTGTGTGTTGCCCAGTGTTCTGGTGAAGATGGTTCTGCTCTTGTATCCCAGAATGGTGCATCCTGTTGTTGTTGTGTTGGATGTATGTGTGTTGGCTGTGGTATTGCTTCACTTCCTGGGTGTGCTGTTGTATTTGTGCTGTGCTGATTAGTGGGGTGTGTTGAGGTTGTGTCAGTCATGTCTGTGTGTGGCTATTGTGCTTGGTGTGCACACACTGCTTGTTGTGCATACAGTGCTGTGTGTATGTGGGTTTGGCATTACCTGATGTGCATCCCCTGATGTCCTGTGGTGTTGATTTTTAATTTCATGTGCATCTGTGGTTGGTTTGATGTGGCAGTGTGGTTCCGTGCAGGTGCACTTCTTGTGTGATTTGTGGTATGTTGTGTGTGTTTTGTCCCTGAGTGATGATGTTGTGCACTCAATTTGTGTTTGTGCTCCCATTGCCTTTCCACTGTTTGGCTGACAGGGTATGTCTGTTTCTGTTGGGGTTCTGTGTGTGTTCCTGTGGGTTTTGTGTGTAGTTTGTGGGCAGGCATCTGTTCAGGCTTCCCTGTGTGTGTGTTATGTGTGTACCTACACCCAGGGTGTGTGTTTGTTTATGTGTGTATGTGCTGGCAAGGATTGTCAGCCTTCAGTGTGTCTGGCACTGGTGTTGTGTGTTCCTTGTCAGCCACTCCTGCAGTGGCTGTATCCCTGGTTGTTTGTTGTGTGGTGCAGGGTGTGTATTGTGCTTGCTTGTTGCTGTGCTTGTTGCTTGTTGGTGTTCATGGGGGTGTACAGGATGGGCACCTGGCCTGTGACTTGATGGGTGGTTGGGGGTGGTGTGTCCCTGTGGTATTTGTGCCCTTCCCATGCTTTGGAGTGGCCCTCCCTTCTGCATTGTGCGCATGTGTTGACCGCGGCAGTGACGTGACCGGGAACGGGACGTTGCTGCTAGTTCGCGGTCGATGTGTGTCCAGTATGCAGTGGGGTGACTTGGTGGCAGGTGGGTCATGTGTAGGTGCCCTTGTGGATGTGTTGTTACCCCCAGCAGGGTGTATGTGGTGGAATTGCACCCTGTGTCAGCCTGTGTGTTGTGTGTTGTATTTGTGTAGTTGCGTACCTGCGGCATCGTCCGCAGCGGCCTATTTGATGGTAGTGCTGTAGCAGGTTCATCACCGGATGCATATGTAGGGCTGGGTCCATGGCGTTCATGACCGGGTGGAGAGGACCGGGTCTCTGCTCTCACGCTCCGCTGTCGAGTTTCCGCCGTCTCTGGTTGGGCGGTGTCGCCGCTGCGGTGTGTCTGCCTGTTTGGGCCATCCTAATTTGTGGAGCGGAGCGGACGTCATTCCGGAGGAGAGTCTCCATTGGCTCCGACCGCCGCGGTGGCGGGCGCACTTTGATGGCAGTGTGCGTCGCTCCGCGCGGACGGGAAATGACCTATGTTTTGCTATACTAATATGGCGGACGTGAGTACCGCTGCTCGTGGGTGGAAAAAGGCGTTTTTCCGCCCCGCCAGCACTGCGGTGGTGCCACCCCCGACATCCTAATGGACCCCTCTGTTTGAAACTAGTAAACTATTTGTTACTCCACACTATGCCAAAGCTGAGAATCATTTGTCTCTTCAGCATAGAAGTATCACTCGACATTTCACTGCTTGGCAGAAACTTTTCAGCGGTTTATTTGTTATTGTATGAAATTTCTATAGCACTTTCACCAAAGAGCTTTACAATAAAAGAAATAACTGAACATATTACATAAAAGGAAAGGAAGGCAGACTAAAGAACCTGTATAAAACTATGGTAGTAAAGAAAGCTGAAAACCACATTATGTTTAAATAAGTGGTTATTCAACATTTGAAAGCGGAATTTTGTTAAAAATAACAGTTACAAGTCTGACAAATAAACAAAGCTGGCAAACAGAAGGTTGATGAAAATACCAACATTGACCCATGTTCCAGTAGTCCAGGGTCCTAACGATGAAGTGTGGCTGCCAGCCAGCAAGTTACTGCATCCCGCACAACAAGGATATCATTGTCCGAGGAAGGCATGGCCTAAGCAACATCAAGACTAGGCAGATGTAAAAGGCTCCTACAAACAAAATATATTCCTGATGAAGGGTAAAATGATAGATGAAACCTGTAGAATTTGTAATTATCATATTGATATGGGTGACTTAAACTAAAGAGCATTTATAAGTACAGCTGCGTTAAATGGTTATATATTTGGAAGCATAATGAGGCACTTGAACACATTTGCTTAGAAGAGCGCCAATGGAGTTCTCCTGGTATGGGTTAAGGAAACCCAAATAGTTACATTGATTTTAACGGGGAGATTAGTGGAGTTCTGACTGGCACCATATGTTTGTTAAAATAACATTTTAAACGTATAAAAAGTACAATGAAACTTTAGTTCAACACTCCTAAATAGTACAACTGATGTTCTGGAATCCACAAGTGAAATGGATCAAAGGAGGAGAAGGAATCGCTCCTCTGCATCGTCCCAAGAACTTAGGTTTGAGACAAATTAACATTGTTATGTGTATATAGACGAACCACGATTATACACTGTATTTCATTTGAGAAAAATAATAAATAAATAAGTGCAGGGCCCCACAGTTTTTCCTAGGTGCCTGCATTTGGCGAATTCCACCAGCACAAGCCTTCCTATACCTTTCTTTCACTCTTGATGGTACTTTTTAGGTCTTGTGTTAGCCCAGACCTTTTATTTAACTAAAATATTTGTAATATACTTACAAATAAGGGTTTTCAGACACCTCTCTTCATCCATTGGTCTGTTGTTGTGTCATTCACATTTGTTTCTGCCCACTACAGCATACAGCATGGGACAGTGGATCAGCCTCCTTGAGCCACTGGTTAACCTCACTTTGAGTGACTGAAATTTTCTATTTCACAAGCAGAATATCTGAACACAAGCTAATTCCTTTCAGTGGCAGTATTTTTTTTTAATCGTATAATTACTTTGGTGTTGCCTTGGAGTTCAGAGCCTGGTGTTCTAGCAGCATGCTTCTGATGTGAACACAGGGAACATGTCATCTTTATCAAATCCCATCTCTTGTCAGTGCTGCTGTAAATTCCTTTTGGAGTGTTTTGATTTTCTGACTGCTGCTTTTTTTACAAGATACCAGATTGTGTCCATTTGAAACTGTTCTGTATTAAGGGCCAGGTTCTGAGTTTGGTGGTCTGGTGACCGTCAAACCTGGGGTCGTACAGCAGTGGCGAGGCGCACCGGCGGTCCGACCACCGTATTACAACTTTGGTGGTCGGACCGCCAGAGCTGCCAAGGATCCTCAATTCCTGGCGCTGGTGCAGCGTACTTAAAGCTGCAGTATGCTTGGTGGTGCTGCTGCGGCACCACCAAGCATATTACGAGTTTCCTCGCTGCGACCCTAAAGACAGTGGTCGGCCCACATTGGAAAGGGTGGCATTGAGGAAACAAAGGGAGCCCTACAGGGCCCGCATTTTCCTCAGGCCCATGGGATACATGCCTGGATGGGTGTGTGCACACCCCTGTTTGCATGTTCCCTCTTTCCTGCATGGCATGGGCTTCACAGTCCATGCCTTGCAGGAATGGGTTCTGACGTTCCCGTTGCGGTGCCTTTTTGATAGGCACCTCTATTGTAATGCCACAGGGCCGCCCGACAGACTACGAGGAAATTCATGATCTGTCGGGTGGCTGGTGTGCTTGCTTGGCGGTGTGAAAGCCGGGTGGTGGGTTGGCGGCCAGCTCCCACATTGAGAAACTCATAATTGGCCCTAATTTATTCTATTTATTTATTTTTACTCTCCTTCATCTTTCTTTCTTACTTTCTTCCTTTATTTCTTCCTTTCTTTTTCATTCATTCTTTCTATTGTTCTTTCTTTCTTTCTTTCTTTCTTTCTTTCTTTCTTTCTTTCTTTCTTTCTTTCTTCCTTTCTTTCTTTCTTTCTTTCTTTCTTAAAGGCAAGAGGCTTGCAGCCCATGTCAGACTCACTGACATTTTTAGGTCTGTGTTAGACAAGATCTTTTGATTTTACTAAAATTATGAGTATAGCATAGTCACTTATAGAGGTTTCAGCCAATCTTCATCCATTTGTCTATGGTGGGTATCATTCACATTTTTCTTCCACCGACTCCTGCATGCATTAAAGAGCATTAAAGAGCAATGCATCAACACACTTCAGCCATTAGCTTCAGTTACATCATGTACCCCTTCCACAAGAAAAACATCCACACACAAAGTAGTTCCCCTCCGTGCAAGGCCCTGCTGTGGTACTGTGAAATTTTGTAGCCCCAAAACATTTTTGGCAGAATTTTTTTTAGATGGGCCAACATATTCCCAAACAATAAAGTTTTGCAAAAATCATAACAAAACAAAAGAAAAATTGGCAGGAGGGTGGTGCCCACACCAGACCTATTAGCTTTACCAGTGGTTGTTTATCTCTGCTTTCAACCTTTATCACTGATAACCTAACTTTTTCTCCCACCTTCTTTCCCACTTTTCTGCCTTTCACTCTCTGGTTCTGGGTCAAAGTCGGGATGATGACAAGATAGTCCTGGTCATCAAAAATAAGTCTTGGTGCTCTACAACTGCAACCATCAGTACAAAATAAATATTTGCACACACTCAATTGCAGGAACATTGTCAACCCCCCGCTTTACCAGCTATAACATGGTAGGGTTCTTGATTGGTCTCTTCTGTCTGCAGCGCGGCAGACAAAGGCTCATAAATAACATGAAAGGGTGGGTGAGTGAATGGAAAGATGGATGGATGCGTGAAAGGGTGGATGGATAGATGCATTGATGAATGAGTGAAAGGATGAATGTAAGGATGGATACGTGAAAAGGTGGGATGGATGGATTCAGGAGTGAAAGGGCAAATGGATAGATGGCTGAGTGAATGATTGAATGAAAGGGTGAGTTGATGGATGGATGGATGGAGTGAAAGGGTGGATGGATGGAGTGAAAGGATGGATGGATGGGTGATCGAAAAGATAAATGGATGAAAAGGGATGATAAGTGAAAGGATGGATGACTAAGTGAAAGGGTGGATGGATGCATGGATAGGTTTGCAGATGGATGGATAGGTTTGGACAGATGTATGGAAGTACAGATGGGGATAGACTGAATGATGGATTAAAGATTGAATGGACGGTAGAGTGTAAAGGTGAAATAGTGGATATCAGCGTGTGTATGGAAGGATGAAAGATGAATGGATAGAAGCTTGGATTGCAGAGACATGCAATCTCTTCGGGGGAGGGTCGTGATTACTTGCTTCACTTGCTTGACGTCATAAGACCTTTGGTTCAAAGCGGGTGGTACTTTAATTTTCTGGATACACCCGTGCTCAGTTAAATGTAAGCTACTTTCTTAAATTGCAATTCCACTCATCCTTTTTGACCAGAAGCAGTTCTTCTTTTATATTTAATTATGCGAACAAGCGAAAGGAGAACGCAGTTGAGGGCAGATTCTTGGTAATCTTTCAGCACGAGAAGCCATCTCCGAACGCCAGTAAATAAAAAAAATACCTTTTCAGAAATGTATCTAATGTCCAATCTAATTGATAGTAATCATGTCGCATTCAGTTTCCTCTCATGTAGAGGCTTTGATAAAAAAAAAACTTTATATATGTATAATAACCTTTAGTTCCAGAGTTTGAAAGGACTGATTTCTTCTTTAATCATCCACTATCATACCATAAAACTTAATGACATCCCATGTAATGTAGCACTCTTGAATTCTGCATTCATCCTAAAGCTAAAATGAGCAAGATTCTCTAATTGCTCGTGTTGAGTCATGTTTAATTGGGGCTATTTATTGCGCGAGTCTTTGATTACATGTTGAAAAGAACCCACGCACTTACAAAGACATTGAGCTGTTTCATTTGAAACCACTTAAATAATTAAATGTGCTTTTATTAGTTGAACTGGGTCACTTCTAATAACACTCCACAGCAATTATTAAAATCATACCGATTTGGTCTCTGGTTTACTCTTGGTAGTGTTAAAAATGTGCTATTTTGTCCAGTTGGTGTATTATATCAAGGAACATATGTTTTATTGTTGTTTCTCGTTGTCCTATGATTCTGCTTTCTTTTTATAGTTATTGCCCTGATTACTTTGGTAATCCTCGTTACTCTTAGTCCTACTCATCCTCAGCCTCCTGCAGGCCCCCTCTGCCCTAGTGATGTTGCACCGTCTCGAGCTGACAATTCATATGCTAGAAAGCCATGGGTTTCTCATTTGTTATGACTGGGCAGAGGACGAGGGACGTAGAGGAAATGTTCTGTTGCTCCTCTCAGATACAAGTAACTATATTATGCACAGTGACGGTGTCTTCTGCTAGGCCTTAGGGGTGGCTATGCTAAGGTGCTAGGTGCTGGACATTATACGGTGAACTGAGAGCTTTGCAGGACTGGACTGGGACCACAAAACAGTCATTGAAACTCTTTTAACCCCTTCTCTGTGGGGGGCTGAAGGGGGGGGGGGGGGAGGCGCGCCCAGCGCCCCAGTGCTGGTGACGAGCTCAGCTCGTCATCAGCCACAGTGGTCGTGTGCTGATGACGAGCTGAGCTCGTCACGGCAACGCCCGTTCATTAGAACGCTCAGCACAGCAGGGGAATTATCCCCGCGTGTGAGCGTTCTAACGGCCATGCACACGAGCACCGTGGCTGATGACGAGCTGAGCTCATCATCAGCATGGGAGGGGTTAATGCTAGCCCCCACTTGCACAAAATGAGCATTTGTTACAAGCATGCAACAAACCTACCCTCTTCATGAGGCTTTGGGGAGCCCCCCCTGCTTAAGAAAATAAAACAAGAATTTGTAACGCAATTGCTCTCACATTTGTGAAAGTTAGAACTATTGGTGTTGTAAATTACAATGTTTTTTAGTACTGTTGTTTTGTTTTGAGTGGAGTGATTATTTAGAAAATGAGAGTTAGAGCTAATGGCTTTGCAAATGTAATTTATTTTACTCATGTTTTATGGAGTGGAGTGAATGTCTGTGCTCTGTAGTGGAACTATGCGGTTCCCATCCAGACATTGTGAGCATTTAAGAAGCAGAGCTGTACTTTAGGAAGGATGGGTTGGTGGAATGATAGATGTTTGTTTGAATGTTTCTATGGATGGATCCCTGTATGAGTAGATGGATGGATGTGTGGCTTCCTTAAGGAGGACTGTGTTTTGCTCCACCTAGAGAAGTAAAAACAGATTTTCCCAAGACAGGATTTTATCCACCAGGGCAAGGTTTTATACTAGGGTCTTTTTGTTGCAAATTGTTATAAGTACCAAACTACAGTTTCCAAAACGCACTAGGGTGGGAAAGGATAGAGCAGAACAGAAACATGTGTTGATTACATAGAGCACAACAACCCTTATGGAGATTATAATTATTTTAGCTGTGAAATATCACCATCTCGTTCCTTTTACACTAGCCTCAGAGGCTTCAGGAAGTTTTACTGAGGCAAGTTTCACACCACAAGTGTGACCAAACAGCACATTGGAACCAGCCAAGACTGTCAAGAGTTTAAACACCTGCGTTTTATTTTACCACAAACAAAAGTGCCTCCTCATTGTGTTACCTGAAGGAAATTGAATACTATGTTGTTTGTGAAGTGCTACAATTAGGTAGGGGGTACTTCCTCTCTATTACTCAGCAGCCTTCTGCCACACGTCACATTAACTGAAGCAAATGGGGAGGGGCTAGCTGCAAATCCAAAACCTGGGGCAGATTAAAGTGACTACTCATGTTTGTGCAAGTACTGTAAGCTGTCTGGAGTGAAAGTGATACAGGGGTCAGAATGAGCAGCTATCTAAGGAAATGTGAATGAGTGTTTAATATTGAAATTAAGATAAAGGTTTTTGATGAAATTTACAGCACAAAGAATAAATAAACCAGCCTAATGTGTTTTCTGCTGTTGCAGCAGCTGCGTTTTCTGACGAAACAAGACTGTTTTTTTTTTTGTTTGGCTCAATAGTTTCTTTTGTCTTTTTTTGTTTCCAGGAGTGTACGTGCGGGTGAGGGGAAGGAAGAGAGTTGTGATCAAACAACTCCACGGCTTGTGAAGGGGGAGGGCGTAGAGAGAACAGGAGTAGCCTGCTGGGAATTTGCCTCACAGTTTCTACCAGCTTTAGGAGAAGCAGCTGTTAAAGTAAGGCATGAGTATGACTCACTTTCACTTTGTCATGGGGATGTGATTGGGTACACACATGCACACATGGGACGAGGAATGTAAACGTATCTTCGGTCATGTTGTCAGCAGGGCTGGGTGTTCGGAGTCGGTGCTGTGCGCTGTGCCTCCTCGCCTGGCCTGCCACCTGCTTTGAAGGCCCCAAGGCAGAGCTCTCATGCTCTAAGGTGCTGCCCCCGCTCTGGGCTCGGCTGTCTGTCGCATTTCGGTCGTGATGCACCTATAAGTATGTATGTAGTCGAAGGGACGGCATATGCACGGCATGTAATAACAGTCCGCTGCTGCCCACAGTATAGGTGCATGAGCAGCTTGGTCTGCCATCCACAGGCTGGAAGAGGTGATGCAAAGTTAATTAAATTATAAGAACTTTGGGCCATATTATCAAGAAAGGGCGATACATTATCGCCGCTTTTATCGGCAGGAAACTGTAGCTAAAGCGGCGATAATGAGCTTGATAATATACTCTTGTGAATTCCCATAGAAGCCCAGGTTAACACCAGAGCCTGGGCTTCTATGGGAATTCACAAGGGCATATTATCAAGCTCATTATCGCAGCTTTAGCGGCAGTTTCCTGCCGATAAAAGCGGCGATAATGTATTGCACTTTCTTGATAATATGGCCCCTTGTTTGAAGTGCGGCGTTCATCAACCCTGTGCTGCGGAGCAGTAGAAGTGAAAGCGGGGCGTCCATGAAGCGGGCGCCCTGATGAGCCATGAAAACATTGCACTGTGAAGCAAAGCAAGTACTGGCAAATGATTTCCAAGGGAACCTTGCAGCCTGCAGAAAGAAAAGAAAACCTGTGAACATAGGCAGGCCAACAAAAACAAAAGCGTACTTAGATTATCCTAAATTAACATTAGGGGTAAGAACATATGTAACAGGGGCAGTCCTCATGGGAGGTTACAAAAGTTGAATAGGAGGGACTAAAAAGCATATTAACCACTGAAAAGCATGCATTTAGGTAGGACAGTAAAAGGAGCACATTTTAAAAAAGGGCTGTGCCTAAAGCCCATATTCTAGATACAGCATGTCTCTAAGAGACAGTGCATGTGTTGCCTAAGCATGACCTAAAAATGGAGCACAATAGTGCATTTGTCAGCACATATGTTCAAACAATCTGATTTAAAAGCTATAGGTTATGCAGGCAGTTTTTAGGTTGCACTCATATTCCAGTATATTTTAAGACTTGCTAAACAAGTGTGATACTCACTAGAAGAATTAGAAGAGAGGGGTGTTAAAAGCCATAAAAAACTGGAGCTAAATAGCTGTGCAAACCTTGAGTAAACAAGCAAAGCAAGTTGGCCAGACCTCTCTGATGAAGTTTCTCCCTAACTTTGTTTTTTAAAGAAATAAGAGCATGGTACACATGACAAATTAAGTTTATGGCGAGGGTCAAAATTGGTTCAGTATATTAAAAGAAACAAACAAAACTCAACTGTCTGTATTATTCAAAAATAGTTCTTCCATGAGTTTATTCACAAGTCATTGAATGCAAATATTCATCCCTAACCGGCAGTGCCCAGACAATACGAAATGTCTGCTACACTTCATAGACAAAGCCTACTTCAACGACTCGGACGCGGCCCTAATTTCGGTCGACGCAGAGAAGGCGTTCGACCGGGTCGACTGGGGGTACTTGGACGCCACACTGACGCGCTTCGGAATAGGAGAACGCTTTCGTGCCTGGGTCGCTGGGTGTTACTCGGCCCCGCAGGCGGTCGTTAGGGTCAACGGGGTGAGCTCCAAACCATTTACCATCCAGAGGGTGACAAGACAGGGATGCCCCCTCTCTCCATTGCTGTTTGCTCTTTATATAGAACCATTCGCACAGAAGGTCAGGGACAACCCTGCGTTCACCGGCGTTAAGTTTGGGGGAGAGCCGCAGACCATAACCCTCTACGCGGATGACGTCCTCGCAGCATTGGAGGACCCTGTTAACTCGGTCCCGGCCTTCTTGTCGGAAATGTAGACATTTGGGAAAGTGTCGGGGTTCAAAATGAACGTCGGGAAGTCGCTGCACCTACCGCTTGGATGTAACGCCCGAGCGTCTAGCAAACTACCCCGCAAATTGGGGGGGCTTTCCTCCAGCATGTCCATGCCTTACTTGGGCATATCTCTAACGCCATCCATGGCACAAACTGTGGAGCAGAACTATACAGCCCTCCCTAGCCAACTACTGGGCGACCTCGCAAGGTGGCGTCAGCACTCACTCTCCTGGCTAGGGTGGGTGGCGGCAATCAAAATGTCGCTACTGCCGAGGGTCCTATACCTATTCCGGTCGCTGCCAGTCACTCCCCCAATAGGCCTCCTCACAAAACTCCAAGATGCTATCCCATAATTCGTCTGGGCCGGCCGACGACCGAGAATGCGTAGGGACCTCACTAGCCACGCCAAGGCGGTGGGGGGCCTAGGAGTTCCGGACCTCTTAAGATACTTTCAGGCGACACAACTCAGATACCTATTGGAATGGAATCGCCCCGAGTCTGAAAAGAGATGGTTATTTTAAGATCGCGCACTGGCCCAGATGCCACTGTGGAGGATTCCCTTCCTCAGACGGCAAGACCGGCTCACATACATGAAAAAAATCACCTATTATCCGCACTACTCTGCAGGTGTGGGACAAAGTGGCGGTGACCCAGGGACTCACCACCTACCCTTCACCTTTGACGCCCCTGTTCGAGAATCCGGCCTTTGAACCAGGCATGGTTCGCGGATCTTTTCACCAATGGCCGTCATCAGACTGCAGATCGGCTGGTCACCTTTTCGATCTCGAAGGCTTTATGACGACGCAAAACCTACAGGACGCCTATGCGCTCCCCCAGCTCCCACGCTTCGAGTACTTCCAAATCCGTCACTGGCTCATGGGCAGGGACATGTTGCCACAGGTCAGCCGACACCTCACCCCCTTTGAAAAATGGCTCCACACCAAGAAGTCGGATAAGAAGGCGATAACGGAACTGTACGCAATGCTATGCCCATCACTGCCCTCCTCACGATCGGCGGGTCAGAAGAGATGGGAATGGCAATTTGGACGATCCCTCCCTGATAGAGAGTGGCAGGACATATACTACAAGGCACATCACACTGCCAAGAATGTCGCTAACAAAGAATCGGTGGGCAAGGTCGCTTATTATTGGCATCTGACGCCAGTACGACTACATCAGGACAACCCACGCCGCGACCCCGCGTGCTGGAGTGGATGCGGCCAGCCAGGCACCCTGACCCACATATTGTGGGAATGTGTAGAGGTGCAGGAATTTTGGGAACAAGTACTTAGGGACATTGACAAGTATTTTGAAACCAAAATCCCTCATTTCCCTGCTTATACACTGCTAGGCCTCCCCAACAAAATCACTTTCCCACTTAAATCGCCCAGAGGCAAACAAATGGGCTTAGCGATGGGGGCAGCAATGCAACATATACTGTCACTTTGGGGCTCCACACGGAAACCCACACACACTGGGTGGCTTCACAAGCTTTGGTATACTATGGGGATGGAAAGAATACAGGCCTCCCTAACTCAGACGCAAGACACATTCCTCGAGACTTGGCAACCCCTAGTGGATTTACTGGCCGATGAATTCAATGAACTCACTTGTCCAAAATACCTCAGAGTCCTGCGACTGGCTGCTGAATTCCGGAAATCTTCTGGGAACTCTGCTTCCGATACCTCAGCTTGCTAGACTAGCACATGGTCCTTCTGCAATTGCTCACACCGGGGGGGGGGGGGGAGGAGGGGGCGAGGGGTAGGAGGTTTGGGGGGTGGGTTCAAGGGAGGGGGGGGTTTGCACAGTTGGGGTTGTTTGGGACGAGGCCGGTCCGCATCCAGTCCACACTCGCCCACATGGACACATTTCCTTACCCAGCCTCTCAAGCTCATTAGGGGGGCGGGGGGCTATGAGTCTGAATGGGGGCATGCCCCCCGACATGCATATTGTCCGACCGGTGTTAAATCTTTCTTGTTTGAAATGCAATAAAAATGATTTAAACAACAAAAAAAAGATGGTGCTAAGAAGAGGGTGGAAACTGCCTTAATAGACAACGCTGTGGATTATGACCCTTTCTGATGAGGAGCTCAACGTTTATACTAGATATGTCTTGTGACCTTTTTATTTGTAAGCAATAATTGTAGATACTAGTACTGGCTATGATATGCCCTTGATTCAAGCAAGGGAAACTGAAACAAATCAATAATTCTTTCAGGAACACAACTATTGCACCTAAATAGTTTTCCCAATCAGGCATGCACCAGGGAGCAATACCTGAAGATGTGCATACCATGCCTTTCCATTCTCTTTTGTCGCCTTGCCATTTACATCATGATAAACATAGCATAGCGCATCTTTACAGCTTTTATGTGCAGGTCTAACGAAGTGCGTTGAAGTCACTGGCATAAATCCATGAGTGTGCAGAGAGACTATCCATAATTGTATTCCTTGATGGGATGTCTTCACATGTGTGGTGATTTAGAATTGAATTCATTTTGTGGGAATCATTTGTCTTTCACCCAAGATAGTCTACCTTGTGTATTGAACGGTATTGGACAGTGTGAAAAGAAACCCACATTCCTTGAGATTTAATCAGTATTTATAACCCTTTCGATCCATATACATGGCTCAGAGTACTATTCAGAATGATCTTGGTTATCATTGATTCTTAGGTTCAAACTATTGTGCCAACAATTGATTCAGGGATTAGTACACTCAAACTTATGGGTTTCATTTATTGTATTTATTAAATCTTATTATTCTCTAACTTTTGGTTTGTAAATAGATTTCTATCGAGCAAGTTTGGTTCTGTAAGCCTGTTAAGATTATAATATAAATGGATTCAAACATTTATTACGGGCATACCCTTGATTGCTATAATTCACCTTTTGATTTAATCTTATTTTTTGTCTGCGGAATGACCATACATTTAACTTGTAAAATTCATTAAATAAATAATTCATAATCATATGTGGGGTGACATGTATACATACCTGACTTAGATTTAAAATCATTGTATTCCATTCTCAATTTTTGTTGCATTTTAGCTCTGCTTGGACATTTCTGTTATTGTGTACAACGTAATTCAACTTTTGTTGTGGGTTAAGCCATGATAAATCATATGAATTTAAATATCTTTACCTGTGACCCTTGATTACTGTAATCTAATAATTGCCCCTATCAATGATATAAAATAGTGTGATTCGTTGTCAGTGTGTATCGATGAAATCAAACTTATGTATCTAGAAGATTTCATTCTCTCTCAACCCCTGTTCTCTATTTTCAGGGTCGTTTCTAGGTGTTTTGCCACCCAAGACAAGAATCGAAAAATGCTCCCCTGCCTTTTACTACCATCACTCTCTCCCCCTGTCATCCAGGCTAGAAGTATTAATGCATTAGATATAAACAGAACTTGTATTCAACATTAAACAATAAAACACATCAACAATAGTATTGAGGTAGAACAAATTTACATATGTATAATGGGATTTTTTTCTTCATACCTAGGCAAGCTCTGTATATAATAGCACTTAAACATATTCCACGGCTTTAGCTCGACGCAGCCCTTCATTTCCCTAGCCGCTTGGCCTCTGAGAGCAGAGCCTAAAAATGGTGCCACATTGTGACAAAATCCGGTATGGCGGTGGCATGTGAACGTGTTCCCACGGGGACACGCTGGGACCACAAATTAATTTCACCTGGGACAGCCGATATTTTAAAGGCTCACATTGTCTTTCGGTTCAAGGATATTGTCATTTTTTGGACATTCCAACTGAGGGGTGATAAGGAGAATGTCTGATGTAAAATGATGGCGTCCCCTGAGAAGACGAAACATGTGAGAGGTGCAAGGTGAGAGCAGGTGATTTAATTCATGAAACGGATAGTGATAGAATGCCCTAGATTCTCAGCTGTTTAAGCATCTAAGTGACAAAGAGTATTGCATACTGCCAAACTGCTTCCTTTACCTGACCCACATATAGTAGTGGCTTTACCTCGGTTTGTACGATTCTTTGTTATTGCAGTATCACACTCACAAGTATTCATTTGAATCTTGCAGCTGTGGGAGCTCCCTATCTGATCTATCCACATCAGAGCCGCGACGGTATTACGTTGAAATCTTCGACCACAATATGTAGAAAACCATGGGGCATATTTACAAGCCCCTATCGCCACAGGCACATCACTTTTTATGACGTTCCTGTGGCTATAGGGACTTTGCCTTTTTTACAAGGCAGCGCTATGCCATTTAATGCTGCCTTGTAAATAAGGCCTCTCTTACTGTGTGAGCAGCTGGGCAGACGTATCCCCCTCTGAAATGTTGGTTCATTTACCTGCAATTTTGTCATGTTTACTTATCTCCGGCCATTGGGTCTGCTTATGAGTTGCACACCGGAAATTTCCACTGTCAGCCTCCCCTCCCCTCCATTCCACTATCAACATTCCCTGGGGTCAATCAGCACTTGAAATTGCAGTGAGCGGGATGGACGGAGATCCCCTGGAAGTTAGAGCTGAATAAATCGGAGCGGACATTTGTGTAGGCCTCACATCGCCACATCTCTTCATTGTCTTTCTAAGTAGGAACTCTGTATTTAGGTGTTATTTCTCGGTGAATCCGATATTTTGATTTAAAAACTGTCTATGTGTGACACAGACAGAAAGCCTTCAAATTGGCACTAAACTGACCTGAAATGTGAGACCATCGGAAGAATGCCAGAAGCCGGAAATGAAAGGTGTGCATTCCAATCGTTTTTTCACGGAGGAGGACAGAAACAGTTTTGGGTTTTTGTTTCATACATTACACCAGATTTATTCCTTCCAAATCCTTAGCTATTGATTGTTATTAAGGGGATTCCCAACTCATGTTTTTTGGAGCCCTCCCCCTTTTCTTGCCCTAGGCAGCAGCCTAGGCTTGCCTAATGGTAGAAACGGCCCTGTCTATTGTCTCTTCTTAGATTTGCATCTAGTGGAAGATTTCATACAGCTTGATATCCTTCAACATTCATTTGTTATATAGGACTAACATATTCTCCCTTAGGTGACCATTTGTCATTGTTTTTAATAGCTCATACGTGTTTCTTCCAACTTCCCTTCAGTTGACACTTGTTAGAGCCTATATGTTGAAGTTAACTTAATGATGACACAGAAACAATAGAGGTCATAAATTGTTTTATTGTGTAGGGTTTACCTTTGTGACCATTCAATGGAGAAGTTTTCCTATGCACACATGGACGCACATTTCAGACCTACAATTATAAACTTGGATGAATTGGTAACCAGGTGGACACTACTTATTGGGATAGGGTTTCTTGCTATCAGTTACTATTTGTTTTAAATACCAGTGAGATTTTTTCTGTGTTGACCAAGACCGCCTAGCGATTGTCGAAGGCTACCACTGGGACACACCTATCACATTGCTTAATATGTATGTCCCAAACACTGATGACCCAGAGTTCTATGTGACTGTGTGGCGTCACGTCCACACTCTAGTGGCCACACACATTATCTGGGGGGGGACCTTAACATTTACCTGTACCCAGTGGCACACCATTCTGCAGCGACAGGCCTGCTTGGTAAACAGGCAGCCAGGGTTATGAAGGAGGGCCTAGGTAACAAGGCTTGGTTGATGTCTGGCGCTTGCCCAACCCAGGTGTAAGGGAGGGTACTTTCACATCCTCAGTCCACGGGTCACGGTCCATTTCTAGCCTACTGGTTAATATCACACACATGCACATGGGTGGAGGGGGGTCCAACATATGCCCGGACCATACACCACTACTGTCATTTAACACTGTCATTTAACACTGCCCACCATGTCACATGCACCATACATATGGCGGTTCTGACCGTCGACCCTGCCACTGCCCTTCTTCAAATAAGAGCTGAGATATGCCATAGTTGTGTACTTTGAAACCAATGTAGGCTCGGTAGAAAGCAAAGGCGCTCTCTGGGAAGTGTTCAAGGTCCAGATTAGAGGAATTTGCATCAGCACACAAGCAAGTGTGCTGAAGTTAATCCGCAAGCAATTAAAAAATACAGAGGACACACTGAGCACACTTGAGAGGGACTGTGAGAATGATCCTAGACAGGCCACCTTAGTTCATATTTGGGACCACCTATAATGAGCTAGCAGTGCAAGAACTACAGTTCCCATCTAAACGACACATAGCAAAGGCATATGGTTAAGGCGGCCACCCCAGGTGTAGCTTGGCTGGGAAACTCCGTATGTAAAAGGAATAGAATCATATTATTAAGATCAGTGTGGCTGGGTAGAATTTACAAATGTGATACAGCCTCTATACTAACAGCTTTTTCAGAGCTTTTACACAGGGGTTTATGGTGCCTGGGTGTCGACAGCTGAAGAGGATAACAGGGCTTATCTTGACAATGTGGTACCAGCATGGTTATCTAATGGACAACAGGAGTTTTTGCTACAGCCCATAATGGAAGAGGAGGTTAGGGACACAATACATCAATTGTTCAACGGCAAGGCACTGGGTTCCACACCTACACGCCATGTATGTGGAGGCACACACTTAGCTGAGACTACCCTCGTCATTGTGATAGTTACTAATAGTGACACTGCTGAAGCCAAGAAAGCACCTTAATATTGTGAATCATACAGACCGCTGTACCTTATTAATATTACTCAAAAATCCTTGATATGTCAATAGCCACTAGAATCTGGGTGTGTCCCTGCTAAATCAATGGGCCAAAATCTGCATACCCTATTTGCTTTATTGCACCAACTAAATCCGGACTTGCCGGCGGTGGCGTTCTTACTTGACGCCGCTAAGACATTTGATACTTTTAAATAGGGATACATGTTTCTGGTTTTGGAAAGGATGGGCATGCCTTTGGCATTTTTGCGCTGGATCAAGCTATTGTATACCGACCCGGTTGGTCGCATAAGAGTTAACAGACACACATTGGATACATTTTCTATTGGTAGGTGGGGGTGCCACTAGCATGTGTCATATGACAAAAAAAATCCACATCAGCATTGAATATCAGGCTGCACACCCTTAGAATGCCATAATATACAGACAACATTATACTATATATAAAAGACCCTTCGATCCAGCTAGCAACTATAATATGGGAATATATCAGATTTGAAGGCTTTTCAGGTCTGAGTATCAACTGGGCGAGCCCCTATCACCAAGTACTGTGGAGTGTCCGCTTGAGTTCGCCCTAGTGTGGAGCATGAAACCAATTAAATATTTGGGTATTTGGATACACAGGGACCCTGACCTAGTGGTGAGGTTCAACTATGGCAGGGCGGTTGACTCCCTGGAGGATCAAATCTGCCGGTGGACAAGACTGCCATTGTTGCTGGCAGACAGAATTGCAATTTTAAAGATGATAATGTTGCCTAAATTTCTATATCTATTCATAAATATACCACTTGTGCTGCCATTGTATTTTTTCAGAAATTCAAATGGCACCTGTTAGCTTTGGTGAGGGCCTGGGAAAAAACAAGGATTGACTTAGACATACTCACACAGCAATACGATAGAGGAGGCTTTAATGCACCAGATTTCCACCTATTTCCTATGAATACAGGCTCACTTTGTTCATTATTGGTGTGCGCTACACGACTACATACCTCATGTCACAGTAGAACATGATGATGCTTACCCAATTCCACTCCAGGCACTGTTGCCCCATAGGTACTAGGACATAGCACATACAGACACCAATACAGAGCATTACACGATGACGGCTTGTCACTCTTTGGGGTAGAAAGCTTGGAAACGTCCCCACATGCACCGGCGCTACTGTTGCGACAACACCCTGCGATTTCGGGGAAGCATCCTCTACAACTCAGACATTAGAACGCAATGCCTTTACAGCGCAACCTTTACAACGCAGGTACACTTACATCGCATGATTTTAAACGCGTGCTATTACTAAGCATATGTAGGTTCAACGCATGCTTTTACAACGCATTGGTAAGTAAAGTATGGTAAGTTTTTTGTTCTAATTTTTAGATTATGAAAGTTAAGAAATATAAGTTATATTCATTCATAAAACATAAAAATGTATTTATAGTTCATTGGTTTTTTATATTTATATTGTTATTAAAGAGTTAATATGTTTTGTTAATAGTAATAATTTATTTAGGGAATAGTTATTTATGAGTACATTAATACTCTGGTATTAATATTATTGCTACTGTTGTAATTAATATGCACATATTTATAGAAATATTTTTCTTATTATGGTATAAAAGAAATAATACCCAGATATTATTCTTGTTGGTAAATATATTATTTTTTGGATAATACATGTTTATTTTATTTTAAGGTGTAGCATAACATTTTTAGTAAATTAATACTCATGTATTAATATTAATGATACTCTTATAATAATATGAATATACGTCTAGGCATATGTATTATTAATTATGATATAAAAATCCCCAGGTATTAATTATGAATGTAAATATTTAATTATGATGATGATAATCAATTCATTTGTTATAAAGTTTATTTTAAACATTCAATTAATTAATATTCAAGTATTAATCATTTTTATAAGTATTTATTTGTAATGTAAAAAGTTATTATTGTTAAAAGTAAATTGTGAATAATGATATATATCTTTCAATGTAAAGTATATGTAAATAATTAATTAATATGTAAAAACTTATTATGTATATATATTGAGATATTTACATAAAAACTATTTTCCATTTTTAATTTTGAATAAACATTAATACACATTTATAAAGAAATATAAAACAGGTAATGTTTTTCACAATCTT
Source organism: Lissotriton helveticus (assembly GCF_964261635.1). Taxonomy (NCBI): domain Eukaryota; kingdom Metazoa; phylum Chordata; class Amphibia; order Caudata; family Salamandridae; genus Lissotriton; species Lissotriton helveticus. The sequence continues at coordinate 611,720,028 of NC_136071.1, read as the reverse complement.
TTATTGTTAATTTAACATTTTTAGAATAGTTGTAATAAATTCTGAAAAATAAATAAACAAATCTAGTATATAATAGTACATTTTATAAAAATATGTTTGCATTTTATTAAGTATAGTAACATTTTATAACACATTTCTTCATAAGTTTCTCACACTTTTCCATTGTTTTCAATGAGAGAAAATGTCCTTTTTTCATTTTTGCAGAAATATATGATGTTGACGTGTAGACGTGAGTTTCATCATTATGGAGATAGTCACTGGAGAGAACAGAAGCAAGGGAGAGCTGCGTTAAAGTAAGATACATTTACTTTATTATTAAAATACAGAGGGGCCGATTAGGATGGCGGACGGACTTTAGTCCGCTTGCCACCCTAGCGGTGCTGGCAGCGGCCACCAGTGGTGCGGCGGTCCCGCACCTGCAATTAGGATGCCACCCCCACCGTGGTGGTGGCATCCTCCATTCCCATTATTGTCATGCACAAGGTGACAGGCACTGCGCGGTGCCTGCCACCTTGTGCATGACAATAATGGGTACCCCCCATATGTACCCCCCTCCCCAATACCCTGGGGACTCGCAATGGGCCCCCGTAAGCACAATCCGCATGCCTTTCTGCGGCGGCAAGGCTGCTCCCCGCTGTCTTCCTAATGTGGATGGCGGTGTCTATCAGACATCGCCTCCATATCAGGCCTCTTTTCAGCCCGGTCACCTGTGTGACCAGCGGAGAACTGGTGGACGTTCTTTCCGTCCGCCGGGGTCCCCCCGCCATACTAATATGGCTGGGGAAATGGGTGGCTGGCGGGGTGTGTTGTAGGGCGGATCGCCACCGCCATGCGGGTGGTGGTGATCCGCCCTACATCCTAATCGACCCCGGAGTGTAGTGGTAATGTTTATTGTTAGGAGAGATGAGGGAGGTATATTTATTTAGTAAATGTTTCCTATGTATGTTTGATGTGTTTTCACAAATTGATTTCCGCCATTACATGTTGCAGTAGTAGGCCCACGTCGGTCTGTTTTTTTTCTAGAATACTTTTGTTTAGTTAAGTACTTGATGGTATAAATATTAAGCACTTAATTAAACAAAAGTGTAAATGTGTACCTTGTTTGTTTAGCAGTACGTTGTTTAATAAATAACATATTTTTATTAAATTTGCGGTTGGATGTATTTATACATAGTTTAAACTGTAATATCGTTTGGATGTGCTAATAACTTATTGTCTACAGGATTATGGGTCTAGATGGATTTACTTTTTGAAATTTGTGGCGTTGTCTAATGTAACAAAATACATACATTTCTGGCTTTTTTCTTGGGTTTCCTTATTTTGGATTTCGAAGGATTTCAAAATTTTGTTGGATTTGGATTACCATTGGATTGCATCATTAGATTTTGTTGCGTTTTTTCTAAAAATAAAATTATTTTCTGGATTTTTTTAGTGGGTGCATTTTTTTATTTATATGCACTGATTTTAGTGTGCATATTAAAATCATTTTCATCGGGTAATGGATTTTTCAGATGGATTATCTGTTATTTACTATGGATTAAATAATAAAAGGACTCTTGGTAAAGTAATGTATGGTATGTAAGTCCAAGAGTTGAAGACAGAAAACTTCTGAAGGTAAGCATACCCAACTATAAGTTTTCAATTCAATATTTTTTTAATATGACCAATTGAATTATTAGGAGTTGTCTTAGGGTAAAACAGACAAGTACAAATAATGTGTTTTAAAAGTGTAGGATGTGTGCAAGATTATCAAGGTAGTCTGAAGCCACTGTCAACGAAAATTGTTGAATTACACCCAATACTTTTTCTGACATTTCCTTAGTTCTGTTAGAAATATGTGGGTTCAGACTACCTGTGAATGATTGCGCCATTCTCATTTCTTTGAAACTTTGCTCCTTCTTCACAATTTCCCAAAAATGATTGAAATTAGGATGAGGTTTTCCAATTGCTTCGTTGAAGGAGTTGTGCCATCCCTTAATGGCATTGTTTGTTTTTGCTCCTCCCTCTAAGCAGGTAGAGTAACAGTTACACCAGACCTGCTTAGATGGCCAATCCATGTGTCTTCAAAATAATTTAGTATAGGTGCCAATTTTTCTTCATTTGCTGTAAAATATTCTGATTCAGTAATTGAGGTGTAGTACTCGTCTACACTATCAGGAGGAACAAAGCAAAGGGCAGTTAGTTTTTAAAGTTCAAACTGTCTGATATATAATCCTCAATTAAGGATGTTTTTTGAAGATTGCGCCAATATGCATGAGAAAAGTGAAAGAAACCCTCGAATTGGGTTTCTGGATAGGTTTTTGTAATTGTCTTAATCATAGATATTTCAAAGTCAATTATTACTTTTCTAGGGCTTTTGTTTTGGATTTCATCACTGATAAAAATTCAGTGTATGTTGAGGATTGTTTATCAGGCAGTAAACTGTACATTAAACCCTTTTCCGCCCTTGTCGACTTGTCGACCGGGCGTAAAAGCGGCAGACAGTCTTCCTGTCCGCTGCAGTACCCCCGCCATACTATTATGGCGGGGGGTAAAGGGTGGCGGGGAAGGATGTAGGGCGGATCGCCTCCGCCATGCGGGCGGTGGCGATCTGCCCTTCATCCCAATGGACCCCATAGTTGTTTATATTAGTTGGTTTCTGTAATCTTACCTTTATAAAAGAGTTTCAGTTTTTTATTCCTTTAATTTAATATTTTTAGTTGTTTTGTGGTCTGAAAAAAGATGACAGAAAATTAATGTTAGTGTATTAAAAAATGTTGACATAATTTCTCTGAAAATATAATAGCATTTGTTTGGTTAAGGAACAATGCAATCATATTTTATAATTATAATTATATAAAATGAACTTTTTTATGCTAAGACTTACATTTGTGTTTATCTGTATAATACATTTATTTATCTGTCATATTTATTTGGGTGAAGAATGTTAATAAATATTGATGTGGAAACTGTTGTATGAATAGTATACTTCTGCTCTCCAAGGTATAGTTGTAGGCTTGCTATCCCTTACATTGTAACATTGCGATATTGCCAAGATCTTAAATGTATGATGTGCATTATTTTGTATTTGGTATGTTGTACTCGGCATTTGGCGTTCAGCACTCTGTATTTGTACTTTATATTTGCATTTTTCTTATATTATATTTCATTTATTCATTTCATATCATTCTCGTGGCTGTGTACCGCTTATGATTTGATACATGTGTTCATCTCTGTAATGTTACACCTTCCCCATTATCAGGTATGTGACTTCATTGTCAGCCATTGCATTTTGTACATTATGTATCCTTAGTATTATTTATTGTTCATTTCCTGTTTTTTCCTTTAATAAAAATGATTTGAAATAAAAAATAAAAAAAACATTGTTAATATTTTATGTAGATGATGAATTTTGTGTTTGTATGTTTTTTCATTCATTTTATTTTTCTTAGTTGGTTATATTTGAGAGAATTACCTTGGTATATGATTTTGCTGTTGTCCAGTGGATTTTAAGTTTTCTTTGTTGAGATGTTGTTTACTTTTGATGTTGTATTGTAGTAATCTGTTGATATAAAAAGAAAATTAGAATAGGAATAGTAGTTTTAACGTTTTAATATTATGCATGTTTTTTTAAAGAAGCAGCTTTTGGAGTAAGAATCTTTCTTTTAATCTCATCACTATGCAGCATTTTCTTTGAGTTAAGCATATTTTAGAGTAGGTGTAGTAATATGAATATACTAGTATCATGCACATTTATGAATCAACCACCTTTTGGAGTTGGAATAGTTATTTTAACCTAAACACTAGACAGCATTTTCTGTGATGTAAGCATACTTTGTAGTAGGAATAGTAATTTTAACATACTACTAACCTGCATGTTTTTTTGAATCAAGCACCTTTTGTAGTTGGAATAGTTATTTTAATATATGCACTATCCAGCACTTTCTCTTAGGCAAGTATCTTGTAGGAATAGTTATTTTAACCAAAACACTATCCAGCATTTTCTGTGAGCCAAAAACCGATTGGAGTAGGAATAGTAATTTTAACATACTACTATCCTGCAACTTTTTCTGAATCAAGAACCTTTTGGAGTTGGAATAATATTTTTAACCTAAACACTAGCCAGCATTTTCTCTCAAGCAAGAATCTTTTGGAGTTGGAATGGTTATTTTAACCTAAACACTATCCAGCATTTTCTGTGATGTGAGCATTCTTTGGAGTAGGAATAGTAATTTTAACATACTGCTATCCTGATCGTGTTTGGAATTAAGCACCTTTTGAAGTTGGAATAGTAATTTTAACCTAAGCACTATCCAGCATTTTCTCTTAGGCAAGCATCTTTTGGAGAAGGAATAGTTATTTTAACCTAAACACTATCCAGCACTTTCTCTTAGGCAAGTATCTTTTGGAGTAGGAATAGTTATTCAAACCTAAACACTATCCAACACTTTCTGTTAGGCAAGTTATTTTGGAGTAGGAATAGTTATTTTAACCTATACACTATCCAACATTTTCTGTGATGCAAGTACCCTTTGGAGTCGGTGTAGTAATTTTTACATTCTACTATTTTGTACTTTTTCTGAATCAAGCAACTTTTTGAGTTGGAATAGTTATTTTCACCTAAACACTATCCAGCATTATCTCTCAGGCAAGCACCTTTTGGAGTTGGAATAGTTATTTTAACTTAAACACTATCCAGCACTTACTCTTAGGCAAACATCCTTTGGAGTAGGAATAGTAATTTTAACATACTACTATGCTGCACATTTTCTGAATCAAGAAACTTTTAGAGTTGGAATAATATTTTTAACCTAAACACTATCCAGCATCTTCTGTCAGGCAAACAACCTTTGGAGTAGGAATAGTAATTTTAATCTAAACACTATTCAGCATTTCCTGTCAGGCAAACAACCTTTGGAGTAGGAATAGTAATTTTAACATGCTAATCTCCTGCACATTTTCTGAAGCAAGCACATTTTGGAGTTGGAATAATAATTTTAACCTAAACACTATCCAGCATTTTCTCTCAGGCAAGCATCTTTTGGAGTTGAAATAGTTATTTTAACCTAAATATTATGCAGCATTTTCTGTGAGGCAAACATCCTTTGGAGTAGGAATAGTAATTTTACCATACTACTATGCTGCACATTTTCTGAATCAAGAAACCTTTGGAGTTGGAATAATATTTTTAACCTAAACACTATCCAGCATCTTCTCTCAGGCAAGCATCTTTCGATCGCCAACTGTGATATTGATCATATACACACATATATATATATATATATACACACACACACATACACACATATCATCACCAGTAGGGAGTTATAGGTAGAACGTAGTTTCCATAGGAAAAGCGTTTTTCATTTGCCAATACCTTTGGATTCGTTTGATGAGTCCTCGGGAAATTTCAAAACTAGTGTGCCACTCACTTCAGCTACTGTCTTGAAAGTTCTGGGTTGATCTGTCAAACCGGGGTTCAGAAAAAGGGGGTCCCAAAATCAGTTTTCTCAGTGTTAATTCCCATAGGATTTTTAGACACGGCTACAGTCCAAACTGCTGAATGGAATTACACCAAATGTGGCCGAAAGGTAGATGTTGGTCCAGGGAAATTCCTTTTTTGTGATTTGGTGTAAATCTGTTGTAGTAGTAATGGAATTATTAACTGGAATCCAAATTTGTATATATAGGGACGTGGAGGATCCACTACCCCTCCCGATTTCATGCTGAGATCGATTACCTGCCCACAGTTTGAACTGGAAAGTGTTGCCAGCAAAAATTGTTAAAAAAAGAAAAGGGGGTGGGGTAGAAATACCATGACCCCCTAATCCACAGGGTCAAAAAAGCAATTGCAGCAGGAGTAGTGTTGGATCCACGGATCCCACCCAAACTATTTAAAAAACAAAGCTTGGCTCCCACGTTTTGTTAATAATGGGCCTCCGCATATGCCAGGTCCCGGGCCATTTTTATAATAAAGAAGAGGGGGTGCAAGGAGCCCCCCCTAGGGCTTAATAATGCCCTGGGGATCACAACCTCCACGGAGCTTGTTTACTAATAAAGGGGGGTGGCCGCTCAGTTCCACCATACCCCGGTAGCCACCACCTCCTGGGTCTTTAATTTTATTAAATGGGGAGGTGTGCGGACATCCCAATCCAGGGACCGTAACCTTCCTGGGGCTTTAATTTGAATGAAAGGTTGTTGCTGCTTTGGGCGAGGGAGAGTTGTTGCAGCCGTGCCCCTTTGCTACGGAAGGAACCTATGCTTGTTTCTTGGCCTCCACCCCACTCCTCGTGGCCCCCGCTTCGCGGGGGCCGCTCGCATCCAGTTCAACGAGGGAGTGCTGTCCTCACCTGCCATTCTTGGACTAGCGCCGAACCTTGGAGTGTCATAATCAGGCTGACAGCGGGACTGCGAGGACCAGCGGGCAGTGCAGCTTGATCTGCCACAGCTGGTCCTCTTCCCGCCTCCATCTAGCGCTTAAAACTGTGGGCTGAACTTTGGATATCTGTTGTTGCTGCTTTGGGCGAGGGAGAGTTGTTGCAGCCCTGCCCCTTTGCTACGGAAGGAACCTCTGCTTGTTTCTTGGTCTCCACCCCACTCCTCGCAGGCCCCCACTTCGCGGGAGCCGCTCGCATTCAGTTCAACGAGGGAGTGCTGTCCTCACCTGCCATTCTTAGACTAGCGCCGAACCTCGGAGTGTAACACCAGGCTGACAGCGGGACTGCGAGGACCAGTGGGCAGTGCGGCTTGATCTGCCACAGCTGGTCCTCTTCCCGCCTCCATCTAGCGCTTAAAACTGTGGGCTGAACTTTGGATATCTGTTGTTGCTGCTTTGGGCGAGGGAGAGTTGTTGCAGCCCTGCCCCTTTGCTACGGAAGGAACCTCTGCTTGTTTCTTGGTCTCCACCCCACTCCTCGCGGCCCCCGCTTCGTGGGTGCCGCTCGCATCCAGTTCAACGAGGGAGTGCTGTCCTCACCTGCCATTCTTGGACTAGCGCCGAGCCTTGGAGTGTAACACCAGGCTGACAGCGGGACTGCGAGGACCAGCGGGCAGTGCGGCTTGATCTGCCACAGATGGTCCTCTCCCCGCCTCCATCTAGCGCTTAAAGCTGTGGGCTGAACTTTGGATATCTGTTGTTGCTGCTTTGGGCGAGTTGTTGCAGCCCTGCCCCTTTGCTACGGAAGGAACCTCTGCTTGTTTCTTGGTCTCCACCCCACTCTTTGCGGCCCCCGCTTCGTGGGAGCCGCTCGCATCCAGTTCAACGAGGGAGTGCTGTCCTCACCTGCCATTCTTGGACTAGCGCCGAACCTCGGAGTGTAACACCAGGCTGACAGCGGGACTGCGAGGACCAGCGGGCAGTGCGGCTTGATCTGCCACAGCTGGTCCTCTTCCCGCCTCCATCTTCCTCTTTCTATTTAGACCAAGACTCACCCGCGGGACGCGTGCGGGCGGTCGCCGGGCGAAGCCCGGGCCAAGGGCGGGCACGTTCTAGCCTGTTCCAGACCGATCAAGACCGGACCGGGCTACCTCTCTTGCGTCCTGTAAAATATTCTATTGATTACGTGCGATTGTGCCCCATTTTTGACCTAGCGCTAATAGGATGGCTACTCATGAAAGCAGGAGCAAGGCAGCAAAGGGGGGGGACAGCTAACAGGTACTCTTGATAATTTTATTACCAGAGCCAACTCGGTAATAGATCAAGGCATAATTTTGATGGAAAAAAGAGTGTCACTGGATTTAGCAGTAGCCAGAAGAATGTCACAGGACCCTGCAATGACCAAAAGATCGTCCCTGGGTCATATAGCATCTGCCAGAACCCCGGAACACACTGATCGCCCTGTCCCTAGTGTATTACTAGCAGATGTGCACCACACTCCTAGCTCACATTCCGAGATGTGAGCAGATGCGTTGATACCGTTGCACAAGTATCAACGCATCTGCCCAATGATTCCATAACCCTCTCAGGGCCAGTTGCTGGGGATGAAAATTTAATTGAAACCTTGGAGCGAGAGGACCAGGAAGATGAGGCTAATAAAAATAATTACGTGGGAGACGGGAGGGCGCTATATCGAAACGGAAACGCCCGACCACTCCTGCACCTGCTCACATTAGTAAAAAATCAAAAGTTACCGAAGCACAGGAGAATAGGGACACAGTAAATAAAGAGGGGGAGGAAATAGGAGTAACCCGACAGGTAGCACAGAGTGGGTACAACGAGGTTGACGCTCTAACCGTTGTCAATCTAGACATACCAGAGGAAACTCAGGACTCTCTACTTAGAGATGAGCGGGGAGACAGTAGAGCTGGGTTGGCAGATGAGGGGACCGCAATCCTGCTAAAGAATATGGGGGAAATTCTAAAAAAATTCCTAACCCCACTGGAAACGAGATTGACACGGATAGAAAAACAGCTACTCGAGGTTGAAAAAAGTATCAGAACACTGGCAAGCCTCAGTACAGTTGGTTTACCCGTGAAACCATCTGAGGGTACTGCCTCAATAGCATCAGTACCTGATATGACTATACCTCAATCCGCGACCCAGGAAACGAGCAAGAATAATAAAAAATGTATTACCGAAAATTTAGCAAGCTCTGATGTAATAGCTAAAGAAATCCCAGTACAGAATACCAAAGTTAGCAAACCCAAACAGCAGGACCAGAAAGGGTATCTGACTGAGAGAAAACCGAGGGGAGGCTATATTAATCTCCCACCAGACGTTAGCCCCTATGTAATTGTTCTGACAGGGGTCCCTGAGCTAGGCATCCAACATGAAGAATCCTTTTGGACACTCAAAAACAAAGTATCCTATTGGCTGAATGAAAATAGGCCCCTTCCTACACATATAAAGAGCAAACTTTTAATGGTGCGAAGGGTTCCCTGGATAGGGCCCACAAGAAAAACACTAAGTGGCGATTGTGTAGTATTAAATTTTGAAGACTCACGAACTGTGCACAACATATGCTCATGGGACTCCCAAGGAGGGAACTCCGTAATTGAAACTAGACCTCTTTCGTATTTGTATCCTCCCAGGATGTGTCCTGAAGGCGGCGGAAGTTGGACCAGGGTCAATTATCATGCCCGGAGTGGGACCCGCGATAGGGGCTTGATTAACCCAAATCAATGGGTAGGGGCACCAACCTTTAATAGATTCAGCTGTCTAGATGGGTGTGCAGTCTAAATATCGAGTTGTTATTTTCGACTGGACATAATATCGACTCCAGAATATCGAGATGGCATTAATGTCGAGGTAAGTAATATCGATGTATTTTTTATCGATTTTCATGTATGTTAAAAAATATCGATTGAAAAAATATCAAGTAAGTAATATCGATAGTAAAAATATTGTTATTTCTAGTAGTTTAAAAATATCGAAAGTCAAATATCGGTTTTAACAATATCGAAAGTTGTGTTATCGACAGTCATGATTAAATATATGTTATTTTTTTATTTATTTATATTGAAAATAAATTTATAAAAATTTAATAAATATAAAAATTTATTCAAATAGTATAATAATTTCTAGGAGCGGGTAGTGGGTTTTTAGGGGAATAGGGTGGGAAGTAATTTAATTATAATTAATTAAATATGTAAATTTATTAATTGGTAGTAATATTTAATTAATTGTTAATTAAATAATATTTTTTATTTATATAAAATGTAATTGCTAATTAATTTAATTGAATTGATTAATTGCTAATTATGCTAATTTAAATAATTTATGTCATGTAGCGGGTTGTGGGTTTTTAGGGGAATAGGGTAGGAAGTAATTTAATTATAATTAATTAAATATGTAAATTTATTAATTGGTAGTAATATTTAAATAATTGTTAATTAAATAATAGTTTTCAAATATATAAAATTTAATTGGTAATTAATTTAATTTAATTGATTAATTGCTAATTAAGCTAATTTAAATAATTTGTCATGTAGCGGGTTGTGGGTTTATAGGGGAATAGGGTGGGAAGTAATTTAATTATAATTAATTAAATATGTAAATTTATTAATTGGTAGTAATATTTAATTAATTGTTAATTAAATAATATTTTTTATTTATATAAAATGTAATTGCTAATTAATTTAATTTAATTGATTAATTGCTAATTATGCTAATTTAAATAATTTATGTCATGTAGCGGGTTGTGGGTTTTTAGGGGAATAGGGTAGGAAGTAATTTAATTATAATTAATTAAATATGTAAATTTATTAATTGGTAGTAATATTTAAATAATTGTTAATTAAATAATAGTTTTCAAATATATAAAATTTAATTGGTAATTAATTTAATTTAATTGATTAATTGCTAATTAAGCTAATTTAAATAATTTATGTCATGTAGCGGGTTGTGGGTTTATAGGGGAATAGGGTGGGAAGTAATTTAATTATAATTAATTAAATATGTACATTTATTAATTGGTAGTAATATTTAAATAATTGTTAATTAAATAATAGTTTTCAAATATATAAAATGTAATTGGTAATTAATTTAATTTAATTGATTAATTGCTAACTATGCTAATTTAAATAATTTATGTCATGTAGCGGGTTGTGGGTTTATAGGGGAATAGGGTGGGAAGTAATTTAATTATAATTAATAAAATATGTAAATTTATGATTTGGTAGTAAGATTTAATTAATTGTTAATTAAATAATATTGTTTAATTATATAAAATTCATTTTGTAAATAATTTTATTAAATTGATTAATTGGTAATTATGTTAATTTAAATAATTTATGTCATGTAGCGGGTTGTGGGTTTATAGGGGAATAGGGTGGGAAGTAATTTAATTATAATTCATTAAATATGTAAATTTATTAATTGTTAGTAATATTTAATTAATTGTTAATTAAAAAACATTTGTTGATTATTTAAAATTTCATTGGTAATTAATTTAATTTAATTGATTACTTGCTAATTATGTTAAATTAAATTTTTTATTTCCTGTAGCGGGTTGTGTGTTTATAGGGGAATAGAGTGGGAAGTAATTTAATAATAAAGAAGGAAATAATAATATTTATTAAAGGTATACAACGTTTACCACGCAACTTTTACAACGCACTACCATTACAACGAAACTTTTACAACGCAAATACCATTATAACGCATGTATTTACAACGAATGTTTTTACTACGCAGGTACTTTTACAACGCATACCATTACAACGTAAGTATTTGTAAGTATATATTTATATTTAAAATGTTATAGGTTTGGGTTTTTGGGTAAAGGGGTATTTTTAGGGTTCAGGGTCAGTTTTGGGTTTTTGGGTAAAGGGGTATTTTTAGGGTTCAGGGCCAGTTTTGGGTTTTTGGGTAAAGGGGTATTTTTAGGGTTCAGGGTCAGTTTTCAGTTTTTGGGTAAAGGGGTATTTTTAGGGTTCAGGGTCAGTTTTCAGTTTTTGGGTAAAGGGGTATTTTTAGGGTTCAGGGTCAGTTTTCAGTTTTTGGGTAATGGGGTATTTTTAGGGTTCAGGGTCAGTTTTCAGTTTTTGGGTAAAGGGGTATTTTTAGGGTTCAGGGTCAGTTTTCAGTTTTTGGGTAAAGGGGTATTTTTAGGGTTCAGGGTCAGTTTTCAGTTTTTGGGTAAAGGGGTATTTTTAGGGTTCAGGGTCAGTTTTCAGTTTTTGGATAAAGGGGTATTTTTAGGGTTCAGGGTCAGTTTTCAGTTTTTGGGTAAAGGGGTATTTTTAGGGTTCAGGTTCAGTTTTCAGTTTTTGGGTAAAGAGGTATTTTTAGGGTTCAGGGTAAGTTTTCAGTTTTTGGGTAAAGGGGTATTTTTAGGGTTCAGGGTCAGTTTGGGGGTTTTGGGTACAGGGGTACAGGGTAAAAATTACGTTTATACTTGGTGGAGTTGGAATAGTAATTTGTATGGGTTCAGTGTCCAGCACCTTCCCTGATGTTATACTTGGTGGAGTGGGAATAGTAATTAGTATGGGTTCAGTGTCCAGCACCTTCCATGAGTTTACAATTGGTGAAGTGGGAATTGTAATTTGTATGGTTTTAATGTGTAGTATGGTTTGTGAGTTTATAATTGGTGCAGTGGAAATAAGAAAACATTTTTAATACAAATAATTATTATTGGTAGGATACTATAATAAAGTTTTAAAATTACATAGAAACATTTTGTATTAATTATAATTATTGTTATTGTAGTAGTTAAAAGATAAATACATTTTTAAATTTATTAAAATTTAAAATGCATTTTTAAATAGAATATTTCATATGTAATTAGTATTCATATAGAATAATAAAGAAGGAAACATACACAGGGTTAAATAAAATAAATGAAAAACAGTTTATTAACATATAAAAAATAAATTGTAAGTAGAGATGTATTTTTTATTTCTATTGAAAATTGTAAGTAAACAGTTTTTATTATCCAACAAAATATATGAAGTGCATATATATGTTTTTAACAAATAAATGATATTTAAATAATTATATGTTTATTCACATATATTGTAATTTAATTAGTTAAAGAAACAAATTGGTAATATATACTTTTCATTTAATAACAATTATTTTATTCACATAGACATTGAATATATTGTCATAGATAAATATGTATATTTGTTTTATAACAGTAACATTTTTGTTTTTTACAAAGTAATCATATTTTTTTTACAAATTAATATTATGAATATTTAACATATTTATAATATTAATTTTTACATAGATAAACACACAAATACATTTTTATATACATACATAATGTTTAAACTAATATGAGCTATTTTTATAAACAAATTATTTGTAACAAGGTTATATATTCACATTTGTTTAACATATAGATTATTTTCAAAATGTATATATAAATAATAAAATATTATTTAAAGTAACAGATAACAGTTGAATAATTATTTTAAAGTAATGAATATTTAAGAAATAATTTTCTACAATTTAAATAATTATTTACACTTAATATAATACTCAGTGTATTTTTTTTGAAGTGTTGGAATATAGAAATTAAAGAGGTTTTTGCTGTATACAGGGACTACTTTTTAACCGCGTAATGTTATTTAGGCTTATTTGGTGCTTCAACAGATCGCGTTTGGATGCTGCTTCGCGTTAGAGAGGGTAAGTTTGTTTTTATTGTATTTTAGAAGTTAATGAAGTTAGTGTTAGTGTATGTGTGGTGTGTTTAAGTTTATGTACATAGGGTTATTAAGGGAAGATTGTGTTTTCGGTGTTAGGTAGAGTGTACGATATTTCATTTTTACCGCGTTTTAGTTGTAGGTGTGTGATGTGAGCTAATATGTTTAAATGTTACAAAGATAATATGTTTGGTGTATAAATATGTCTTTTTATATATGTATGGGTGTTTTTGTGTGGGTGGGTATGTATTTTATTTTTTCCAGGTTATCGTCGCGTTTTACTGTTTTTGAGGAGGTCCTTCTTTTTCTATCAGAGTTGTGTGACTAGTATTATATACTCTTATTTTTGCACACAAATATTTTGGTTTTCAAGTTTTCCAGGAGCGTTTTTTTTTAAAATTACTATTTTCGGGGTTTCAATGGTATATCGTGTGTATTACATTGGAGAGGAGTCGCTATGGATTTGCTTGTATTTTTGCTTTTTTTTGGGGGCTTTCATGGATTGTATGGGTTTTTGCTATGGTGTCGTATGGATTGCTTGGAATTGGATTACGTTTGAAGGTGCAACAGAAAGGTCAGTATTTACAAAACTTTTTATGGGTGGGGAAACTGTTTTAATTTTTGCTTTAGTTACGTTGTATGTAACATTTTGTAAATACATTATCTAAATACATTTTATATATGTTAATATTATGTATTTGATAATTTAATTGCAAGTTGTTACATGTAAAAATTAAGGAATTTCAAAAAGAAATGCTTAATGTAATGTGTATAGTTATGTTATGTTTTAAAGAATAGTTTTTGCAATCATTGATAGATAGTCTAGTCCTTTGCTAGTTGAATAGAGGGTAACTTGACTTTGGAGTGTGTTATACATTTTTTTCCTTTCTTTGGTGAGTTTAGGTCCGATCAAAGTTACTGATTGCTCCATTCGGAGCTCCTGGTAACTCTGTTCTTTTTGTAAGGATTGTATTAATTTGTGAAGGGTAGGTGTTCCTCGGCCTGTAGTTGCTTGGAAGGCATTGTGCCATCCTTCAACTGCATTGTTTGTTTTTGCTTCCTTATTTAGTGTGCTAAGGTAGACATTCCACCAAGCTATTTGGTATTTGGGTTGTCTTCTATGGCCTGATCTGTGTAGCCTTCCTACCCATGTGTCTTCGAAGTAGTCAAGCATAGGGCTTAGTCTTTCTTCGTTTCTTTTACAGTAGGGGCTGTCTATTAACAAGTTATAGTGCTCAGTTACATCTGTCAGTGGAACATAGGCTAGGGCGATGAGTTTTTTTATTTGATAAGCAAAAGTGCTATCAGTGGCGTATTGGATACTCAAGGTAGATTGTTGTAGATGTCGCCAGATACATTGGTTAAAATGGTAATAGCAACCTTGTATTGCTGTGTGTGGGTATGTTTTAAGGATGCTGTTTATCATTGCTTTTTCAAAGTCAATGATAATTTTTTGTGGAAAATAGTTGTTAGTATGTTGCTTGACTTCAGTTAGTATTTCTTGATAGGTAGCTTGCTGTTTGTTTGGTAGAAGGGCATAAAGGAATGGAATATTAGCATTTTGGAAATGACCATGGATAGTGTATAATTGATAAAAAGGTTTGGGGCATACAGAAAAAGTACCGTCCATCATCCAAGTTTGGCATTGGGTAAGTTTAGTCATGTTGTTTGCTGTGGCAAACAGTATAATTCTTTTATCTTTACATTTGTTGTCATAGAGTATAAAATCATCTTTATTGTGAGTTACAGAGAGTTCAGGGGGAATTTGCACTTCTTCAAAAGTTTTTGGTGTGGGAGGAGTAGTGCATGTTGCTCTTTTTTGTCTAGCTATAGTTTTTTTTAGGGATTCGATAAATGGTAATTGGCTAGAAGCATGTTGGGGAAGTACACTTAAATGGTGTTTCAGAATAGCAATTGTTGGTTGATCAGTACTAGTACTAGCTTCTTTAAGGAAATCTAGCATTTGTCTAATCTCTATTTCTGTTACATTGGGTGGGTGATTATGTTCCTTAGTATAAGTAACAGTAGTTTCCTGAGTTATAGCTCTACCATAACATTTGTTGGCATAATATTTCGTACACTTCCAAAAAACTTTCAAATCTTTTTGTTTCTCTTGAGTGTAGACATATCCCATATAACAAAGAAGCATTTTCCCTTTTTGTGAATAAATGAATTTAGCTCCTTCAGTCATGCTTGTATTGTAGTGCTAGGAGGTAATTAAAAGAGAATGTCATTACATTTTTTGATAAAATAATGTTGTATTCTAATAATACAGTTTAACACATTTCTGATTTACCTGTAAATCTTTTTATGATTTCAAGTAGTTCTTTTCAGGTGTTGATGTTCTTCAAACTGTTATTTTCTGTGTATATATTTTTGTACCTGTGGAAGTTGAGAAAATGTGTACAAATATTTTATAACTATTTATGATATTTTGGTAGAGGTTTTTAGCTAGTTTCTATTTAGTTACCTATCTATTAAATGTCGAAGTTACATTTAAATTATATACTTACTTATTTATATTTAACTTTTGATGTCCAGGTGTTGTGTAGGTCTTCTGTATTTTCTTTTTGTCTGTAGGATAAATAGTAAAAAAAAAACATATATTTTAGGTATTTGGCTTTTAAACATAGGTGTGAGGTTTGAGAGTTACATTTTCGATGGAAAATAATGTAGTAGTACTTACTTTATATAGGTGTAGCTGTCTTTATGTTGAAGTCAATACGTTTTCTTTCAGAAATCCTGCAGAGTTTCGTCTTCCTTTAGTTAGGAGACTTAGGCTGCATTTTTAGTTTGCTGTAATCTTGTTTATATAGTATTAGTCTAATAGTTTCTGAAGTAGGATTGGTTGTTTAAATTGATAGTCTGTTTTAATTTGTGGATTTGAATTTTTTAACCTGTTATGCTGATTGCTTTCCTTATATGGGTGACGCCAATTAACGTTTATTTAATGTGTAAGGCCTTATTTTGTATAGGTAATGTTATCTTTATATTTTTAAAGTGGAGGAATATATATAATTTGCAGTAAGAAATGTTTAGTTGTTCGAAACATTGTTTATGTATTATAAAATGTATGTTTGTATTTTTTTTGTGTTATAAATGTTAGGAAAATATATAGTATGTTTTATAGCTTTTTAGAAACAATTAGTGAATAAATATGAATAGTATGACTAAATTTTAAGATAATACAGTGATTTATTCAAGGATGTAGTAATTTCGATATTTTAAAAAAACGATAAATTTGCTATCTATATTTTTGTATTCGATATTTTGTCAGTTTTTCATTTAAAGATGTGATAATCGATGTTTTAGAAATCGATAATGTTGTTAGTCGATATTGTTGTAGTCGTTGTTTTTTTTAGTCGATAATGTGGTTTCGATATTTTTGTGTTTTGTTGTTTAAGTATAGGCAATCGATAATTTTGTAGTCGATAATTTTTCATCGATATTTTGTACAGTCGATATTCGGTCTGTCGAGGTTATGTCAGTGATCCGTCTAGATGCAGTTGATTGACTGAAGCCAGCCATGGGTTGCGCATCTAGTACCAAAGGCAGATTATACACGCCGAGCCCTATGCTCAAACACGACCAAGGGAAAGGATACACAGAAGTCTCCAGTGTCACTAGCAGTGAAGGATTAGCCATGGTAGCTAGTGTCCAGGGGGACGGACCACAGGACCCACCCATACACGAATCAGGGTATTTAAATTGTGTAACCACACAGGAAGAGCGAATGGAACCCCTGGAGGGACAGAACTCCACGGGAGAGCTATCTGTGGGAATTACCACTCCAAATATTAGGGCTCCAAATTTGGGGTTGTTACCCATGAGTAGCAGTAATGATGAGACCCTGAAACTAATATCATGGAATATAGCTGGTGTAACAAAGAACCTGAGGGATCCCGATTGGGCTAAGTACATTGATTCTGCTGATTTTTGCCTCTTCAACAATCATGGGCACTTGATACGCCTCATAGGGTAGGCTATAAGTCATTTGGAATTGGTGCCATCCCCTCTGTAAGGGGAAGACCATCAGGCGGTTTAATTACCTGGGTCAGAGTAACGTTAAGGATTAAGGTAGAAGTTATAGACACCAGCTCGCTGGATATACTGCCACTAAAAATTACAACCAGCGAGGGCAAAACACTTTATCTAATTAATGTCTATAATAGACCTGCTCCAGCATGCAAGGAATCATTAACCCTGGCAAAGTTGGATTCCTTTTTAAGTAGAATAGTTGACAAAGAAGCTGTTATTATAGCTGGTGATCTAAATTGCAACTATGAACCAATCCCAGGGCTGAGTGATGTTGAAGACCAGGCAAATAACATTCCCTCGCTGGATAACAATGATTCTGTACATTGTACAGTTTTGGCAGTTCAATTAGTGAAGTTGTCCGCGGAATACGGTCTCATGGCCTGTAACGGTCGTCTCCCGTCAGATACGACTAAAAAGCCAACATTCCATAGGAACAGTTGCAAAAGCAATTTAGACTTTGTAATCGTTTCATTGCCTATCTGGCAACATATGATTGACCTAGAGGTGAAGGACAGGATAGAGAGTGACCATTGTCCCTTGGAATTACAGCTAGGAGCATGTTTGGTAATGGGGGCTGGGAGGGTAAAGATAACTGATCCACATAGTGGCCAACGTGATGAGATTCTCGTTAGTAACAACAGACGAGCTTTAAAGTGGTCCCACATATTGGAACATGGCGATATCCTTGCAGAAATTTATTTAGAACTTGCAAGCTCATTGTCGGCCTTCATAAGTTCGCCATCTTAGGCAGTCAACCCCGGTCGCTTTATTGCTCTTCACAATGAGCTCTTTAACACTTTGAAACTCCTAGTTACAAAATTGCCAAAAAAGAACCACCAGAAATCGCAAAATCTGTCCCATGGTAAAACTTGGTATGATAAAACATGTAGACAGCATAAAGCAAGTCTCCTATTGGCGATTAAAACCAAATCTTCGAACTATGTCAGGTTGGCAAGGAAAGCATATCAAGAGGTGCAGGTTGCTTCAAGAAAAGCTTGGGAGGAGAAAAATTGGGCAGATATGCTGGCAGCTGTAAAGGCTAAGGACAATGTAGGCTACTGGAGGCTAGTTGCAAATGGGAACCATGAAGGGAGAATTGTCAAAGATGTTTACCTTGATGAACTGACGTGGGTTAATCATTTTACTACTCTTTATAAAAAATATGATAACACCACCAATGTAACCAGCGAGGAGGTTTCATGGTCCACACCTTCCGACGTTAACCTGGACTTTACATTAGAGGAAACCGGGGCAGCTATTAATTCTGTGAAAAATGGTAAAGCACCTGGCTTAGACAAAATTCCTGGGGACCTCTACAAGCATGATCTAAAGGTCTGGGCACCTTATATTAACCATTTGTGCAACACGCTGTCTTGTAGTGTAGATTTCCCAGAAAGCTGGAGGGGAGCTGAGATTGTTTTAATTTTTAAAAAGGGTGATCGGTCGGAACCCTCTAATTACCGACCAATTAGCCTAATGGATATTCTCCAGAAAATGTATTCTAGGTATATTTTAATTCGTGTTAACTTGTGGTTGGAAGATAACTCGGTCCTCACAAAGTTCCAAGCTGGGTTTAGGAACAAAGTGAGCACCATTGACCAAGTTTTCAGATTTTGTTGCCTTTATTGGAAATATGTTCAGATTAAAAAGGGACATTTATATGTCGCTTTCGTCGATCTCAGAGCAGCTTTCGATCTAGTGCCATGAGATCTTTTATGGAGGTCACTTCATAAGGCAGGGCTAACCAACTGTCTGTTGGTTCAGATTATTGGGTTGCACGCCAAGAACTTCGTCAAAGTAAGATGGGGCCCAAATGGGGAATTAACCCAGAACATACCCATTGAGCGTGGAGTTCGCCAAGGCTGCGTTCTGGCCCCCACTTTATTTCCCACCTTTGTGAATGATATTCCTGCTCACTTGGAGGGTTGCAAAAATGACTCGCCAAAATTAAATGGGGAAAGGGTACCCGCGTTATTATTTGCGGATGATACCATCCTAATTTCCCAAACCAAGAAAGTCTTACAGGCACTACTACATTGATTTAGTGAGTATTGTAATAAGAAAGGTTTGGAAATTAATGCCCAAAAAACAAATGTATGGCCCTAAACCCCATTAAACCGGAAAAAGGTTATCTAACACTAAATGGCCAAAGACTGGAATCTGTCCAAAACTTTTCCTATTTGGGGGTTACACTCGACTCCAATTTTACATGGAGACCCCAAACTGAGAAAAGTAAGTTAATATTCACCCAGAACACTATACCCATTCTGAAGAAGCAGGGTGCAAGTATTAGTAAAGCTGTGTCACCAGCTCTAGAACTGTTTAAATATAAAGTTCAATCCGCTGCTCTTCATGGTGCTGAGATCTGGGGGCCAATGTCAAAGGACGTGTTTACGACTTCCGAGAATAAATTTATGAGAAGTCTTGTAAGGGCTCCAAAAGGCACCCCCCTAGTACCACTTCAGCTGGACCTAAATGTCAGAAGAACTGACCATCATACTATCATGCGGCCGCTAATGTTCTGGGTAAGACTTTGGCAAACACCAGAACTGCTTGATTACAGAAATGGGTTAAAAGAGGTAATGGGCATGGACGGATCGAATTCCAATGTTTGGTTAAAACACGTTAGATTTTTGTTAACCAAAATAGGCTTATCGCAACTTTGGGAGAATCCGGAAAGGTTGCCATATAATTCTAAAAAAATTGTGAAAATGGCTTTTTGGGGTTTTATTAATAACCAAATGACTAATGGAAATAGTGGTGGGACACTAGTAAATAACTTCTTAAGGTTCAAGGATGAACCATTCTTTGAGAACTTTTCAGACGAAGTTGAGCCCCCGCTAGCTAAAACCCTTTTTATGAAATTTAGATATGGGAACCTTCTGACCAACACAACCCTGGCACGCTGGTCTAGAAGGGGCAATGTTGTTGAGGACCACACGACTAGCGAAATATGTACCATGTGTGAGGGTAACCTCAAGGAGGATGACCAGCACATCCTATTCTTCTGCCCAGCCTATGTGTCGGCCAGAAGAAAGTGGATCAAACCTCTATGTAACCTGCTGGGAATAAGGTCATGCAAGATGGCACTAAGAATGATCAAATCTGATACAACTCAAGTAATTGTATTTAGTGTCAGTCGATTTTTGCATTCCATCTACATTGTGCGCAGGAAAAAAGGCCTAAAGCTATAAGGTCAAAATCGTTTACCACTTGTTCACTCGGTTTTATCTGTTGAGTGGTTTAATCGTATGTATTCTTCATGTAATTTTCTCAGCTCCGTGTCCTAATGCTTATAAGCTAGGTAAGTTATAATTTTTCACATTTGTCTTCTTTTTTAAACTCACATTGATTTTACTGGCAATAACAATCAGTTGTTCTAAAAATGGGATTTAATATGTATTTTATTGATGAAATGTGCATGCTGTGTAAATCTTTTATGGCCAAGTTGTGCCGAAATAAAGATCAATTGAATTGAATTGAATTGAATTGAATTGAATTGAATGAATGTAGGGGGGGGGCAGAGAGACCCCACTGCGACCACCACCTCCTCGGGGCACAATCGACGAAAGGAGGGGAGCACATGACCCTACAAGGCCCTGAGGACCGCACGCCCCAGGGCTAAGTCCCTGGGTGCCCACCCCTGGGACATGAAAGCAAAAGACAAACAAAAACGGAATGTAGAAAAATCAAACATTCTCCCCAGTCAAGATATCTGAGTTAGATCCATTATTCATTTGCTCACTATGGCCACCCCAGTTTAGACCCATCCATATGCAAATCAATCTTGACCCTGCTCCTCATGGAAACAGTCCAGCCCGAACTGCCAAGCCAGATCCTCTCTGGACCTGAAATAAGGAAGAGGGTCTCCGGAGCCCGGGGGGCGGGGGGGAGCCAAGCAGCCCCTCCCCTAAAAAAATGAATATTATAAAAAAAAAGGGCTGGCCCCAGGGATGGGGTCCCCGGGGCCAAAATCAGCCTGGGAGGGGGGTCAAACATCCCTCCTCACCCAGTTCAAAAAGGACATTATTATGCCTCTTTCTGCTCGTGTATCACCTTTATCTTGACTCTTTCTGCTCGTTGCTGACCTTTATTCTGCTTCTTTCTGCTAGTTTCTGATCTTGTTCTGCCTCTTTCTTCACGTTTCTCACCTTTATCTTACTTTTTCTGCTCATTGCTGAACTTGGTTCAGACTCTTTCTGCTCATTCCTGCCCTTTATTTTGTCTCTTTCTGATGTTTTACCCCACAGACCGCGGGAAGCTTCAAGGCCCCTGAGGTCCCTACCGACTCCAGGCATCTTGTGGAACCCGGCACTGCTCTCACAGACAGGCACCCCAGGACATAGCAGGAGCCTGCCCTAGGGGGGTGGCGGTACCCATGGCCATGTATGGCTCCAGGATAGGAGTAGCATGGCCCACCTTCTTTGATCTGTACGGGCCGGCGCTAAGAAGGTGGGTCCGTATGGCCCTCCTCCAAATTTAGAATAAAGCCCCAGTCAGGCTGTGGTCCCCAGGGCTCAAAAGAGCCCATGGGTTGGGGGTCTGTGCTTCTCTCCTCCATTATGTTATAAAAGCCCAGAGGAGATGGTGGTCCCCGAGGCTTAAAGAGCCTCAGGAGGAGTGCCCTGTGAACGCCTCCTTTTTAAAATTCTGCATGCCCCCAGGACCTGGATGACCCAGGTGCTAAGCATTAGAGAAGCGCTGGAGCCTGTGCTTTCTTTTAAAAAATTTCAGCAGGAGCCACAGATCCAGGGTGACTCCCACTGAAAAATAAAACAAAAAAGCTTTTTTCCCCAAGCTGGGTCCCAGTGGGACTCCCTCCAAGAGGTGTAAGGGGTCAGGGTATTCCTACCCTGCCACTTTCACTATTTTTGAATGTTTAAGATGGCTGCCAACACATCCTGCTTGAAGTGTTGGAAGCCAATCTCATTTCAGCATGGGGACAGTTGGATCCTCTGAACATCACCGACCCTATATGTCCTTATTAGTTTTTTTTTTATTTCTCAAAAACTACTGAACGGATTTACCCCAAATAACAAAAAGGGTTCTTACTAGACAAAGATCTACCTTTCTGCCAAATTTGGTGTAATTCGGTTCTGCGGTTCGGGCTATAGTTGCGACTAAAATATCTATAAGAATATCTATAAGAATTAACATGGGATGCACACTTTTTTTTACCCCCCCCCCTTTTTCTTGGCCCCCACTTGACAGAACGCCTCAAAACTTTCCATGCGCAGCAAGAATCACCAATTAACTTTTTTGGGAGAAATTTTGTGAAGATTCGTCAACCGGCACCAAAGAAATAGGCAAGTCAAAAAATGATTTTTCTATGAAAACATGGTCCTAACTATAACTATCTACTGGTGACCACCAGTAGGTAAGATAGCAATAGATATAGAGATGTGTGTGTGTGCGTGCGTGCATGAGTGTGTGTGTGTTTACAAAAGAAACTAACAGTCTGGTGAGCGAGATAAAGCTTTACTCGAAGGACAATCTTTTTTTTTCCAAATACTTGATTGGTTTTTTAACAAGGTATACAAAAAGCATATATCAGTGTACGCAAGGTTATCCCAGGCAAGATTTTACATGTACATGTATCACGTGAGGGTGGTACCTTATTGGTTACCACGGGCCTAACCCAGCGCCCATTGGTGGCTGATAGACAGGACAGGCAAAGGAAAGGGTAAATGAAAGGAAAAGAAAAGAAAAAAGAAGAGAGAGAGGATCCACGGTTATGCGAGCTATAGCAATACATTTGCATGTCTATACATTTGAACGTATAAGGGTGATCGACTTTGGCAATTTTACATCACATGACAGACCATTGAGTGTACCCATGGAGCATTTCTCTTGAATACAGTAATACAACTGGTACGACAGTAAAGACTCTAAAAAGTTCCATATTGTCGTGATACGAAGGTAAAGAACCCGGATTTGGTTCCTTTCTGAGCTCTTTTATTCATGGGGGTTCATAAGAGTCTAGAAACGTGTCTAGAGAGTTCCATAGTGTCCTGGTTGACGGTTTCCATGAGGAGCTTTGTAGAGCTATGTTGTCGGCACCTCTGAGATGTATGATCCAGTTTAACCAGCTCTTGTACGACGTCTTGCTTGTGTCTTTCCAGTTGGCAAGAACCATTTTAACTGCTGAGGTTATTAGGAGGTCACAAAGGTCTCCGTCAGAATCATTTCTCCATTTTTTTACTTATGCAGGCCGTGGGTAAATTGAAGGCATCTCTGTCCAAATAACTTTTAAACCCCCCCTTATGAAGGTAAAGATTTTGTCCCAAAACGTTTTGAGTAGTGTACAATGAAAGATAAGGTGGGGTAAGTCCCCCGTCACCTGATTGCAGTTCCAACATGTTGCATCGTTTCGGAGCCCTAATGTAAATAACCGGGCCGGGGTCTAAAATGCCTTGTGTAGTAGCCAGTATTTGGTTTGAGAGAGAACCAGGGTGATCTTATTACGTGAGACGGATCTCCACAATGAGGGCCATCCCTGCTCTTTTGGTGTCTCTGGTGGCAGTTGACCCCAATAGGCTATTGCTTTGTCATTAAGTTTGGAAGATTTTGGGAGGAGAAGTTTATATATCTGTGATACCTGGTGTCCCAGTTTATTAATGTTTGACACAAATAAGGAGATTGAGGGGGCGTTAGATAGTTTTGATTTTGTGATTGCCGCTCTAATTTTTAAGAAGTTATAGAATTCAATGACAGCTAGGTTATACTTCACTTGGAGGTCCGAAAATGTGAGTGGAGTCCTCTAGTTAATAAGGGAAGAGGATTCCCTTCTGGATCCATGTGTCTAGGGTTAGGTGTTTGCCTTTATATTTAATCTTGCTATTGGCCCAGAGGGATTCTAGGTTAAACCCTTCGATACTGTTTTCCAGTTTTTGTCAACCTTAAGCAGTGCTATCTTTGTGTTTTTAAAAATGGATTTGGAGGGGTGTGGGTATAGTCTATTTGTTGTTAGCAGTGCGAGGGGGTCCAGCTTGTTGAAGATTGCCCTCTCCACCCCTAGCCATGCTGGGGTGTATCCGGTAGGTGGAGTTATCCAGTATGAGCCTTGTTTCGCCAGGAAAGTCATCTGGTATAGCCTGAAATCAGCTAGGTTCACCCCTCCTTGTGTTTTATTTAGTCTTAGTTTCTTGATACTGATCCTTGCTTTTTTCCAGTGCCACAGGAATTTAGCGATGAGGATATCTAGTTTGCGGTGGAAGTTGTCCGTTAGAAGGAGCGGGAGCATGCTAATGAGGTAGTTGACCATTGGGGTGATCATCATTTTGATACTGTTGATTCTGTCCCACCACGTAATGAATTTTGGTGACCAAGACTCTAAAAGCTTCTTTATTTTCCATAGTAATGTTTTCTCGTTCTGGTGTAGGGTGTCTATCATGTTACTACCAAATTCGATGCCTAGGTATTTTATGTAGCCTGTTTGCCATGCTAGTCCCGACCCTACCATGATCTTCCTCGTACAGTGGATGTTTAATGCTTTGAGTTCTGATTTCTCCCTGTTGAGTTTGTACCCCGAGAGGTCGGAATATCTAGTTATTGTGCCCATCAGGACATCTATTGATGTGTTTGGCTGTTACGTTACGATTAGTATGTCATCTGCGTAAGCGGTTAATTTTATTTGGGCGCCATTGATCTCTACCCCCTTGATGTTGACGTTTGATTTGATGTCCCTGATAAGGGGTTCCAATGAAGGACAATCTTTAAAGTACGTTTGTGGCTTTGCTTGTGCATGACATCAGGTATTGCTTGATGCTTGCTCCGATTTGGTTGCATCTTAATAGCTGTATCCAACCACTTTATAGCAAAAAAAAAGAGGCTATCCATGACCAATAATTTGAATACATTATTTCTTCTTTCAGACATAATCTATATCGTTCTACTATGAAGTGTACAATTATGGTTTTGTCCTGTGAAGGCACAAACACAAAGTCAAACCTTTCCTGACAAAGACGACAGTGCAATTAGACCTTGTATTACGCCTTCCAATCAAGCAACATTAACGAAACTCTACCCACAAAAGGCTAAAGGCTAGCTAATGATTGGTTCTAAAAGCCACCAGGCATTTCAAAGATGTATTTCATTTGTGAGTGCCATATCAATCCACTGTCATTTCACAACAATGTTATTTGTTCATTATTCTTTTACAGTGCAGTAAATATATTTGTTATTCTGTTTTATTGTTCCAGATACTCCTTAACGATCTTTGCATTTTCAAAACTACTGCACTGACAGCTGCAAAAGTGTGGAAAGGAAGGAAAATTTAAAGTGTGAAGTGAAACGTTTTGGCTTTTTTGAGACGCAAGTGGCAGATGCTACAGAAAGCTACTTCGCACTCAAGGCTTGCAATCTCGGAATAGGTATTGAACTGAAGAAAACTTTTTCCAAAATAGCCTCTAAAGAGTACGCATGAGTTGTGATGCAAACGGGAGCTGTGACGTGATCGCATCGTGACACGTGAGCACATGTAGCACAACCCAGGCGGCCATTATTAATTAAGGATCCAACATGGGAGACGCCGTGAGGTATTCAAGAATCTATGTGAAGGCTGCAGGTATTGTCAGTAGCAGAGCACAAGGAAGAAAGGATGATGCAGGCACTGATGAATGAGCTAATTAGAATCACTTGATGCAGCCACTATGCTCTGAATGACTGCCAGGGTACGTTCCTGAATGTATGTGGTAAGTAGAACTTTAGAGTTATTAGTTAAATTGGCCTCTAAGGAAACAGTTGCGAGAAGGACATTGGTTGTCAATTGGCCTTTACCCAGGGCACTGGAAATATGCGGCATGGGAGCACTAAATTATATTTACTAAATTATGTGACAAGAAAAGCAAAACGAGGCGGCATCATAAGGCATATTTCTTAATAGGTGTAATTCATTATTTTATCATTTTTACATATGATAATACTTTACAGGTTACGATTTCATCTCAGTAGTGTCAGTTTAACAAAAAAAAATTGAAAAAAGCAAATGAAAGATAACCAGTTCACCTTTGTGAAGGACCTTCCACTGCGCAAACATGTATTTGACATGTATTTCGATCCATTTGAGCTAGAAACTATTTTTTGGTTAAAATATGCAGATTATGAAGCAGATTATAGATTATGTGGCAAATGCAGCAAATCCATAATTATGAAAAAAAAGCCACAATCGTATATTTCCAGTGGCCCTGCCTTTACGCAAAAGAGTGGATGAAACAAGGAGAACCAATGGCTGGACAGTCAGACGCAAAGCCTTATCAAGTCGCCAGCAGCCAAATTCACAGAATCTCTCTGTGTCTGTTGTCCATGCTTGCAAGACACTGAGGCGGAAGAAATGGAGGTGGAAGAAATGGAGGGGAACTTCTGTACTTTTACTAGGTTCCTCGAGTAGACAGGAAGTGTCTGGAGTGCAGTGTCCAACTACTAAGAGCCACCTACTTTGGTGAGTAGGCTTTATTTACTGGGTGGCATCTGAATTCACTTCCACTGTTGACCATCAAGGCCTTCTCTGAGACTTAAATCCACAGCCATGGTAGCAAGCTCAGCCTATACAAGGAATTTTCCCATGTTAAAAGTGACGCACCGGCAGCTCAAGGGGCTTGTAAATAAGCCTCTACAAGAATAGCCTGATATCTAGGGAGTTAGGAGAAATCGACAACACACCTGCTTGCATGAAGCAGCCACTATCTCACCATTGATTGTGTTTCTACTCTTTAATGGGTGGAAGACAGTTCTATTATTAATCCTGCAGGGAAGGAGGAGGCGCCCCTATGTATGTGTGTGTGTTACAAAAAAGTGTATTGCACTAAGCCAGAGTGGTGCGTGTTTGTGTGTATACTACTGTGTGTGTGCGTGTTTGTGCCTGCATGTGTGATGGAATCATGATTGAGGAATTCCTGGATGCACAGTTCAGGGTGGAGGCACTCATTCAATATTAGAATATGTTCCTTTAGTACGTGAGACACACATGGACCAGGCATGTTCACACTCCTGTACATGTTAGTGCCAAACAGCCTCTAATATATAAGAGTTACCCTTATATGACGTACTGTACTTTTAGTGAACCACGGCTACCATTCTAACATGCAAAGTTGTGGAAGCAGTGAATACACAATGAAGCACATCATATAGTTCAGCTGCTTATTAAATTGATTCCCCATGATAACGCAAAGATATCTGCAGTGGTCTCAAATTTCTGAGAGTTGCTTTCATACAATCCATCAGAAGATTGCTAAGCGGAATCAATTTTCTGCCACACTCTACACCATCCATCAAAAGCCTTCAGTTTTATTACCAGTGCATTGGTTTCTGAGCAATCCATCAACAAATTGAATTCTCATCCGCTCTGCACAGTCCTCGTGTGACTTCTTTGGTTTCCTTTTGTACCTGTCAGAAAACCCAGGAGAAATACAATTTTTCTTGCTACATTATATTGCTTTATACATATATTCCTTGTGTTCTTATAACTGGAATCTAATTATTACTACAATATGAGCTTCCTATGTTTTATTTTGTCATTTGAAGTAAATAGATGAAATTGTCTTCTATAGTGTTTCAAATCTATCTGTACTTGTGACCCACGTTTTTACTTACTTGTTTTTCAGCGTTATTGACTACCATTAATGGTGTTAATGGATGTTAATGGCCTATGCATAGGGCATCAATCTCTGTTAATTGCCTGCTCCACCATTTTGGGCGATTGCAAAATGCGTGGCCGCATACTTACAACTTATGTGTTTTCTATGCAATTCATAATTCTGATTCTTGCAGGTCAGTGGTGAAATTCCCTGCATCTTCCTCACGAATCCTCTCTACCACAAATGAATTTAGTACTCAAAACTAATTTTCTTTCCAAAGGGCCGCATCATAGAAAGTTAGCTTCGGACGCGCTAAATTAAGTCATAGGGCCAGATTACAAACCACGTTTCACTGATGCAATTTCATGTCATTGGTGATAAGATATGACAGTGCTTGATGTAAACACCTTTTACCACTGTAGTATGTACGTAAACACTATTCTGGTGGTAGTAATGTGTGACAAGTACTTTTGTGTATTTTTGTTGTGTTGCTTTTTGTTGGGGTGGGAATGTGCTTTCTGTAGTTTGTGCTACTGTGTTATTGGGCTGCATTTTTCCAATGTATTGTTGTATTTTATTGTGGCTCAGGTATTGCTGTATTCTTTGAAAATGTCCTTGCGTTGTACAGTGTTATGTTTTAATTATATTGTCAAATGGCTTTGTCTATGCCACTGTGTTAAGTCATGTTGTTTACTTTAGACATGTATTAATCTGCTGTTACATTTCTCTTACCAAAAGCAGCACATGCCTTTAAAGTTCCTGTGACAAGCATCATGTACTGCAAAATAGCACTACTCCAGCTCATCATCTATTTAACACACCTCCAATTCCAATGTGTCTCCTGTGGGTGTTTCAATATGGCTGCCAGTAGTATTGACACTCCCTCCCTGGGCTCCCTCAGTAGCAATGGGCGACAATCCTAAAGCAATTTATCAATGGTAGACCTATATTTACGCCCATAGATCTCTCAACGCTATCCACATGCAGGGTATTAATAGTTTTACTACTGCTTAATTTTCAGCCATGCAAATATAGAATTATGTAGTAGTAGACACAATGCAAGTGGTGAGAAATTAGAAGACTAAGGCATGGGTTGCCTTGTCAGTTTGTGTGTACTCACACACTTATGACTTTGCAGTGATTTCCTAACTCTTAGCCTATCCTGCTCCACCACTATACAGTTAGAATTTTATTCCAGCAAAAGAGGGCTGAAGTAACTCCCCTTTCATGAAAGGAAAGGGTAGAGATCACCATCAAAACTGGTGTTGGTGCAGGGGAAGGTGTTTCTTAAAAGGCAAAGTGGTTTCTCTGTAGAGCAAAATAAAGAAAAAAGGACAAAAGTTGCTTTTGAACACTGGGCTCTTTCAAGAGTGTTTATGCCACTATGAATTTTGGAAAGGGCAAGATGTCACAAAAAAGCTAAAAATGTTCCTCTGCTGCACTCCTATATATGAAAAAGTATACAAAAAAGTAATGGATGTAATGCTTGATATAATTACATGGGTCACAGGATCACTGTGCCTCTGGATTCAAGCTATACCTATCTGAAGAGCCCATAACAATGACAAAGCCGGTCCTAGGTTACTTGTGTAATATGTAAGTTTCAAACCACAAAGTCAATGGTAAACAACTGGTGAAATGTATTCCCAGGGAAGCTTTTTGAATGTCCCCAAGATGTCTATAGGAAACCAGGCAGTTGTGCTGTCTGGTAGGCTTTGACCTAAAAGTTTTCACAATGCATTCATGTCACTGGACTGTTGTTACTAATTGTTCAAGTAAATAAAATAGTCACCGATGCATTTTGGGCCCATTAGGCCCTCCATCAGGGGAACAGGCGAGAATATACTGCAAATAAATCACTGCAAACTCTTGAACCACAACCAGAAGCAACAATTAATGACCAAATGCTTACTGGCCATGCAGATTAAGCTGTATATACCTATGTGATTATAAACTACCTCATGATTAATTTATCACTATTATGGTGTGTTAATAAAGCTGCATGCTTGGTACAAGAGCACTTGCAAAATGACCAAATATAAACCGAGTTTGGCAACATAATGAAACATGAACAAAGTGAAATGCTGCAAGATGATGCCACAAGTGCACTATCCCGACTATGATAGGTGTAATATGATTGTTACAATGAGACAAGCTGTTGACACCAGTGCGTGAAAAGAAAAGTGAATCCTAACCAATGTGATAGTGAACGTCCATGTTTTGACAAGCCTGTAGTTACCCAAATACTGTGAAAAAAGAACTCATAAGAAGAGTAAATACCCACTTATTACCTCAGAACCATAGATAAATGATTGTTCCACACTCCGAAATCAAACGTCCCAGACACTTATAACCACTTGGTAACAACAAGTGCGCGGGTTTTACATAGCTGTTAGATCATGTGTCACTGGTGCAAAACTGTAACCTCCATGTCGGAAAAGAGGACATCTAAACTAAATATCTATATGAATCATGACAACAGCTGTGCAGATAACAAGACATTTTAAATCTGCCAACCTGCCAAGTGGCTTGATATTAATTTCACCTATGCACTTAATCAGCTACTTGCTGCCTTGAAAAAAATCCCTAGAGAACAATATGAGGTGCAGAGATGTAGAGCTCTGTATCGTGAGGCACTTAGAACTAGAAAGGACACTATCAGAGAGGCAACTGATTCCTCTCTGGTGCAGGCTAGTGAGCTAAGGGATTGCAAGGTTTGTGGGCGACAGTGAATCGCAGTTACTTCAAGGCCAAAAAAGATCCCGGTATTGATACTGATATTCTTCCTGACATTTGGGTCGCCCATTTTACCAAGTTTATGCTGTCGCTTATTCAGGGCATTCAGATACCTCTGGTTACACCTCTTCAGTTTTGCCTCAGTCGCCGATCAGCCCTCCTACTGGTTCCCAGTTTTCTGCAGAGTTCCTTGCTGGTCCAGCAATTGAGTTGGGTGAGGATTTGCGGGCAGTGGCTAGCTGTCCTGTTGGTCGAGCCCCTGGCTCAGATGGGCTTCCCTCTGATATGTTCAAAGCTAATACTTCATTGTGGGCCCCACTTTTGCAAATGTCCTAAATGTTGGCCTAGCTACTGCCCCCCCCCCCAAGAACTAGTCTCATGCGACCATTGTTCCTATTTTTAAAAAGGGCTCAAAAAATTATCCCCTCTGCTATCTCCCCATCTCATTGATTAATTCCACTGCAAACATTATGGGACAAATGTTTTTGAACCTTCTGCAGCTATGGGACGAGGAGCATAAAATACTTTCAGAACTACAATTAGTTTACTCTCTGGCTTAGGCACAGTTGAGCAATCCTTAAATCTATGTCTGCAAATCGCCAACTATACTGTGGCTAAGCATGGAAAGTTGTATCTAGCTTTTATGGATTTGAGTTCTGCTTTTGACTCTGTCAATAGGTCAAAATTGTGGGGCATTATGATGGATATGGGGGTTGACTTGTACATTTTCAATTTTCTTAGAGAACTACACAATGATGTCACTGCCAGTGTTAGGTACGGCCGGGGGGTGGGGGACTACGTCAGCCTTAAGCCTTTTCAATGGTTGTACGCCAGTGCTGTGTTTTGGCCTCTTTCCTTTTCCTATTTACATAAGCAGTCTGGAGGAAAAATTAGCGGAACTTAGGGCAGATTACTCTTGTGGTGGCGATCGTAGCATCCCCACTCTAATTTATGCAGACAACACTTTTCTAATTGCCAGGATTGCAAACGGTTTGCAACAGCTGCTGGGCCGATTTTGTGAATTCATGGCCAGTTTAGATCTCATGGTCAACCAAAATAAGACTCATATAATGATCTTTGGGTGAAGGAAGAAGGATTGTGTATCTTTTTTAGTAAATCGTATTAAAGTTGGCTCTTTTCCCACTTTCTCTTATTTAGGCATCCCCTTTGATACACGTCTTTCATGGGGACCCCTGAAGATCAGCAGAACTGCAGCGTTCACTAAATCTGTCCTTAATTTTACTCGCAGACCTGGCCAGAAGCCAAAAAAGGAACTTTCAACTGTTTACAAAGCCTAATGCTGCACCATTGCTTCGTATGGGACAGGGGTAAGGGCCATTTGTGAGCAGGGGGGGCCTTGAAAAAATGGAGTATAGCTTTATCAAGAGGTTTTTGGCAGTCCTCCAAAGCACAAGGTCCTTTATTTGTCACACGGAGGCGGGGATAGGATACATAAGTAATCTCATCAAAATGTAGCCCCTCCTTCTGTGACTTAAAATCTGAACAAAAAGCCAGACCTCTTTTATTAAGGCTGTGCTTACGGACTGCCTGAAATTCAACCGTTGTCCGAGTATTCCACGGATAAAGTGTATTAAAAACATATGCTGTAGCATGGGACAGGAAGACTTATTCAACTCTCCAAGAAGCGTGTCAGCTAGCTCTATGAACACTTTGAAGAATGCGTTCTTAGAGGGATGTCCGGAGAGTAGAATGTTGAGGGTTCTAGATAAACCAATGGTCCAGGCTTTTATGGGGATTGGTTTGAGCGTCAGACCAGCACCATACTTAACATGGGTGGGCAATAAGCATCATACATTTGTATTAATCAGACTTGGGTTATGCACTGTGCAATTTGTGGCTGCTTTTCCAACACAGGGTTCCATATGTTTCCCAATTTCCCCAGTTCCCCTGTGATGACCATTCACCGCAGACTACTTCGCACTTTATTTTTTCTGCAAATTTTACACGCGCTGAGAAAACTTTACTTATTGCCCTTTCTCAGGTAGGCAAATATTAGTTATTGCAGAGCGGCTTTTACCTATCGGCAAACTTTGTTTACTATTAAGATTTGTATCTTTTCTGCTATATACAATAAACATGCCGTCAAGCAGACGGACACCATTTTCACGTGATTTTTTTAATGAATGTTCTGTATGGATTATTGTATATAGATGTGTTTTTCTATGTTCCGATTCTTTTATACTTTTATGGTCTCATTAGACCAAATAAAGATATTTGATGATGATGAAATCTGTTATTCAAACCCATTGGCTAGATAGTGCTTAATAACCACATCCATACAATTTCTTTCTCTAAGAGTGTCCAATTGTTGTCTACCTCAGGAGATGGTATCACTATATTCAAAACTTGGAATTTAAGTTGACTGATTTTGTGTTTATGTTCATGTCAATAATTGGCACACTCCACTTCTGATTATGGAGAAGCCATACATAACATGGCATTTCCTCCCTGACCCAAATGTGAAAAATGTACCTTACCTGCCATCTTTAACCAGCCCACCCCTTCCCCCAAACCTTTCCTGCCTTCGTTTCCCCTCCAGCAGCTGTACCTTCAGCTTTCAGTCAAGCAGACAAGCAGTGCTGTGCTGACAGGCTCTCAGAGAGCCCTGTTAGCCTGGCGGCCTGGAAGGACTTTATGATGTAGCAACAGTAGGTAACCCATTTTGTTATCAACTGTTGCCAAGTAATATAAGTGAGCTACCAGATTAAGGGGTCCATTAGGATGGCAGATGGATCGCCACCGCCATGCAGGCGGTGGCGATCCGTCCACCATCCCTGCCCGTCCGCCACCTTTCTTCCCCCCGCCATATTACGATGGCGGGGGGACCGTGGCGGAGGGGAAGAACGCCCGCTGCTTTTCCACCGCGGTCGGCTTGCGACCGCGGCGGAAAAGGCATGATATGGTGGCGGTGTCTATCAGACAGCGCCAGCCATATTAGGATGACCGGTGAGGAATGCCTTTCTGTGGCGGTAATGCTTGGGGGCCTGTTGTGGGCCCCCAGGGTGAAGGGGGGGTGGGGGGTGCACAGCATTTCAATGTACACCATGACAGGCACCGCGCGGTGCCTGTCATGTTTTGCATTGAAATGTACAACGTGCATTTTTTGCATTGCGGCGGCCGGTGCTTCAAGCATCGTCCGCCACAGCGTAAAAAATGCGGGATGCACCCACCACTGTGGCGGATGCATCCTAATTGGGGGCACGGTTCCTACGCCCCTTGTGGCGGACGGTACCGGCCCCCGACAGGATGGCGGACGGACTTTGTCCGTCCGCCATCCTAATGGACCTCTTAGTTTCTGGAATAAAAATAAGGACTTCTTAAAGAAGCCAATTTCAAGCATGTAGAATTAGAGATTGGAAACAGTGAATGTTGGGAATGATTTTCACCAGGGGTTCCAAATGGCATCAAATAAATAATGAGACCAAAGGGACTAAAAAGACACAGTTGTTGACAACCATCAGTAGTGCTCTATCATTGGGAATCCAAATTTCCATCAAACTCAAAAAAAGGAGCAGAGAAAGTGTTGCCCTCATTCTGCAGGTGGGTTCTGGGGGAAGGGAGATAGGGTGGAAGGCAAATATTTGCTTTGGGGAGGGCAGCAAAAATCCTTAAGTGGCCCGGTCTCCTGAAGAAAAAGATTTTATCCAATGGAGTTGTCTGTCAGTAGCAGGAACCGTATTGCGACTGAAAGTCCTAATGTCCCGTTGTTCTGCTGTATAATTAGCCTGCATTGTCAACTCCTGCTGTAATTCCCAAAGTGACTCTTATACCATCTTTGTGTTCCAAATGAATGAGCATATTGATTGCTCGCTAATGATTTCAAGTGAAATGCTAATTAATGTTTCATAGGGTGCTGCAGAGCCAATTATACTTGAGGCTGAGCGCCACCGGCCACAGTCCCTCCAGTTACGTTTATTTTGATATTACAGTAGGGCATTCATTTTAATCAGGGCAGTAGAGCACTAGCACAAGCTTGGTAGGCTAAAGAAATGACGGCTACTGAATGAGAGAGTTAACTCGGTACTCCTTCCATGTTACATTTTATGTTTTTGTTGTTGTTTTTTTTGCATTTTATGTAACCATCGGCGTGTTGAGCCTGTCTTTTTCCCCAACCTTAATCTTTGCAGCATGGGCCATATTTACCAAGCTGTATTCAGAATATTAATTTTTCAAATTTAAAAATAAGGCATTCTCAAAGTGCAAACCACTTTTTGACCTCAAAACCTAAACACCATATTCAGTGGTTAATTTGTAAAATAATAAATGTTGGTGCCAGAGTTTATCTTGGAAGCCCACAGCCATCACTGATGAACGTCAGGATTGCTAAATACCAAGGGCCTCATTTACCGGAAATTGGGATGGGTCAGCTCTGCAAGTCTTCTTGCAACGCTGCCCTACGCCAACATGAAAGGGAAGGAATGCACCGTATTTATGAAATATGGTGCATTCCTGTCCTTTCCCTCTGCGATGGCGCACAATTTGCTGCCGAGCGCTAACGTAGGCACCCTTGCGAAATGGTGCAGGGGTGCCTCAGTTGCAGGCAGGATTATTTTTGTGCAGGAAGGGGGCCCTTCATGCACAAAAATTATCCAGAGCGGTGCTTTCCTCGTTCTATGTGTGCTGTGGAATACAGCACACATGGAAAGAAGAAAAAACAAGGCGAAATGAAAACATTTCTATTTGTTACGCCTGTTCTGGGAGGCATAAGTTTTGTCACTGTAAATCTGGCCAGCA
Organism: Lissotriton helveticus; assembly: GCF_964261635.1. Lineage (NCBI taxonomy): Eukaryota > Metazoa > Chordata > Amphibia > Caudata > Salamandridae > Lissotriton > Lissotriton helveticus. The sequence goes on along the minus strand of NC_136071.1, from coordinate 611,684,857 downwards.
TCAAAATTCATGGGTGTTGTATGGGAACATCCAGGCGACACCAATGGAACACCTCCTTGATGCAGAGTAAGGCAATGCAACGCCAAACAGAATTGGTGAAGAATCTTCCATCTTTGACAGAGCACCACCAATGAATTGAAATGCTTCGAAAGGAAGCAGAGCACCTGTGAGCTAGGGCCAAGGATGCCGAAGGGCGCTCCCATGGAACTATTAGAGTGGTGGGCCTCCCTAAGGCATGGAACACCCGTGTATGGACCTATTCTTGAAGACATGGCTGGTACAGCAGGTAACAGGGGGGGAGATCTCCAAGTTATTTTCAGTGGAATGAGCTCACAGGGTGCCAAAATGTCACCCTTTCCCTGGAGCCCCCACTTGGCTCCCTTGGGCCCCCGCACATGGCAAGCTTATTCAACTTCATGGATAGGGATAATATCCTACAGATTGCTAGGACGAAGGGTCCCTGGACCATGGAATACAAAACTGTAGCAATCTTTCCAGATTACACGGTTGAGGTACAAACAATGTGAGATTTGTTCCGGGAGGTGAAACAATGCCTACGTACTTTGGATATTATATACGCATTGGTATTTCCTGCAAAGCTAAAGGTCATGTTCGGCAGTGAGACACTATTTTTTCTGAGACACCAGGAGGTGTTGACCTACCTTGAGACCTAAGGTGGCTATCAGTGCTCCTCCCAATAGTCCACAGGCGGTGCCTGGAAGACCCAATGAATCAGGAGGTATTCCACTAGGAATATTAGTGGCAGATCCTTGGAAATACAGGTGGTACTGGGCAGAGCGGAGGTGCTGGCTGTGGCGGAGAAGGAATCTGTATCCAGTCTAGACAGCAGAGCTTCTGACGAAGAGACGAGGGGATTACATGACACCATGCAAAACACCAACCTATCGGAGGAACGGTGCAGTGGCTCCCTTGCCACTACAATGGCTGCATTTATTGCAGAGCGCCTGTGGCGGCAGAACATATATCCTTTTGGTGATGTTTCTTTCCTGTCTGGGGCCTCTTTTTTTTTGTTTAAGAAATGTTATTAAGTTTTAAGAATGACAAGAAAAACAAGAAAAAGAAGTGAAAACAACATTCTGTGAATAATAGACATAATGCAAATGATATAAAAACATATAATATATAAAAATGAGAAAAGAAAGCGCTATCAGAAAAAGAAATAGAAAATAAAAGAAGGACGAGAAAGAGAACCAAAAAGAAAAGAAAATTCAGAAGACAAGAAAACGAACGAGATAAATGTGCATGTGAAGAGAGATAGTAAGTAAAGGGCAGCCAAAGAAGATCTGATTTAGTTTTCTGAGATAGATTGGAAGAAGAGACAGTAGCAATTCTATGTTCATCACATATAAAGTTCCATTAAATAACAGAAGATAGTTTAGAATGATCTTTCCTGTGTACCAGAGTAACTTTAAAAGCTAATGCGATAAATAGGTCAAACAGTAAAGATATATGATTACCAACATCTAAATCAGGTGAAGATGAGCCAAAAAAAACATTTTTCAGTGATAATGTTATATCACAATTGAAAACTTTCATACGTATAGACCAAATAGAATTCCAAAATGCCAAAACATTAGAACATTCGTAAATGTGATGCATTAAAGTTCCATAAGATTCAGAACATGACCAGCATAGGGGAGATGAGGAAGGGGAGAACTTGGATATACAAACAGGAGTAATCACTGCTCTATTATAAATAAAGTAAAGGGATTGAGTTATATGCGCAGCAGCTGAAGTTTTGAACAACTTAGACCATATTTTATCCCAATCAGAAATAGATAATGTAACAGATAAATCAGTCTCCCATACTAATTCTGTAGGGGATTTAGGTCTTTCATTGACATGTACCGATAGTAATTTATAGATAAGGTCTGCTTTAGGCTTATTATCATGATAAATGTTATACGACGGTGTAGATGGAGTAAGTAAAGTGGAATAATTAGGAAAATCAAAAGTAGCTAAATGAGATAGTAAGGCTGTTGAAATTAATGTATATCCATTAAGGAATATGTCAGGTAATTGATACTGCGATTGGAGATCAGAAAAGGGAATAACAGAGTTTTGGAGAATGATTTGATGGACAAAAATAATTCCCTTCTCCTTCCAATGTTTGTAGTAAAACGATTTACCTTTATATTTAATATATTTGGTATACCAAATAGTAGAGGATAAAAAACATTGAAAAGGGTCGAGGCCATCCACAAATATGTTATATAATAGGTTTTGGGAGTGTTTTAAAATGGGATGATTAGATATGGAGGTACAATTAGACATATAAATTATGTTACTAAAAGAAAAATCTTTCAATAGGGAGCGTTCAAAAGTAATCCATCTTGGTATAGGGGTATCAGCAAATTCATATGTAAGGGCAAAAAACTGTCTAAATAAAAATGCAGAATGGTAGGTTTTGAAGTCTGGAAACCGCACACCTCCTTCGGATTCAGGACGTTTAAGTTTTGTGAGGGAAATACGAGGATGTTTTTTGTTCCATAGGAATTTTGTACAGATGGAGTCAATTATTGAAAAATATGAGAGGGGGATTCGAAAGGGTAACATAGATAAAGTATAAAGGATATGAGGAACAATCATCATTTTAATGGTGTCAAGCCTACCACACCATGACAGATGGAGAGGTGACCATGAAAGTAATAGAGATTGGATCTTAGTTAGTGATGTTTTAAATGTGTGTTTAATTGTGATATGTAAGGTATCAGAGAACCATATCCCAAGGTATTTGATTTTAGTGGGGCAGCAAGTGAAGTTAGTATCCTTAAACATGTATTGATAGCATAGGGAGTTTAGTGGTAATACTTCTGTTTTTGAGAAGTTCAATTTATATCCTGAAATACTAGAATACAGGTGGACCTCATCCAAAAAGGGAGGAAGGGAGGTATGAGGGCTAGACATATATATTAATATATTGTCAGCATATGCGGAAATCTTAATTTCTAAAGAGTTATATGTAAGACCAGAAATAAGCTGATTAACTCGAATACGTTCAAAGAAGGGTTCAAGGCATAGGACATAAGGGAGAAAGAGGACAACCCTGACATGTACCTCTGGATAGTGAAAAACATTTGGAGAAACGAGTATTTACAAAGATACTGGCGCGGGGGTGAGAATATAATAATTTAATATAGGAAATTAAATTTGGCCAGATCCGAACCATTGTAGTGTTCTAAACATTCCATTTAATTTCCAATTAATCCGGCCTTTTCGGCATCTAGGGACAATGCAGCCAAAGGGGATTTAATTTTTTTGCTAAGGCAAATAACATTAGCAAACATTTGAGCATTGTCAGAAGCCAGTCGACCTTTAATAAAACCTGATTGATCGGTTTTAACCAGTAATGGGACAATGTTTTCAAGACGAGTGGCAAGAATTTTGCCAAATATCTTACAATCGTAGTTAATTAATGATATGGGGCAATAGTTTTTACATAGAGAGAGATCCTTATCAGGCTGAGGTATAAGAACAATCAAGGCTTCCATAAAGGAGCCAGAGGCTTTGGATTCTGCAATAAAGGCATTAAAAGTGCCAAGTGTTTGGGAGTAAAAATATTGGAAAAGGCAGAATAAAATTCCACAGAGAGGCCATCAGGTCCAGGTGCTTTTGACTTTTTCAGGTACTTAATAGCATCAGGTATTTCCTGTATAGTAATGTCTCTTTCCAATAGATCAAATTCATCAGGTAAGGTGAGAGGAGTTGGAAGAGCAGAAACAAAAGTATCTAAATTTTGAGAAGAAGGATACGTATCATCAGAATATAGGGACTGGTAATAATCGTGAAGCACTTTAGCAATATCATCATCCGATTAGGCAAGGACATTGGAGGATTCATTTAAATTAGGACCAATATTTTTGCGTTCAGATGTAATTTTTAAGTAATTAGCCAACATCCTACCAGCTTTATTTTGTCCCCCATGGTATTCAGATTTAATTTTAAGAAGGATGTTGCAAGCATCAACAGTAGCCGATTTATTAAGTTCAGATTTGACCTTAATCAAGTCATGAAGGGCAGAAGGGGATTTAGATGAAAAAATGTATGTTCCAATAGTTTTAGGTGTTGTGGTAACGCTGTATATTTATTTTGATTAGTTTTCTTTTTCTTTGCAACATATGAAATGGTGAAGGCACGAAAAGAGGCCTTAAAAGCATCCCAATTATTGGAAGTAGATGGGTTATTAAGTGTGAAAAATTAATTAATGAACTTAGTAGCCTCGGAAATGAAAATGGTATCAGACAATAAATAATTATTAAACTTCCATCGACTGAATTTAGGAGAACTTAAGGAGAGGTCTAAAATGGAGATAACAGGTGCATGGTCAGAGATGAAAAAAGAACCAATCTCTGAAGACAAAAGTTATGGGAGAAGGGATTTGCCAACCAAAATATAATCAATCCTGGAGCGAGTTTGATGTACATTTGGGAAAAAAGTAAATTCAAGAGAATCAGGGTTACACGTTTTCCAAGTATCATATAATGAACGAGAGGAAATGGCTGATTGAAATGCTTTGTGGGATTTATCTGGATTAAATTTGCACTTGGATAAACTATCAGAAAAGGGGTCAATTCATTGATTAAAATCACCAGCAATTATAATGTTTGGAGAATCAATGGTAGAAAGTAAAATCTTGATAGAGTTCCAAAATTCCGGGTCAGGTCTGACTGGGCCACAAATGTTCTAGAGGACTAACTCTTTATTTTGTATGATAACTTTAGCCATTACCCATCGTTCATCAGCATCATTTTGTGTAGAAACAATGTGAACAATTAATGATTTATGAAATAGTATCGCCACACCCCCCTTATTTCCGGATGAAGGAGAAAACACAACCTGACCCACCCATTGCCGTTTCAACTTGAGCGATTACGCTTCATTACAATGCGTTTCTTGAAGAAAAGAAACCTGAGCATTTAGTTTTGATAGATGAGAGAGTACCTTTAGTCTCTTGATAGGATGTCCAAGACCACGAACATTCCACGTGACAAAATTACACATAAGGGAGGGTTGGGAAGGTAGTACACGGAAGGAGATGACACACTTCAAGGAAACAGCTGAAAGGAGATAAACACCATGTATGTGAGGCAAATAAAAAACACATTAACACATAATAAACAACAATTCTGGACGCATGCAACAAATGAAATAATATAAAACAGGAGAAGGAAACAAAAAGAGAGTGATACAGAAAGTAAAAAGAAAGAATAACTAGAAGAAATAGAAGGTAGATCAAGGACGAAGATCCAGATCTAAGAGGAAAAAGCAAGGATTGAAGCATGAGGCACAACTGCACAGATAAAAGATGAAACGACAGAAGAGGAGAAAAATAAGAATAGAGTACTAAACAGCCAAAATACAAAAGTATGAAACAAGTATGAAAAGTTCAGCAACAACATGACTAACTAGGAGTAAACGATGGAGATAAAGATAAAACGATTATATTCACGAACATCCATGATGTTTGAGAAGTATAACGGAGGAAGACACTTAAAGCTGGGATGAGGAACCAGTAGCAAAATTTGAAGAAATATTCATAAGATAAGACCTCAATTCAGTAGGTTCAACAAATGAACGGGAGGAACCATTATGCGTAATTTTACACAAACAAGGATGAAAAATACCATAATGAATATTCAATTGTCTCATCTGAGGTCTGAGAGATAAGAATTCTTTTCGTCTAGCATTAGTAGCGTTGGAGAGGTCTTGAGATAAGAAGATGTTATGGCCAGACCATTTAAGATGACGTTTTGCTTTGGCTGCAGAGAGAACACACATTAAGTCTGTAAACTCCAAGAACAACATATTGATTCCTCAGGGCTTGGATGCATGAGGTTTGAAGACGTCCAAGCCTATGTGCTCGTTGAATATTTAATGAACAGTCTGGAGGAAGGTCCAAAAGTTCTGACAGGAATTTCTTTAGGAATGAAAGCATATCTGAACCTTCAATATTTTCCAGAAGGCCATAAAGACGTAAGTTGTTGCATCTATTGCGGTTTTCAAGGTCCTCTGTATGGAGTTTGAGACGTTGAATCTCTTGTTCCAAAATTGGAAGTTTAGTAGAAACATCATGTAGGTCACTAATGCGTTGTTCCATATCCAACACTTTAGCTTCCATATTAATCCATCTATCTTGAATTTGCTGAAGCTTGTCATTAGTCGTGGACATAAAGTACTTAAGACCCCTCTCCTCATCCAGAATGGTGTCAAGAACCGGGTTGTGAGAAGATAAAATGGGTGAGGGAGGATCATTTTTGGCTCTCTTAGGTTTGGTGCCTGTAGAGGATGCTCTGACCGACATTGGAGCTTCATTCGCCATTTTGAGAAGGTGAGAATGTCGAAAAGAAATTCTAAATGAAGATTTCAATCTGCCTGTAGGCTTGATAAGAGCCCATCAATATTAATGAGGTACCAGAAAAAAAAGGTTATCCAAAAGTAAACGTGTCACCCTCCGTCAGCACTCTAATAAGTGGACAACCAGTAATCAAGAGAAGGTAATATTAATTAGATTACATGACAGGTCATCAAAATGGTAGAGGCTAGAAGGTGTGACAGGGATACAATAAGAAAAAAAGAGAGTGAAAAAAAAACAATCACATTATATGAAAGTCAGAGTTTCAAGCATTATGGAGAAAATGGCACCATTCTAATATTGCAAAAACATTGAGAAAGAGATGTGCTACAGTCCGTCCTGACGAAAAATGAGGCAGGAAAACAACATGTTGGCTCAATGCAGGCAGAAAGCATAAAAAATTTGCAATATTGAGCAGATGAGAAGTGAAAGTCATTAATCCAGAACTCTGTTCAGAAGAAACGACATGAGGAAAAAGATAACGTTGCCGAGCGTCTACATGCTGAAAACGCCGGTTACCTTAAGCAAGGGAAGAACGAGGAGCTGGCAGGAAATGGCGGCCGCAAATCACACTCTGTGACAGGAAAGTCATCGCCGCTGGTGAAGAAATGCGAGTAGAGTGGTGAAGACAGCCTCAATCACTGCTCCGACCCCTCACCTCGCATAATCCATCCAAGTGAGGCATGAAATATTAAAATACAGGCTGCATGAAAAGGTAAAAGCTCCGCGTCCGAGCGGAGCTTAGAAGAAAGCCACCATCTTCGCACGGCACGAGACCACGCCCCATGTCTGGGGCCTCTTGAGAGGGTGAGAAAGGCCTAAGCAATGGGAACTGTACTACTGCTGAGAGGGGAGAAAAGGGTATTCTTTCTCCTGTACTATTACAGGGACACCAGATTGTGATATTCTGTGATGACTATCTTGGACCCCTCTCACCTTCTAGTAGACTTGATATCAGTTGTCCCATCATAGCTGGCAGTATTTGGCCCTGACCGATTGAGGGTGTGGCCTTTGTTGGGGATTATTATTGATGTTTTTTTCTTCTTTATTAATTCGTATTTTTTTTCTTTGCCCGACCTGCTTGTTGCTGTGCCTCCTTCTGCCATACAGATCACAGATGGGACTTCTTACCACACACAAAATGTATTAGCATGCATGAATATACCATACTTACAAGGAATGTGAGGGACATGTGCCCTTATAGCAAACAACATAAGATCCATAATTATTTGAAACGGCACAATATCAGTTTGCCTCCCTTCAGGAGACACACTTAACTGCTGGAGTGCTCCTGAAATTGCGTAAACTCTAGCAGAGCCTTAGACTGGGCACCACTTATTCTGCTTATGCTAGAGGAGGGGCCCTACAATTAGTAGCTCTGGGTCCCGTTTGTCCCAGGCCACACCTAATTGACTTGGAGGGCCAGTATGTTATTATGCATGGCACGCTGTGTGGTAAATAAATAATTAATTACCGGTACTATTTTTCTATGCATTAACTGAAAAGGATAGCTCAATAAAGGATCTATGATGTTACAACGCGTTATTTTACAACGCAGACCGTTACATCGCAATTTTTACAACGCAGGATCCATTACAACGCATGGCATTACAACGCATGGCATTACATCGCATATGCTATTACAACGCATGGCATTACATCGTAAGTATAGGTAAGTATACCTTTTTAAAAAAAATGTAATTATTTTAATTTAATTTAATTATTTTAATTAAAATAATAGTAATTATTTATTTAAATTCATTTTAATAAAAAATGTAATTAATTTTATTTAATTAATATAATTAAATTAATTTAAATATTTTTTTGATTGTAATTAAAATAAATTATTTAAAATAATGTATTTAATTTAATTATTTTATTAAAAAATGTAATTAATATAATATAATTAATTTTATTTAACTTAAAAACACCCCTGTACCCCAAAACCCAAACCCTGCCCTGAAACCTAAAAACACCCCTGTACCCCAAAACCCAAACCCTGCCCTGAAACCTAAAAACACCCCTGTACCCCAAAACCCAAACCCTGCCCTGAAACCTAAAAACACCCCTGTACCCCAAAACCCAAACCCTGCCCTGAAACCTAAAAACACCCCTGTACCCCAAAACCCAAACCCTGCCCTGAAACCTAAAAACACCCCTGTACCCCAAAACCCAAATCCTGCCCTGAAACCTAAAAACACCCCTGTACCCCAAAACCCAAACCCTGCCCTGAAACCTAAAAACACCCCTGTACCCCAAAACCCAAACCCTGCCCTGAAACCTAAAAACACCCCTGTACCCCAAAACCCAAACCCTGCCCTGAAACCCTGAAAACACCCCTGTACCCCAAAACCCAAACCCTACCCTGAAACCTAAAAACACCCCTGTACCCCAAAACCCAAACTCTACCCTGAAACCTAAAAACACCCCTGTACCCCAAAACCCAAACCCTACCCTGAAACCTAAAAACACCCCTGTACCCCAAAACCCAAACCCTACCCTGAAACCTAAAAACACCCCTGTACCCCAAAACCCAAACCTGAAACCTAAAAACACCCCTGTACCCCAAAACCCAAACCCTGCCCTAAAACCTCAGTACACCTATACATATACTCCTATACACATTTTTTATTAAAATTAATTTAAATAAATAATTACTATTATTTTAATTAAAATAATTTAATTAAATTAAAATAATTACATTTTTTTAAAAAGGTATACTTACCTATACTTACGATGTAATGCCATGCGTTGTAATAGCATATGCGATGTAATGCCATGCGTTGTAATGTCATGCGTTGTAATGGATCCTGCGTTGTAATAGCTGCGTTGTAACAGCATTACGACGTAAAAGTTGCGTTGTAAGTGATACACACCCTCAATAAATAAGAGGCAGAATCCGTGGTATCTGAGTCATACGGGCTTTAATCAGATGGCTCGAGCCAATGGACCATCGGGTTCCATCACCTGCAAAGGTTCAGGAAGGGACAGACACAGAAAAAAAGAGGGAAGCCTAATGTCATATTAACATCATACAGTATATATAGTAAAACAGTACAATTGCATTGAATACAGTAGGCGTAACAAGTGACAAACGGAAGATAAGAACATATGGGCGTGCAAAGAAGGCGTGCACGGAGACATGTGATGTAAACGTCACAGAAGTGTCATAAATGGGTGGATACATGGAGGGGGCTACCTGGGCAGCTGGAACCTTTAACCTACTGGTGCGCGCAAACGGGCCATGACGTGTAACTGGGGAGAGCTGGGGGCTCTGACTTCTGGCACTAGAAGAGGAGACTAAAGTCTGGGATGTCAGGACGACATGTACCTATAGCATATCTGATATCTCGTGTTTGGAGTACATGTTGCTTGAATCTAAATGTCATCAGGGCAAAGGCTACTTGTCACTAAGGCTGGTGCATGCATATATTTCTTAGTGTATTGCGTGTGCTATGAATCTTCTATGGATACTAATTCAGTAATTCTCTTGCATGGAGACAGAAAGACTAGACTATAGATGAAGATGTTTATGCGGTTCGTTAGCTAGGAATGTGAAGCCGGGGAGCTGAACTGATAACTGTAAGCATAACATATTCTTGGCAGACAGGCAGGCAGGCCAGGCCGGGCACCGCGCTGCTTGGCAGGAAGTAAGTGAAGGGTCAGGGATGCGGGAGGGGCTGCATCGCTCCTCGGAGTGGTTTCAGGAGACTTGAGGCTTGAATCTGGTGTCCGGGCCCTGTGAGGCCTAGAAACGGGCGCAACTCGATGATTTAACGTGCACAATGGAAAGACGTTGGCAACATAGGCCTAGAAGCCTAATTCACGTTGCTTTCAAGAGGGACTGGCTAACTGGCATACTAACGTTGGACACAACTATAATTGCGTCTTCATTCGGTCAAGGGGGTAAATATGCATATCGATCATGCACATATAACATATAATGGGGAACACGTAGGGACACATGCCAGGGCAAAATTAAATTTTCCTCAGCCGGATGGGGACCCTGTCACCCTGGTAGTGCTCTCTACTCCTAATGTGGGACAAACTCTCTTTTTAGCCACATTGACACCTGCCTTTATCCACCTGGAACACTCCCTCATGTTCTGGTGTGGAGGCTTTAATTGTGTTCCAGATTTAGGTCCACCCTTCCTGTCCCAGGTGCACAATCACATTACGCCACTAAATAACTGCAGCAATGGATTCACAATGTACAGGTGTTTGATTTTTGGCGCATGCTCTATCCGCGTCAGCTGGAATATTCCCATTACTCTGCACTTCATGCCCTTCACATGAGGATTGACCTGGTGTACAGTACCAGGGCACTAGTGAATAAATGCAGATGAGCGGAATACTTGGGGCGGACACTGGTTGACCACTGCCCCTTGATGGTGACTTTTCATTGGGGAAGACCACGCCCAGTCATTCCTACCCGACACCTACAACACCAGGTGCTAGCAGACATGGCGTTCAATGACACCCAGTGGGGGAACACATATTTTATTTATTTTATTTTATTGTATGCGTTTTATATAGCGCAGACTTTACCTGAAGGTGTCAGAGCGCATATGGAACGCTCGGTTCCGCTTTACACAATTCAACAAGCTTCATCAAACACATTTTTTCCCGGACAGCATAGGCAAAAAGTACCCAGGCACGAGCCTACACTGTCCCAGATACCAACAGGACGGGGCAGACTATAGTGTGAGTATGTCCAGTGATCTCGGATTACTGCCACTGTGACCTCTTGTATTTCTGCTATTATGAATTCATTCTACTCCGTGACTCCGCTTGTTGCATCCTAAACTCAGGGGTGGTAGTGAAAAAGACAAAAACAATTGATGAGCTTCCATGGTTCATATTGAGAGGTATCTTAATCTCCCGGCACATCCCGGGTCATCGATATTTACAGTCCCTTCAAAATCTCAAGGTTTGTTTTGAAGTTGACAAATTCCTTAAATATGCATTCCAATATGTTTTATCATATTTATGGACATGTGCTTTTAATATTCTGAATGCAATTTATATTTATGATCTCTTATCCTCTATGAGTTTGGCTGTGTTATTGGATTACTGTGAAGAAGTGGGTGTTGCTTGGGAAGAGGCTGTGAGCCCTTGTCAACAGCCACAGTCCTCATGAGGGAAAACCACAAAAGTCACTAAATTACCCTGTGTCAACTCTGGTAGCTTGGTACAAAACAGTCATATTTATGCAGCATACAAAAAGTAATAAATTGAAAGCACAACACAAGAAAAATCACACACCAATATAAAAAAAATGTGTACATTATTTGACACCAAAACAGTAAAATTCCAATAAGTAGAACCAGAGATATGCAATTTCCAAATGTTAAGGTAAGTATGGTGCCTAAGAGCACCAAGTACCAGCTGTGGTCATCTGGTCGCACCGGACAGGGAAAACGTCATAAGTTCAGGCAGACCATGATGTAGGCCTGCCGGATACAAGGACAATATTAGTCTCACTGAGAATTGTGCCTTAGGTCCTTAATGCACAGCATTGCATCACACTCTATGGGTTCAGATGAGGAGCTACAAGGACTGCAATGCTAGGTCTTGCGTCAGTTGGCATCATGCTACATTGGTTCTGATATTGAGCTGCGAGGGTTGCCATGCAAGATCCTATGTTGAGTTGCGTTGCGCTGCGTCAGTTCCAATGAGGATCTTCAAGGTGCTGCAAAGCTAAGTGCTACATCATGCTGTGTTGAGTTGTGTAGTGCTGCATCAGTTCTGAGGAAACCCACAGCTGGGCCAAGAGGAGTACACTCTGATACCAGCCAAAGGTCTAGGACCTCGGGTACCTTTTGGATATCAGGACTACATCAAGTGGAGACCAGCAGCAGTGCGCCGACAGAACCTTTTGAGAATTAACAGAAGGGAAGATGCAGGGCAGGTCTCAGGATCTTGTTATGCCCTTGTAGCTCAAAATGGGAGGCCAGTCAACTAGCCCTTGGAGTTACTCTTGTGGCCCTGGATTCAAGGAGCATGCCACTCTTCTTTACTCACACAACCGTGATGGACAGAATGTGGATCAATGTCACACATTCACCCCAGTCCAAAGATCTGGGCCCAAATCCATCGTTTTTCCACTCCACACCACCCTGGGTTAGACAATGGCGATATGCAAATCAGCGCTGACCCTGTGCCCCATGGGAACAGTCCAGTCCGAACTACAAAAGCCATGTCCTTCCCAGAACGGAATCAAGCATCCGAGGACCGGCCCGGTTTCGAGGTAACACCTCTCATCAGCTTGACTCCAGTGGTGTGGAGTGCCTGGGACTCACGTCTGAGCATCCCCAGTACATTTAGAGCGGTAATTGCAAACACAACAGTGATGGACAGAATGTGGATCAATGTCACACATTCACCCCAGTCCAAAGATCTGGGCCCAAATCCATTGCTTTTCCACTCCACACCACCCTGGGTTAGACAATGGCGATATGCAAATCAGCTCTGACCCTGTGCCCCATGGGAACAGTCCAGTCCGAACTACAAAAGCCATGTCCTTCCCAGAACGGAATCAAGCATCCGAGGACCGGCCCGGTTTCGAGGTAACACCTCTCATCAGCCCGGCTAGCTTGACTCCAGTGGTGTGGAGTGCCTGGGACTCACGTCTGAGCATCCCCAGTACACTTAGAGCGGTAATTGCAAACACAACAGTGATGGACAGAATGTGGATCAATGTCACACATTCACCCCAGTCCAAAGATCTGGGCCCAAATCCATCGTTTTTCCACTCCACACCACCCTGGGTTAGACAATGGTGATATGCAAATTAGCGCTGACCCTGTGCCCCATGGGAACAGTCCAGTCCGAACTACAAGAACCATGTCAATCCCAGAACGGAATCAAGCATCCGAGGACCGGCCCGGTTTCGAGGTAACACCTCTCATCAGCCCGGCTAGCTTGACTCCAGTGGTGTGGAGTGCCTGGGACTCACGTCTGAGCATCCCCAGTACACTTAGAGCGGTAATTGCAAACACAACAGTGATGGACAGAATGTGGATCAATGTCACACATTCACCCCAGTCCAAAGATCTGGGCCCAAATCCATCATTTTTCCACTCCACACCACCCTGGGTTAGACAATGGCGATATGCAAATCAGCGCTGACCCTGTGCCCCATGGGTTCAGTCCAGTCCGAACTACAAAAGCCATGTCCTTCCCAGAAGGGAATCAAGCATCCGAGGACCGGCCCGGTTTCGAGGTAACACCTCTCATCAGCCCGGCTAGCTTGACTCCAGTGGTGTGGAGTGCCTGGGACTCACGTCTGAGCATCCCCAGTACACTTAGAGCGGTAATTGCAAACACAACAGTGATGGACAGAATGTGGATCAATGTCACACATTCACCCCAGTCCAAAGATCTGGGCCCAAATCCATCGTTTTTCCACTCCACACCACCCTGGGTTAGACAATGGCGATATGCAAATCAGCGCTGACCCTGTGCCCCATGGGAACAGTCCAGTCCGAACTACAAAAGCCATGACCTTCCCAGAACGGAATGAAGCATCGAGGACCGGCCCGGTTTCGAGGTAACACCTCTCATCAGCCCGGCTAGCTTGACTCCAGTGGTGTGGAGTGCCTGGGACTCACGTCTGAGCCTCCCCAGTACACTTAGGGCGGTAATTGCAAACACAACAGTGATGGACAGAATGTGGATCAATGTCACACATTCACCCCAGTCCAAAGATCTGGGCCCAAATCCATTGTTTTTCCACTCCACACCACCCTGGGTTAGACAATGGCGATATGCAAATCAGCGCTGACCCTGTGCCCCATGGGAACAGTCCAGTCCGAACTACAAAAGCCATGTCCTTCCCAGAACGGAATCAAGCATCCGAGGACCGGCCCGGTTTCGAGGTAACACCTCTCATCAGCCCGGCTAGCTTGACTCCAGTGGTGTGGAGTGCCTGGGACTCACGTCTGAGCATCCCCAGTACACTTAGAGCGGTAATTGCAAACACAACAGTGATGGACAGAATGTGGATCAATGTCACACATTCACCCCAGTCCAAAGATCTGGGCCCAAATCCATCGTTTTTCCACTCCACACCACCCTGGGTTAGACAATGGCGATATGCAAATCAGTGCTGACCCTGTGCCCCATGGGAACAGTCCAGTCCAAACTACAAAAGCCATGTCCTTCCCAGAACGGAATCAAGCATCCGAGGACCGGCCCGGTTTCGAGGTAACACCTCTCATCAGCCCGGCTAGCTTGACTCCAGTGGTGTGGAGTGCCTGGGACTCACGTCTGAGCATCCCCAGTACACTTAGAGCGGTAATTGCAAACACAACAGTGATGGACAGAATGTGGATCAATGTCACACATTCACCCCAGTCCAAAGATCTGGGCCCAAATCCATCGTTTTTCCACTCCACACCACCCTGGGTTAGACAATGGCGATATGCAAATCAGCGCTGACCCTGTGCCCCATGGGAACAGTCCAGTCCGAACTACAAAAGCCATGTCCTTCCCAGAACGGAATCAAGCATCCGAGGACCGGTCCGGTTTCGAGGTAACACCTCTCATCAGCCCGGCTAGCTTGACTCCAGTGGTGTGGAGTGCCTGAGACTCACGTCTGAGCATCCCCAGTACACTTAGAGCGGTAATTGCAAACACAACAGTGATGGACAGAATGTGGATCAATGTCACACATTCACCCCAGTCCAAAGATCTGGGCCCAAATCCATCGTTTTTCCACTCCACACCGCCCTGGGTTAGACAATGGCGATATGCAAATCAGCGCTGACCCTGTGCCCCATGGGAACAGTCCAGTCCGAACTACAAAAGCCATGTCCTTCCCAGAACGGAATCAAGCATCCGAGGACCGGCACGGTTTCGAGGTAACACCTCTCATCAGCCCGGCTAGCTTGACTCCAGTGGTGTGGAGTGCCTGGGACTCACGTCTGAGCATCCCCAGTACACTTAGAGCGGTAATTGCAAACACAACAGTGATGGACAGAATGTGGATCAATGTCACACATTCACCCCAGTCCAAAGATCTGGGCCCAAATCCATCGTTTTTCCACTCCACACCACCCTGGGTTAGACAATGGCGATATGCAAATCAGCGCTGACCCTGTGCCCCTTGGGAACAGTCCAGTCCGAACTACAAAAGCCATGTCCTTCCCAGAACGGAATCAAGCATCCGAGGACCGGCCCGGTTTCGAGGTAACACCTCTCATCAGCCCGGCTAGCTTGACTCCAGTGCTCAGACGTGAGTCCCAGGCACTCCACACCACTGGAGTCAAGCTAGCCGGGCTGATGAGAGGTGTTACCTCGAAACCGGGCCGGTCCTCGGATGCTTGATTCCGTTCTGGGAAGGACATGGCTTTTGTAGTTTGGACTGGACTGTTCCCATGGGGCACAGGGTCAGCGCTGATTTGCATATCGCCATTGTCTAACCCAGGGTGGTGTGGAGTGGAAAAACGATGGATTTGGGCCCAGATCTTTGGACTGGGGTGAATGTGTGACATTGACCCACATTCTGTCCATCACTGTTGTGTTTGCAATTACCGCTCTAAGTGTACTGGGGATGCTCAGACGTGAGTCCCAGGCACTCCACACCACTGGAGTCAAGCTAGCCGGGCTGATGAGAGGTGTTACCTCGAAACCGGGCCGGTCCTCGGATGCTTGATTCCGTTCTGGGAAGGACATGGCTTTTGTAGTTCGGACTCGACTGTTCCCATGGGGCACAGGGTCAGCGCTGATTTGCATATCGCCATTGTCTAACCCAGGGTGGTGTGGAGTGGAAAAACAATGGATTTGGGCCCAGATCTTTGGACTGGGGTGAATGTGTGACATTGATCCACATTCTGTCCATCACTGTTGTGTTTGCAATTACCGCTCTAAGTGTACTGGGGATGCTCAGACGTGAGTCCCAGGCACTCCACACCACTGGAGTCAAGCTAGCCGGGCTGATGAGAGGTGTTACCTCGAAACCGGGCCGGTCCTCGGATGCTTGATTCCGTTCTGGGAAGGACATGGCTTTTGTAGTTCGGACTGGACTGTTCCCATGGGGCACAGGGTCAGCGCTGATTTGCATATCGCCATTGTCTAACCCGGGGTGGTGTGGAGTGGAAAAACGATGGATTTGGGCCCAGATCTTTGGACTGGGGTGAATGTGTGACATTGATCCACATTCTGTCCATCACTGTTGTGTTTGCAATTACCGCTCTAAGTGTACTGGGGATTCTCAGACGTGAGTCCCAGGCACTCCACACCACTGGAGTCAAGCTAGCCGGGCTGATAAGAGGTGTTACCTCGAAACCGGGCCGGTCCTCGGATGCTTGATTCCGTTCTGGGAAGGATATGGCTTTTGTAGTTCGGACTGGACTGTTCCCATGGGGCACAGGGTCAGCGCTGATTTGCATATCGCCATTGTCTAACCCAGGGTGGTGTGGAGTGGAAAAACGATGGATTTGGGCCCAGATCTTTGGACTGGGGTGAATGTGTGACATTGATCCACATTCTGTCCATCACTGTTGTGTTTGCAATTACCGCTCTAAGTGTACGGGGGATGCTCAGACGTGAGTCCCAGGCACTCCACACCACTGGAGTCAAGCTAGCCGGGCTGATGAGAGGTGTTACCTCGAAACCGGGCCGGTCCTCGGATGCTTGATTCCGTTCTGGGAAGGACATGGCTTTTGTAGTTCGGACTGGACTGTTCCCATGGGGCACAGGGTCAGCGCTGATTTGCATATCGCCATTGTCTAACCCAGGGTGGTGTGGAGTGGAAAAACAATGGATTTGGACTGGGGTGAATGTGTGACATTGATCCACATTCTGTCCATCACTGTTGTGTTTGCAATTACCGCTCTAAGTGTACTGGGGATGCTCAGACGTGAGTCCCAGGCACTCCACACCACTGGAGTCAAGCTAGCCGGGCTGATGAGAGGTGTTACCTCGAAACCGGGCCGGTCCTCGGATGCTTGATTCCGTTCTGAGAAGGACATGGCTTTTGTAGTTCAGACTGGACTGTTCCCATGGGGCACAGGGTCAGCGCTGATTTGCATATTGCCATTGTCTAACCCAGGGTGGTGTGGAGTGGAAAAACGATGGATTTGGGCCCAGATCTTTGGACTGGGGTGAATGTGTGACATTGATCCACATTCTGTCCATCACTGTTGTGTTTGCAATTACCGCTCTAAGTGTACTGGGGATGCTCAGACGTGAGTCCCAGGCACTCCACACCACTGGAGTCAAGCTAGCCGGGCTGATGAGAGGTGTTACCTCGAAACCGGGCCGGTCCTCTGATGCTTGATTCCGTTCTGGGAAGGACATGGCTTTTGTAGTTCGGACTGGACTGTTCCCATGGGGCACAGGGTCAGCGCTGATTTGCATATCGCCATTGTCTAAACCAGGGTGGTGTGGAGTGGAAAAACGATGGATTTGGGCCCAGATCTTTGGACTGGGGTGAATGTGTGACATTGATCCACATTCTGTCCATCACTGTTGTGTTTGCAATTACCGCTCTAAGTGTACTGGGGATGCTCAGACGTGAGTCCCAGGCACTCCACACCACTGGAGTCAAGCTAGCCGGGCTGATGAGAGGTGTTACCTCGAAACCGGGCCGGTCCTCGGATGCTTGATTCCGTTCTGGGAAGGACATGGCTTTTGTAGTTCGGACTGGACTGTTCCCATGGGGCACAGGATCAGCGCTGATTTGCATATCGCCATTGTCTAACCCAGGGTGGTGTGGAGTGGAAAAACGATGGATTTGGGCCCAGATCTTTGGACTGGGGTGAATGTGTGACATTGATCCACATTCTGTCCATCACTGTTGTGTTTGCAATTACCGCTCTAAGTGTACTGGGGATGCTCAGACGTGAGTCCCTGGCACTCCACACCACTGGAGTCAAGCTAGCCGGGCTGATGAGAGGTGTTACCTCGAAACCGGGCCGGTCCTCGGATGCTTGATTCCGTTCTGGGAAAGACATGGCATTTGTAGTTCGGACTGGACTGTTCCCATGGGGCACAGGGTCAGCGCTGATTTGCATATCGCCATTGTCTAACCCAGGGTGGTGTGGAGTGGAAAAACGATGGATTTGGGTCCAGATCTTTGGACTGGGGTGAATGTGTGACATTGATCCACATTCTGTCCATCACTGTTGTGTTTGCAATTACCACTCTTCTTTACTCAGGCAGCATCACAGTCCTACTTGTGTAAGGCAGCAGAGCAGTTGTTTTTGTGAGCCTTCCATAGGTCTAGAAGTGATCTGAAGAGTGGGTCTGAGGGTTTCATTTTTGTACTTGGTGTTAGAGCTTCGAAATGGGAGAAGAACCTGGAGATTTCACCTCATAGAGGTTTTTGGAATTTTCTACCTCCCTGTCCTGGTCCATGTCTGTCTGCAATCACAATAGGCTAGTGTGAAGTTATTTGTGTGTGAGCTGAGGCAGTGTCTTTGAATTGAAAGTAGGGCTGTGCACAGCTCTGCCCAACTCTCCCATTCTCCCTTCAATGGTCCACTCTCTAATGTGTGGCTGTCTGGGAGGAATGCATACCTGCCAAATACACCTAGTCATGTGACCCAGGAACCAGGCTGTAGGCACCAAATTGTTAGGACAAGAAAATAACATCTGTCTAAAAAAGTGGCTGTAAGAGCGGGCAATGAAAGGAGGAGACAGTAGGTTATTTGAAGGTGTGATTTTATTGTATCAAAAGACTTCTCTATTATCATAATCCAAATTGTAAAGATGGGATATTTATTCTTTGTCCTTGTTCTATTCCGGGACTGGTTATGAAATGAGTCTTTACTGGGGAATAGCTTCTTCCTGTAATCTTTATTCTTATTCCGTCTTCAAGGGCACCCTTTATTCCGTCCGTTTCCTTTCATGGGACTTGTTGCTCATTCTTGGCGGTCTTGGTGCTCGTGCCGGGAAATTCGGTTAGGGAGTTATAAGAAAAAAATGAAAGAACAAAATATTGGGTCCGTGGGGATTCTGATTCTCAATCAACTTTTTAGGGTAAGGAGTGAGGGACCACCGGTGCTAAAACACACACGCTCTGAGGGAAGTGTTGGTGCAAGGTCTCCGGGCTTTGTGCAGGATATCGGGAGCGCCCTACCCTGCAGGCTTCCTCCCCACCCACCCCGCAACGCGCTCCAGTATGTGATGTAGCCACACACCTCCTGGAGCGCGGCTGGGCGCAGCACCTTCCTCGAGGCCTCCTGCCTCTCTCGTCGGTACCTCTTTAGCGCAGAGTGCTTGTAAGGAGGGCCGGTCTCTCTGTGTCGGACTTCTCTGCTCCTTCGGCTCCACGATGCTCCAGCTTCC
Source organism: Lissotriton helveticus (assembly GCF_964261635.1). Taxonomy (NCBI): domain Eukaryota; kingdom Metazoa; phylum Chordata; class Amphibia; order Caudata; family Salamandridae; genus Lissotriton; species Lissotriton helveticus. Next base: position 611,665,188 of record NC_136071.1, on the reverse strand, counting down.
GCCGATGCTTCCTGGTCTCCCGCCTTCCTTCTCCGAGCGTCCTTCTATTGGCCAGCTTCCCCCGACGTCATCCTGACGTTCTTCCTTTCTGCATTCCTGCTCCCAATTAAAGGGGCCCTGTTAAATATATACTGGGTCTTCTTGCAGACTCCGTCTGGAACGCGGTGATTCTTTGGACTGAGAAGACATAAAGGGGCTCAGTAGGTGAGTCTCCTCCAACCCTGCCCCCTTTATTTTAATTGACTCCCTCATGGAGGTGGCCCCGCAAACAGTGGCATTTCAGAATTGGGACTTAAATACGATTTTACCATTTAAGACGGTTTGAAATTACAATTCCTCAGACACCAATCAAGACATTTCTACCTGCTCCCAAACAAAATGTATCACTAATTAAATACAATAAGGTAACCCAATGTTATTCTGTGGGCGAGGTAGGCCACACAGCAGTAAAACATGGATTAATGATTTTTTCACTCTCAGGACATGTATAGCTTAAGAGTATATGTCCAACTTTTTAAGTAGCCTTCACCCTGCCCTATGGGCTGCTTATGGCCTATATGTATTAAAAATGAACGTTATAGGCCTGACATGTTTTCAAAGGCTACGTAAGTGGGCTGCACAATAAGTGCTACAGGCTAACTAGGAATATTTTATTTACATGCTGTGGATACCTGTAGTGCACTTTACTAGGGACTTACAAATAATTTAAATGTACAATTTGGGTGAAAGCCAATTTTACCATATTTAGGGGGGAGTATAAGCAGTTAAGCACAGGTTAGCAGTGGTAACGTGTGAAGAGTTCAAAGCCAACATAAAAGGCTTCAGCAAAACAGTAGAGCAGAAGGGAAAAGGTTTGGAGGTGACTGGGCCCAATAATTACGTTTTAAATTGTGTTTATTATAATCTGCAAATGAAATTGGTCGGTATTGGCAATTTTAAAAGGGAAAGACAAATTAATCCATACTAATATAATAAAGAGAAAGCCCAAACCTTTGAGACGGGTAATATCAGGAACCACAGCACCAATCACACCACCCAATACAGTGTTGGAAAGGGCAGTTGCACCAGAAGGACATAGGCTATGCAGACGCCCACCATATATATTTAAAAGGTAAAAGAACCGTGCCAGCAAAGTAGTCCCTTGTGGGCGTGTCTGCGTTTTGCTGTGGGCTTGACAAACGCTGGGGGTGTGTGGTACGTTCCACCCTTCATGCCATGTCTCATATCGTGTGCTTATCCCACCCTGCTCCCTTTAAATACCCCTGCACCCCATAATCATAACCCAGCCTTACTCCTTAAAATACCCCAACACCCTTAAACACTAACCTATCTTAACCCTATAAATATACCCTGTACCCCAAAACCCAAACCTATCCCTAAACCCTAAAAATACCCCTTGTCCCCCAAAACCCAAACCTAGCCCTGAAACCTGTAAATACCCCTGTACCTCAAAACCCAAACCTACCCCATAACCCTAAAAATACCCCTGTACCCCAAAACCCAAACCTACCCCTGAACCCTAAAATACCCCTGTACCCCAAAACCCAAACCTAGCCCTGAACCCTTAAAATACCCCTGTACCCCTGTACCCCAAAACCCAAACCTAACCCTGAACCCTAAAAATACCTCTGTACCCCAAAACCCAAACCTAGTCCTGAACCCTAAAAATAACCCTGTACCCCAAAACCCAAACCTACCCCTAAACCCTAAAATACCCCTGTACCCCAAAACTCAAACCTAACCCTGAACCCTAAAAATACCCCTGTACCCCAAAACCCAAACCTAGCCCTGGACCCTTAAAATACCCCTGTACCCCAAAACCCAAACCTAGCCCTGAACCCTAAAAATTCCCCTGTACCCCAAAACCCAAACCTAGCCCTGAACCCTAAAAATAACCCTGTACCCCAAAACCCAAACCTACCCCTGAACCCTAAAATACCCCTGTACCCCAAAACCCAAACCTAGCTCTGAACCCTAAAAATACCCCTGTACCCCAAAACCCAAACCTAGCCCTGGACCCTTAAAATACCCCTGTACCCCAAAACCCAAACATAGCCCTGAACCCTAAAAATACCCCTGTACCCCAAAACCCAAACCTAGCCCTGAACCCTAAAAATACCCCTGTACCCCAAAACCCATACCTATCCCTAAACCCTAAAACTACCCCTGTACCCCATAACCCAAAACTATATTTGAACCCTTAAAATACCCAAACACCCCAAAACATATACCTCAGTACCCCAAAACATATACCCCTATACCCATACTTACCTTATCCAAACATTAAAAAAAACATGCTTTTACCATTCATGCATTTACAACAAATTTCTTTATAAATGTATGCGTGGTAAAAGCATATAAAATGTAATGCCATGCGTTATAATGGCATTGCGGAGTCATGGTACGTTCGTAATGAAAGTATGCAGAGTGATGGTATGCAGAAAGAAAGTTGCGGAATAATGGGTGTTTACCCTCCCCCGGTAAGTACATTGGTGGCACACATCTCCAGCAACATATTCACATTTTTTCACCACCCATTTGAAAAATGCACAGGTCTCTCTCATTGATGGCCAGCACCGACATACACTTTTAGACACACCTCCCGCCACAAGTTCTAGAATTGCGAACTTTAGAGCTGGGGAGCTACGTTCAAATCTCTGCATCAGCTCAACATCCTGTGATTCCAGGCAAATCGCTTTGTCTCCCCGTGCCTACCACAAATGAATGTGTTCTTCTGTAATGTAAATTGTGCTCATGCCATGTTGTCGAGTTCGCGCTATATAATATTGCAAGGAAAAATAAAGTAGGGAAACTCGAGTTCACACACTACTGAACGCGCACTCTTAAGTGCATCAGCCATGCACTGTGAATCGGAGCGTTTCACAGGCCTGTCACAGATAAGAAATGCTATCTAAACGAAATCCTACAAAACAATATACTACTGGCCGGCAGCAATTCATACTCGGACAACGTCGGGACGGGCTGCTAGTGATTACAATAAACTTTCTGTGTGTGTGCTCAAGGCCCACAATTCAATATATATGTTCTACAACACAAGCAAAACCTCATCATGAAAATGAATTCTGTTTACCCTGTTTTCTAGAATGGAAGAATGCAGGAGAGAAAACATTTTACATAGGAAAATCTCTTTCAAAAAACAACCAATGCACAATTCTCTTCTGCAGCTTTAAGATGAATGTCAGTGCAAGCAGGCTGGAGCCTAGAAAGGCCTAGTTAGTCTAGCTGCTGCCTACTGATGTTAACTTAGACACATCAAGATAAATATTATTTTTTAAACAATAAAAACACTTTATCATAATTGTTTCCTCTATTTTCCTTTGAAACAAATTGGTGGAGACAGTATTTCAATATGGAAGATGTATTTGTCAAAAATACAGTGTTCTGCTGTTCTAGTTCTCTGTTTTCCATTTCAAGTTGCTCCTTGTTTGGTGGGTTTTCAGGAGATGGTCCTGATTCTTATACATCCAGTTTGATGTACCCTGGCTCAAGATGGTGGTGCAGACGACATGGAGAGAGTGCAATAAGAGAATGGGGGAGGGGGGGGGGAGGAGCAGGTGTCCTATTTTAGGAATGTCATCATTAAGATGATGTTTACAACTCGATGTGTGGGGTGGCATCAAGGACATTGAGATGTTATGTATTGTAATCATTGATAGTACATGAAAATGTACCTGATTTTCAATAACTAAGAGTAACTGTGCAAAGGTGTAGGTGACTCTATGACAAAATATACATTTCAAAGATACATGCAAAATATTTGTCTTTTGTAGAACATGGCTTTCTCTTTTATACCAATGTCCTTATGGCCAGAGGGCAACAACCTTACATGTTGTATTAAAGGAAGGCACTTGAGAAGATTGTAAAATACCACATTAGTTACAACCCAAGGCCATACCACCATCATTAAAACACATGTGGATATTGCCAAGAAACCATGGGTGCGCTATGTTGTCAAAAATTCAACATCCACTGCCTGGCAACCATGATTATGGAAAGCACAATGTCACTGTTACTTGTCTTTGCATAAAAGACTACTAGGCTTATAATAAAATGAGGCGCTTTTTCCTGGCCCTTAAATGGGTGCAGTTCGGCACAACATTCTTTAATTTTTGTTTTTGAGGGTTTCTGTTGAAGGAAACTAAATAAAAAGGCACCCTAGAAATGAGGCATCCAGAGATTCAGTTTGAAGAATTGTTAAAGTATAATGCTGAAATTAGAGTTACAAAATCTATGAAAAGTGTACCATTAACCCGATTGCTTCTCTTGAGACAACACCGAAATTATCACAATATTGCACATTGTATTATATTTCTGTGCTACACGAATAGCTTCACAGGAGCACTCCAGAGTTGCAGCAGTTGCTGAATATGTTGTATTATAAATAGATAGCACTATTAATTTGGCATTTCTGTGACCTCGGCAGTTTTGAGCGCATAAGGCAGATTGAAGAGTCAGTTGCTGCTGAATGCAGCAGGAAAGAAGATTTACATTTGTACTGGGAAACTAAATTATAGATTGGCAATTTGCATTTGTAAAGAGTTCCACTGAAAGCTTCAAATGTAATCAGCGAGTACACTCCACCTGGCCAATAAATAAAAAATGTAAATGTGCAGGACCAATTCATATATAAAGGCATTCGCAAGTATATATATAGATTCAGGTTTTGGAAGGGGTGTGTTGTTGGCATCCTTTTCACTTACGAAATTGGCACAAGATGTATCCATAGCTTGCCAGGATTCTTGTTGCAAACCATTGAAAACTTACCAGCTCCCATTTTGAGGTTGTAACTTATTCGGCATAGGGAAGTGGCCCCCTTTGGATCTTTCCCTGGGACTGTACTGGCCTTTTATTTCATTGGGCATTTCCCCGGTGTCCAGGAGGTACCGAAGTTGGGTTTGTGAAAGTCTCAGCCACTGCTGGCAAATCTATTACTTTCTCCAGCTACCCAAGGTTAATTGTAGCAAGCATGGGGGGCTCTAAGAGAGTGCAATAGAGAGAGTGGGAGGGAAGTAGGTGGAGAGACAGAGATTCGAGAGGGAGTGAGAGAGCGAGAGAATGGATGGCTGAAAGGAGAGAGGTAGGTCCAGAAGAGGAAGGGGCTGGTTTCAGTATTTGTGCTAGGGCTGCTTTTGGGTCCCCAGTCCAGACACCGAGTGGAGTGAGTTGCAATGTTTGACCTACCTTATGAATATTGATGAAGTAGATCAGACTATGAACCACTTCAATTCAGAATTTGCCAAACTGATCTATTCGTGCGTAGGTTGGTTAGCAAAATTCAATATTGGTCGCCAAAAGACTGGATGCAAATTTTGACTATTTTTAGTGACCAGTATCTTGATAAATTTGGCTCTATGTTTCAAAGTGTGCCCTACCTGCTTCTTCCTCCCTGCCAATATCGCGGCAAACAGGAAAAAAAGGCGAAACAGCAAAATGTTCTCTCACTTATATAATAGTTACTTTGCATCTAATTGGAAAGAGTGCAGAAAAGGTTGTCACCTTCTAGGAGAAAGTCTTATTCGCTTTGGGTGACTTTCACTTCTAGTAGTGCCTCTCATCTTGGCCTTACTTGGTCTCTGGGAGCAAGTGTCCTGCGGACCAGATCTCAGTCTCTGGAAACAAATCTTAGCCATCAGGCTGACCTCTGTTTGGCCTCACTTAAAACCCCTTTGAATTTAGCTAGACCTCACATCTAATATTTCTTAATAATGTCATGTTTTGGTCTGAAGCCATTAATTCATAGCTTGTTTTCCCTTGGACCTTGGCTTTTGTGATATTGATGATCCAGTGAGATCTGGTCATTATTAGTTGATTGACAATGTAATCCGGGTTTTAATGCATTCTTACATAAGTGTATGTAGCGAAGTCTTTCATCTTGCTGCCATCATTTCCATAGTTTTAGCTTCCCCAATCCTCCAGTCCAAACCTTGACTTAGTTTACCCCCTAACACTTTGGGACTTACCAGCATGACATTTCTCAGCCATTTTCTCCCTATTGCTCTACTCACTGCCAGCTTGCACACTCTCAGCATTACCCCTCATATCTGACACTTCATAGCAAAGCCCTCTCTGGTAGCCCATTGTCCACTCAGCCCCTCCACTACTCAATTTCACTTTCAAACAAGCTTTATTCGGTTTTTAAAAATATAACCATAAAAGCATTCTACAATAAAAACATTTCATCGTGAATTTTAAAAATACATTTTCGTATCATAAGTTTTCACAAAAGCACAAACATAAATGAAGTGTATCGCTATATGTTTGCAAGTCTTCGCCGTATGCACTAAGGTCGACAGGGAAGTCATACATTGATTCATACAAAATAGTAAAAGGATCTCAAATAGCAGCTTATTATCATTAAGAAACTTTTAAGAAATCATTAAGAAACTTTGTAACATGATGTAATGTTAAAATGTATATACTAAAATGCAATCTATTAAATTTCATAGTTGGGAGAGGTGTGGGAGAGGTGTGGCGCCGCGGCCAGGGTGACTGATGCTGGAATCTGGGGATTAGGGTTCTATCCACCATGTGACTCTGGGCAATAGCTCGCTTAATCTTCCCGACGGCCCCCAGCGCCTAGAGACCCTTACGGGTGATTGCGCGCTTTACAAATGTGGATTATTATTTTTATTATTATAGTTCAGCATTTCCAGATATGTAAGATTCTTTCTTCATTCAATAGCCATCTGAATGAAAAGGATAACCTTATTAGATATCGATGCACTTTCCAGATTACAAACAGGATAAAAAGCGGATTTATAAGAATACAATTTATTAGTAATAAAAAGTGGTCGTAAAATTTGTTTTCTGATGTCCCTGTAAAAGTTGCAGAAAAGTATAAATGCAAAGTGCTCTGCTGGGTTTTACCATCACACGGGCACCTGGGTAAGTTGGGGCTCCACTTACCCATCTCAGGGAAAGCTACTTGGAAGTGGAGCGTACACAACCTTAATCTTGCTGGATAAAATCTATTTTGTACATTTCTTGTAAAAATAAGATACGGTTGTACGCCCAAAGAAATCGGTCCTTCACAGTAAGATTTAACACCCAATTTTGTGCTGAGTTCGGCTACCCTCAATTTTTCTCTAGATTTCAGGAATCTCCGCTTGAGCTCCACTTTACTATAAGTTTGGATGCACCCTGGATCTTTAAAGTTAGTTACCATGTTACACTCAGTTAATAATCTATTTATATGATGTAACCATGGTATATTCCTATAGTAATCTAATTTAAGGCAATCCAGGATTATATCTTTAGTAAAGTGTGCTTCGTCTTTTGTTCAAATACGATGCCACAGTGTGAGGGCAGCCACATTGATCAGATCGCTCATATTTGGTGCATCTAGCTCCTTGTGGGCTATATAAATGGCTGTTGAGTTTAAGAATGATAATACCTTTTTAGGTAAATTATTCTCAAGGGTTTGTAATGGGGAGATATCTGCTATGCCCCATATTGCTCCATCATAGCAAACCCCTATGATACACTTGCTCCCATATAACTTTAAGATCCACATATCGGCTTATTGCATATTTTCTGAGAGAATCTATATATAGCCTTGCATGACCTCACAAACTTTAATTTACAAGAATTTACGTGTACAGACCATGGTCCTTTGCTATCAAATAGGAAAAAGTAGATGTCCTTTCGATGGGTGTTACCCCAACATTGTGGGTTCTACTCTTAGATTTCATTTTACCACATCATGACAAGTGTTTTGCTCAAATTTATTTTTAAATCTTTTTTAGTCATGAAGTCTGTAAATTTATATATCCAGAGATGGAGGCCATTTGCAGACCTGGATATTAGGCGAGTCTCCATTGCATATAATAAAACTGGGGTGACATGTTTACCAACAACAGGGGCATCAGTTTTCAAACTCGTAAGAAAAAGTCAATACCGTTAATATGAAGGGAAGATAAAAGGGGGGCAAGGACGCAGCCTTGTCTTATTCCTCTAGTTATTTTAAAGTGCATTGTGCATTCCCTGTTCTGGCCATAGCGTATTTTCGGGCATATATCTGAGATAGGAAATTTATAATATCACACAGGGCACCCATCTCTGCTAATGTTTGCCATAACTTAGAGTGGTTTACCAGATCGAACGCACTAGAGAGGTCGACAAAACAGAGATGGAGTAAGCCTTCTTTGGCAAGTGTGTATTTCCCCATAAGCAGCTCAAGGTTAACACACTGCTCAACCGTTCCAATACCCCTTCTAAAACCGTACTGGGCGTCGGTTAAGATGTTTTTGTCTTTTGCCCAACATTCCAGCCTAGCTAGTAAAGCTCTGCCCATTAGTTTAGATATGGAATCAAGAAGGGATATTGGTTGGTAGCATGTTGCGCTACCTCTAGCGCCTTTTTTAAAAATAGGGATGATCACACTTTCAGCCCAAGTTACTGGTAACACCCCATTAATAATAGCATTAAACAAGTTAACTAGAATGAGGGACCAAAGATCTACATTATGCTTAAAAACATCAGTCGGGACCCCATCCCGTCCTGCAGCCTTTCCACTTGCGCTATTTTTTAAAGCTGTTTTTAACTCTTCTATGGTAATTGTTTCTATCTTTGGAGTGTATGTTATGGTGATGGAGCGATTTTTGTCTACTTCTGCAGACTGTTGCGTGGGATTCAAAATATTTCCAAAATGGGTTAGCCAATCTTCTGGCATAACTAATGTGTCGACCTTTGCAGATGACACATCTTGAAATAGAGGTTGGTCTATGGTTTTCCAGAAGAGGTTAGAGTTCTTAGTCTTGGCTGCTTGGATAAGGTTATCCCAAGCATTCTCCCTAATTTCAGTTTTTCTCATCTTTAAAGCTTGCTTGTAGCTCTTCCGGAGACTACAGATTTTTTCTCTATTCCTAGGTGTGCTTTTTAGTTCTACCGTCAAGTCCCTATTTAGTTTAGAGCAGTAATGGTTAAACCAACGTGGACAATCATCACTGTTTTTCCTGTTTTTAACCTTCAGATCCTTAGAAATATCATCAGAGATATTTTGGAAGGTGGTAACAATTTAATTGTTACTGGATGATTTGTCCATGCATGTTTTTATGTGATGGTTATTTTTTTGGATTACATTTTCCATAAAAACTGTGGGGTCGACACCTGTCCACCTTATCAATATCCCATTTTCACCTAGCATTTTGATGTTAGTTGCAACAGCAGTCGTCTTTGCTCTATGAAATAATGTGGAGTTTAATATTAGCAAAAGGGGGTGTTGGTCACTAAGCAAACTAGGTTGTATAAAACAATTATCAACCAGGGACCTACAGTTCCTAGATATTAAAAAGTGGTCAATACATGAAGAGGACCTATTCCCCTCAAATGTATGTTTAACATGAGCTCACTCATAGGAACCTGGCTCTATGATTTCTAGGTTAAGTTTATGCATAACATGATTAATTGTTTCGCCATAGAGATTGTGAGGGAAATGGGGAATATGACCTCCAAGTGCGTCTTCATAGCCCCATTGGTCCCCTATAATATATTCACATAATTCACTAATAAAATCCCCTGCCCAGATTCATATATTTCCATCCCCCAATTCATTCAAGAATGTGTCCAACCCTACCTCCAGTTTTATAATTATCTCTTGTCTTGTATTACTCACTCCTGTCAACTTGGTCTTTCTCATTTATTTTCATGATAGCCTCCAAGTCTGTATCCTCAAAGCATTTAATCCCTTGGCCTACCCCTTTCACAACCTGACCCCCTACCTCCACCTATAAGTCTTTTCAAAGCATGGAACTGATGTTACTTTAATATTTCCCAATTCTCATTTTCCTTCATTCCTCAAATGATCCTCTCACAGACTGTCCACCTTATCATTTTTTCATATAGCCTGTTTCCCTCAACATGCCTCCTCTTAGCTCATCCTCCTTACCGTACTCTCACCTGTCCCTTTCTCAGCCTTATTTCCTCTCAGCTTGTTTCCACTCTCAGCCTTTCTCCATTTCAGATCCTCTTGTCTGCCCTCTTCACAGACATTGGCCTTTGAGATTGCCACCTTTATCCTGATCAACTCACTGCTTCAAGCATGTGAGGCTCCCCTCTTCGCTACCTCCCACAGCCTATCCTTCTCAGTCATTTCCTGCTCAGACTGCTCATATTTTCTGACTTCCTCTCCTCACAGCCCAAGGCTTCCAGCCTAGTTTAGGACAATTGTCTGATTCTGACTAGTCTCTTTGTACCATGGTACCATGGAGCCCAAGTCAAAGTCAAGCCTGGAACCTTAGGCAATGAACCGTGCTCCCCCTTTTCAATTGAATTTAGGCGGAAAAACATGTATGCATTTTGCTAAAGACAGCTGCAAGGAGGTCGGTGTTCAGGGTTCAGCCTTAGATCTACTCACTTCTTTCCTCAGTCATCGAGTGCAAAGAGTGAAGTTGGGGGAGTATCTATCTCCGTCCCTGCCCGTGCAATGTGGGGTTCCTCAGGGGTCGGCGCTTAGCCCGACCCTATTCAACATCTATGTGACCCCGCTTGCCAGGCTTATTAGATCATATGGGATGGAGACAGTATCCTATGCGGATGACACCCAGATCCTTGTCTCTCTCTCCCCGTCAGGTGCCCCGACTGCCTCCAATTTTAGATCCTGTATGGAGGCAGTCGGACAATGGATGATTCACAATTCATTAAAACTGAATGGGGAGAAGACGGAGGTGATGGTGTTTGGAGGGAAAGATGACGTGTGGTCATCCTGCTGGTGGCCAGACTCATTAGGAGTTTGCCCCTCCCCTACCTCCTCTGCAAAAAATTTGGGGGTTATGATTGATCCTGCCCTCAACTTAGATAAACAGGTTAGTAGAACTATCTCTACTTGTTGGGGCATCATCCACACTCTGGGGAGAATCAGGCATTATCTATCTCTGCAGGCAAGAAAACAGCTTGCAGTTGCCCTTATTGGTTCCCGGCTGGACTACTGCAATGCGCTGTATATGGGACTGAATAAGAGTCTATTACAGCGCTTGCAGGTAGTCCAGAACGCTGCTGCCAGGTTTGTGCTGGACCTCCCCAAGCGTGCCTCGGCCACAGCGGCCAGAAAACTGCTACACTGGCTTCCTGTTGAGGACCGTATCCATTTCAAGACCCTATGCATGACTTATAGGGCCCTTATCAAAAACAGTCCCACTGGTGTAGGATCTATCCTGTCCCGCTATATTCCCCCCAGGGACTTGCCTTCCTCTAGTAGACTTCTCTTATCAGTCCCTCGAGTCAGAAGAGCTAAATGGGGTGGCAGGGCTTTTTCCACCTTGGCGCCCAAGGGGTGGAATGCCCACTCTTCAGGCATTCAGAAGCGCTCTGAAGACGCATCTCTTTGTGCAGGCTTACCTGTAAGGTGTCATGCCTATGTTAATGATATGCTTTGTTAGGCGCCTTGATGCCTTCGGGTTATTGTCTGCGCGTTATACATTTTATTCAAATCAAATCAAATCAAATCAAGTATGTTATACATACGCATAAATTCAATTTTAAATGATAATTTGTAAAAGAAAAATAAGTGCTAGGGGCCTAAGTTTTGAGCAAAAGACTGTGTTCATTTCTATTGAAGGTCAGGATGCTGAATGACAAAACTGAATACTATTGATTCCAACTCATGTATTTTTAATCCACCACCAAATACTCCTTGCCTCTTAGAGGGTGGAGTAAGGGCAACATTTTAATAATATGCTTCAAGCTTTCCTTACTATCACTTACAGGGTAAAGCCCCGTTCATGTGTTGGCTTCAGAGTATAACTTGCATCAGGTGATGGATCTTTGCCACTGTGTTTGAGCCAGGAACTATGTCATCATAATAAGTTAAATCACAATTACAGTTTTAAGTTCAGTCACTAATGAGTGTTTGAAGTAGTTTCAAATATTTATTTTTCATTAAGAGTTTAGTTAGAATCTTTTTATTCAGATTAGTCAATAAATAGAAGTACGTTTACAGAAATCTCATAAACGTATGGTTAGGGCAAATCATCAAGTAATGCATCAAGCTTGTTCCATAAAGGACAAGTACCCTATTCTAAAGAATAGGGCCATAAATTCAGAGTTGGAAGAACTCATGAAGAGTTCAAGTTCAAAGGAAAGAGTGGGATAAAGAGAGCATAAAGCTCAAAATTCAATCAAAGCAGCAGAACATCCCATTAAGAGTGGTTCATAAAACTTAGCCGAGTCTCAGTAATTCGAGCAAATAAATAAACTGTTACAGTAGCAATCTGTAAATATCAAGCATCAATACTCAGGCAAGGAATGAACATCAGTGGCGGTGGCCACAGCTGTCAGTCAAGGACCTGGGAAGGGGTCTGGGTCCTTGGAGAATCAGAGCTCTGGGCATCAAGCTTCTAGCTTCCAGTTGGTATCCTAACTAGGAACAGGTATTAGTATAAAAAGGCAAAAATATGTAGTAGACATTGTATCAGGCTTTCCTCTTTGGACCCAATTAGGCAGGAGCATTCATCTGAGAGTGAGTTCAGCTTTTCCTTTCCTAGAAAATAACATGCAGCTTTTAAAGTTGTATTGCAATTTTTCTTACAGACATCTTACGTATGTGGCTCTCGACTCATAAGCCTCTGTTCCCATAGGCATCGGGCACAGTTTAACATTCTAATGTTAAATGTTTAATTGCATAAACAATTAACAATGCTCAAGAAGAGACATATCAACTGGCAAAAATACTGTTTAGTAATACAGTTCATCAGCAGGTACAACTAATACCTTTTTAAAATGTACAACTATTCTATTCAAGCATTATGTGAAATATGGGGAAAATAGGAAGTCTGTGTTTATCACAATAATATGTTCTTAGCAAAATGTAAATCATTTGTTAAACTTGAACATTCTGTAGATATGATGAATATTTCTAAGCATGTCACATTAAGGTCAAGCTTCTAAATGTCAGCATTGTTGAGTTCACTTCTAGTTAAAAGGAAACTTACATTTAAGCATTCCTGCAGCCTATACTAATAACTATGCCTGCATAGTGCAGTTTGCGCATTTAAAATGTGTGTCATTTCATCGTTACATTAATCATTGACACATATCTGCTATTTTAAATTATTTGTATAGTAATTAGCTTATTCAACATCTTTAAGTCACTCCTTCAGGTTCTGTTTTATTCATGGTTCCTTCCTTTGTCACAGTTTTTACATCTTATTTTTCCTCCTCCTTTCCCCTTTTGTGTTTTTCTCTCTTGCTGTAAATCAGAATTTGTTGGGGGAAAATAAGTGCTGGATCATAAAAATGAGAGCCGGTGGTCCCCAGTTTAACTCTCCCTGCCCCACTGGAGTTGATGGACCAATTATCCTCTGCTCCGATGCCAACTTTTGAATAGCTGCGACTTGGTGCTTGTATATTTTGTGGATGTGATGAAGGGGCTTAGGGAACTGATGTTACAGGCATGGTTTTAGGGGTGGGTATAGGGTTAGTTGTCAAAATGGCTGGCTACCAACTAACTGGGATCTTCTTTCCTAATTGCCCTCACATGTTGAAATATCCTTTTGTGTACCTGGAGAGTAGCGTTCCCCATGTACTGCTTTCCACATCGGTGACTCAGAACATGAATGACATAATGACGTACTCACCTTTGTAGTGGTATGCCCTTTTTTATTTTCTTTGTTTCGTGTTTCTTTCTGAAAGTCTAATGCAAATTCAGTTTTGTTCTGTCCATAACGGAATGCTCTACACTTACTGCGGTTTCTAAAGTCAACATTTGTCCAATCTTTTTTTCTCCTTGATGTTTTCAGTACTGCTCTTCACTACATCTTCTATCATAGATTTAGCCCTTCTCAATTTTGCCAGTGGTCTTTGAGGGACTATCTCTCCTAGAATTGTATCATTTGTTATAAGGTGCTGAATAGTTCTGAATTACTTTTCTAATGGCGTGTTCCTCTGTACTGTATGTGGTGATCAGTCTGAAAGGCTGGTTACTGCTGGTTTTCACAGGTTGAAATACTTTCCCTTTCCCGCTTTCTTGTCTTATGCTCATCACCCACCAAGATTCTATTATATCAGCTCAAAACTTTTTCTCATTTCTCCTTGTACTTTTCCCAGTAATTACCCTTTATTCTCAAGCTCTCTCCATATGGTATACTACACTTTACTTTTGAGGGGTGGAATCTGCTAGTGTGGAGAAGAATATTACCTAACGTTGGTTTTCTGAAGACTTTTATTTCCGTCTCTTTAGCTTTGATGTGCACCTTCAAACCTAGGAATGCTAACCCCTTGGGTCACTGGCCCTATTTTGAGTCAGACTGACAACCAGTCTTATACTGCTGGATTAAAATGTACTTCGTCAGCATCCTGAGATTACCTGAGGGAGTACAGACTATAGGGGGTAAGCCTTTATGACTGTCTACCCAATTTAAAGTGAGCAGTCAGGTGGCTTTTTTTTACTGTCTGTCATCATCAGCAATATCCTGGCAGTAGGGGATAGTAAAAATAAAAAAGTGAACCCCTCACCATTGGAGAAAACTCCCATGGTATTGTGGCCATTCGTTATTCTTTTCCTACAATAATGTTCCACTTAGGGGAATTTGTTTTTTTTAAAGTTTTTTTTTAAAGTTTGATGTAAGTGTCCCTCACAATAACAAATGCACACCAAACTTTTAAATGACTTTGTGTGAACCCCCTTGATGGATCAATTTTCTGGAGTATTCGGCTGCAATCAATTAAATAGCATTAAAGCGCCAATGACCAATATTGAGCAGTAGGTCAAGGGGATGCTGGTCGAAGTGAATCCAAACCCAAATGCAGGCAGCTCAAAGACTCAAGGTGCCAGGGGATACAGTGCAGCTTTATATGACTGATTTGAGTTATACCTTGTTCCCAAGGTTTATTTCAGATTCCATGGGCCTCCCTTAACTCATATGTTAGCTGAAATCTGAGTATCCTAGTAATTTGAAAATTTGAATTGAAAGGGTAAGAAGCAAAATCTTGGTACAGTGTATAGGTTTCTTCAGCGTTAGTTCCACTGAATCAAGCTACCTTTTCCAGGACTTCTGTCTGATTTCTGTTTCTTTCTGCTCCATAGAATTCTGACCCTGCCTGGTAAGCTTCTAGAGCAGACAAACTACTTCCAGCAGACTGCTTCCCCTAAGCACTATAGTCCCAAGCCTTCTTAAAGTAAGTTCCTCTTCAGTCAGCATTTTCACAGGTGTTGAGTCCATATGTCCTTGTGGGCCTCTAAGGCATTACAGTTGTTCAACGTGGAGACATGTCGTGCAGAAAGGCTTTCAAATCTGAACAGCAGTTAGGTCTCTTCAAAGATTTCTAGCAAACACACCATAATTCTTCATCATCCACAAAGTGGGGTAAGCTTCTTTCTTGTTCATCTCTAACACGTTATTCCCTTATACTAGTTCAAGCATGATACTATGAACGGTAGGACTAGAATCAGTGGTGATCACTGAACATATCTTAATACCAACTTTACTCTGTATTCCTAATTTGTTACTTAAGAGTAATAATGGAAATAATGTGTCTACCATTGGGCCCTCAAGATGCGGGTTTGGAAGGAGAAGTAATTTCCTGCAGGATGCAGTATTGTGGCACCACACAAAGTTCTAGTGATGTTAGGCTGCCTAACTTGCACTCTGCACTTCCGCCAAATAGGGATTCAAGTCCAGAGAGCAAGCTTCTTGCTATTCACTCCCTAAAGGAACCCAGCTTAACAACTTGATACCTAGCTGGAGATTGGAAGGAGAACATAGCATTAATGTCATTCCTGACTCAACACCTCTGAGGTATTGTGAAATCTGAAACAGAAAGAAAGAAACTTATTACTGAGAACACTTCACAAAGACTAATGTGCTTTCCTTATGTCATGCATATAGAAAATGGACAGTCACGTCTAGGATTCGATTAAATAGACAGAGTGAATGATCTGGCGTCACAAGAACTCTAGAGTGACATTATTACATTTTTAGATTTGGCACAAGTGAAATACTTAAGACAATTTCCACAGAATCCTTGATTATGCGCTACCAATCTCAGCAGTGATGAGAACAGGCCAGGAAATCAGAAAAGGTAAAACTGTTGAATAGAATTGCATCCCACTGCTGGATCCCCATACATACAAAGATTAGTGCTGTGCCAAGCATACATTGGATCAAGTGGGCTGCTAAAGTCACCATAATCTTCTGAAATTGCATTAGTGTAATTGTAAATTGTATTGCTACCAAAGTTTCCCTTGCTTCTCCTGTTGATGTACAGGCAGCGATGACATGAATTGAGCTGTTACTGTTGCATTTGGAAGGCCTAGCCTAACTCTATCCTTTGTAGCAGCCTAGATCAAATGAGCAGTTCCCTTGGGAGTACCACCTCATGATAAACACATTTCTTTATACTGTCCTATTGACACACTTCTATAGACATTTACAGCACAGACTCTCTAATGTATTGCAGTGGCGGCTTCTACGCTAAGGTGGAGGGGTGCTAGAGAGCCCGCCGCAAGATGGCCACCACTCTGTGAGGCTCTACGGGCTGGACTGCCTATCCATCATTAATCTGCCTCATTAGCCGACGTTGCAAGTGCCAGGCAACCGAGGCTGACTGGTGGGACTCGGGAGGAATTAAATGAATCGTTTTCAAATAGCCACGGATTGAGATTGAGCAAGATAATGAGAGGCTGTGCAGGCCTAAATCCAACATGGGGACGTGCTGAGGTAGAGGCCTTCGGAGCTCGAAGGGAGAGCTTTGGTAGATAAGCACAATGGACCACTGGTGTGTTGAAGGAGCAAATCTCTGCTGAGATGGACCGAGAGCAAAGGTCCACGACAAGCATCGAAGTGTTGTTGAAGATTACGGAGCCCGAGGACGACAGCCCCCCTGACCTACCTATCTGCGGAGAGCCCTGCAGTCCGCAATTGACTGCAAAGTGAAGGGAGGAAAGCCAAGCACTGCCAGTGTAAACAAGATAGGACACAGAGATGCATAAAGCATTGAGTCCCGGTCTAGCCCGATGAACTACCCCTACGGCCTGGAAGGTAGCAAGAGCAGAGGGAGGTGGTGGAGAACTTTACAGATTTATAAATCAAAATGTGTATCCAGCGGTACTTATGGAGCAGGTCTCTGGGGGATAGAACACGCAGAACAGATTCAACTTCGTGAGAACCATTACATTTGCTATCTATTAGCAGCCCCCAAATCTATAGCTACCTATGTTTCTCATAATGAATTGGGTCTCTGACATCATCAAAATCTCCCCTCTATTACTGTGGCACAAAGTATGGGTAACACCTGAGACAAGCCTAAATAGAGATGTCATCAAAGACTGCCTTAAGTTAGACGGAGTGGCCAACATAAAATGTTTTAACTATATAAAACAAATGTTTAACGAGATTGGGCACCCAGAATTTTTTGTAAACCCTGTAAGTATGGAAGCCGTGTCTAGAAACTCATTGAAAAAGTTGGTCCTCGAGCATCTAGACAATAAGAGGTGGCTCCTGGAAAAGGCGAAATGCACAGTTATAGAGAATCAGCTAATTACCATCAGCGGTGGGGTTCAGCAGTATTTATTATTAGAACAAAGCTGCTTTGCGCGCATGCTGCTAACCCGCTTCCGCACAGACACCTTTTACAGATGGATTACTTTCCCAGAACGTAATGACTGGACAAGGGAAGGAGTAGTTTGCCCGTGTGATGACACTTCATATCAATCTAATATTCACTGTGTATTGTTTTGCAAGTTTTATTTGATTCCGAGGGAGAGATTCTTGAAACCCATACTAAAGGCCTGGGGTTTACACTCTTGTAGAGTGGCATTCCATAAGCTAAAACAGTTAGAAAATGCATACGCCCTCAAAGCAGTATCCTCTTATTTAAAACTTGTTATTAGGTTTCGGAACTCGATGTAACACACATGGCCACTGACTTTCTTTTATATTAGAATACCTGTGGAAAGTCTGTATATAGTGTATAAAGAAGGTGTAAATACCCTAGATTTAATACATACACACACATGTTCAACTCTTTTTATCTTTTGATATTGGCCATATAAATTGAACCGAGTGGAGTGATTCCTTGATAACTATTGGCCTTGTATGAATTGTATTATAGTATTTCTTCCTCCTTTTATATTGTCAAATTTTATATGTACAGATACTTTTTTATGTGGTTTTAACTGAATGCTTTTATGATTTTGTATTTTAAAATCGAATAAAGCTAAATTGACTTGACTTGACTACTGTACCATTCACAAGGCCATGTCCAACTCCGGCCCTAGTTATCTGGCAGATAAATTCATCCTCTACCTTCCTCGGCGGTTTCTCCGCTCACAATCCAAATACCTGCTCACAGTGCCTAGAATCAAATGAGCCAGACAAGGTGGGAAGGCCCTATCTTATCTGGGCCCCTGCCACTGGAACGAGCTCCCTGTGCAACTAAGACAATGCACGGAACATCTCCTTTTTAGGAAACAGCTTAAGATCTTTCTGTTTACCCCCGATCCCTAGCTGTTAGGTTTTCCCTCACATGGCCCATCTAGAGCGTAGAAATACCCCTTCGGGTGTCAATTCTGGCGCTTTATAAATAAATAAATAAAATAAATAAAAAACACGCTGAGACAGGAGATGCTGACAGAACACTGGGATAGAAAACACACTAGCATAGGAAATGCTGACACAACGCACCGACACAGGAGACACTGACACAAGCACAGACACTGATGTGGTGCAACACACTGCTTTCTTCTTCCCCGCCATGGCAGCAGTGCCACATCATTGAAATGCTATTCAGCTGCCCTTATCCCCGTGTGCTTCATCTGAAGGCACATGGTGTGAAACAGCTCTTCAGTGTGCTGCGGGGAAAAAGAGTTAAAGACAAGCTTTCAAAGCCAGTGCAGCAGGTGGGAACGTGTGCTCCTCTGCACTTATGACCACTCTCTCTCTCTAAGCAAGTGGGAGTGCTAGGCACAGACTGTGCTTTTTGAATGCTGCCGAAGGTGCTGTTCTAGTTTGATTCATCTGAGCCTGACAGTATTTCTATCAACTCAGAAATACTCGTGTAGATGTTACATTGCCTCATTTCATTGGCTTTAGCATCTTCTCAACAGTAAACCATTTGTTTCAGTGTCATTCTTTTTCCCTGTTAAATGTGATTTTTAATATGTGTTTTTGTTCCTCTGTGAAGTGATTTATGCTTGACTATAGGTGGCACTCTTTTGCGAACTGTGGTGGACTGTGCAGTGCACACTGAGACACAGATTCTAATTACAGCAGGGTCCTTTTGTGTATTAATATTTCTTTCCTCCTGAGTTAGCTTTCCCCCTTTCATCCTGACACTGACAGCAGAAGGAGGTTTGTGCGCTAACATGGCATTGTTATCTTCAGTTTGTTGTGAAGTTCTGTGGTTCTGCTGAATAAGCAGCTACCTAAGTCATTATGAGGTTTCTTTGTTGATGTCATAACTACCGTTTCACAATTCCTTTATCAATCTTCTTGCTTCCTCAAATTTTCTTCAAAATACACAATTTGTCTACTCTTTTTTCAGAATTTTATCCATAGGACAGTCATGCTTGCTACTCTCACTCGCCACCAAGAACTCAACCAGAAATTTTACGCCCAACCATTTACAAATGTCACCTATCGCCACTCTAACCATGTACGGTAAGCACCCCAAAAACATCTTAACCCTCTAATTCAGGACTTGTTTGGAGGTCTTTCAGCCGTGTGAATCAACTGGAGCGAATCGGTAATATTTCTTCTCATGCCGGCCACTGGGAGATTCCATTCGGAGTGCCCTCTCAGCTGGGCTGAGGGCCCAGGGAAGTATCTAGGGATATGCCTTAGTCGGGATGTGAATAAGCTGTGGCATTCTAACTATGGCAGACTCATAGAGTGGTTGGAAAGTCGTGTGCCGTGATGGGGAAAACTGCTGTTATCTCTGATGGGGCGCATGGCGATAGCCAAAAGGGTTATCCTCCCCAAGTTTGTATACTTGTTCATCAACCTCCCGACCCCCCTCAGCAGGGACTTCAGACGCAGATTAAGATCGAATCTGATATCCCTCACTTGGGCCGGCAAACAACCCAGGATGTCTTGGGAAACATTAACGCTACCTTTTGAGCAGGGAGGATTGGGGGCTTCTGATATGGAACTTTATTATCTCTGCGCATAAGCCCAGTTTAGTTACCACTAGATATACCCCACGCAATTCATGGTATATACCGCACTGGAGCATAATCAAGTGGCGCCAACACTGCTGACAACAGTCCTTTATAAACCATGGTCCAGACCACGTGCCAAGGTGGGGACGACTGGCTGCATGATCTGGGTCTCGCATGGATTGAAATGCAAGGAGCGGCCAGAGTTGTTATATGCTCCCTCTATACCGCTTTTAAGGAATTCCATGCTGCCATTCACGGCTGATGCGGGGTCTTGTTCTAGGCTGAAAAAACTCAGACTTGTCACAATGGGAGATGCATTCCCAGAGGATACCTTTGTGAAGCAGGACACAGTGCTTGAGAGGGAAGGACTGGACGCGCTGGATGGACTGACATATTACTAGCTTTGTGTGGCCCTTCATGCCTGCCGAGACACCTTCGGCGCCCCCCACGCTCCAGGTGCTGGAGGACTTTGTGACTAACCCCTCGCCCCGCAGGCTAATCACATTCCTATAGGCGGCAATGCAGCGTAGGGTGCCAGACTGCGTCCCTTGGGTGCTGCGAAAATGGGAAGTACAGCTGGGCATGCCTATAATGGAGGAACAGTGGAGATTCTGCTGCACGCAGGCTCGTGAATTATCCCCCAACTAAAGGCTGCCCCTGATCCATTTTAACATTCTACATAGGCTATCCAGGACACCAGAATGGCTTCATAGGGTCGGCTTGAGGGAGGAGGCGGGAGGCAAGAGGCCCCAAGCATGCCCGGCGACCTTTATGCATCTGGCCTGAGATTGCCCTGAAATCTGCGGTTATTGGGAAACCATATTTGAAACGTTGGAAGCGATTCTGGAGATCCACATGGAGACCCTTTGATTGGGATACTGGGTTATGTGAGCAGTGTGCCTGTGGAGAATAGAAAACTTAAGTTCATGCTCCTGCTGCATGCTATGTGCAGAATTGTGATGTGCTGGGGTCGCCAGTGGGCTCCACGTAGGGCAGGCTGGCTTCAAGATGCCACGTTCTGGAACTCATGCCAGCATGGACATAGCCCAGGGATATATGGGTACACTGCAGAGATATCTCAGAATGATTGAACATGACGAGAGTAATCCTCCCCCCTTGGATTAGCATATGCAAGCAAGATCCTGGACAGAAAGCCATGAATAAATGGTGAATGTTATGTGACAATGGTGCTATGCAAATAAGAGGAAACCACTTCCCCCCTCTCTTCTCCCTTTCTTCTCCTTCTTCTGATTCCTCCCTTCCCTTCTTTGTTTAAGCTGTTAGAACATACCAAACAAGGCGTTTGAT
Organism: Lissotriton helveticus; assembly: GCF_964261635.1. Lineage (NCBI taxonomy): Eukaryota > Metazoa > Chordata > Amphibia > Caudata > Salamandridae > Lissotriton > Lissotriton helveticus. Next base: position 611,643,767 of record NC_136071.1, on the reverse strand, counting down.
GCAAGATGTCCTGGCGGGGGGTGAAAAGTACACTTAACCTGACAGCTGATGAGCACACGATGTAACAATACTATGCCTTTTGTGCCAATTCTATATGTGTAATGGGTACAGCTGCTCCCTTGTATACACAGCTGATTTTTTTCAATAAAAGTTTATTAAAAGAAAAAAAGGGGAAAGAGCGTCACTACACTGACTTCAATAGGAAAAATAAAATGATAATAACGTGTCATTATTATCATTTTATTTTCCCTACTGAAATGAGTGGCTCTTGGGATGGGGCGGTGCTGGCCAGAGCAGGGGGAGGGATGGGTTGCACTCCTTAAGTGTACATGACTGCTTGCCCGGCCTTTTCAGGCCGGCCAAACAGTCCTGCACACTTTGCATCTTCCCCACCAGGCTTGCTTTACACAGCCTGGTGAGGAACATGCAATGCCTCCCAGTCGCCAACTGAGCTCCGTGGTTCAGCGCTCAGACCAAACACCACACTGCATTTCAGCATTGTGATTGGCTATGGGGAGCCTGTGAGCCCGGGTGCTACCTGCTCCTTCCTGCAGTCAGCGGAGACAGGAAGAAGAGTATGGAGAAGAGGCGGTGGCCGGCCGACCCAGGTAAGTGTTGTTTTTGTGTTCCGTTCCGTAACCCTTGCCCCCATCCACCCCCGCCTCACCACTTCCGATCGATAGCAGCCGCTACTGATGTATTGTATCCTATCTGCACTCGCTGACCCTGCACCGTCTTAGCAGAGGCCTGCTGATGTGACACACTGGACAAGTGAGACTGCTGTGCTCTTCTGCCTTATGCCAGAGAGGATTGGTTATCCACTGGTGCTAGATTCTCCAAAGACATTCAGACCCGGTCTCAGAGACTTTCCAAGTTGTTCCTATTGTTAAATATTGGAGGGATTTGTTAGCATGAGCTGAAAGCCATTTTGTGTTTCTGGCAGCCATCTTGTGTGCCACGTGCTGCCACGTGCTAGCCATGTGCTCTGTCCTCCCTCAATGTTGACTGCTCTTGTAATCTGCCTAGAAACAAACTATATTTAGCATCTTCCACCTTCGCACATGCTCAGTTGAGCTTGCAGCTATCCTTGCAACTGTTCCTAGTCTGTAAATGTCAGAATGTGTTCACCAGAATTAGCAACTGTTAGCTCCTCCCACTTTGTTGAGCAAGCAGATCTTGCATGTCCATATTAGTCATTGTGCATGCTTACATGAGCCAGGACTGCCCATTGATCTTATGCTGCCTATGTAACCCTAAGCATATATAAGGCCCCAGTTGTCTGTACTCCTCAGACTGCCTCATTCATTTGCTAATAAGGCTTCTGTGTGACGTAGTCTCCCTCATTTGAGGTTAATAAAGATGTTCTTTTTATATTTCAGCTTCTGTGCCAATTTCTTCTTTGTTGGTTTAAAAGAACCAAGTATCAGTAAGACCCCTGAGAAGGTTTCTATTTTCTACACTATAAATCAGATTCCATGTCAACCAGTGGAATTTCCTGGAGGAGCATAGACCTGTCACACTTTCAGCAATCCCAAGCAGACTGTTCATAGCCCTGTTCATTTCAGGCACCTGCTACAAGATGCCCTCTTCCTTCAACCTCCTTCTGGGCCCTTCATCAGCTGTGGGAGCCTGCATCTTAAGATATTGCTCAACTCTTTACCTGCGGGTCTTCAATTAAAGCACCTCAGTCCCACAGTCTCATCCTGGTTCTCCCTTATTTGTTGGGCTGCAGACTAGACTTCTCCTTTCATACCTAATAACTTACATTTATCCAGTCCTGGCATTTTTTTAAACAGTACAGCCTACTATGGACCTACCTGATATATCTCGGAGACACTATCATTTTATACAAGGGCCAGAATGGTGCTTCAATAGTAGGTAAAAGAGTATGTTCCTGTAGAGGCATGACAGTGCCACAATTAGATGTATAGTTTACTATGCTGCATGGGAGACACCCCAGGTCATTGCTCCCTCCTATTTGTCCATAACTACTCATAGACAGAAAGGATCATCTAAACACCCTGAACATTAGGCAGGGGATTATGTGTGAGCGGATGTATGACATTACAACGCATGCTTTTACCACGCATGCCTTTACAACGCGGTTTTTACAACACATGCCTTTACAATGCATAGTGCTTTGGGGCGCTGGATACTGAATAGTTTAATTTACTATTCCAACTCCAGTCCCCGTGGATAGTAGGGAAGGTGTTGGATAGTAAATTAAACCTATTCCCTATCCTAGAGCGCCCCCCAGTGCAATGCGTTGTAATGGTTTGCGTTGTAAAAGTTGCGTCGTAAAGGCACTGCGTGGTAAAAGTTGCGTCGTAAAGGCACTGCGTGGTAAAAGTTGCGTTGTAAAGGATGTTTCCCTGTGTGAGCAGGTATAGTTCAACCAGGACTTGTGATTAATTACATGTTTTCATTGCACTAGTGAGCCAATTTTTAGTTCCGGCATAGGGATGCTTTATCCGTCTCGTAAGCCCATTGTTTTCTCAAAAAGTAATATCTACACAATTCTTACCACTACCACATACAGAAGGGGGCTTCGCAACAGCCTACCTACGGCACTGCTGTTTTGTCGGGTAATTCACATGTTGGTTCAGAATAGCATGCATACAATTGGACAACATTAGCCATCTCAGCTATTAGCTTCCTTGCCAGCACTGGGTGTTTGAAGCATCGGGTATTCTCAGCAATGGTATTTGGTCAATTTATATATAGGAAAAAGAGTTCCTCTCCATGCGCTCAAGGGCATCAGGGGAGCCCAAGAAAACAACATACAACTAAACTCTGTTAGAATAAGCCCAGATGAAGCATATTTTTACCGATGTAAAAGTGCCTCTACTACTGCACAGTCTTTGATTTCCTTTCAATGGTGTTTGACAGCTGGATACGCTCACGGGTAATAAGCAGTGCTCTACAAATCCACCGTGCATTACATTACCTCTTTACTAAATGTTGAGGGCGAGGTGTTCTATTTCTACTTCCTGAACTCATTCCTTTATCATTCCTGGTGTAGTGTGCGCCTTCTTGAGAGGGAGGAGATTTTCTTTTTCAAATACATTTGTGGCGTAGTTCGAGTTAGCATTGCTCCCTATGTGCACCTCTTGCTGCAATCAGACCCCTTAGCAGGGGAGCCGAAAGTACATACTTGAAACATGTTTCGATGGATGTGGCTGGGTAGTCAACATGGCGGACACACTTCTCTAGTGCTCAGTAAAGGGCCCTAAAACATCCTTAATAATCCCACATTCATATCAACCAATACAGTGGACCATACACCACTAGTGCCTACTTCTGGGTGTTATGGTAAATGGCGGAGGTACGTCCGGCCCCTCGCAAGGGAAGAGAGACCGCTTTGTGTGGCCAGGGAAGGACAACTGGTGACAGAGGTAAATATTCCCACCCCTTTGATGGCCTCACAGACAGAGCCCTCGTCACACTCCGAAGTCCTCCAGGCCATAAAAAACTTGAAGGAGGGACTGGAGTCTAGGTTAGAGGAGGTAGGTTTGGTGGTCAGTCCACTACAACAGGACTTCCACAATGTTGTGAACTGGATGACGGAGGTGGAAACACAGGTATCCTGTTGGAGGATGATCTCTGGCCCCTCAAGAAGGACTTCACTAAATCCTCCGTAACAGCCTGCCCTTGGTGGGGATCCATGAGGGAGTGGAGGGAACCTGACCCGGAGATTTTTTTTGTAGACTGGTTAATTTCATAGATCCCCGCACAGGACCTGCTGAAATGCTTAATAATGGAACAGGCACACAATACACTCACCCTGAAGCCTCCCCGGGAGCCCCTCCCTGCCCTGTGATACTCCAACTACTTAATTATCTCGACAGGGACACCATCCTGCTGGCCGCCCGCACCCATTAAGCTGTCATCCTCCAATCTAATAGGGTTATTATCCTTTATGACAATACGACAAGAGTCCAACCAAAATGGAAAACATTTGCGTCAGTCAAGGCCAAGATGTGTGTCCCCCCGGAGACCCCCAGGCGAGTACATGGGAGGAGATTGGCAGATGGTCTTGCCTCAACGAAGACGAACGAGAGGATAGAGGGGAAGGGCAGCCTTGTGGCATGACCGGGGTGTCCAAAGGGAAGTAGAGGACTCCTCAGCCTCAGGGGGCAGAGCTTTAGATGACCAAATTCGCAGAGGGTCGATGAGATCCATGAACCGATTGCAAGCAACCCCCGGACCAAAAGACTAGAATAAGATGATGCAGGCCATGCAAATGTGGCAATGGGGACAACAGCACTAATGGGCCACAAGACACTACCTTGAGAGAAGGGCGCTGTGCTCTGTCTGAACTGATGTCACCCTGGGGGTTATTTCAATGGGGGGGCTGATATTTTTCTTTATAAAGTGTTCAATTTGTTGTGTGAGGTTGGGAAAAACACAAATGAGACCCTGATAGGGTGCAATAGGTAGCCCTGGCTGGAGGAGGGCACAATCCCTAGTTACGCACAACAGGTAATTCACAGTTGAAAGTATAGGGTAGGGTATTGGGAAACAGTTAGTTTGACTTTTGTTATTACACCAAGTTCATGCACCACGGGACACACCGAGATTACACCATACTTGGAATGCAATGCCCCACACCGTGGAAGACATTCCCTGTAGAGGAGTGACACCACTCCACTGTCTATCCTGGAACGGTTCCTTCAATAAAATGAAATGTGAGGCTGTCCTTCGATGGGACAACCAAATGGGGAAGTACATTCTTCAATAATGTCACAGGAAAAGTGGGGACAAGGAGCAAAATAAAGGTCCAGTACCCGTGGCCCGAAACTATAATCAAATCAAATGGAGGGTTGCTGTTCTTGAGAGAGAAAGACACGAAAGAGATATCTAGGTTCTAGTTTAAAGAACCTAGATATCTCTTTTGTGTCTTTCTCTGTCAGGAACAGTGACCCTCCATTAGATTTGAAGGACATTCTTGTCCTGCAAGAGACACGTCTTGAAGGAAATCACTGCAGATATTTTTTGCGGTATGGCTTGAAGCAACATATCACTCGGGCTTCCACCACTCGTCACAAAGCGTGGCTATACTAATCCACACCAGACTCCCACTTGTTGTGGACAGGGTTTATCATGAAAAACTGGGGCACTTTCTCTGGGTGGCGGACACCTTGTGGGGATTGCTTATCATTATCTGCTTGGTCTGCATCTCATCACCCCTCAGGCAAATATTCATGCAACTCAGTGAAGTGCTCCTCCTTTCTGCCTCCCTCCCAGGCCTCACGAAGCATCTCCAACTGTTTGATGGACTCAACACTTGATCAAACAGGACCACAGCTTCAGCCACACTGGGGCTTAAAGTGTATGGAGAAGCTATTACAGAGAAGTAAGTGGACACACATTCCAGTCCGGCATGCACAGCACCTTTTCCCACCTAGGGCTAGATGTAGGTGTCCAAATACCAGTTGGAAACTGCCGAAAATACCGATTTTCGGCCGTTTTCGACCGGTATTTGGACATTGGTATGTAGGGGCATGTAAAATTACAGAATCAGTAATTTTACTGATTCTGTAATTTTACCGATTCGGTAAAATACCAAATTGGTAAAATTACCGATTCTGTAATTTCAGATGTAGGTAGCACTGTTTTCAGTGCTACAAGGGTTTAAGAATTCTTAATTTACCACCAACTTATCTCCCGAAGATTGATACTTGGAGGAAAGACTCGGATTTGACCAGCCAGCACACAGGTTTACATTAGAGTACAGCCAGATTGAGTCATTATTAATGTATTACTTATATTGAATCATCGCGAGCTCGAGGTATCGAAAAAAGCTTTTGGTTAGTTCACATTCTGGTCTAATCCCGGCGCTTCTCTTACATTTGAGTCATGGAATCATTAAGAGTTCTTTTTAGACGTATGACATTCCGCTATGTAATAATAGTAATTTATAGTCCCTCCTACACAGCGCACTGATTGGATGTTAGAGAAAGGGCACATCCATTGAAATTGCAGCACTGATGAGAGCCCAGTGCCTCCCCCTGACTCAGTCACAGACCGAGACAACGACGGACAGGTAGGCACACAGCCCACACGGGCTATTTCTTACAACTTGGTTCTGCTTTCTCCATTCTCCCCTTAATTATAACCAGCAAAGGATGGAAGACAATGCATATACTACAAACGGGGGCCCCCTTCCTCCTTTTTTGTAAAACTCTTTATTTAGATGTGAATGTGGAAATGGTTATGCTGTACCACTTCAAATTTTTAAAAAAACATGTTGTAACCATAATGTTGCAGGCAATACTAGTGTGATTGTGAGGTCTCTAGATTGGGACAGGTTGATGCAAGCTAGGTTGCTCTGCGCGCAGAATACTATACAACCCCGGGATAATGAATGGACAGAGCCGATCAGAGTTAACTCTCTCTGCCCATACTAAGTACGGGGTTGATTTTGTCCTTGCAGAGCGGGGTCTCACATATCCTGAGCCAGGTCCAGGAAGAGGTGAGTTCCTTTCCCCGGACACACTGGGTGAGTAATTAATTTGTAAATGGTTGTAAACTAAGGGTGTATCTAACAGACCTCGCTAGATGATTGGGTCTCACCTGACTGTTTGTCCTCAGCAGATGTTAATATGACACCAGGTGCCGAAGAGGATTTCAGACAGCTGAAGGAATACTATATCCTTTACACTGATGTTTCACTTGTGTGTTTTTTGTATTACTTTTTCACACATTTAGTCACTTGTAGGCAGTAGCATGAATGTAGAACAGAGGCCCTGAAGAAAGCCTATGGTCATTTTCCACTACAGGCTGAAACATGTTGGCCCTCTCGCAGCTATTTGTTTGAACTGCGATTATTGTGATGCACTGTTCTTGTTTTTAAACTGGAAGGGGCTTACGCCCAATAAATAAAAACAATTTTTGTAAGCTCCCTATCCTTTTTTAATCACCACATTTATAATTTTTGCACTGCACCTTCCCATCATATCAATATCATGTGGTATAACTGAGTGATTGTGGGACGTTACCCCAAGCCGACCATTGGGGTATGCTGGCTGTCTCAATGATCAAGAGACACAATACCCTGGTAGGATGACCAGATGAGAATATTGATCGATACAAGACATTGATGGGAATCCTCAATGAGGTTGACTGACAATCACAGGTGTCTCACATTTTGGTGATCTGGTCTGTTAGTTCAATTTTTTCTTTCCTATGTACTCTGTGAGGCATTAGGATAACCTTAAGAAATCACCAAAGGATTTCGAGTTTAGACCCCTAAGTTTATTTGTTATATCTGTAGTTCCCTTGGGGGATAAAACTTAGGCTAGGTCTTTAAATATCCCTCTAGCCCTCCACCACCGTAGTGTTATTTGTATATTTGAGCAGCCTCCAGCTGCGGGCTTAATTATTTTGATCACATGAATAAGTGGTCCTTTGCCATCTACTGATTAGATTTGGTTTTTTGTACTAGCATGCATTATACTGGTCCGTTTCTTTAACTTCCTCCACATTTTTATTGACTTGTAAACATGGCTGAATACCATGGTTTAGCTTATGATGACTCAATGTACCAGTCAATTCTGGACAATATGCCAAGCATTCTTGAAATACTTCCAGTACCAATTGTAAATACAACTGATGATTGGACCAAAGTTTTAATACTGAAAAAATCTCACTCACGTACACAGACACATGGGATTACCATGGCAGAATACATGAGAGCAAGCTGTGCCCCTCCGGGGCTCATAGTGACAAATGCTCCACGACTCTTTCTTAATGATAAATCATTTCTCAAAGACTGGTCAATGATTGCATGGCGCTGCACCCGTGACTGGCTGATATTAATCATTAGCACAGCCAAACGGGTAGCAGATGGCATCTTGGTTGAGATACAAGTCCTGGAGGGACAGATTAAGGCGACGATTAGCCCCACTGTCTTTAAAAAACAGAAAGATGAGTCGGATAAAACCAACAAGGATTTTTTTGACTCTATACTCCAGACCAAGATAGATAAATTTAAGAAAGACCTGGCCAAGTTTAAATTAGAACGGGTCTATCCATACACCAGCGATACTTACAAAGCCCCAGAATTTAACAAACATGGGAAAAGGTATGGATCCAATTACTCGGGATCTAGTTCCGAGTCAGGCAGTGACTCTGACGCCACTAATCCACCTCCCAATGCAGGACCTAATCGAGGTAGAGCCGGTAGATACCAGAATTATAGAGGACAATACAACATGCCAGTGCAACCATGGTGGCCTCCAGCGCCTTGGGGCTACCCAGGTAATTTTCAACCACCAATGGGCCCTTTTCCTGGTTTCCCACCATACAATGACCAGTCTTTTTTATCGCGTGGCCCCCGACGGTCTCGGGGCAAAAGAAGACCGACGCAAGGACAGCCACAGGTCCAGTGGGAAGATACTGCAGGTCCACACGCAGGAACCAGGAGCCACACGAGACGGAGCACTCAAGAGTAGCAACAATACCTGAGGAAAGTTTGGTGGTTAATTTGAGCCAAAGAACTTTATCAACTATTGAGGAAGTGGTCCTGAATAAGGGTCTAGGTTTTGTGACAACAGATGAGGGTGACCCATTCTTACTCCAAATAGAACTAGCTCAGTTTTTTCGTAAACTAAGGTTACATTACTTTTTTAAGAACAGAAGTAATGAGGAGTCTGAGCAAGAGACCGATGTTAATACTGGTTTGAGGACGAAATCTACATTTCTACCTCCCACACATGCCATACCATCGCAAGTACCCACCTTTGAACAGGCAGTCAAAAACGACATTGAGAAAATTTGGGTCTCTCCCAAATCTGGCTATAACAATTTGTCAGGAGCTGAGAGACAAGCACTGAAAACATTGACTCAAGACGTCACAAAAGACGTTAAGCCTGCTGACAAAGGGGGTTCCATTGTGGTTCAAGATGTGGAGACATACAAGAATGAATGTCTCCGACAGTTGAACAACAATAATGCATACCATCAGCTCACTATAGACCCTACTCCGAGACTTAAGAATGAAATCAAGGTCCTAGTTGAAGAGGCCCTAACAGAGGGTTGGATAACTCCCTTAGAGTTACAATTTCTGCAGGCACAGCACCCCGTTATGCCCTACTTCTACACCTTACCTAAGGTGCATAAACCCCAGAGACCACCTCCTGGTAGGCCTATTATATCTGGCCAGGGCTGGATCTTAGAGCCTCTCTCGGCCTTTGCAGACTACTTCCTAAAACCTCTAGTGCACACCATGCCGACTTACGTTAAGGACACAACGGATGTGCTAAGAGTGATTCCTGATATCGCTTTTAATCGGGAGACAGACTATCTAGTCTCTCTTGATGTAGAGTCCTTGTACACTTCCATCCCCCATGATGCGACTCTAGATACCATCAGATCCATCCTGGAGGAATCGGAACTTGACTCCATCACCCCTGTGCCCTTCATTATGGCTTTAGCCACCATAGCCATGAAAGAGAACTTCTTTATGTATGAGGACATGATATACCACCAGATCTCTGGGACGAGCATGGGCAGTATTTTTGCCCCTTCCCTAGCGAACCTGTACGTCCACACGTTCGAACAGACAACAGTGCTAAATCCAACCAATCCATTCTTTTCATCCATACTTTGGTGGAAAAGATATATAGATGACATCCTAATGGTTTGGAGAGGCAACAAGGAATCTGTTCTTCTGTTCCATCAATGGCTCAATAACCAGAATATCTTCTTGCGTTTCACCATCGAAATGAGCAAAGAAAGGGTTTCTTTCCTAGACCTCTCTATTTACACCACGGAGACGGGCTTAGAGAGTAAACTATACCGTAAGCCGATGGCAAGGAATTCTTTACTGCTGTATGAAAGCCAACATCCTAAATCCCTGCGTGACAATCTGCCTTTTGGACAGTTTCTTCGAGTTCGACGGAACTGTTCCACTCTAGAAACTTTTGCACGTCACGCAGAGGACTTATCTAAACAGTTGACCACCAGACACTACCCTAGGAGACTTGTCCAGAGGTCTTACAAACGAGCAGCCAATAACCTCCGTGCAGCACTGCTTGAGCCACGACCCGAGAAAACCCCTTTGGATCGCTTGACATTGGTCAGCACTTATAACACCAAATCTAACTGCGTCCAAAAGATCATCAGACGACACTGGCGCATTCTTAACAGCAGCAATGACAAAATAGAGTTTCCTCTATTTGCCTTCAAGCATTCTAGGAATATCAGGGATCGCTTAATACATACTCGTCCGAAGGACACACTCAGGAGAGAGGTGGGCACCCTGTGGGACCTGCCCCCAGTGACAGGGCATCATCCATGTGGTGTATGCTCCGTTTGTCCTTTAACCTCCAAAACTATGAGTATAGATATAGGCACAGATCGGCCTTGGGAACTGAGTCATTTTTCCAACTGCAACAGCACCAACTTGATCTATCTCCTTACATGCCCCTGTAATAAGTGTTATGTGGGCATGACTACCAGGAAGGTGCGAGTGAGGATGCAGGAACACAAAAGCCCTTTTCGGTGCAAAAAAGACATTTCAAAATTGACCAACATTTCATACAACACAACCACAGTGAAATTGATTTCAAGTAGAATGTCCTTGAAAAAACGTTCATTCCCTCACACGTGAGTGATGTATCCAAATTCCTGTTCCTAAAAGAGCAAAAATGGGTTTTCAAATTGGGGACAGACAGGCATGGACTTAATGACGACATACCCTGGTTTAATCTATCATGAGTATATTTGCAAAGGATTTGCATGCTCTGATAAGTATGAGTTGAGCAATCACACTCCGATGTCTGTACTAATAGTGACTCGATTGATCTATTTATATCTGACTCTACTATCATGAAATCAGGAGTTTAGAGTTTCAAGCCACAGATGATTCAATATAAGTAATACATTAATAATGACTCGATCTGGCTGTACTCTAATGTAACCCTGTGTGCTGACTGGTCAAATCCGAGTCTTTCCTCCAAGTATCAATCTTCGGGAGATAAGATTCGTACCTGAATAAACCTCTACACAATGCTTTAAAGGCTCGAACTACTCGAATTAGACGTATGACGTCATTTGGTAGTTCGAATGTACCCTCTCGCGAGATTACGCGAAGTATACAATTGTTTAGACTACAGGCATGTCAATAAATATGCTTTATGCCTGACCCTTTCGGGGTGGAAGTACTGACAAGTAGAGTGACCGACAATACCATATTAGCCGGTCAAGCTTACTGACACAAGTTTCTTTATCGCGTCCGCATGCCCATTGAACTACACGCATTCTGCGTGTGACGTCATTCGGTAGTTCTTCCAACTGTCTCGCGAGTCCACGCGAGTGCGAGGTATCGAAAAAAGCCTGGACAATGACCAACACATGAGGGGGTTCTGATGGCCAAATGCAGACAAAGAATGGGTGTCACTAAACACAGACGACCTCCTGGTCTACCTGGGGGACCCCATAACTCCGGTGGTGATGCAGACCCTGGACAGGTTTGGTCGCTGCTCCTGCCTCAGAGTTAACCGAGGAAAACAAAATGATACCTCATGGAACACTTGAAACACATTGAGGGACAGGCTAGGGCAGAAAGATTGACAATTGCCACCACAGTCTTCCGACAGCTAGGAATCCACATTAGGCAATGAGATCCCAGATGAAAGCAGACAACAATATGCTAACATCCATAAGGACACACCTCGCCAGATGAGCCCCACAGTCGCTCTCAATTATGGGATAAGTACCACTGATAAAAAATGATGACCCTTCCAAAGCTAATATACATGACACAAAACTACCCGCACTACATCCACAAAGCGACTATAACCCTATTCTAATCTGCCCTAAATTCATTCATTCAGGAATTTGGCCTTGAATGGACGCAATTCTTCTGATATCTGCAACTCTACCATGCCCTCAGACCCTACCTTATTCCACTTACAGGTCTCACAAAGTTCAGCCTACCAGAGGAGAAACTCAGATAGGTCCACTTCCTCTCCCCCCAAGAGCTGATTTTCCACACTCTAAATACCTCTAGTGCTGAACACTGCTGACTCCTTCACACAGCTATGAGACCAATGGGAGGCTGACCTGGATACTCTGGAGGACATGGAATGGGCAGTGGCCCTGATGGGGAAGAGGGAGGCTGCAATGACAACACAATTTCTCGTCAAACAATTAAAATACCCCTGCATATACACCCCCCCCCCAGGCGCCTATGGCACATTCACAGAACCTCCGACCCCCATTGCCTTTGATGCAAGACCGCTGTGGACAGGGCCAGCGCTAGCATGGGCAGTGTGGGCAGCTGCCCAGGGCCTCCAATTCAGCCTACCAGCATTGGGGCCTGCACAATTGCAACACGCCACCTGTTCTCATGTACCCCTGCTGATCAAATTGAAAGAAAGGTGTCTCTTTGTGATTTGGCCCACAGGAGGGGGCCCTCTCACTGGGCCTCTCAGGGATGGTGTGAAAAGTCCGAGTGGCGGTGAACACTTCCTCTTGTCCGGGTTGCAAGGAAACACACTTTGCAGGTTTGTCCTACAATTCGGCCTCCTGTCCGGCTGCCTATTCAGAGACACCACATTGACGCCCATTGTCAGCACTTCAGAGTCCCCAGTTTTAACTCTCAGCCCCCAAACCAATTCTCACACCTTCAGCTCAATAGGAGCTGTAAAAGAGGTACTCACTTGTAGGTAGGTGGCTGAGAGGTGGAGCTGCATCCCAGGAAGAGTCTCCACAAAGACGCTTCCAGAGCCCTGAAGGTGTCACTTTGAAAATTATACGGGCCTTGCACATTCCCTTTCACCCGGGGCCCCGAAAATCCTAGAATGGGCCCTGGCTGTAGATGACTTACCCCACAAGTTATGGTAGTGCATGGCTTTCTGACCCTTTTGAAAAGCGGTGGGAGATTCGCTGGGAGCCGTCCTGGAACTCCCCCTGATCCCCAAAATACCTGGAACTCACCCTGATCCCCAAAATATCCCTTCTCCGTCTGGTAGATGATGAGGGATATACGCACACAGAGAGGCACTCCTGAAACTGGGGCTAGTGATTTGAAAATGGGATAGTACGGGGGGAGCCCAGAGCCGGACTGACTACCAGGCATTTTAGAATGCTGCAGAGCTTGGGGGCTGATTTCGTTGCTGGAGACCTGCGTGTGCTTCAAAATAATTAAAGCAAAACGAATTTTGTTCAGTACACGCAGGTCCCCATCAACGAAATCAGCCCCCAGCTCAGCCGCATTCCAAAATGCCCGGTAGCCTGACCGGCCCTGGGGGAGCCACACCGTTGGGAGCTTAGAAGGAAGAAAGGGACATATGTTGTATACGTGAGAAACCCGTATATGAGTCCCGGAGATGACCGAAGACCTATCAACGAATATGAGAAGCTTGGGAACGATACCAGGAAGGAGATGTGTGAGAAAGAAATCTCTCTGATATTAGGAACCCACACCCCGAGTCAAGGGCCAAATTGATGCGGACATTGTGCTGAGTGGGAGGCTCCCCGAGGAGACAAAATGTTCACGAACTATTATACGTAAATGCTGTATGGTCCAGCATTTCACAAATGAAATTTAATTAAAATACCAAAACGTGTTTCTTCAAACAGTACTGTTGCAAGTACATCCCACGTAGCTACTTCCTGATTTATAGGTAACCACTGGAATGTACCAAAATCGTTTATGCATGTGGAAGTGTTTTTTTACAAATCACATTATCAATACATAGTGAGATGAAACATTTAAGGCTATAATTGAATATTGCATCTCAGAAAACAGATTGATTGTCAGAAAGAGGTAGTGCAGACAAAAGATATGTAATGTATTATTTTGTCAATTATTATTCAGCCCATAGGTCATTTCCTTTGTACGCTAAATCTGCACCTGAAACAAGGAAACTTTCACCAAGCACATACATGCGGACCAAAAACCCGAAACCACCCACACATCCAATCTCCCAAAAAAGTGCGTAGAAAGTACATCACATCTTATATTCTGGCATTTTTAATACTAAATTGTAATTACAAACATATTCTTTGATATGTTTGGGAATTGCTGTCGTCAGTGCTTGCTGTTCTCTTTGCCCTTTTCAGTTTTTATTATTTGTTTTTCTATTGTGTTCTTTTGCACAGTTATACTTTTCATTGATGGTGGCAGTAATTGCAGTTTGCTTTGTTGTCCCTTCAATAGTCAACAGCAATTCTATTGTTTCTCATTTCTTTTCATACTCACACACACAAACCATTTTATACCTATCATTATGATGGCAGGCCATTGCCCGTAACAGAGGGGCAGATTTACAAGCCCCTTGCGTTGCCAGTACGTCACTTTTTGTGATGCACTGGCAGCGCATTTCTCTCCCCCATATGTACAAGGACAGGAAAAGCCATCCTGCGTAGCTCTTCATGTCCTTGTAAATACGGCCCCTTTACACGCAGCACTATGCGTGAAAGGGGCCTCCCATGGGTGTTGCTGTGGGTGGTCCAGATTTACGAGGATTCGTAAACCTGGAAATGCGTCAGTATGATACGCCACCCTAGGGGTAGTATATCGAGGCGCAACTAGGATAATTGTTTTCATTTCTCCTCTGTTTTTTTCCTCTTTCAATGCGTGCTGCATTCTACAGCACCCATTGAAAGAGGAAAATGCCTGTAGTGATTGTTTTTGTGCAGGAAGGTGCCCCTTCATGCACAACAACAATCTCCCCATGACGCAGGCACCCTTGCACCATGGTGCAAGGGTGCCTGCGCCGGTGCATGACAACTGTTTGTGAGCCAGGGCAGGGGAGAGCACAGGAATGCGACATATCATTGTAAATATGTCACATTCCTATGCACTGAAAGTGACGCAGCGTGGCGCAGCCAAATGGCTTGCGGTGCCAAGCTGTGGCACCTTCTTGTAAATCTGCCCCAGAGTGTGTATTTACAATTCTAAGTCTACCGCAGCTTTGATACTGGGTTGGTTAGAAAGCGGACTAAAGAAAATGTAACTGTACTTTGAATTTTTTGATACACTCGCTCAAAAGTACCTAAGCACTACAGGGATCGGTCCTCGTGGCACACCGGCCCTCACAAAGATAGTGTTTGTCTGGTTCTGTCAGGGTCTACCAATGCTGTGAGAACCCAATACTACGAGGACAGATTGGGTCCTCACAGCATGGGTTATACGTTTCACAGTGCAGCAAATCTCAGTTGGTCCAATACACTTCTAGTTTAGTTTATAACAAAGAGTAAATAGAATGTTAGAATATTGCTAGGAATATATCAATTTCCAGGATGCAGTGTCACTTTTTGAAGATTGTTTGTCTGCATGCAGAAAAGACGGAGAAATTGACAAAATGTGTATGTATACAATCCATCGTTGTTCTCTATACATTTAAAACAGTTCAAATGATATCATGACCTGATGAAGTTATAGAGTAGACATTTAAAACAATAGTAATTTTAGCTAAGGCTATTTGGACCTCAAGGATTTTTGTATGAGGTATTGAGTGATGTCACCCATTCCCTCTTCCACTTCTCTATACTAAATACACTGTCCTTTTAGACAAGTCAACAGTTTCAGGGAGTCCAACAATGTAGATTATTATATTTTGCCAACAGAGGTGGCTACGTATCTCAATACCTTTCAGGTACCAGCATATTCTTTGTTATTAGTCAGGACAGCAGGAAAACAAGGGTTTATCCAATTTGGACCATTAACATACATGGGGGCAGACTTAGCAAACGGTTGCTGCAGTTTTTGGGTTTGCTGAAGAGTGTTGCAGAGATAAGTGTCTGTGCAATGTGCAAGGAAGGGTATGGGTCAATTTTCCCTATATTTAATGGTATAACCCATTATTTACTGTATGCATTATGTCTCATGACAATTGTGCTCTCCATGCCACTGGAGTCAAGCTATCCTGGCTGATGAGGGTTGAAAGCCCGAAACAGATCCTAGAATGCTTGTTTCCAGTCCAGGGAGGACCTGGCCTGGCAGTTTGGACAGGACTGTTCCCATTGGGCACAGGGTGAAGACTGATCTGCATATGGCTGGGTCCAAACTGGAATGGCATGGTGAGCCAAAAAACGATGGATTTAGGCCCAGATCTCTGTACTGGAGTGAATGTATGACATTGTTCTGCATTCTGTCCACCAATTGTTCTTTTTGCTAATGACAATTGTGTCATATCCACTGTGTTGTTATATCACTACAGTATAGGTAAGCATAATATGTGGTAATAATCACTAATTATGAGGGAGACAATTTAAATGTAAAATTAAAAGTAGCACACTTTCCATAATGATGTAGTGGCTGGTGATATAATCAATACTATATTACTGTAGGCAAAGTGTCATACACCCACTTTTAATATTTGATCATCGGCAGCTGTTGGCCTGCCCCTTATGAAAAACTCAATGCCAATGGCCAGGCTAATCAGCCGAGCTTTTGGATTGATGGTGCCACGGTCATAGTGTTAGGGAAAAGAGGACAGACCTGGGAAGAGAGGTACTTCCTCAGGTGAATAGAAAGTAAACGATCTCCATTTAAGATGATTTTAGCATGAAGCGGAGTAGCGGAATCCATCCCACAGATGTACAGCAGTGAGGCATCAGATTTCAATCGCTGGAAGGGTGAAAATATGAAATACAGAAGAAGATTTGGATATCACCCATGTAAGAATGGCACTTGAATTAAAATGAGGAGGAAAAGTCAAGAATGTGGTGTAAGTGTAAAAATAAAACACAACACTTGGGTTTGCCTACAAATATCTAACTTGCGTTTAATGCAAAATAGCCAATCAGCAAGCAAAAAATGATGCATGGAAATTGCTGTTTCAAGACCCTAACCTACACCCATAACTAGCTAAGGAATGTCATTCTAAATCCATACAATTATTTTGTCGTATTTACATAGTTTAATACAATCAAATAGAAGTAGGAATATCTAACAAAGAATGAAGCTAACTGATGTACTTCAATAAGCAGGAGCCAAGATAGTCTCATGAGAAAGAATGTGGCAAGACCATGACAAGGTGATAAAGAAGGTACACACATTTCTAAAATTCCGGCTTTTTTGTGATAATCCTCAACACGAGGCTATGCTTACTACACAATGCAGAAAACGTGTAATTGTAGCATAGGAAATTAATTGGATGTGGTGCATTAGAAATGCATGCAACACATCATAAATATTGGATTTTAGAAGTCTTTAAGCAGGTATAAAAAGGACAATTCAATAATAAAGTGTGAAGGTACTTGTTAAGGCACAAAGGTGCATTGGAGTTTTCATAATACACATATTTGGATTAAAGGGCAAATATGGGAAATCGACTTTCTCAGAAGGATAGAGCAAGAAACAATGGGAATGCCTAGTGGTTGCTTACAAGTAATTGTGTTGGTGGTTAAGACCGAGGAGCTCTATGAAACAAAAAACGAGTGGTTAGATGTAGGAGAAAACTACTCAAGGGCTGAACCTCCAATGCCAAAGGTGCTTAGTGCATATTAGAGAGTGGGGTTGCCTATGTCATCAAACGCTGAAGAGAGGCAAAATAATATGTAGGTATAGGAGAGGTGGTTGTGGAGAACAGAAGTAATAAGGTTGACCATTAAGAGGGCCATTTCGATAGAATGAAAACATTGGTTGCCGCATTGAAGGTATTTTACTAGGTTGTGAGAGGTAAGAAAGAGAGTGAAGCAATTGAAACCAGAGCATGTACAATTGTAGAGAAGACATTGCAATAGTTGGAGTGAGAGGAAGGGTGTCCTTAGGAGAGGAGGAAGTGTTTACATGCCTGAATTTAGAGAGTAATTAAATAGTGTGCTAAGTGAAGATTAGATGCAGTAGGAGAGAGCCATGGCTTCTCTAGCTGGGCCAGATAGAACACATGGTGGGTTAGAAGCTTCATGAAGCAAAAGATGTTGAAGAGAATGTTTTGCAGGCTTTTTGGCAGAACATGTGAAGGAGCCTGCTGGGTTAGCTCAGCAGGGGTGGATTCCTGAGGAGTGTAGAGGGCAGCATTCTAATGCCTGAGTTGTGATGAGAAATAGGAGAAAACGTCTGGAGATGAAGAGGTGGAATGTGTGATAGATGTAGCGATTCCAAGATAGCATCAAGGTCTTCAGAGAGCTCCCCAGAAGGTAGTAAATGCAGTAAAATTGCCTCATACCCAATTGGAATATGTCATTTACTTATAGGTCCCTAGAAAAAAGTTCACTACATGTGTCCAGGGCAAATGCTACTAGTGGGCCTGCAGCACTGACTGTGCCACTCACTTAAGTAGCCCCTTAACCATGTCTCACGCCTGCCCCTGAAAAGCCTGTGTTTGCATTTTTAAACTGCCATGTCGACCTGCCAAGTTAAACCACTTGTAAGGCCTAGACCTTCCTTTTTAATGTATATAGGTCACCCCGAAGGTAGGCCCAGGACAGCCCAAGGGAAGGGTGCAGTGTATCTAAAAAGAAGGAAATGTACTTTTAAGTTTTACATGTCCTTGTAGTAAAAAACTCGTACATTCGTTTTTGACTTCTGCAAGGCCTATCTCTTCCATAGGATAACATTGGGATTACCTTATTATATTTTATAGGTGTAATTCCCAATTGGGAAGATATTAGACCCCCTAAATTTGGTGACCGTGGACTCACAATTTGAAATCACAACTTATGGTAAAGTCGTATTTTGAATTGCAAGTCTGAAAATGCCACCTTTAGAAAGTTGGCATTTTCGTACTTTAGCCATTTGGTGCCTGCTGCCTGACTCTCTTTTGTCTGGGTTGGGTGACAACTGGGCTTTGTGTTCCCTCTAGACAGCTACACACAAAGGGAGCTTAGGTGTGACTTGATGAGCAATTCTGGTAGATGGGAGGAAGGAGCTGGGCACAGCTTTACACTTACACCAGAATAGACTGTGTCCTGCCCATACACAAAGGGCTGCACAGTGGAGCCAGGGCATGAAAGGAGGACCTCTGTGCACTCAAAAGACTCTTATTTGAAGTCTTCCCCACTTCAAGGACACAACTGGGTATAAGTACTGGACTTCTGACGCCATGACTTTAGTACATTTCTTGACCTATAATCACTCTGCCTTGTAGAAGAACTGCTATGCTAAGAGGACTGAAACTCTGCTGGACTGCTGCTTAGCTGGACTGCTGCTTTGCTGGACTTCTCCTTTCTGGATTCCTGCCTTGCTGTGCTGCCCTGCTGCCTGCCATTTCCCTGCCTGGGTGAGAAGAACTGGATCTGTATCACTTGAATCCAGAGTGACTCCAAGGGCTTGCTGGCTTGTCTCCTGATCTGAAGCCTCAGGAACATAAAAGACTCCCAGCCATTCTGTTCCTTAACCTGGACAGCAGTCTGTGAGCCTGCCCTGCTAAGTGGTGCCACCCTAGTCCTAGACCTTTTGGGGGGGTGCCTTAGATGTTTGTTCCATTGGAAACGATGCATCCTCTGCCGAGGGAGCAAAATCATTGCATCTACACTGTTGCAGGAACCGGATCAGCGCATCACACTTGGAACCAGTTCATCGTCTTTGGAACTGCTGCTTCGAAACTAATGCATCACCTCCATTGCGTGGAGAAGAACAACGCATCACTGCAATTGCATGTAGAAACCCAGCATCTCTCCTTTAGAACCGTCACATCTCGAAACTGGTGCATAGCCTTCAGAACCGACGAGTCACCTCTACTGGGTGGGAAAACTCACGCAGCGCCCGGCTGCACCCCCCATCTTTGTCGCCACAACCAGGATTTTTTTTATTTTGTGTCCTCATACCACCATTGTTTGCAAAGTCAAGCCCGAGATCTGATCTGTACCACCCCAGGCTATTTGCAATTAAACATATAGTTCTGCCATCCAGTCCAACCAGTTTCCTGGATACTGGTCCCATGCAGGTGTAAACATAGGACATGGGAGAGCAGAGTTCTTGTTATTTCGTTCCAATTCAAACAGTCTTCCGATATCATACTACATGTTCCATGTCCATTTTGCATATCACTTTAACCGCTTGAAGCCATTGAAAACCATTTGGTGGTGCAGAATCTATCCATCTCTTGCAAATCTCTCTTCTAGCAAGGAGAATCCGATAGAAAAGTAGGGCCCTCCTGTTTGCCGATATAGGAAAGGTCGGCTGATCTTCCAGCCCTATCAGAATCAATGTTAGGCTCATTCTAATATTGGTCTGCAGAATTTCATTAATTACTTTTTCGACCGTATGCCAATACTCCTGTAGTTGGGGTAATTCGAAAAACATATGCATATCATCCGCACTTAACATACCACATCTATGGCATCTTGGGGCTGAAGTAGTTACAAATGTTGCCAATTTCTGGGGGGTTCAATAGAGCCAATTAATTGTGAAGAAATGGTTTCTCTTCAGGTTTGCTGGTTTGACCACCTTATAGAGTAGTTTGAGTGAAAGTTGCCACATTTTCTGCTGCTCCGTCATCTGAATTATACCATCCCAGATCTCATATGGTGCTTTTAGCTTCTTATCTTCCGCGGACACATACGTCCAGTACCAGTCACACTTCCTTACTCCAAGGGGCCTCATTCTGCGGTTTCTTTTCAAAATCCCAGACTCCACAGCTCTCCCTTCTGTTTTCTTTTACCCAAGAAAGCACCTGCAAGCATTTAAACCGTGAGAGGGAACCGCCTGTCTTTACCATCAAGATTTCCCATTGCACCACCTCCTTCATCACCAGGAGATCCCGCCACAGGTCAATTCCAGCCCTCCTTAACTGGATGGTTAGCTAATCTTGTAAACATTCTGGCATGCCTAGTGAGTCCCATATTGGTACCCCATCCGAGAAGTAGCCCAAGAAGTAGTTCCGAGTATTTTCCTTATGCCTACCCAAAGTTCAGTCTGACTTTTTTTAAAAATGTCCTTGCCCCAAACAGATAAAGAAACCCCAGCTCCTTAACCATTTCCTCCAATAGCCCACCCCAGACCAAGGGCCCTGGTTTGCCTAAAAAGATGCTGCAGTTTTTAAACTGAAAGGCCATGCAGTATAATCTTAAGTCTGGGAGTGCCAGCCCGCCCTTTCCCAGTTTACGTCTTAATTCTTTCCACGACAACCTTACTCTTCTAGCTGCCCAAACAAAGCTACCCACCTACCCCTGTAGTTTATCTATCATGCCTTTGGGGAACATAGGAGGGATACATTTGAAAAGGTATGTCAGCTTGGGTAATACCGCCATTTTAATTAAATGAACTCTTCCATATAATGTAAGAGGTAGATTTTTCCATCTGATAAGTGTTTTTTCAATTTCCTTCACTACCCTTTCTAAATTGTGCTGAGGGATTTCCTCCAATGAATTGATAATGTCTATTCCAAGATCCCTGATCTCTCTCTGTACCCTTCCATTCCACTCTGGGATGTTCCAACATAGAGTCCCATTTTTTTCGTTATCTACCAGATAACCCAAGAATGCCCTGAACTCTTTAGCTAATAGTTCCACAACCTGGATTAGGGTTTTTTTATTTAGAGGGTCTTACTGGGTTCCTGTATCTGATCACTCCATCACAGTCGGCCTGAACTCTTCTCTTTGTCCCGGTCTGGCATGTCCCGATATCCTAAGTACGTGTTATTGCTTCTAAGCGCTATTTCACAGTTTATTCATTAAAAATTCATACCTCAAGTTGTCGTTTTGGTCTTGTTTAATTTATAAAATTAACCTTTTATTCTAATCTGTTGTGCAATCCTTTTGTGGTGTTTTCTATGTGTTACTGTTTGAAGTGTTGCCCAAATACTTTTCACATTGCATCTTATGTTAAGCCTGTCTGCTCTGTGCCAAGCCACCAGAGGGTAATAACAGGTTAATTAAGGGTGTTTTTGTGACTTACCCTGTCTTGAATTTCTGTTCCTGCTTGGACAGGGTGCATACCTTTGCCAACCACAAACCCAATTTCTAACAAGTAATATTTGAAAGATGAGGAAGGAGAGTTCAGTGAAGTCATTAGTGATTTTCTGGGGATGGGATGATTCCTTGTCCTTTATGAATAGTGTTCAGTGTGAGTTGTGAGGTGGCAAAATATGTATAAAGAGCTGCTCATGTGATGGTATCTTCAGAATCAATTCATGTCTCAGTAATGGGTTATGCATTTTAGTGGAGAGCTGATGATCAAAGAGGATTGGTGATTTTAAGCTATACTGTTGCTGCTTCGAGTCGTCTTGTGACTCCACCTCGTTGCTCAGTATGTAAACACCCCTGGAGTGGTGCAAATCCAGGCATGAAGGCCCCCAGGCATGACCAACCCCTGTGATCATCCCTGGGTGGATGCTGACCCAGATGTGAGTTCCTGAGTGCCTCTGCATTTCAGCATTGCGTGTGTGAAGTCTCTGACCATAATGTTGATCCCAGTGTGTGGACCCTGTGTCTCTGACTGCCCCAAAACATTTTTGTTTCCTCCAGCTGAGTGTCACCTTCCTAACTTAAAGGCCCATGCCTCATCTACTGTCGCTATAACTACCGGAATTGCAACTGCTACTACCCTGCAACCTGCAGAGCAGAAGAAAAGCACCCACTGCCAAATATCTAGGGCCATCCATGGGAGTAGGTGGCCATGCTGATCTCCAAGGCTAGTGTGATAGGTTGGGGAAGGATTACCTGTTATTTTATAGGCAACTCAGGCACCACATAGGAGTGCTTAAGGTATGAAGCCCATTCCTGGCATATTGTGGCATAATTTCCATGCTTGTGCAAACCCTTGCAGGGAAACAACCTTTACAACTCAACTTTTACAACGCACTACCATTACAACAAAACTTTTACAACGCAACATCCATTATATCGCATGCCATTACAACGCAACCATTACAACGCATGACACGACAACGCATACCATTACAACGCATAACATTACAACGCATAACATTACAACGCATAGTACCCGTACACTATCCAACACTTACCCTACTGTTGCACTCCCTGGAGTTAGAATAGTAAGTTTTACCCCTAAACTATCCAACACTTACCCTACTGTTGCACCCCCTGGAGTTAGAATAGTAATTTTTACCCCTACACTATCCAACACTTACCCTACTGTTGCACCCCCCTGGAGTTACAATAGTAATTTTTACACCTATACTATCCAATACTTACAATACATGCAATGTAATGCTATGCGTTGTAATGGTATGCGTTGTAAAGGTAGTATGTGTTGTAATGGAATGCGTTGTAAAGGTAGTTTTTAAAAATGTGTTGTAATGGCATGCGTTGTAATGGAATGCATTGTAATGAATGTTGTGTTGTAAAAAATGCGTTGTACAGGTATGTGCTGTAAAAGTATGCGTTGTAACATCATACATCCACTCTTGCATAATGGTGGCCTTTCTTGACATGTTATGGGAATACTAGGCATTATGGAACCCATCACTGAGATAGGTGTGATCCTAATGACCACTGTTTCCAAATTGTGTTCTTTTCAGCATTATGTTGCCAATAATGGTATCTATTCATGGAATATTGAGGGCACCCTCTGTCTGATGCTACTTATCCCTACTATAATGTTAGCAATTACTGACATATTGTGATACTTCTTGTCATGATTGTCACCAAGGCACAATGTTATCTCTCCTTGCATATTGTGGGCATGCATGACATACTGGTAATCACAGGCATAATAATGACTGTCACTGGCGTAATAGTGGCAATATTTGTCTTAATGACCTCTGACTTAATGATCTCTGGCATTAAAATATATATTTTGGCATACTGGGGGCATTCTTGTCATGATGTTGCCACCGCTGTCTAATGGGAGCCATCTCCGATGCCTTGGTATCACTGTACTAAACTATTGCAAAATGGTAGCCATTGTATAATCGAGATAATCACTGGCATATTATGGGCATCTTTGACATGGCATCTATCTGGGGTACAGTGATCATCCCAGGCATACAGTGGGCATCTAAGGCAGATGAATGAGGGTGGTTTATTGGGATGTGAATATGTGGGACTAAAACTTGCTATGTGCAACAGCAGAACATATGAGTACTTGACAATGCAAGTGAAATTGTCTATTCAGTTCTTTAGAACAGTTGGTAACATCTATGGCTTTTTAGTCAATTTTTAGGAAATATCCTGCAAAATGGACCTTGACTTTTCTGAGGAAGTTTTCTTCCTAACTGTTGTGTCCTGCGGGACACCGTCTAGTGTTTTACCAGCCACTCCCATGAGGGCTGTCCTTGCACCCACCCCACACCCATCCAACAAGGGCATCACCGGTCAGGTGACCCTGCCAATAAAAGAGCGTGTGTGAACCTGCTGGTGGCCAGGTCTAAGTATCATATACCATATGTCCATGTCAAACTTATATACAATGTATGCGGGCCTAGAGCCCACAACTTTACACTAACCATTCTGAGCCTTCTGGAAAAAAATCAGCAGACTTGCTCCATGCTCTTAATAGGTATATATGCCCAATGATCTCAAAGTTTATGAACCGCCACAGATCAATGTTGTCATTGCTGGATGAGCCAGACACTTTCTCTTCATCTCCTCCCGTGTTAAATTGTAATATGTAGTATTCCTGCACTATGACTCTTTCCCTATGTTACCATGTCCTAGCTGCTCAGCCTGTGTGTCTGTGTTCTGTATGGAATGTTGGTGTGTGGGCGATGTGTAGAATGCCTGTGTGACTGGATGAGTGATGACTGTTGGTGGATGGGACTGAGAAGCTAGCAGGCTGCTCCTGGTGGGGCTGTTGATAAGAACTTACTGAACATTTATACTACCTGAGTACTTACCTGAATAAACCTACTTGGATTACAACTTACCAGCATGTCATGTTTACTACATTAATTTTGGCGACGAGCATGTTCTTCAGGCATATTTGCAATGGCATACATTTGTCAAAAGCGTAACAGAAGTGACATCACTCACACATTAACAACTGGTGACATAACAGGAAGTGACATCAGATGGTATTTAATCCTCTATGACAAGCAATTGTATGTTTTAAACAATCGTCAATGAAAGTCTGACTCATATTAATGCTAATGGGAAGTTACGTGTTAGGTATCTATATATTCGTTTTTGCAGGGTCTGTTCTACATGACTAAAAGCAATCTTTATACACAATGATAAGGAGAAACTAATGTTTTTTCTCTGACGTACAAACAAAGCTACAGTGTTCGTAGCATATTAGTCAAATCAGACGTGTTCCATTATTCTGCTCAGTTTTTGACAGGCCACTTAGCAAATCGAACTGCAATGCAATGCTGAGAATCTGCAGTTTATGAAAGAGATTAGTCATTCTAAAATTCACTATATGTTATGCCCGCCAGACACTTTACAAGACCCTTGCTGAGGGAACCCCACACCGACTATATAATCAGTATACACCCCAGGTACAGAGCGCTTTTCTAAAACATGGAAGCCAAAAGAAACATAGCCCCACTTTCAGAAACAGCGAATATAGTTGTTAGTTTTGTTGAAGATCAGCAAATTAAACAGTATCCCATGCTGACACGTTTCGCTTCAGCTTATTTAGCCAATGAGCTTTATCAATGCGTAACACAAGTAAAGAGTTTAAGTAATGTGTGCACTTTTTGGAATATTATTTATTTTTTCAGACCAAAATATGAGCTCGAGCATCGGTCGCAGTGGTCCTGCTACACCCACAGCCTCACATTGTGGACTAGAAATGGACTTAATGTTCTAAAAAGTGCAACACTGTGCAGATTGCAAAATGATCAAGATGAACACTTACTAAGATTACCTTGTGAAATTTGAGCTCCAGGGTGCCCAGGGCCAGACTGGCCGCACCAGACACAGGGCGTTTCCGCAGGATGCTGAAAGGGTGGGGGGCGATTTTACAGCAGTGGGGACATATTTTGTTATTGGGTACGGTTGTGCAGTGGTGCTGCAATATCAGCCCCCAGTAACAAAAGCAGCAGGCAAGCATTTGTGGCCTCTTGGGGCCAGGTAGTTCTTCTTCAGGGGCTGGTCTATGAATATTACCACGGCTATTTTGGGTTCTCAATCTGGCCTGTGTGTTCCTTTGATATTTCTATAGTTTTTCAACCTTGTCATGGTCCTAGAGTTATGTGCTACAATAGAGAGCAAAAGGTACTAGTATGGTCTGTGTTCCCATGTCCAAAGTTCTCCCTTAGAGGGTCCCTTTACTTCAGATTCCCCACAGAACAAATTTTGAAAAGATTTCAGATATATGGATTGTAACCCTAATTGTTGCTGCTGCCCTAGGTTTTTGGAAGATAATTGTCTGTTAATGTGGTTCTGGTTTGTCCAGTTTCTTTAGAAAAAATGCAATGAGTAAAACATGAACAGCCTTAAAAAGATTCCCCATAATTATTGAATTGTCAGATTTGCTATTCTCGTAGGTCTTCATAAAAGTTTACAAAATGTATTTACTTATTTAATATGGTTCATTTAGAAAGATTCTCCTCTCGGTATGTGCTTAAACCTAAACGCCTGGGGTATGTGATGGGCCAAAATGGTAGGGAGTGGTCAGTGGCTAACAAACCAGGGCCCTCATTTACAAGAGCCCTGCGCTGCCGGAGTGTCAATTTTTGTGACGATCCGGTGGTGCCGGCCTCTCAATCATATCTATGAGACGAAGGAAAACCCCCCTGCGTGGCTTTGCCTGGCCTCACAGATATCGATCAAGGAAGGGCAGCACTTTTGCACTGCCTTGCCTTACTCTACATCAAGGAGGCATTCCATGGAAGTTGCTGTGGGTGTTCACACTCAACACCCATGGATTTTGACACTGCCCCAGATTTGCAACATCATGTAAACCTGGGGCAGCGCCAAAAACTTACACCTCCAAGAGCAGACATACGAGGAGAAATATTTACATTTCTCCTCGTTTGTTCCTCTTTCCACGATTCTGCAGCACACATAGAATAAGGAAAAAGCATCTTGTGATTGTTTTACGCAGGAAGGTGCTCCAGTCATGCCAACAACACAGACACCGGTGCACAATGGTGCAAGGGAGCCCGTGTTGATGCTCGGCTGCAATTTGTACGTGGGCAATGGTTGAAAGGATAGGAATGCACAGTATCTTGTGACTTCAGTGCATTCCTGCGCTTTCAAATTGGCATAGAACAGCAATGCAAAATGACTTGAGGCACTGCTGTACGCCAATTCTTTCTAAATGAGGCTCCAGGTCCTTCCTCACCACCAGGATACATTCCACACTCACAGATGGTGCACCCTGGAATAAACATATTTAACACAAGCTAGTTACTCATAGTTGTTTGCTAGGGGCTCCTGTGGTATTTCAGCATGGGACTCCTCAACATATGCTAAGATTTCTGACTGTAATTGAGTCGTTTTGAAAATGCTTGGGTATTTTCTTGTTTAAATGTCAAACAAAAACCGATAGATATGTGTACCATATGATAAATATAGAAGATAAAACTAAGAGAGGAAAATGAAAATCTTTAAGCAAAAGCTATCTGGAATATATAAGCAAGTCTTAACAAATGTTAAGATAATATTATTGTGTTGATTTTACTTTTGATTTAGAGTTTATAGAACAAAGTAAAGATTGCAATAAAAATAAATAAACATATAGGATTGTTCTGCTAGGTATATGATGCATGGCCTAGGTTCTCAGTGTAGGGATCGTTTCAATAATAGAAGGAGGGGGCTGGGAGGAGTATACCAGTCAGTCACATGCCCTCCATAAACTCTACAATATATTGAAGAAATGTAAAAAATAATGTTTCTGGGGGCATCCCTACCCTAGGTAAGTGGTAGAGAAGTAAACTCAGAGGTAAATGTTATTTCTAAAAAAGCCACTTGGAGTACTTTTTTGAGGAAGCAAGGATCCTCAAACACTCAGATGTCAAGCTTTATCATTGGGTCCTGCTCTGCGCTAGGAGGGTGGCGGAATACCTAGCAGACCCCTTAAATGGGGACTCTTTGGGAGTAATCTTTTCACTGCCCATTGTGGGTGATGGCGATTGAGCGGATTGAGGACTGGAAAACTAGGGTAGGTTGCAACGCAGGCACACCAGGAAAACACATTCAATGTGATGGCTGGTATGCCAAATGTTCGTATTCTAAAGGTGTCCTTTAGAACTCCTAGAAGGATCTACAGGCACCATATTTTGTGAGCTCCTAGACTCAGGGAGTGCTCATAAAGTGTTGTTTTGGACCCATAACTTCAGTCCAATGAATCAAGGATAGTATAGATCAGCCTGTGTAATCAGATAGTAGGGTATAATTAATTTAGGTACTGAAGAAACAACTTTTCAGGCAGTCAGGGGTGAAGCATGTAGACCAGAGAAGAGAACCACATGACAAACAGTGTTCAATTGGCCCCTTTTTGTTTTTAATCTTGTCATAGATTGCCACTACAGAATAAAAGTGAGATACCATGGTCATCTATCGGCAACTTTAGATATATTTTCTTACTTCACATGCTAACTACTATCATCACTGACTCTCCATCACTCACTACATGCAAAGAAAAGATCTCCACCACAGGGACCCTATTTGTGTGACCCACTGTGCATTGTACCACCTGCTTAGGGTGAAGCAGGACCCAATGATTAAGCATGCCACCTAGGTGGGTAAGAGTCATTGCTTCCTGAAAAAGGTAATCCAACTGGACCATGTAAATAACATTGCAGTATTTTTTTGCATGTATACCTCTACATCTGAACCAGTTTAGGGTTCTCCTCAGGAACCTCACATTTTTATAAGCATTTTTTAAATAGTTTCCATGTCATCCTCAGAAAATAGTGAACCATAACAATATTCAGAAGTTGTGGCCTTGAAGCTAAAAGTAGGTCCTAATTGGTAATTGGGATGGCTAGCTCTACTAGCTGTCCAAAAACTTTGTGTATTAAAGGACTATGCAGTTCCTATTGAGAGAGCTAGAAGACTGAAAGTCAACGGACCTCCGTGGTGGCAGAGACAGGGGTAGGTTGTCCCGAGCTGAATGCCAAGGCACTGTTCATAGGCCTCTAAATAGGCGCAGCCTCTGCCACTTCCCGATGGGGTTGGTTTCTTACCATAATTGAGTTGGTTTATGAAAACAAGGTATTAATATATACTTCTGTGACTATGATTGGGTACGACTCATAATTTGATGCACTTATAGACTCACAATATTTTGTAGATTAGATCCCCGGTCTTCGGTCCTGATGAATTGCCGTGATTGACAATGACAGTAAATGGCAAGAAACATGTCAACCTTTCTCCACACCATTTTTTGAGCTGAACTGAATCATTGCGTCCACCTCCAGCCGCTTCTTGTTTTAACCATAACAAGGGGAACCACATAATAAGGACGTTAGGGTACTCCTTATTTATTTTTAGACTCGCGTTACACCAATCTACTTCACATCATACACAGAATACCACCTCACATGCTTCACATCGGCAAAATGAAAATAGCTCTGCCCAATGAAAATGCATGACACCCATTTGGGTGTGTGAGGGCTCTTGCTCCTGTACAATCAGGTCCCCTGATATGTTTTCTTAGTTGACTTCCAACCTCCTTCCTCTCTCAAAAGGAACTGCATACTCCTTTGATACAATTTGTCTAGTTGGGAGCTTGTATGCTGGAATTTAATGCGCTATTAGTCCCTCCTTTTTTATATTTGTCCATAAACATTGCCTCATTCTTGTGAAGGCTAAACCAAAATCCTCTTTTAGTCATCTCATACACAGAGAGTTTCCAACTTAGCTTTCTCTTTTCCCCAACCAATACTGACATTCCGGGGACTACATTTCCCAGTATCCCCATTCTGAGAGCATCCCACTATCATTTGCTCAAATATGTGAAACAGCATTTTGAGAATGCTCTAGATGACCTGAATCATGCCTGCATCTTACCCATTAATTGACAACAGATTAATTGTATTACTTCATAAATGTTAGTGGTTTAGGATATTGGTTAGCTCAGCTGTGCAAGGAGGAGTTGAATCCTGATGTCCTCTGAGTCTTAGTTTAGGAATTGACGGATGATAATCTACAAATGAATGAGTGTAAACTACCACTAACTTAGTTCTAATAACAGCAAGGGGATAGTAGTCGGTGGCAGTAACATTCATCAGGACTGCTCCCTACGGCCCTTGGAGTGTGGCGATCCACCTGTCTGAGTATCTTGCATTAAGAATGAGACTCACACACTCACTGTGATGCAAATTAAGAACATGAGCTTCAAGTTGGATGTGCATCTCAAAGTGTCCCAATTGGTGAACCAGCTTTTTTTAAACGTAAGCAACCACCATTAGTGTGGTCAATGCATTTATCTCTGCACAGCTGTATGGAGTAATTCATTATAATTGGGATTGCGGATATCTTTGTTAAAAAACTTCATCAGTTTTTTGTTTGTTTTGTAGCCATGTTTGTTTGTGTTTTGTAGGATACAGTGCATCACAAGCTCCATTTCTTGGTACCATGTAACTCAGTAAACTTTTAACTAGATTTGCCATGTTTTTTTGGGATAAAAGATGCTTACATTTTACTACTCAGCCTGCTGCTTAAGGTTACTTGATCTTTTTTACCGCTCGTTTCAGGAACAAGATCTTGGCAGGGGTCATTTTTATTTCGGTACTGGCTATATTTGTATGAAATATATTTGCATCTATCCAATCTGTCCCTGCCAAATCTCTGCAAATGTGAAATATTGGGAGGAATTCAGATCAGGATTGCAGACTCCCTCTTTAATTCATCATTTCTTTCAAGGCCTTCAGATGCCAATTGTAATCGGCTGGTATTCCCTCCAACCTGAAGTTATCAGAAACTTGTGTATTGCCAAACCAGCAAGTTGGGGATTTACCAGCCAGTTGTGTGAGGACCTCATAATGAGTCTCTAAATAACATAAAGAGTACTAAAGGTGCACCAATCCACTAACCACATATTTAACAGCAACTTTTCAGTGGTCTAACCCTCTCAAAATCATGGCCTTAATGTCCATGGCTAGTTGCTCTTACATACCCATGCCCCACCTTGGGACTGGCAGGACCTACCAGTGCTCCTGTTTGATCCACATTCCCTTAGTTCAGGCCCTAGTAGAGTTATAGTTAAAAACACTTTACAGGATCAAGGCAAAATACTTTGGCATCACTTTCTCTCTGTATTTTCCTGCTATACATCTCCACCCCTTCTCCCCACTACTTTAGCTGTTGCAGAGTAGGGCCCGGAATACGGATCAGTGGCTATTAGGTCAAGGTGCTATCATCACACATCATCACATCTAGGACCGCGCTAATACCCATGAAGAACTATTGCTGAAGGAAGGTACAGAATCTAGGACTTAAAAATTAACTAATAAAGTAGGAGAATAATGGATTTAAATGACTGTGGCAAAACCAAATATGACCTTGATTTCAAGTATACACGTAATTCTGATGGCACTGGTAATGTGTGACGCAAAGTTGTTGTTTTGGTACAATGCAACGTAACACAACTTCACCCTACGTGCCAAAAAGTTGAATTGCATGCCTCAAGACAACTTTACGTGCAGCAAGTCAGCATTGTACCACTCAGGAGTGTAATGTGTCGGGGAAAGGTAGAAAAAGTCACAATGTGCTTAGCAAATCTCTGAAGAACTCATCTACCTTTAGCTCCATGGAAGGAGCAATAGAAAGCCAGATGACCACCAGACCACAAGATGTACCAGAAGTATTTGGCAAAAGGAAGAAGACGTCCAACTTCACTGAGGAAGAGAGTGAAATACTCATAAGTGAGGTTACCAAAAATGAGCATTTATTATTTGTCCATTAGGAAAAAGGATGCTTATTGGTAAACAATCGTAGGCCTGATCAACAGTGTGGCACCAACAAAGCGTTGGCATGACCACAAACGCAGGACCAAAGAAAAACTGGCCAGGAACCTTAATGCTGCAATGTGGATCTGAGGAGACTCTATGTCCAGGAGGAGTTAAAACTATCAGAATAGAAGGTGCCATTTGTCATTCCAACGGAGTTGCTTGCTGGAGTTGAGGGTCAGGACAGTGCTGACATAGAGGACACACAAGACGTACAGGGTACGTCTGAACAGATTGCATGTCAAATGTGGTCCCAATTTGGTATTACATCATATGACAAACATTGGGGCACGTGGACAAAAAGGTTATTTAGTGCACATATGCCTTGTGAAATGAGAAACAAACCATTGCCAAACTCTCTGGTATTGTGCAAGAAAGCAATCAGACTTGAATTTGAGGCAACGTGTAAAATATTCATGCAGTAAATCCAAACTGGAATTTAAAAAAAGCACTACACAATAAAAATAAATCAACAATTTTGATAAATAGAGTTAAGTCAAACAATTACTTAAGTACAAAAGTTGTAAATAACCTTTCTTGAGTACCAGAGACATGAAACTTCACAGTGTCTTGGCAAAAAAGTGGTAAATGGCAAAAAGTGATACCTGTGGTCATCTTGTTGTGACGGATTGTGACTAAATCAAAAATATAACTGCAACTAATGATGGACGGAATGCTGAATGATTCAAACATTCTCCCCCAATCAAGATGTCTGGGTTAAATCCATTGTTCTTTTGCCCACTACGCCATCCCAGTTTGGACCCAGCCATATGCAAATCAGTGTTGACCCTGTGCCTCATAGGAACAGTCCAGACCGAACTGCCAAGCCAGGTCCTTCCTGGACTGGAAACAAGTAACCTGTGACTGGTTCCAGGGTATGTCCCCCTTCATCAGCCAGACTAGCTTGAATCCAGTGGCCCAGTGAGCAAAGGGACACACTTCTGGGCATACCCTTCCCACTTAGGGTGAAAAGTGTAACGGCAACAAATGATGGATGGAATGCTGAATGATTCAAACATTCTCCCCCAATCAAGAGATCAGGGTTAAATCCATTGGGGCAGATTTATGATGACTGGCGCATCCCCAGGGAGGCGCCAGTTATTTTGCGCCGCTGCTCCGCCACCCATGGTGCGCCGCATTTACAATGCGGCGCACCATGGGGCAAAAACGGCACAGATGCGTGACGCATCTGTGCCGTAAAGGTGGCGCATTGCTGGAGTTGCGTCGCAAGCGCGACGCAGCTCCAGCAAGGCTCGGGGGTGCCCCATCTTTACAATGCTGCGTCAAGACCTACGCCTGCTTCAAGCAGGCGCAGGGTTTTGACGCAGCATTGGCCTGAAAGTGACTGAGTGAAATCTTATAGATTTCACTCAGCCACTTTTACGAGGCGCACCTGCCCCGGAACGCCCACCCTGTGCCGGAACGCCCACAAGTGGTGCAGGGCTTTACAACGTGACGCATCTGCCTAGATGTGTCACGTTGTAAATGGGTCGTAGGGATGCGCCACGTTTACGCCGCAGTTCGTGATGCAAACGTGGCGCATTCCCAACATAAATCTGCCCCATTGTTCTTTTGCCCACTAAGCTACCCCAGTTTGGACCCATCCATATGCAAATTAGTCTTGACCCTGTGCCTCATGGGAACAGTCCAGCTATCTTGGCTGATGAGGGGTAAAACCCCTAAACCGGACCTAGGAAGCTTGTTTCCTGTCCTGGGAGGACCTGGCCTGGCAGTTCAGGCTGGACTGTTCCCATTGGGCACAGGGTCAAGACTGATTTTCATATGGCTGGGTTCAAACTGGAATGGCATAGTGAGCAAAAAACGATGAATTTAGGCTCAGATCTCTGCACTTGGGTGAATGTATGACATTGTTCTGCATTCTGTCCATCAATTATTGTTTTTGCATAAATCAAAAATATAGCACAACTGAAACTGAGTGTGGGTCCAATGCAGGGAAACATTTAGGCCTGCACAACTATAAGTATTAAGGTAAATCCTGGTTTGCTGAGTGCAGGGAGTCCCTGTGTTGGCTATGAGTTGTGATGCAGTGCTTCAGATGTGGATGCGAGGAGATGTGTTGAGCTGCGTAGGTTCTGCTGCACAGGACCATAGATGGCCTGGCACAGCATCTGCAGGGTCACTTCTCAACGTCTAGGATTGTGGTGGCACCACTTGGGGGCTATGAATCACAGCAGACACAGGCCAGGTGCTTGGAGAAATGTGTCTTGAGGCATTTCTGTCATTGTGGCCCTGATCAAGAGGCAAGCCAACTAGCCTTGGAGGACGCTCAGTTGGTTCAGTGTTGAAGAACCATGTCCACTACTTTCAATCTGGCAGCAGGTCAGCAGGGCAACAGAGTAGTAGTGCTTCTAACAGAGCACCACAGCAGTGTTTCTGACTCTTCCACAGCTTCAGAGTTTGAATGAACAGTTGGGTATGTATGAGGTACCTATATATTAACCCTGGTGCCCACTTAATGATAGGATATGGGACTTCAGGATGTCAGATCCTACAATCTAAACTGTACAAATTGAAAGTGATGGTGTGATGACAGTTAACTTGTTTAATATATTGCATACACTACAATTTGGACATGTAGATATACTTGAACTTATGTTAGCCTGTCGTTATTTTGATGTTTTGATTTTATCCTCTATCGCCAACTTTTCATTATTTAATGTGCAATCCAACTAATATGTGCATCATTTGATTCATGTCAATATATTTGATCTGCTACAAATATCACAACCCATGGATATATCAAGTTATGTACTGTAAAACTTCAGTGTCATGCTGTGATGGGTCTGCAGATTTGAATAAAAACATGTCATCACAAATCAATGTCTGAATACTTAAAAATAAAGTTTCTTTCCATCAATGATGAACTACATATTGTACTTCCTTTTTTAGAAACATATGAACTACCCACGTAAATTAGTAAAATATTTATTGTTATTGACAGAGTTTCACACAATATAAAATGACCCATCTATTAGTAACACTTTACTGCTTACTCCAATCTAAATCTAACTTACCTATCTAAAACAGAAGACATATTAAAGATCAGCCCACCACCCCCTTTACAATACATGAATAGGCACAAGATCTACATATACTATGCCCTACACATATACTATTTTAATACATGCATCGAAACAAATATATATATTTGAAATTTTAAAAAAAACATTCATCACCCCCTCCCATAAACTAAATACTCTACCTAAACAATCAACATTTAAAGTATACTACTTACACCTAACTTCCTTACACTATATCTACACTACATCTACACTATGATTCATAACTAACTAACTACATATAACAATAAGCTGTATACAAGAAGAGGAAAGACATGAGGGGAGACCAAAAGAGGGAGAGGCAGTAGGTCCACTATTTTTTCCTCTGGGCTTGGAGGCATACCTGCACCAATCTGTGATTTTTTTTCATCCACATATTAAGTTTATCAAATTGCCCGCTGCAAGCTCCCTTGGCTCATCCTTAGATACCATAGCTTTGCCAGTTCAATCCTTCGGGCCTTTACATTTAGTTTTAAGTCACCTTTTTTAGCTCCATTTCTTGGTGCTTTATTTATGTCCATAAGGTGTGACGGTGCCAGTGAATGTTGATGGCATTGCGTGGGGTGGTGTTTGGGCCCATGTGCCTTTTGCTTACTCAACGCCATAAAAATTACCCATCTCCTAAAACCTTTAGCCACCTTGCTGATTTTTTTCACACTGGGCCTTATGTGAAGTTAATTTCTTCTTTTCATCTGCATTCATGTTGGCTACCAATGAGGAGAAGGACACATTTCTTCTGATGAATACTGAAAGGAAAGGTTGATCTACAAATAACCGTGCCTCTTAGTATATGGCCAGATGCATTTCTACTATAATATGCTATGAGCACTTAAATGTCATCATCTGCAATAGGCAGACCACATCTATGCACAAGTGAGAGTTTGGTTCACATAAATGTTGACTTCCTTGAGGAAACCAACATGGCTGTACCATTTTTTTCCAAACCACGACACATGCATCATTGAAAAAACATTAGAATTGACATATACTATGCTTGTTTATATTATATGGCTATCTAAACAAAGCTTAAAATCCTCTATGGTGCATCAACTGTAGCTGCATCCACTGCTAATATCTAGTTATAAATAACCAGCGCATACATACACCACATGAACTGGACTTTCTTAGTACAGCATCATGTGGCCTTTTCCTTATTACAGATTGACATGAAAGGCCCGGTGTAATATTTGAAAGTCAAAGGGCGTTGATGCATTGTAAAACCCATGCAGCACCCATGTAATGCATCCCTTGTGCTGGCTAAAGCAAACCATCTCGTATGTCTGGATTATGTTACTCCTCATTTTGAACCTTAAGCAGGACCACTGTAGTTAAGCTGGAGTGACTTGGTACATCTGATGTGAGCCTTGCTTTGCCCTTGTGTCACTTATTCTAACAAAAGGCAAAAGCAAACCATGCCTAAAAGGCCCACCCTATGTCGTCAGTATAAATGGTTTGAGTTTTGTAGGTGATAGTGTTACATTGCATTGTATTAATCAATCACGAGCACATGTAGCACGAGGAACATGGCTTGAAGGACATGTGTTACTCACTGAGGTATCCATTCCAACACAAATTCTCTCATGTTTTGAAGCCAGCCACAGTAGCACCTTGGTGATGGTATGCTTGGCTTACCGGTTGCATTTGCTCATTTCAGCAGTGCAGTTTGTAAGCATAAATGAAACATTTGTTCTCTTATATAGTGCAGTCCGATACTTGCTCTGTGAAAGAACTACACCCTTACATTTCCCTTGATGCATAGCATCCAGTCACTGTGTACTACATCAGGAGCTTACAGCCCAGAGATAGTTTCACACAGGCAGCACACAATTATTTAGGATGCTTATCTACAACTGTGTAAATGGCACATACATTCAGCATTAGGGTTGGAGTAATGTCCTACTTCGGCATCATCAAATGGATGGTGTCCACCTGAAAGATATGATATGTGTACAATGTGGCATATTGTCTGAATATACAATCTGCACAGTAGCTATATTTATCTCCAACAACATGTGGCATTGGTAACATGTCAATAGGTATGAAAATGTTTTTTTTACCATTTCACTCCTTTCATTTGCATCAATAGATATATATTTGCAACTATATCATGCAACACTAAGCGGCAAGAGTACTAAGCATTTATGGCTACATGAAGGTGGAAGTAATGTCTACAACACATACACCTGTATATATGGGCAACACTTGATTTGTCTATGATTAGAAGGTAAGTTCCCATTTATGAATCCTGTTGATAACCAGGTAATTGGTGGAGAACTCACCATAAAATGTACTATTTGTGCCATTATGGGTAAGTAAAAATCCTAAATAGCAGTTTGGCTGGTTGTATCATGGAACACCTTTTAAAATGTGTGTCTTGTGCTAGCAGTGGCAGTGTGCACTTAAAAATAAATATCATTTCCCCTGGGGCCACAAAATACTCAAACAGCATTTTGAAATTCCCATCACATAGAAATAGGGGGTGCTTGCTTGAATGCCAGACTGCGTTTTACACTTCAGCTTGTACTTGTACTTTAAGGTAGGGAGAGACGCTTTGCATCCAGGTGAAGTGACTGACAGCTCCTCTCTGCAGGGGAATGTTTGTGGGGTCCATGGGACCCCTTTCAGCTCTCCAGAGGTCTGCCTGTATAAAACACACACAAAGTGCAGGAGATGTTAGTGTCTGTACTTTCCGTGCACATCCAAAAGGCATGTTCGATTCTGAGCACAATACCCTAATACATCTTTGGTGTATATCCAATGTTATTACCTTATTCCCATGGGGCCTAGCACACATGGAATTGAGTGAAGACCCTCTCATTATGGGGATTAAGCACAAATATCCACACAAATATGATGATTACATAAAGGGTTGCATAAGTATCTGCACCATCTTCTGTAATGCCCTTGTGGCAAGGGTTTTTAACAAGATGCCACAGATACTCTGTGTAACCCAAGGCACAATGTAGTAAACATCCCCTGAAGGCAATCACTACTTTACTGTAGTACCATCAGTTACTCATAAAGTGTATACAGTTAATCAAATAAAAATGTATATTATATGTAATCATGTTATATGAACGTAAAACTCATACAAACCTACCGGTCCACCAATTTCAAGGCCAAGGAGATCCAAAAGGTCTGCCTCCCTGGCAACCACATGAGCCCATCGGTGCTGTGGCTGGTTGATGCTGCACTCCACAGATGTGACACGGGCTAAGAGTTTGTGAACCTGCTCCCTCCTTACATGTCTCTCTTCCAGACTGTAGCCTTGACTCACTTGGCCTCCAGCCCCAAGAATGCTAGAGAGGTAGTGGACAATGAGCCAGATTAATGCTCCTACCTCCCTCTCCTCACGATTTCTCCCTCTACCCTTCATGGACAACACCCAAACACATCCAATAACTATGAACAGGAAAAATACCCAACACTTAACGCCCCTGCGCACATCTACAATAATTAACCCACAAACAAACAGACAAATACAAATTGCTCAAAATGATACACTTATTGACACACAAATAAGACAAAGGCAACAAAAATAGACAAATGAGAGACAAACTGCACACAACTTACAAGGCACAAACTCCACAAAACACCCAAAATCACCAAACACCTCCAGACATTACCAGCTGACCCCAAACACTAAGAGAAAGTGAAACTAAATTTCAGACTCTTCCTTGTAGGCTGCTATGCCCGTTGCATCATTTCCTGAGCGTGTTGACCCGTTTTGCATAATTTTCGTCATATTTTCTGATGCAAGAGACACGCAAGGCATTTTGCGCTACGCACCATGACATTTTTACATGCAGGGGACCTGCAAAGCATTTTCACGCTAAGCACTGTGACATTTGTCCATGCAAATGTATTAAAAATCCTTTTTGAGATACCCTGCCTACCATTTGGCCACACAAAGGTCACATATACCCTTACAATACTTAACCATTTTGATTATTCATACACAAACAACACCCAATAAATGTTTGTCATGCCCACTGTTATGTGCTTTAAGCATCGACAAACCACAGGCCCACACACATACTTTACACACCTCATAATCATAGGTTATATTAAGTAGCCCTTCACTGCTCCTTTGTGCAGTGTTGTGTCAAAAGGACAAAACAAAACTACAACGTTTACAACTAATATTACATTTTATGTTCCTCATAGTGAGGTTACATTATTTTTTCAATTGCACCAACAGAGGAATCATTGCACCATAGGACATGGGTGCCTGTGTGTTAGAACTGGGGTCACCAATTCCACCATGGTAGCTTGGCGTGAGGCAGGAAGGCACCCAAAGGCAATTTGTAAAGCAGAAGGGCAGCACACACTCACACTGAGACAGGGAGGCACACGCAATAAAATGACACCAGCTCGAACCTACGTTTGGTTTTTGGGGGGTTCCCAGGTCAGGATGGTCTCAATTTTAGCCTGGAGGGGTTGCACCTTACCCCCGCCCACCAGGTGTCCCAGGTAGTCGACAGAATCCTGTCCAATCTGGCACTTGCTAGCCTTGATGGTTAGGCCAGCCCGCTGTAGAGCCTGGAGCACCTGCTGGAGATGCTTCAGATGGTCTTCCCAGCTGCTGCTGAATACAGCTACGTCGTCCAGGTAGGCAGCTGAGAAAGCCTCTAGGCCAGAAAGCACCTGGTTAACCAACTGCTGGAAAGTGGCTGGAGCATTCTTGAGCCCGAAGGGCATCACCCAGAATTGAAAGTGGCCCTCGGGGGTGGAGAACGCAGTCTTCTCCTTTGCTCCGTCCGCCATGGCAATCTGACGTCAGGTTGATGGTACTTAGATGCCGAGCTGCTCCCAGTCGGTCAATCAGTTCATCCGCCCGAGGGATCGGGTGAGCATCCGTCTTGGTCACGGAGTTCAGACCACAGTAGTCCACACAGAACCGAAGTTCTGGTGTGGTGCCCGGTAGGGCCGCCTTTGGCACCAACACCACCGAACTAGCCCAAGGGCTGCTGGAAGGCTCAATCACCCCCAGCTCCAACATCTTAGCCACCTCACTCTGGATGCTGGTCTTGATCTTGTCGGACAGCCGGTAAGACTTGGTTTTCATGGGTGGGCTGTCCCCTGTGTCCACGTCATGGGTATACAGATGCATGATTCCAGGAGTGAGGGAGAACAACGAGGGGTACTGCTCCAATACCTGGCGGCAGTCCCTCTGTTGCTCAGGGGTCAAGGACGGGGAGAGGACCACTCCCTCCACCAATCCATCCTTCTCTTGGGCCGCCAGAAGGTCTGGAAGAGGCTCGCTCTCTTCCTCTTTGCTCCCATCTGTCACGATAAGGAGAGCAAGCTCAGATCGCTCATGGTGCGGTTTCAGGCGGTTGATGTGGAACACCCTATGGGGCTGTCGGGGGTCTTTAGGTCTACAACATAAGTGGTCGGGCCTCGTTTCCTCCACGATCTCGTATGGTCCAGTCCACCGGTCCTGGAGGGCGCTAAGCTCTCCGGGCTCCATGACCCACACCTTCTGTCCAGCATCCAACTCCACCGTCCGAGCGTTGCTGTCATACCACTCCTTTGGGAGTGGTGGAGAAGTGTGGCTCACTGGTTAGAAGCGGCAGACCCTGAAGCAGAGATCGGCCCGGGACCAGGGTTCAATTCCCGATGTGGCAGGGTCTTGGGGCAATGTCGATAATTCTCGCCGAGGTGCCTACGCTAACCATGGGTCCCACTCTGCAACTCTGGGCGATAACTTGCTTAATCTCCACTGCGGCCCCATCAACGCTGGGGATGCCTGGCTTCACCTTGGAGGTGCCCAGGAGGGACCATCTCACAGGGATAGCCAGGACGGGTTCCCCAGCGGTATACAGCGCCAGGACACTCCGAGATGGAGTAACAGTGCGCTTTACATGTATACTTACCTACCTACCTTTATGACGACTTGAATAGCCTCCAGGTTGCCTGAGGCTCCCTTCCACAGCTTGGCCTTCTGGCTGTGGAATGCCAGCATGTAGCTGACCACGTCACGGGGAAGCTTCTTCGAAGTCTTCTCCCACCCCTCCTTCACAAGGCCGAGGGTCCCCCTAACGGGGAGGCCATAGAGTAGCTCAAAGGGGCTGAACCCGACTCCCTTCTGCGGCACCTCTCGGTAGGAAAATAGCAGACAAGGTAAGAGGACGTCCCACTACCGTCTCAAGTCCTCTGGCAGGCTTTGGATCACCACACGGGTAAAAATCTCCATCAAGGCCCGCGCCACCACAGTGCAGTGATGGTCCTCAGAGGGATTGCCTCCGGGTACCGGGTGGCATGGTCCACCAACACCAGGATGAATCGGTGTTCCAAAGAAGTCGGCGGGTCAATTGGCCCGACAATATCAGTGCCAACCCACTCAAAAGGGGTACGGACAACCAAGAGCGGTTCCAAAGGGCCCTTTAACTTAGTCCCCGTCTTGCCACTCACCTGGCAAGTCTTACAGGTCTTGCAAAAGGTGTCAGAGGCAACTCGCATTCTGGGCCAGTAAAAATGTGGGAACAATCGTGCAAAGGTTTTGTCCTGACCCAGGTGTCCGGCTAGTGGCATCTTGTGTGCCAATTCTAGCAGGAAGAATCTGTAGCATTGGGGACCACTAAGGCCCTTGATGATCCATGCACCGGAGCCTTAGGCTCACTGTAGAGGAGGCCATCCTCCCAGTAAATGTGGTAATTGCTGGTCGGGCTTTGGCCTGCCGCCGCATTCCTTCAGGCGTGGGGCACTCTCTCTGCACCCGACAAAATTCCTCCCGGGTAGGCCCTCCTTCCACCTGCCAATCTGCAGGGGTCGGCAAGTCCCCCACGGGAACAACATCCACTTTCGTGGACTCCGGGGTCACCTTCGCGGGCTCCCCATCCATCTCGTCGGGTGCGTCCTCCACAAAGTCCTCTTCTTGTCCAGAACTGGGCTGGGCCATTGTTCCAGGCTCCAACCC
This sequence comes from Lissotriton helveticus, assembly GCF_964261635.1. Lineage (NCBI taxonomy): Eukaryota > Metazoa > Chordata > Amphibia > Caudata > Salamandridae > Lissotriton > Lissotriton helveticus. Next base: position 611,602,056 of record NC_136071.1, on the reverse strand, counting down.
GGGTTGAGTTCCTTGCCGGGCAGCCATGGACCTCGTGACCATGCAAGTCCTTCCTGGTAACCCCAGCATTTCTGTGTGGGCTTGGAACTCCACCTCCTTCCGGGCGGTATACTCCAGATCGCTTCCGAGCAGACACTCGGCTGGCAAGGGAGGGCTTACAGCAACTCTCAACTGGCCCGAGACCCCTCCCCACTCAAAGGGAACCTGAGCCACAGGGTAGTGACCCACACTGCCGTCAGACAACACGGCCGGATGTAGTACGTCTGGGATCACTTGCTCCGGGGACACCAGCTGTCTCAGTACCATTGTCATGCTGGCACCCGTGTCCCTCAGAGCCTCCACCTCCTGCCCGTTCACCCATACCCTCTGCCGGTACTTGGCATTGTTCGATGGTAACTGCGTCGCTGGGACCATCTCTCTATCCCTGAGTGACACCAGGGTCAAACCTGTCCACTCCCCTCCCTCATCTAGGGGCAACTCCTCCCCCAGTGCTACACTAGCCACCCCGGGGCTCTTACCTCCTGTGGCGGCTGGGGACCTCTTACGACACTGGGGATCCCCCTTGTAGTGTCCAACTTCCCCACACTCGTAGCACCGGACAGTTCTGGGCTGTTGACTCTTGTCAGGGTAAGTGGGTTTCTGGAATCCAGATTGGGGTAGGGAACCTACCCCTTTGCCAGAATGTCTATTTTGTGGGCCTCTAGAGAACTCCTTCCTTTTATCTCCCCCCTCTCTTTTCTGGGGAAAACCCTGTCCACCTTTTGGGGTGTCCCCCCGGGTCCCTTGTGGGACACCCTAGTGCTAACCCAGGTATCTGCCTCCTCCGCAAGTTCCCGAGGGTCGGTCAGCTTGCGGTCCACCAGGTGTTGGCGCAGCTCCGGAAAACATTTATCTAGAAGGTGCTCCCTTAAAAACAAATTGTACAGCCCTTCGTAATCACTCACTTCGCTGCCACGCACCCAACCATCTAAGGCCTTCCGTACATAATCAAAAAAATCCAGCCAGTTTTGTGTGTGAAGCTTATGACTGTTGCAGAACCTCTAGCTATACTTCTCTGGAGTGAGGCCAAACTTTCTAAGCCGCGCCTCCTTCATGACAGGGTAGTTGGTGCGATTTTCCTTCTCTAGAGTCAAGAGCGTGTCCCTTACCACTGGAGGTATGTACCGATACAGGCCACCCCCCCAGTAACTCTCTGGCACCCATGGGCTACCAAGGACACCTCATACGCCACAATCACTTATCAATGTCATCACCCACACTGAAACTGCCTATCACCTCCTTCCGTAGATAAAACTTAGGCTCTCGTGGAACCTCAGTGGGTACGCTGCCACCATTCATATTGCCTTGCGCCCCTATTTGCATTGCTCACAGCTCCAATTCCTTTAGGCTAAGCTCATGCACCAGATTCCTCTCCTCCAGAGCTAACCTCTTTTCTTCTCTCTCCTTATCCATTCTAGCAAGCTCCAATCTCAATTGCCTCTCCTCCCTCCTGTCCTCGTACTCTTCCGGCGTCGCACTCCTCACTGACACACTACTGCCTGCCCTGGAACATCTTCCTGGCAACACATTCTCACTAATGTCTACCTGCAGTAGGTCCAGCTCTCCTGGAGCGCCCGCCTCCCCTTGTGCGCCCAGCTCCTCCTGTCCCTCATTCACTCTCCCCTCTGGGTGGGCCATTACCCATGCCCTCAAGGCTTTCTGAAGCTCCTCTCTCCTGGCGCCTCGCTTCACTGACACCCCATCCCCTGACAGAAGTCCTTCAGCTGCGACATCGTATACACTTCTAGGTTGACCAGCTCAAACTCCATCCTGACAGGTGGGGCCCCAAACAACTTAAGGGAGAGAACCACTAGGACATAGGTAACAGGTTTAGCACAGGAGACTGTGCACTCAAGTAAACAGTGGAGGTCAATTTGTTAGGTTTGCATACAACAGGTGTCCAATTGCGGCGCACACTGAATCACTGGAGGGTGCTACACAACCACAGGTCCTTACCCCGCCGCTGAACACCAATGTTAGAACTGGGGTCACCAATTCCACCACGGTAGCTTGGCACGAGGCAGGAAGGCACCCGAAGGCAATGTGTAAAGCAGAAGTGCAGCACACACTCACACTGAGACAGAGAGGCACACGCAATAAAATGACACCACACCAGTTTGCTGTTTCAAACAAGTCTCTTTATCTAGACTTCTTGAGTGCCGGTAAGTAACTCGCTGTTAGATACTAGGCATCAATTCAGGTATGTAACATTTTTCAACCATCAGACCAATATCACTGCAAGTAACTCGCTATGATGTAGGGGCAGTCTAGGCAATAACATTTCTAGTAAACATAGGCACCAAAAGAGTTTGATCATGCTCATGCAACACTGCTATTATTCAGGGGTATGGCAAGAGCAACATTAACATTCCCTGTAACCATGGGCATCAAATGGGATCTGGTCATGACCCGGCAACCCACTGTGGGCAGAGGTTTGGCATCCACAACATTAACAAAGCATCATCAACAGTTCCCAGGCAGGGGCACTCTAAAAAGAAACATTCCCCTGCCAAGGGATGACTTTAAGCCCAGTATTTTACTCATGGCAGTCTTTGGCCCAGTTCAGGAGGGGCCTTTACACAATTTCACTCCACCTTCAGGCCTCTATATAGTTAATTAGGGCCAACAGGGCCCAGCTGCAGTCTCAGGATTGGAGGTACGGACATGGGGCTGCCTCACTAATTCCAGGAGGCTCCTCGGCAGCCCCCGCTGTCTCCGTAACCTTTCGCCCTCTCCCGGGGGTGTTACCTCTGTTCTTGGCCTCTAGGGTAATGCGGGAGCCCGCTGAGACTAAGCGGTCTGGGCCGATCGGGGGCTCTCCCTCTCCTGGGAGCCCCCTCGCCGAGGTTCCGGGCCGGTCCCAGTGCTTCTTCCGGCCCAGAACCAATCAGGATGAAGCGGGGCCGAGGCGCGCCCGCAGCTGCCAATCGCAGCGCGGCCTGCGTGGGCGCAGCAGCCTCCTCCAATGGCTGTGCGGCGTCTGGTGGGGGTGCGGCCTATGAGGCGGCCAGGGTCTCCCCCTTACATGACAGTTGGTCTGGCCTCATAGGCCCAGCGCGGGCCTCCGCAATGCTGCGGCGGCCGTCTCCTGGCTTCGGGGGGCGCAGTGGTGATGCGGGCAGCAGCGGGACTTCCTTTTATGTGGTGCCTGGGTTGCGGTGGTGAGGGGCAACTAGCGCTTTCCAGGTCACTACGCTTTTCAGGTCACAGCGCTTTCCAGGTCACAGCGCTCAGTCACAGCGCTCAGTCACAAGTACCGGGCAGCGGCGGTGATGGCAAGCTAGCGCTTCTATGAGCACACCGCTTAGTGGCACAGTCTATAGGCACAGTTCTAGTAGCACAGTTCTGGGCAGGATAGCGCTTAGAGATCACGGCGCTATGAAGGCAGAGCTCGGTATAACCTTGAGGCATTCACCAGCAGCCTTGGAGCTTAGCACCGGGGGGGCACAGCACCGGCAGCACAGCTCTAGCAGTAAAGCGCATAGGTGGTACAGCGCTGATTACCTGGTTGATCCCCCAGCAGTGCTCACAGAAGGCAGTCCAATTCTTCTTGACAGCGCTGGATGGACGCAGCGCCTTTCTTGGAGGAATGAATGGCAGGTCCTTGTGTAGGTTCTTGGGGGAAGAAGGGAGGTTGAGTTGGTGGGCTTCAGAGGTAGGATGGTTCCCTGCAGTACACTGGAGATGGTTTCCTGGGTTCCCCCTCGCTGGGCTAGATCAGCAGGCTGACAGAGTTTCTCATCTAACTTAGAGCAGCAGTGCCTAGGCCCAGTCAGTCCCAGCAGTGTAGGCTCCTCCCCTAGGCCCAACCGCCTAAACTCCTGCCCCAGGTCCAGTGGTCCAGTGGTGCCCCAACTGACAGGCAGGTTTCCCTCCTTTACTCTTATACCCCTAGGTCAGGTGACCCTCTTCTAAAGGCGGCAAAGCGTAACCCCTTTCCTGGCTGGAAGGCTCCAGGAGCTTCCACATTCTAGGCTATGGAACAAAGAGGCGGGATGGCAGTGATACTGTAACATGATGTCCCAGCCTGCTCCTAACTACTAGTGCGTGTCTACAGAGGCCACACCGCAGTAGCAGAGGCCTGTGGCAGCCATGTTGTTGGGAGAGAGCACCTGCACCTCAGCACTGTTTGGCAGTGGTAAGGCGCCCAGAGATCTAGGTCCAACAAAAGACGGTGGCAAAAATAAGGCAAAAAGGACCAAAAAAACGGGGTAAGACCACCTTAGGGCTGACAGGTCTAACACTGTGTGAGAGCCATTTTTTGTCCTCAGATGGAAGGAGAAAGTACATCACAATATTAACGTAAATTACCTCTCTCAGTATGTATTGTCTTATGCAACACATGTGCAAAGTATTCACTAAACAGACACAATAAATGCATATTTCACATTTACACACAATTTGTTAAGGTGTAGCATTTGTCCACACACCGACAATTAGACATTATTCGTAAAGGTTTGTATATGTCCACACACATTTGTCCACATACATTTGTCCTTGCATGTTGACACAATACACATCTATATATTTCTAACGTGATGTGACGCTTCACAACCATATCCCTTGTCTTACTTTTATGCACAATGAAGCACAATGCTACAGTTACACTTTAGTATGTTTTCATACGACCCTTTGAGCATCCTTCCATCGCTCTGCAAAACATGCTAAATATGTATCGCAAATGATAACCAACCATTAATATGTCCTGGGAAGTTGTAACATGTGCTTTTTGTTGATCCCCACACACCCATCCATGCAATTTTGCCAACTGATATATTTACTTCATAACACCTGGTCCTAGAACTTTGTCAGTGACAGATGTCTCCCAAATCTGTAATATAAGCTGCAACATTTGTTCGAGAAAAGTACTGCCGCTCTTCATGCATGTTAAATTCTGCAACACACATCAATTTTTATATGGGCCAGGAACGGACTTAATAGTAGTATTTTGCGTATTCCTACTCTGAGGGCCAGATTGAAGAAACTTTCATGCAGCGCAACCCAGCAAGCCAGATTACTGTGCTGCACTGCTGTGCAAAAAAAGACAGGTTGCCCTATATTTATCTAGATATGAGGCATTCTTGCCCTCTCCCTTTCATGCAGAGCCTAGTGCAGCAAGGTGGCTTGCTGTGTTACTTTATGTGATGTTTTGAAAAGATGCACCCATATTTTTTGACAACTTAAAATAGCAGATTCACACGCGTAGAAGCTGATTGTTAATGTTAAATTGTAAATGTTAAAGTTGCTAAGATATGAGTAAAAATATAAATTGTTTGACATTCACACAAACACAACACAATGGATATTTTAATATATTTTTATGTTATGAAATGTTTAAAATTATCTCTAATTATTTGCTTCTTTTAAATAGCATTATTTAAACATATTTGCTACTATTTCATCTCTCCTGGCACGGCCTGCCCTTGAGTGTACCATTTCAGATGGTGATTCTTCATCCTCCTTATCATCTGATTGATTTGAGAATTAAGCTACCTTTGGAAATTACTCTTTAAACAGGTGTTATGCAGAATGACACACACAAGTATCATTTTGCTCACCACTGGCGGTAAGTACAGGCGTCTACCACCTGGCTGGTCCATGCATCTGAAACTCTCCAAACATTCTTTCAATAATGTTGTGAGTCTTTCTTACTGCAGCATTATGTAGCTTCTGCCCATTATGATGTGGATTTCTATAGAGGACCATCACCCATGGCTGGAGACCATAGCCTTGATCACCTGATAAGAGATAGAGATATAAAGTTTAGAAGTAGTATTGTAGTCTGAGCAGACTTTATATGTAGAACAAATATGGTGCACGTGTAATGTAGTAGTTTGTCCTTTTCAGGTTTTTATAAACAACGGATTTAACTAATGAACACATATGTGTTTTTCTGGAAGCCTTGTTATCATATTAATATTGATTGAAATTTGTTTTTAGATCCAGATTTACATATCATGAAGTATAATTGATAACATTACGCTTAGTGATCACATTACCAAACAGACAATGTTCCATTGCACACTATCATTTCTTGGAGTTGGCTCTAGTTAACCTCACTCCCATCACAAATGACATTAATTTTTATTTTACAATGACTTCTTTTGTGTGAGTAGTTGATACATTGCAGATGTATTTTAATCAGGCAAATGCATACACTATTAGACAATACTTACTTTACTAGGTTTGTTCACATATATTATTCCACTGTTACTACATTTTGCCAATCATGACCCTGTCATGCACATGCTGCATATTCATTCAGATCATTTCTTTAAACCATCAGCAACATGTTCATGTATGGCGTATATTTTATGGCACATTTACAATTTGAGTTTTACCAAAAAATATTTTACATTACATCTAGTAAAAATGCTGTTGCTTGATGCACATGAGGTCATAATAAAACATTTCCACACCACTTTGTTGGTGTGTCAGTATGTATGCATTGATAAACATTTTAGTAAAACATGACACACGGGTTATGATTGATTGTTACCTGGATATGTGACCTTTTGTACCCTAAACCAACTGTGAGGCCTTAATATGTGAGTTGTGTACATTTATTTTGTCCTTTTAACACATAAACTAACAGGGGTATGTTATGAACAGTTAAATATGATTTACCACCCCATCAAAGCCTAATTTTATGTCGCTGTATTATTTTCTTTGCTCACAATCACACAAGACAGTATCCTTATGTGTAATTAGATTACATCTATAGATATTATGCGCACTATAGGTGGATCGTGGTCATTCACATGCACTGTGCAGAATACTTAGTAAGAGGATAATGGATGTAAGGCACAGGTGATGCTGGAAGGTGTCCCTTACTGCACACCTGTAATACTGCATGCAATACAGTCACCCTTACTACTTGGTGCAAGGATGTCTGGATTGGTGCAAGTCTACAATGAGGGTATTAGCTCTAAGAGAGGACAGGAATGCACCACATCTAGATATTTTTTCCACAATCCGTCACTCTGCCTATCAAGCAGCACAGCACTGCAAAGCTAGTTGTATTGCTCAGTTGTGTAGCATGAAGTACTATTGATCCATGAGTCCCTACGGGCCTGATTCACAAAGGTCAACCTAGGCGTTTGGTCTAAACTTAGACCAAACGTCTAAGTTTATGACTTTGGAAATTCACAAAGGCCATTTACAAATATGATCTTTATCTCCGCACTACAAGCAGAGATCTGACCCAGTGCAGTCATAGAGCTAGTACTCGTAAATGCCCTTTGTGAATTCCCAAAGTCATAAACACAGACATTTGATCTAAGTTTAGACCAAACTTCTAAGTGTACCCTTGTGAATTGGGCTCTATGTGTACATTCTACTAGTTCTTGCAACAGTAATGTCAGATTGACACTTATTCACGTAATCCTTTCTTGGTGGCTAGTTGCTGTTAATTCGTTTTGGGAAATTCCAGGTAATGTGGTGTAAATTGGATGATGGCATTCAACACAAAAGGCAGGAATGCAGAAAAGGCACCCTTTGAATTGCTAGTCAATATTGCAGATTCCTCTGGAATGAGTCAGAGGCCAACATGCGTAGGACTGCCATCAATTGAACATGCATGGCATTAGTTTGTCTAGATGCTGATTCAATATTTGGAGAAATCTTATCCAGCTACTCCAGGATGCACACCTTCTTCAATCTATATAACTGAATTTCCTCCTCCTCCCTGAGATCAATGGGGATGATCCTTTGCTGGAATATACACTCTCTGCTCCTGCTCTGCCACTATTGTTATTCACCAACTCCCAAATGCAAAATACCTACCTCCATGGCGAAGATGAGCTTGCCAGAGAGTTCTGTGATAGAGGTCCTCCTTCACTAATGCCCTTGCGTCATTGCCTATGCCTGCATTGACGATGCGCAGTATTCTGATGCATTTCCATCGTTGTGTTGCATTGTGTGATGATGCGTCATGCATTGGTATCTTGATAAAGCCCACTGCATTGCAGTTGCATTAGATACTGCGTCGGAACGCCTACCTTGCATACATTTTTTACTGCATGACGCAGGCTAACATAACGAAGCACTTCCACCACGCACACCCCTACAAACAATGCAGGAAGGCCCTTGCATTGCTTGATTACTCAAGAAACCCACAGCGGACCCCACCGAACGCAAGAATTACCGCCCAATCTCGCTCCTCCCGTTTCCAGCCAAAGTCATCGAGAAGACCGTCAACAAGCAGATGGCCGCCTTCCTCGAGACGAATGGATCCCTCGACCCCTCACAGTCCGGCTTCCGAGCCAATCACAGCACCGAGACCGCCCTCATCGCCGCCACCGATGACATCCGAGCCCTGATGGACAACGGAGAAACAGCGGCCCTCATCCTCCTAGACCTCTCCGCGGCATTCGACACTGTCTGCCACCGCACCCTAGTACAGCGCCTCAGCAACGTCGGAATCCAGGACAAGGCGCTGGAATGGATCATCTCCTTCCTCGACGGAAGAACACAGAGAGTCCGCCTCCCACCGTACAAGTCAGAGGCATCCGAAGTCATCTGCGGCGTCCCTCAAGGATCCTCTCTGAGCCCCACCCTCTTCAACGTCTACATGAGCCCCCTCGCGGCCATCGCACGCCAACACAACCTCAGCATAATCTCCTACGCCGACGACACCCAGCTGATCGTCTCCCTGACCAAAGACCCAGCCGCCGCCAGAGCCGACCTGCACGAAGGGATGAAAGAGGTAGCCGAGTGGATGACGACCAGCCGCCTGAAACTGAACTCCGACAAGACGGAGGTCCTCATCCTGGGCTCTTCACCCTCCGCCTGGGACGACTCCTGGTGGCCTCCCGCCCTGGGCACCGCACCCAAGCCAACAGACCATGCACGCAACCTGGGCTTCATCCTGGACTCCTCCCTCTCCATGACCAGGCAAGTCAACAACGTCTCCTCGGCATGCTTCAACATCCTACGCATGCTACGGAAGATCTTCTGGTGGATCCCCACCGAGACCAGGAAGACCGTCACCCAGGCCCTCGTCATTAGCCGACTGGACTACGGCAACGCCCTCTACGCCGGTACCACCGCCAAGCTCCAGAAGAGACTCCAGCGGATCCAGAACGCCTCTGCCAGACTCATCCTCGACATCCCACGTACCAGCCACATCTCCGGACACCTGAGAGACCTTCACTGGCTCCCCGTCAACAAAAGAATCACCTTCCGCCTCCTCACCCACGCACACAAAGCCCTACACGACCAAGGCCCGAGCTACCTCAACAGCCGAATCAACTTCTACGCTCCCAAACGCCACCTCCGATCAGCCAACCACGCCCTCGCCGCCGTCCCCCGCATCCGAAGAGCGACTACAGGAGGAAGGTCCTTCTCCCACCTGGCCGCCAAAACCTGGAACTCCCTCCCGACCGACCTGCGCCTGACCCAAGACCACCTCTCCTTCAGGAAGAAGCTGAAGACCTGGCTGTTCGAGCAGTAGCGGCACCCCCCCTCCCCCAGCGCCTTGAGACCCCACGGGTATGTAGTGCGCTCTATAAATGCCATTGATTGATTGATTGATTGATTGATAAATCAGACTTAAGCCTTTGCATTTTCTTGCATTGCCGTGCGTGGCGTAATGGCAATGCTAGAAACTGATACGTCTGGCCCTTTTTCGGACATCTGCAAACCTTCCCCTTAGATTTCTGGATGAACATAATAAAAGATGCAGCCTGTGTCTGAAGATAACCTCAGCTGTTTTCAGTAGTAAAGAATATTCTCACACAATGAATGGTCTGGAGAAATGTATTTACCGCAGTGCCTTACCTTAGCAGCAGTAAACTGCAAACTTTAAGGCATAGAAAATAATTTGCCCATGTCTTTGTCTACACCCATTCCATGTGGAATTTTGAAAACACTTTTTTTCTTAAAAATTAAAGAAGTGAGGCAATTCACAGTGTAATTTTTATCGCAGAAGGGGCATGAAGATTAGGCCCAGAGGAAAATTCCATTATGCTGATGTAATCTCATGTGATTTCTGTAATTTTGCAACATCCGTGTTATGCAAAATTCCTGAAATTAAACTATTATATCATGACGTGTAATTTTGGGCTGTTCAGAGGAAAACTTTAGCGCAAGGGCACGGTAACAACACAAATTACCAGAACGCAATCAGCTGCTGCATGCGCACTTGTGTTTTTGCTCTATTTATTTAGCATGAAATACATCCTTGTGTTCAAAAGGAACAAAATGGTGCAGTTGGTATTATAATTAGGGCTCCCGGTTTTATGGTATTTATTTTTTTGCCATTTCCGTCTGTATTTATCCATATTTATTTTTTGGGGCAATTTTTCTGCATTTATCCACATTTATTTTTGCCACAAGTAAAAGACAACACTGCAGCTAGTATTTTTCCACATTTATTCAAATTGACAATGCACACATGCGATCGGTTGATATTGGTCAACACAATACATTCATGTAAAAACGTTGCCATTGTCGTACAAGCACATGTGCATTTCTAGAGACTTTGAGGACATTGAGGCTCTTTCTGGTTTATTAACGAAATGAAGACCACTGAAAACCCGTTCAAGCACAAGCGCTTATCAGGAGCAAACATGTGCCAGCGCTTCTGTATTTCCATTTAAAGCCCTGGTGTCAGGCGGGCAACGCCCATTGGGCTCAATGGGCTTCAGACCCCCCACCCCCCTCGCATGTGTGTGTCAGCCCAGGCAGACACATTTAAATCAGTGACCTTTGGTTTGTAACTGTGACACTAGACAAGTATTCGTGATCCACACTAAAGTATCATTTTTGTAACTCAAGATTTATTTTCATAAAAAACATTTGTATTCAATAGAACCATATTTTAGAAATGCATTCAATATATACTTTAATTAGGTGCTCTGGTACAATCTTATATATACTATCTAACAATTCCGATTTACGGTGTCTAACTCAGAGTCACACACAATATATAAAATCATATACTTTCATAATTACAAGTTAACACTGAACAAATACATTTCATAGACATTAAAAAGTCCCACTGTCGACGCGTTTCGGTGCGTAGGTTACAATTGTGGCACCTTCCTCAGGACGGACGAAGATTAAAAGTTTTTTTACTTCTTTTTGAAGTATAGGGATTGGTGTCCTTCTATCAATTTTCAGGACGACTGTATCTCCTTTTAATATTTTTGATTTAAGCCACTTGCATCAAGTTTAGTGGTATCATAGGATTTATTAGAAGTCTGGATGACACATATTCAATGGTGTCGTGAAAGCAGGTACGTCTTTCAATGTGCACCGTCTAAAATAGGGTATCTTGCTGTGCCAATTCGTTTTGCATCAAATGATGACATACAGGCTGTCCTTCCCTGCACCTCCTTAAGTGGTGTCTTGATACCGATTAAAGACTGCAATATTCTTTGGCAGCCTGCAGTTGGAATAACGCTATCTCCTTTTCTTTAAGCGCTGTTGTCTGCAATGTCTGTTTTGGGGGTCTTCTCACTTCTATCTTCTCCCAACCTTCTGATTTTTTTAATATCGGCAAACTCGCTCGTACTGACGTCCTGCTTCCACCGGTGGAAGCAGGACGTCGGTACGAGCGAGATATTCAAAAAATCAGAAGGTTGGGAGAAGATAGAAGTAAAAAGACCCCCAAAACAGACATTGCAGACAACAGCGCTTAAAGAAAAGGAGATCGCGTTATTCCAACTGCAGGCTGCCAAAGAATATTGAAGTCTTTAATCGGTATCAAGACACCACTTAAGGAGGTGCAGGGAAGGACAGCCTGTATGTCATCATTTGATGCAAAACGAATTGGCACAGCAAGATACCCTATTTTAGACGGTGCACATTGAAAGACGTACCTGCTTTCACGACACCATTGAATATGTGTCATCCAGACTTCTAATAAATCCTATGATACCACTAAACTTGATGCAAGTGGCTTAAATCAAAAATATTAAAAGGAGATACAGTCGTCCTGAAAATTGATAGAAGGACACCAATCCCTATACTTCAAAAAGAAGTAAAAAAACGTTTAATCTTCGTCCGTCCTGAGGAAGGTGCCACAATTGTAACCTACGCACCGAAATGCATCGACAGTGGGACTTTTTAATGTCTATGAAATGTATTTGTTCAGTGTTAACTTGTAATTATGAAAGTATATGATTTTATATACTGTGGGTGACTCTGAGTTAGACACCGTAAATCGGAATTGTTAGATAGTATATATAAGATTGTACCAGAGCACCTAATTAAAGTATATATTGAATGCATTTTTAAAATATGGTTCTATTGAATACAAATGTTTTTTATGAAAATAAATCTTGAGTTACAAAAATGATACTTTAGTGTGGATCACGAATACTTGTCTAGTGTCACAGTTACAAACCAAAGGTCACTGATTTAAATGTGTAGGCCTCATGGTCACCAACTAAAAGAATAATACACAGAAAGGAATCCTTTTTGATAAGCAATTGATACCCAGTCCTTTCTGGTCCCTGGGAAACTCTCTATTTTGGAGATTAGTCAGCCCAGGCAGAGACAGCTTCCTGGACACACAGACAGTTTTTAAGCTGCCAGCCACACCTGAGTACTTCACAGGTCTTTAAAAGACCATTCACTTGTTAACAAGGCATCTCCACTCTCCCTTTTGCTGCAATAATTAGCCCCCCCGACATTTTTGTCAGGCCCCCCTCCTGGTGTAGAGGTTGGTTGAAATGCGTGGAATCCAGGGCGCCTGCCGTGAGCTTGAGCTGCCGGGATCTGCAGGCTGTGGGATTAACATAATTATGTCATGAACATGCGGAGTGGTAACACAGAAAGGGGTGTGTGGGGGGGGGGTTGAGCAACCAAGGGCACCAGGTGGGGGTGGCAATAGTGATTGACACTCGAGGCAGAGACAACACATCTGTCTGGGGGGTGGGTGGGCTAAAGGCATCAGGAGGAGGGGAGGCAGAAATGATATCAGTCCCATTCTGCTTGCAAGGCAATAAATGTTATAAGCCTTGATTTCTACAACACTGCTAACAGCATACCAGGGGGTACGTTCAATGAAAAGAAGTGTAAAGTACACGGAATGCAACTCATTTGCATTTAACTATCGGCTGAGAGTTAATTCAAAGCACTCAAGTCCGCGGGAGAAAAGAAAACTTGTAATTGTCAGAGACAAGTAGTGGAGTTAAAACGAGCATTCCAGCCCGTCAGATGGAATCTCGTGCACACAAACGAAGATCGACTAACATCTCACTACAAACTACCGACCCCCTCTCCATGCCCGTTTCCAATCCCCAGACTCAGATAAGGCAGCTGGCCCTGCCCAAACCAACCAAAGGCTGGAATACACGCTCCACATGCCTCGGTCACTGCGGGTATTTTAGCTGGGAAAAGACTGGATTTGTGCAAGTCGTAACCAGGGGCAACAACCACTCCTGCACACTTGTCAACATCCTGTCATTAAAATGAGAGAGGATTTTTCGGAGCTCAAAAATATCAATGACATGAAAGTATGCCAGACTGAAAAATTTGCTAGTATTTTGCCGTTTTTACATATAAATACAGACAAAGGAAAAATAGTTTTCCGTCTGTATTTATATGTAAAAATCCGTTTAAACGGAAAACCGGGAGCCCTAATTATAATATAGAGCCAAATATAGGTTTTGCACTTCCCATATTTATGCATAATTTCACGTAAATTTCCTAAACTGGCTGTTCATGTGCATATGCATTCCTGGAGGGGGTGGGGGGACTATAAATCGTACAGTAACGTTCAACATGTCAATGAGGGGATCACTTTTGCCCCTGTGCTTAATCTAATTACGAAACATAAGCAGGGGCAAAAATGTTGGTAAGTGAATTGCAACCTTTAGACACCTAGAGGTGGTTGTTCATTGGGTTAGCTTCATCAGGACAGTGCATCCTTGCTCAGGCACAGGGAATTCTGGATTTGAAAATTGAGGTGAGGTCTCAGAAGTTCAGCCAAACCCCTTTCTGCTCTCATGCCCCTTCATAAAGTAGAAAGCCTCCTCCCTCCCTTAAAAAGCAATGGATGAGATAGTAACTCAGCCGGGTGTACAATGTACAGAACTACTCTGATAGGCACACACAAGGCTGGCTTTAGTGCTGGTGGCGCCTGGTGTGACAGTCTTTTTTGGTGCTCCCCCACCCCAATGGTCTCCTTCTTCAAAAATTCCCTCACTACCACTCTCCAATAGTGCCCATTGTGGTGTCTTGTATATAAAATAAAAGGACTGGAGATCGTGAAGTAAGTAGGTGGGTTTATTTACCTCAGCCACATACGGACACTTGGTCAACTGACCAAGTACAAATCATGTCATTCCAAATAGAATACAGAACATAGGTTCTACAACCTTAAAGAGATAGGCAAGAAATATAGAAGAGAAGGGACACATTATCACACATCTTCCTTCCTAACAAAATAGAAATAAAATAAAGAAGACAAAAGAAAGTAAGAAGAATAAATAAGAACAATTTTCATGTGATAAAACTTTACAATAACAATTAAACATAGTCCCTCAAGTAGACAGGAGCCCTGCGTGCCCTTTGACTCCTTTTGTATGATGACAACATGTTTGAGCCATTACCAGAACTGTTGTTAATGTGATGAAAATTGCTACTTGAATCATTGCCATGCACAGATGCATCAGAAACTGATAATTTAGAACTGACAACTACAACACGACTCTTATTCCATATCCTCCCATCTTCCGTCTTAATGGCATTCCTAAAAACCTTAATGACAGGTCTGACATCAGTGTATTTAGACCACGGTTTGCGTCCTACAGGTGTCTTAATTTTTACTAAATCACCCAATTTGACCTCATTATATTTTACACATTTTTTGTTATCAAAATATTCTTTACGGGCAATTTGTTTTTCTAGCTCTTTGTTTCTCCATTCACCTACATCATTATCCACCAGGCCTTTATTCCTTTTCATCCACCCAGGACACCATAAAGTATTTGGAACTCTACCTTTGAATAATTCAAACGGAGACCTCCCAGTAGAAGAATGAGGAGCAACACGATTAACATTGATCCTGTCTTGAAGAGTTGTTTTCCAGTTCAAACCAGAAGACCTAGCCAACTGTATTGACTCCTTAAGAGTCTTATTGACTCTTTCTACGGCGCCATTTGTCTCAGGGTGATATAAAGAACACCTTTTATGTACAATACCACATTTTTTTAAAGAAATCAGCAAACACACTTGAATAGAATTGTGGCCTATTATCAGATAACAAGCTATTCGGAAAACTTTCTTTGTTGAAAACTCCTTCTAAAAATGTGATGACTGAATCAGAGGTAATCTCTCTAACTGCACTTACTTCTATCCACCTTCAATATAAGTCAATTAGAACGATCAAATACGGAGTATCTGAAACACCAGACAAAGGTCTCAAAATATCTATCGCAACTTCATCCCAAGGGTGACTAGGCAACACTCTATTAATCATAGGCATTTGTTTTGTCTTTAAAATTGTGTCACTTGCACAGCATTCCACGCAATTCCTGACTAACCTCTCTATCTCCAAATCCATACCAGGCCACCAAAATTGCATACGAAGAGTCTCTTTCGTTTTCACAATTCCCAAATGACCACAATGAGCATGTGACAATAATTTTTTTCTAATTCCAAAAGGAGGAACAAGTTTTGTACCACGAGTTAATAAACCTTCAGTAACTTAGAGTTCACCAGAGACTAACGACCACGGCTTCTCCAAACGAGAATTGCCCTTCAAAGAAGAAATAACTCTACATATGTCTTCATCTTTCTCCAATTCTTTCATCCATTCAGACTCCTCTATTGCTCCTTCAGTGACTTCACACACATTGATATAATCATCCAACTCGTTCAAGTCATCTTCAAGAAAATTCTCTGTATCAACCAATCTTGATAAACAATCAGCTGACCTATTTGCCACACCTGGAATATACTGTACTTCAAAATCAAATTCCTGTAGCGAAACAACCCATCTTCTGATTCTAGAAGATATAGCATCTAAACCTTTCTTCAAGAAAACTTCTCGTAAAGGCTTGTGATCAGATAGAATGCACACTTTAGAACCCCAAATCAAATTTCTAAACTTTCTTAACGCCCAAAAAATTGCAAGAGATTCCTTCTCTATAACAGAGTAATTAAGTTCCGAACCTTTAAGACATCTTGATGAACAACAAATAAGAGAATCTTTTCCATCCTTCTTCTGAACAAGAACCGCACCGAGACCCTTGTCACTTGCATCAGTAAATACAAATGTAGGAAGACCAGGAACAAACGCATGAAGAGAGGGAGCTTTGTTAAGCTCTTTTTTGATACTCATAAATTCACTCTTGCACTCAGTGGACCAATCAAAAACAACATTCTTGGCAGTCAACCTCCTCAAATTATGCGTCTTGTCTGCAAAATTACTAATAAACTTCCCATAAAATTCAACCATTCCAAGAAAAGAAAGTAACTCCTCCTTATTAAGAGGTTCTTTTACTTTATCAATAGATTCAACCAAATCTTTCTTTGGAAAGACACCCTCACCTGTAATACGATGTCCCAAATAATTAACTTCTTCTACCCTAAACTTACAGTGACATGCCAGCCTCATTTAAACGTTTCAGCACAGCACACACACGTCTATCGTGTTCCTGAATATTGTTGCCATAAATCAATAGATCATCTTGATAACATTTAACACCTACCAACCCCTTCAAAATTTTAGACATAATTCGTTGAAAAACTGAGGCCGCAGATACAAGGCCAAAGGGCATCCTCTTAAATGTAAAAGTGCCCATGGGTGTAATGAAGGCAGTTAGGTCTTGAGAGGACTCATCTAGCTCCACCTGATGGTAAGCGGAAGCTAGATCAAGAGTAGTGAAATATTGTGCACCTTCCAACGTACCAACCATCTCATCAATGTTTGGCAGTGGAAATCTATCCACCACAACCTCCCTATTTAAAGACCTCAAATCTATGCATAGACGAATCTCTCCTGTTGGTTTCTTAGCGATCACCACAGGAGCGAACCATTCTGTCTCTCAACTGACTCAATTATATCATTCTTTACAAGTTTCTCTATTTTTTCTTGTACTTTTACTTGTTCCGTTAAAGGAATCCTCCTCACTTTTGCCACAACAGGGACAGCATTTTTTTTTAACTTGATATGATGTTTGTAACCTCGCAAGCACCCCAAACTCTCTTTAAACACATTTGGAAACTATTCTGATAAGATATTTGACAAATCCTCATTACTCTTGACCTGAACAGAATCACTCACTTCTTGAATCTGCACTTGTGGTGAAGCATTAGGATCAAGTTTTACTCCAAGTTGGCGTTGATGTTGCCAGCCCAACAATGCATCACCTTTCTTAGCAACATATATTTTTCCAACAATAATACGACTTCCCAATTCTATTACAGCCATAAAATAGCCTAAAATTCTAATTGGTTTCTCTCCATAACCTAAAGGGGAGATATCACATCTCATCAACTTCACATTTTTATAAAACATTTCATTAAATAACTTCTCATCAATCATTGTTATTTTAGAACAAGAGTCAAATTGAAAATGTATCATTAAATTCTCTACATTAACTGGATGAGAGGGATGATCTGTCATTTTACAACTGACCTCAAAACAAACAGATCTTACTTGAGGTTGTGACCATTTTTTTTTTTTAAACATCCCCTTAATATATTTTTGTTCTACAAAACTTAGCATAATGTCCTCTTTTTCCACACAAGTTACATAAAACTTTTAGAGCAGGACATATAGGTGAATTAGCTAAATGACTAAACTGTCCACACCTAAAACACAAAAATGTGTTACTCTGACTGGGACTTGAGGTATTAGGAAAAACATTTTGCTTCTCTTGTATTCCTGTACCCTCTTGTTTCTTAACCTGATATACAATCTCCTCTATTTTAGTTTCTTCTTTAGAATCAGGCCAAGGTGGTTTTTCTTTCTCTTTCTTTAATTTTCCAACACACTTAGTCATGTGTTCAACTTGTTTTGCAATAACTAACACTTCTTCCAGAGGAGGCTCATCTTTCAGCCAAAGTTCTTTCCTAATGTCATCATGCGCACACCTTAAAACAAACTGATCACGAATTCTTTCATCCAAAGTCTGACCAAAATTGCACGATGATGCTAACTTCCTGAGAGATGAAACATATTCTTCTACCGTTTCATCTTTTTTCCCCCTTAACCCAAAGTGATACCTCTCCATTATGGTGCTGAGTCTTGGTAAATAATGTCGATCCAGTTGAAGAATTGCAATCTCATACTCATTTAAATTTCTTTGTTCTGCCGCAGTTAAGTCTGGCAAATGTTCTAAAACATCTTGTCCTTCTCCACCAAGACAATGTAGAAGTACTGAATGCTTCCTTTCTGCGCTTAAATTTGTTCCACATACTCTTGCATAGTTTGCAAATATTTTTTTTCACTTTTTCCACTTCACATTCGGTTCACCTGGGCTCGTTAGAAAATAAGCTGGTTGCGTTACATTCTGCATTTTTAATGCACTACTATTTATATATATATATATATTTATTTTTTTTACCAGAGAAATAACTTCCTTAAGCTTCTTTTTTATTTTTCTGAATTTATTTCTTATATATAGACCAAATATAGAAATGTTTCAGTGTAAACTCTTCTTTCTTGAATTAATCTGATGAAACAGAATGCAGAATTTTAATTTCCAAAGTGTTTTCCTTTTTAGAATATACCAATATGACATAAAAGTGTGTAATTCTTTTTTTTTTACATCAAGTGAACATGTCACAGAAAGAAAAGAAAGTCTTTGTTCCTTGATGCTCAAGATTCTTGTCAGAGAGCCTTTAATCAATAAAAACGCATAACAATGGTAGAATGGAACGTACACATTCTTTTGACTCGGAACGTCTGATTTCTCTTATTGCCTCACACGCATGTCTTTCAGCTGGAATGCAATGTTAGAGAGGCAGCTGAAACGCAACATCAGATACGTAAGGCTGCAAAGCAGAACATTCACTTTCGTCATCAAACTCCTTTCACGCGCACCGGTCAAGAGCGAAGCTTTTAATTATATGCCTTTTTTAAATATATCCCGTAATTCCTTAAAAGTAAAAGTTTATCCTCCCTCCGCTCTCCTCACCGTAACCTTTACAATGAGAAAATATATATCATTTCTTTTTACTGCCGCTGAGAAGTCAACGCTTCTTTTCCTTTTCGTACTGCCGCTGGAGGAGAGATGAAGTTTGGTTCTTTGTCGTCGTGTTGAGGTTGTTTCCGATCGTCGCCAAATAAATGTGGTGTCTTGTATATAAAATAAAAGGACTGGAGATCGTGAAGTAAGTAGGTGGGTTTATTTACCTCAGCCACAAACGGACACTTGGTCAACTGACCAAGTACAAATCATGTCATTCCAAATAGAATACAGAACATAGGTTCTACAACCTTAAAGAGATAGGCAAGAAATATAGAAGAGAAGGAACACATTATCACACCCATCACCTCTCCATTGCCCCTCTCTGATGCACATTTCTTTTTTTTAAGCTCTTAAGCTTTTCTCAGAGTTCACTCACACTCAGTTTTGTGATCTGCATGATATACGCTCTTTGCAGCAAACACTGCAAAACTTTATTATGAGTAAAAACCTACCACCTGACAAAATTACGACTTCTCACCAGCAGTAACATTAATCACCAGAGTTATCTTGACATTTGTATTGCTCCGTGACAACTGCTGGACGCACAAGGAAGTGCATGTGCATTTAAACCCATAAGTTATTTTCAAACACAGCGCCCCCACCAAAGTCAGAGCCAGATGTGGCTGCACCGGTCGCACAGCCCTTAAGCCGGCCCAGGGCACCCACAAACATTATGTACTTGCCCAGCAGCGTGTTCAGTGGTCATGTAATATGTGACTCCAAGATATTCTTTGACAGGTGCATCAAAATTCCCCTGCAGCACTTGGGCTGCACATATCAGGGTCTTATTAGGGGTGAGTCAAGTCTGTAGGGAACTCACAAGAGTAATTCCCAACACCGTGCTGCCCCTATAATGAGAGAAATTGCACTTGTTAAATCGTTGGATTTAGCACTTCCTTCACAAACCGATGAAATTTCCATTACCACCCACCCCTAAAGCAGGCACAGGGTGTTCACTCCAATTCCTAGCGTGTCAAACTGTAGTTTTTAGGTCTCAGCCTGCGATGGCTGCACTTGCACAGTCTGGCTGGCAAGATTTAATGAGATAGAGGAGAACATCACTAGCGAGGTTAAGCCCCTCCCCTCTTCTCCATTGGCTGGCCTCCTGAACGGTGGCCAGCCATTGGAGAAGAGGTCCTAGTGTTGTCCTTCTATCTATCTAAGCCCAGTCCTTTTCAGACTGGGGGGTGTATTTTTGACTGTTGTGTACATTCTTTCATTCATTCATTCTTTCTTTAGATTCTCAGATGCTCACGTGCAGGCTTCGCTTGCCCACCGTGGAGGGAGAAGGAACAGCATCCGAACAGATGTCACAAAGGAGGCTGCTGCTGCCTCGGTGAGCTTAACAAAATGGTGGCCGCCGCCAGCGGGCGCCGTGTGCATAGCAGCTGCTGCTTGGTCCCGGCCTTAAGGGCGATGGCGGACGGCGGGGTAAGAGGCTGAGCAGCGCAGGGGAGGCGATCAGTACGAGGGATGTGGGACCGCACACATGTGCACCAGTGTGTGTGCTCTGAGGCCTGCCTGTCACCGGGGTGACGCGGAGAATAAACCTGTTAGCGATGGGGGAGGGGGCACTAAGCAAGAATCATAAATGTGATTCTGAAAGCTGTCCTTTCCCCTGTACGGCCCCATAAAATGTGAACACGTTGACACTTTATGTTCTGTTGCACTCACGACCGCCAGAACCCAGCTGCTCGACAGTGGCCTTTTTGTCCTGCAATAAACCTCATGTTCATGGCCCTATATTCAGTTCTTAGGGGATCACTGCTTGTTAGCAGTGGTGTGGCCTTTCGTCTACTTTAACTTCTCATGGTGTCGGCGAGACTCCTAGGCCACGATCTTAGTAGATCATTTGCGGAGTCTCTTCGCATGTGTTAGCAGCTTGTTCTTTCAGTTTCTCACCGTGGTCTTGTAATTCATCCTCCGGTCTGTTATCAATGGTTTCTTTGTCCTATAAGATCCCTGCGATGCCTCCCGCCCCACAGACCTCTGCATTAGATGGTATTTCAGTTGTCCTGCAGTGTGTATTGGCGAGGGAACCTCCTGAGTCTTGCGACCCCTCCTCCTGTGGTTTGTTGTGAGCCGCAGGCCCTCGGTGCATCTCCTCCTCTTGTCCTGCAGTCTGTAGCGGTGACAGTGCCACCTCCGCCAGTTAGCTTCTCAACTTGTTCCAGATCCAAGTAATCGCTGTCTTTGTTTGCAGTGCAGACTGGTTAGTACCAGTCCCTGTCGGTCTTCCTCTCTACCAGAAGAGCATATGTTGCGTTGGAGTGCTGTGTACGTTTATGTAGGGGTGATTAGTGTTAGGCCGGCGTGCCCCTGTTGAGCCTAGTGTGTGGCTCTGTGTGTGTGTGGCTCTGTGTGTGTGTGGCTCTGTGTGTGTATGTGTGTGGCTCTGTGTGTGTGTGGCTCTGTGTGTGTGTGGCTCTGTGTGTGTGTGTGTGTGGCTCTGTGTGTGGCTCTGTGTGTGTGTGGCTCTGTGTGTGTGTGTGTGTGTGTGTGGCTCTGTGTGTGTGTGTGGGTGGCTCTGTGTGTGTGTGTGGCTATGTGTGTGTGTGTGGCTCTGTGTGTGTCTGTGTTTGTGGCTCTGTGCGTGTATGGCTCTGTGTGTGTGTGTGGCTCTGTGTGTGTGTGGGGCTGTGTGTTTGTGTGTGTGTGGCTCTGTGTGTGTGTGGATCTGTGTGTGTGGGGGGGGCTCTGTATGTGTGTGGGGCTCTGTGTGTGTGGGGGGGGCTCTGTGTGTGTGTGTGGCTCTGTGCGTGTGTGTGGGTGCAAATGCAATAAGTCTTGCATTTGCCAGAGATTAAGCTATTGGCATTGTAAATGACAATGCCATTTATTTATCTGTTTTCAAAACCAACACATAACTAAAAATGTTGTCATTTACAATGCTAATAGCTCTAACTTTTGCAAAGGCGAGACCGTTGCATTGTAAATGCTTGTTAATTTGTGACTTCTTGTGTTTCTGTTCGTCATCTCTAGAATGGTGCATGCTGGGAGATCCAGGGAGCTATCAGACCCCATTAGTTCTGATGGAATAATAGGGCGGAAGCACGGGCGCTTCAATTGACCTGCATGAGGTTTATTTTGTAAACAACACACTCTTCCTATTTTCAGAGTCTTGGTTCACCGCTGAGCCTGACACGTATAGAATCTTATTATAATTATTTCCTTCGGCTTGAACAATACAACAACACTGTCAGGCTGCACAGTTATTCTTGCTTTTCCCTGGTTCCCGCCCTCTTCTTCAGGCGTACTGTGCATGGAGTGTAATTAATGTTTTAATGCAGACACGCAGAGCGGGTAAGCAAGGGATTTAATGAGCAGTGAATGTGTCTCTCTTCCCTTGTTTAACAGACAGGAACTGAATTGTGCAACTGTTTCTATTCATGTATTCAAATATGTAATCAGCGTCTCTCTGCAGCTTCTAGCACCCCTCCCCCAACCCAGTTATATAATCTACTCACACTGCATAAAATGCAATTCTCTCCATTACATTTGAGAAAGGAGGTGCTGAACACCAAATGTGGGGAATGTCAAAGTCCTCAGATTAACACAGGAATTCTATCTCTATTTAATGCAGGCTGTTAAAGGCCATCTTGCCATTCCTTTACGTTTTCTTTGAGCTCATGGAATCCTTGTATGATACTTTTCTGTGTCTTGTAAGTTCGAATGGGACCTTATTCTATGTATCTTATTCATGACACACAATAATATTATACATAATACAAATATGAAGTTACATTATAATCCATGTACCGTTTAATTAAAACGTAGACTTTAGGCTAGATTAATTATAGGGCATACATACGTGCTATGTGGCATAGGGCGTAAGACAAAGGTCCCAGCATAGTTTAGCACTGAGCACCTATTCTGTAACGCAGTACAGATGCAGAGCACAGGTGCACACTATTAGTAGGTAAACCTAAGCTCTGTATGGGCTGCCGGACATTTGCAGAAGGCTGGAGTTCACCACCCCAATAAGCTGTGTATCAGACGCCATCTGTGGCCTATTTTGGAAAGTCTGAGGTCCCGTCCATGCTTCCCTCCTTGCCAGCAGGGTGTTATTCCTGATGCCCACTGGCAAATCAGCACACTCTTCCTGGATAATTTACTGGTGGGCAGTCTCTTTGGTCCAGTCACACAAGGCCTACTCATATTTCAAATTGTATGTGATTCTGGGGAGAATGATGTGATTTTATCGCCATAGTATTTTCCAGGTAATTATACATTTGACACATTTGACACATAATACACCTTCTGATGCATGAGGTAAAGATTTTAGCACAAAACATTTTGTTACTAGCTCAAACTGATCAAAAGGAACTAAAAACGAAACAACACGTTACCGCACAGAGGAAGGTCCTTTGCAAAGATTGCAAGGTCACCTTTCTGTTGCTTTGTAATGTATTTGGGTGTTACACTGGTACTCACAAAGTGAAACACTTGCCCAGATATTGTTAATATGTGCAAAAAATACTAAATATGAAGTAATACCTCCACAAAATGTTCTGCACTACACCACATAATTTGCCTTTTGTTGCCACATGTTAGTCAACGCTGCTGCATAGTTTGATCCTCCCTTACTGCATAATTCCAGTGCCCCTGATCTGGTGTCCCTACTCCCAGCATCCGCCAACTAACCTCCTTTCCAGCTCACATATATTATGTAGCAGGTGGCCACTACCCCTTATGTTCTCATGCACGACAGCAAGTCATTCGTCGCATTGACGTCATCCACTAAGAGTAGGCCTGAGCATTCACTAGGACCGTTAAGCGGTTTAAAAGTAGTTTAATATTTGACGTAAAAAATATGGTTAGTTTGAAGCATTCTCTGCGAGCTTTCCTTTCTACATATTTTGAGGGACAGCCGGTTTTGTAGGACGTCCTGTCTTTAAATTTAGAAAGGAGCTACTGTTTCTATAACGCAGCATTTCCAAAGCAGATAGGGGGATATGTACAAGGAAGTGGCGGAGAGAGGCGTTAGCCTTCACTGCTTAACGCCTCGCTCCGTCACTTCTGAAACGTAGGGCTGCACCATATTTACAAGGATATGGCGCAGCCCTGCGTTTCCCCCTACGATGGCGCTAAGTTTAGCAACTCCGCGCCAACGCAGGCAGGTAGGATTGTTTATGTGTAGGAAGGTGTCCCTTCATGCACATAAACCTGAAATGCCATTCTGTCACTGTCATGGGTGTTGCTTAATGCAGCACACATGAAACTGAAAAAATTGCTTTTTTTTTTAAAGATTGTTTATGTACAGGAAGGGGGGACCTTCCTGTACATAAACAATACATGGCATTTTGCTTTTTCCATGTGTGCTGCACAAGGCAGCACACATGGAAAAAGCAAAAACGAGGACAAATAATGCATTTCTCCTCGTTTCGTAAACTTAAGACCAGGGTTTTCCTGGTCTTAACTTTGGCGCTGCCTCCTATGCATGCTGCCCTTGTACATATGGGGCAGCGTCAAATACAATGGGTGTTGTGGTGGAACGCCCACTGCAACAACCACTGCCCACCCCTTTCACACTAAACATAGCGTGAAGTGGACAATATTTACAAGGCAGGGCAGCCCCTATTGCCACTACAACATCGATAAAAGTGACGTTGTTGTGGCGATAGGGGCTTGTACATATGCCCCATGGTCTTTCAAAACTGCGTTGGTTTATTCTTTGAGGGAGATTGAGGTTATAGTTACTGAATTGATGGCCATAGTTTTCATTTTCGATGCCCGAATAGAATTTCAAACTTCAAGGCTGAAACAATGCATTTGTGTTAGAGGGAAAACGCGCAACCAAACTTCTATAATAACATAAAATAAAAAGAATCGATAAACAGAAGCTTCACATTCCTTATTTATTTTACTGTGGCTTTAAATTGAAAAAATATATAATGAGGTCATATCTATCCATTCAGAAAATCCACTGTTGGCCGCTATTGGATAAACTGTACAATCAAATTACTTGTAACAGATTATGAGACGAGGAAATGACCCACATTTAAAAGCATCCTGGCCCTGGGGCAGTGCTACAATGCTCTAGCAGATTTGCACACAGAGCATGAAATTCGGTAGTTGTTACTGTTTCTACCTCAGTCCTTGCAGCGCAAAACTGGGGGAAATTGAATTAGCCGGGCAGAGAAATGTATTCAGCGCACTCAAAGCCAAGATAAAGTAAAATTAATTCTGAATCAAACCACGGGCAGGAATTATCTGATGTGTGCAAATGCATTCGCCGCACCGCTCCAGACACACAACAAATAGATAGGAAACCACGTCAGATGGCTCACTCATAGGCGAATTGCATTTATTATTTCGAGATAGCCTGGCAGGGCCCACCTTCCCTGCTTGCCTACCATTAAAGGTCACAGTTTACCATGGGTGGTTGATGATCGCTCCATCAATAAACGAACAGTAAGTGGCGAGGCGCTGCACACACATCTTTCTCTGAAGCTGACATGATTTGACAGACCCGGATGAGACCACAGAGAGAACTCCCATTGGTTAGGGTTCAGGCGTGAGGTCACCGCAACAACATTTTCGTTCAGATTTATCTAGGAAAGGCCTTGTGAATTTTTTTGACTCGGCCGTGATTTTGTGTGAGTACCTATTAGAGAGTTTTAAACATTTTGCGTAGTTTTATTTTCTCCCGCGTGCCCTTTTGGCTTATAATTTTCTCCCGCAGCAAACTCGTTTGAGTATAACATTTCTTTCTGAAAATGTGAACAGGAACATGTGCCTTGACATTATGTACTTTGAGAAGAACGTTTCACGGGTTACTTTAGAAATTGTAAGGAACAAGCAATGATCAGGTATTGCGCGTGAGTGACTTTTGAGAACGAGGGCATACTTCGCAGACAATTTACGCATGAATGACCACCCACATTTATTTAATGTAAAATCATGAAATGTGTTCTAATTAAAACAGTAGTCAGGGCTATCCGTGATGGTTACTGACTACTGGAATGAGAGAGAGTGGAATGAAAGAGAGAGAGAGAGAGAGAGAGACAGAGACAGAGAAAGAAAGAGAGAGAGAGAGAGAGAGACCTACACCCACATGTATGCTAGTCATGCACCACAATCAATACTTGCAGTACTGCCATTACAGTATTAATTGACACCACTATTTGTTTACATTGTTACATTGGTCTCTCCCCATTTATCGCCCACCGCCGCAGCCACTCCCATCAACCTTCCCAGTCTGCTTGTAATTAGGGTCTGCGTGATGGTACATTTGGTGATCAGTGGGAGCTGTTATGTCGCAGCTGTGATGAAACAGCGGCGACTGTTGAGGGCGTCCCCTTGCACACATTCCCAGCGGGGAATCTGCTGGTGCACCCCTACTGTGACCTGGCCGTATGGTATGGTCCTGGTCACGTGATAGCCTATTAATAAAAAGGCCTACCGCGCATGTGACATCAGTAGACGCGTGTACGCAGTAGCCATTGCAAGTAAAACACCTGGCTCCGTGTCTTGATTTATGTAGGCCCAGCTGCAGAACCCCAGGGTTCCATCCCCTTAGTGAAGAGGTCCCTTGGCACAACATAACACTGGCGACGAAGGTGGGCGTCTTCTCATCGTGCTCCTGTACGGGGCAGCCGCATGCGGTTGGTGAAGGCCCCGCAGTGCTTGTGCCCCTGGATCCGGCTGCCGGCACCCGACGCGGGAGGAGTCTACGGCACATCAGGTCTCCACGTGCTGCGGTGGATTGTCAATCACTTGATTCCCGCAGGTGCTGATGTTGCACTCCGCGCCCGCTCGGCTCGGAAGGCCGCGCACATGCGCATTAGCCCCAGACGGAATGAATGAATTCTTTATTGTTTGGTTACTCAAAACCATTACATAAAAACATAATACGAGGTTATAAAATTACAAAAGTTAAAACCAAAGAAGTTTGTGGTGCCCAGGGGGCGGGGTTGTGGTGGGTGAGGATCGTGTTGAAGCATAGGTCAACAAAGTCTCTATGAACGGAGGCCCTCCGGGGCCATCAGCAGAGTTCGTGTCTGGTAAATGAACTTTCCGAAGGAGGCCATGTGCTTTACCGTTGTCAGGGTATAGAGGTAGTTGGTCGCCTCCTTTGCAGTGCGGATTCCTGTTTGTCTTAGAATTGGCCTAAGGTAGAGGCTGCGGGCCATGCGCAGGGCCGGGCAGCAGAATAGTAGGTGGGCCAGTGACTCATGTTTGTACCTGCAGAGCCTGCATTCCCGGGCTCCTGAGCCGGCCGTGCCGAAGGCGTATAGTTCCTTAAGAGGCAACGGATGTAGTCTGTACGCTAGGATCTTGTGAAGGGCTGCGCGGCCCACGGCCTGCTTAAGATGGTGTTTGGGATTATGCAGGGTGTGTGGTAAGGACAAGGACTCGTGTAGATCTTTTTTTACCAACGACTCCAGATCCAGTTCTCTTGACCGTGCCCGCACTTGTTTTTTGATGGATTGTTTGATAGCAGTATAGCTGACATGTTCTGGATTCCAAGACTCAATGGCAAGATTGAGATGGTCCTTCGCCGCCTTGAGAGTGGCCGACCAGGGGTTCTCTGGTTCTCTGAAGATGCAATTCAGTGTTGCCTTAAGTGCATTCTCCTTGGCCGTCGTTGTTAAGAAGTAGTATTTGCTTAGGGCGGCCATCTCTTCCAAGTATTGTTGATTGAGTGAAAACTCCAAGCGAACCAGAGTGTTTCTGGTACACCTCGGAAGGTGAAATAGTCTCTTGTAGGCTCTGGAATGGATTTTTTCTAGTTCTTTATGCAATTTGCCTGGAAATGCTTGGAGAGCATAATTTAGGGCTGGCATTAATTTTGCTTTGAGTACTCGTTGGATGGCCATTGTGGACGGGCTGTATAAGGAGGCGTGCAGCTTGCAGATAGCGTAAGTTATAGTTTTGCCTTTGCCTTGGATGGTCTTTAGGTGCGCGCTTGAAAGCCCCGACTCCTGAAAGCAAATTCCCAAGTAAGTGTACCGCTGAGTACTTTCCAGCAGAAGGTGGCCAAGCCTCCATTTTACAGATTTTTTCTTTGGGTACTTTCCAAAGATGATAATTTTGGACTTGGATGAGTTTGATACAAGCTTATTTTTGTCGCACCCTTGTTTTAGGCCACGGTCCGTGTTGATCTTTACGGATGCGTGGTCCCTCGAGAGTTTGATTCTTACCCACGTTTTATGATACAAGGATTGGATCGCCCTCAGCAGAGCAGGGTTGATGTTCCATTGGGCCAGCTTTCTCCACAGGATTGCACGGTCTACCCCATCGAACGCCGCCGAGTAGTCAATAAAGTAGGCGAACAAGGGGGGGCTTTTGCGTGACCGAGCGTGATGGACCAGATAGGAGAGTGCAGTGATGTTATCGACTGTGGAGGACCCTGGTCTGAATCCAGTTTGACAGAATGGGAGGAGACCTTCACCGTTCGTCCAGTCTGTGAGGTCCCTCAAGATTGCACTGGCGTAAGCTTTTCCCTCGATGTCCAGAAGGGCAATCAGGCGATAGTTTGTTGGTTCAGATTTGGGGCCCTTTTTGTGAATAGGCTGTAGGAGAGAGCCTCTCCATGAAGCAGGGACATCACCCAGGAGCCAGCATTCATTATACAGGTGGGTCAAGGTCTTTGACCAGAAGTCGGTGTTTGCCTTAAATAAGTGTCCGGGAAGGCCGTTTGGCCCCGGGCACCATTTTGTCTGATGTTTTTTAGAATTTTGGACACCAACAATCTTCCCGGCGGGGCAGTCAACTCGGTGATTGGGTCTGAGTCAGCTCCAAGGTTAATTGTTTCATTTTGCTTGGTGTCAGTCCCGGTTTCAATGTAGAGGGCTTTTACATGGGCGACCCAAGTGGGAGCCTCGAGGGAGTTTTCTCTATGGTTTGTACTTCGTCCGAGGGTGCTTAGGTAGTGCCAGAACTCCTGCGATTTTCCTGGGCTCAGCAAGTCAAAGATTTTCAGCCATTGTGCTTCGCAGTGATCTCGTTTTGCCTCCCAAATCTTCTTGGAGTGACTTTTGCTGGCCTCTTGGAGTTGTTTCTTCATTATGCTTGTGCCATGTTTGTAGAAGAGTTTACGTTTCTTACTCAGATGTTTGGCGCTGATTTTAAGTTCCACCTTGTGTCCGTATGTAAGTGGGGAGTCCCTGTTAGATGTGTTGTTAGAGGTTCCACGAAGGATCGCAGCCAGGGTCCCAGTGATGGCATTCCAGGTGGCTATTGCGCCCATGTTTTGTTCATTCGGTCACTGGTTTGCCCAGTTGTTAAAAGATGTGATAGAGGTCTGTACCCATTTAATTCTTCTGGGCAGTTTTATCAGATCTTTGCCGTTAGATGCACCAATGTATTTGAGCCTGTGACGAGTGTTCGCTGTGAGATTCAATGTGTTGGTTAAGGCAGCGTGGTCGCTATCACTTCGTGGGTGAACTGTGAAATTTGACATGAGGGGTTGTAGTTTTTCGCTGAGGATGATGTAATCGATTGTTGTTAGGTTGTTATATGTAGGGCCAACAAAGGACCCTGGGCTAAGATTTAGAAGGACTGAGTGCGCTGTCGCCAGCTTGTAGGTTTTTAATAGGTCATTCAGGGCGATGGTGGCCCCAGGCTGAAGTCGTCGTGTAGTTGATATCCCTGTTTTATGGGTATTGAAGTCGCCAAGAATGATGCATTCCAAGGCCGGATGTTGGAGCATTAAGGACTCAAGGAGTGTTGTCAACGTGGCCAAATTGGGTATGGGCCCATGTGAATTATAGTAAAGATTGATTAATAAAAACGAAAAGTGACCATTTGTCAGGCGGCAGCCTTTCAGGATGCCTGCCTGAAGATTGTCTGGAAGATTGGGAATTGCCACGAATTCCAGGCTGAGTGAATGCTTTATGTAGACACATATCCCCCCGACGGTCTTCCGAATATGTTAAGCTTTTTTGCAGGTTTTCCATATTCTGCGTATCCTCTTAATTAAAGCGGGTGGAGCTGCCAGGATTCTTGTATGCAGATGATGTCTGCCTCTTCCATGAATGTCAAGGCATTTTTGTTGAGAAGCGGCCTCCTAAGCCCTGCGACGTTCCATGTCATGATTTTCAGGCAATCCGGGGATTGTACCTGTCTGGAGGATTTTGTTGAACGATGGTCATTTTGCTGTCGGGTGGCTCGGGCATCGTGGCTGTGTTAGGGTCTTGAGTTTAATGCTAGCGGCAGCCAGGACCAGTCTTTACTTGCGCGTCCTGAGGTTGCGCATATGCGTGTACCCTGATTCATGTTGGTTGTTATTTTGATTGGGGTGCTGATGGTCAGACCAGTGTTTGTGGCGCCTTTGGTCCCCTGGAGGATGGGCGCCGCGTGAGGTGTGTCGTTGGGGTGGGCATGCAGACATGGGTTCCCTCCAGATCGCTGATCTATGTTTCCCATTTGGGAATGTGCTGATTGAGTTTTTAAAAGGAGTGGGTATTTTTTGGTGCGCGTAGGTTTTATTTTTATGCCCCAGCTTTCTAATAGCTTGTGCTGTCTTTTCAGGGCCTCGGCCAAGTGTGGGCTCACGGAGGTTAGCTCCGTGGGTTCGTTTTTCTCATCCGCATCTGGCGGGAGGAAGGAGATGGTTTCAATATCTGTAGTATTAGTTCCCTCCAACCCTGGGATGTTTGCAAAAAGTTTTAATAAGTTGCTACGGTTGAGAATGTCCCACGACCCCTGGGAGACGTAGTCAGGATACAGCGTTATCTTGCGATCCTGGTGGTGGGTTATCCGACAGGCTGAGTCCGCCCCATGGCCTCCTGTTTGTGAAATTTGTACTGTGTCCAGATGACTGTCATTTGCAAGCCTGTTTAACCCCAATGGCCCCAATTGCCGCCGGTGGGCCTCCGTCTGTGGCAGGCTGGGCGCGCTTATGGTTAGTGGCAGCTGTTCAATTTCCTTGAGGTCTGTAACAGTCAAAGGCGCATGCGATGCGCAACCCTTTGTGGGCATTGATAGAACAGCGAATGGGGATCTTGTCTTTTTGAGTTTGCTTGAGTTGCTTCAGCTGAACTTTGGCCATAGGGGTCCATTACTTGTTTTAAGTGTGGTGCTGTTAGAACTTGCTGAGGGGTTGCAAGTGAGGTTATTGCTAAGTTAGTAGACTGAGTGTCTTCGACGTTTGGCTCGATTATTTCCAGTATTTTAACGGTTGCTCCTCGTTGGCCGTTTCCTGATTCACGTTGTGGGTGGGCATCTCATTCTCAGGCCGTAGCCATTCCCGGATGGTTCTGGGAGCGAGAGGTTTATTCCTGTTTGCCTTATTGAGTTTTTTTTAAAAAAATCTTATTTTTCCTAGATAGGGTGTGGAAATCTGGGCTGGTTGGTGTGGTAATGCACTGGGGCTCATGATTTTGTGTTTTGGTCGTGATAGCGTCTGGCCTGCTCATGCTGAGCATGGATAGTGGCGCCTCCCAGGCTATTTTATCTTCTTTGTTGATCTGTGTCGAGTGATTTTTTAGGTTTATTAAGCCTTCTGTTTTTGGAGGGTGCGGGGTTGGTTCCTGAGTGATCGGGTCCTTGATCTTGCCGACTTTGTTCTTAAGGTCCTCAACTAATGTGGTCATGATGGCCGGAAGTTTTCCTAAATTGTTTAAAATTGGGCTGCAACTACAAGGCTCGGGCTTGAAGTGTGTGCTGTCCTGTGCTCTACGAATCAGGGAATTCAGATGGTCCAGTTTACAGTCGATTCCAGATATTAGGTTTGCGACAGTTTGTAATATGTTTATCTGGGCATCGAGCTTGTCGGCGTGCATTATTGCCGCACCTGTCATAGAAATGAGTGTCTCGTTGATCAGAGCTAGGTGATCTGTGATCACTGGGGAACTCTCCCCCCTATCCGAGCTTCTGCTCATTGAAGATGGTAGCAGGTTTGTTTTATCTTGTTCACGGGGGCTCTGATACATCAAGTTCGAAGGTGGGGGTGCCGGGCCTGTGTTTCTGTGATGCCTCCTCCTTCATGACTTTCATGTGTGTGACTGGTTGCGTCAAGCGTGTACTCCCCTGTTGCCGGGGTTGCGCTACATGTGCTGATCAATATGTCAGCCGCCAGGGTCCCATTTAAGATCGAGTTTGAGTGAGTATCTTCAGGTGAGTGGTGTAAGGGAGTTGTTAGACTACCCGGGGCCTCTGGCTTAAGGGGTATGCCACCCTGTGGCGTGGTTATTATAGGTGAGGCAGTGGGATTGGGGGGTAGGCTGTCCTCTATGGCTTTGTTGGGCGGAGTGCAGCTTAAAGATCTAATTGGTGCAGCTGGACTTGTAGCCAGGGGATGAAAGAAGCTTCTTATGTCTCTGTTTCCTAGGGAGATGTTTGCCCCGGGACTGGGAAAAAGGTGTGCCGGGTTATAGGGCCTCCCATCTTGCCCTACTTGCGACGATGTCAGTACTGGGTACGCAGATGGTAATCCTGGGGTCGTTGGCGTTGCACCGGTGGCACCAGGTGTTCCCGGGGTTCTCCCCTCCGACAGCCCAGGTCCGGAGTAAAGGCCACCCACCCCTCGAGGGTAGAAAAGTTTTGCCTTCCGTCTCCTGGCTGTTCTGCGTGGTCGAGTTTTTTCCTGTGCCTGCAGTAAGGACGAATTTCTGGTCCTCAATGTTTTTCCCTGTTTTGGCTGTCACTTTGTTCCTATTGCAAGGTAGTCACTGCGGAGATTCAATGACCATCAATTAGGCGTTTTCCCCGGCGTCAGCGACCTTCTGTTGGGGCCACTGATGGACTAGCTGGAGCGAGCAGGGCACGCAGGGGGGAGCCGCTAGCGAATTTGGACCTAGTCAGACCAGCCTAGGCCACCACCCCCGGGCTCTTACTTCGCAGCTGCCTCTAACGACAGCCGCGCTCGCAGACTCTTGATCAGCTGAACTTCCCAGAGTCAGTTTAAGGCGTCTCCTATGCGCGTGGGTCTCTCCCCGTTCGCCCCTGCTTATCGTTTGCCTCTCTCCGTTTGGTGCTCAATGCTGGGCACTGGGTGCTGAACTCCGAGCTAAGGCTGCCAGAACCCGCCTGCCGCCTGGTCGGGGCTGCGCGCTGGGTACGCCGTTTTCGTCCCCTCCTTGCCACCAGGTCTCCTTGTCTCCCCTTCTGCACGTGGAACAATGCTCACTGGTTGCTGGGTCTTGCTCGCTGCTGCACTCGTCAGGGCACTCGGCAGGGCACCAATGCTGCAAGCCCCGAGCACCCCTACACTGCAAGTCCCACAATGCACAGCACAGCACAGCTCGGCAATGCCACAGGGAGATTGTCTTTTGGGCGGCGCTTGCCGCGTTCGTTTTGCCGATTTCACAAGCTTTTCGCTGCTTTTCACAGGCTTCGTTTTATTCAGGCGGTTATTCAGGCATTTTATTCTTGCGGAAACTGCCTTGAAGTTTAAACGGAAGCGCCTGCGTTCACTTTACATCAGCCGGTTTGGTGTTTAGGATGCACGGCGAGGGGAGGCGGCGGGGGGGGGGGAGGCGGCGGGGGGGGGGGGTCAGCGGGATCATGGTCTCTCCTCTCTCCCACCTCCGGCTTCACCTCTTGCTCACCTCACCTCTCCTCTTCCACCGCCGCTGGTGACCGCCGCCGGTGCTGCACTAGATGCACTGAATGCAGGGAGCTGAATGCCGGGTGCCGGGTGCCAGGGGCTGCTGCCGCTGTTCCCCCTGCTGTTCCGCCCCTGCTTGGGCGTGCTCCACAGCCCCTCACGGCTCCTCACGGCTCCTCGCGGTTTCGTCCACACCTGCGGCTGCGACTGCGGCTTCACTGACTGACTGAGAGGCACGAGAGTCAAGTTAGCCCCAGACGGAAAGAAGAGATTCGGTAGGCTGCGCTACAGCGCTTACACACGTGGCGCTACCCCTAGTGGTCCAGAGGCTCGTGAAAGTGCTGCAAGGAGGCAGCCAGTTTCAAATTGACCCTGGCAGCAGCATTGTTGGCCCTATGGTGATCTCAGCCATCCTGGTCAGCCTACCAGTGCCGCAATTGAGCAGTTGATTGCTATAGGAACAGGATGCACTCCTTTTTTCTTATTTCTTCATATTTATTCAAGTTCTTACACCTTTGTTCTTCGTGCTGACTGGTAAGTGCTAAGCCCAAGAATGCACTCTGTTAATGGAAACTGTGACAATGGGGCGACATCTCACCCCAATCCAATCGCACAGCTTAGTTGTGCCAACCTTGGCAATTACTTCAAAAACATACTCCATATTTCAACTGTCTATTCATTCATTCTGCTCGTTATTTTATATTTCATCTTGCTTAAATTCCACCAGCGGAGTGAATATGCAATTTCCCAAATTTCTGATGCTCCCACTGTGCCCATCCGGACCTCTCAGAAAGAACACGACTTAAGCATTTCTTCATTTAGGGCAGTATTTATTCGTCATAACCCAATGCATTTCGTGCTTGTAGGCACTTCTTCAGGGGTCACTACAATCAATAAAAAACGGTCTCTGATTAATTTAAATCATTGTCATTGTGTTCTCAAAACAATTCAGTTACATTGTGCGCAAAACTGTCATTTTTTGTGCAGACACGAAACCTGTCCTGTACCAGCAGCATCTTTTTCCTTTAACATAAACCATGGCGTTCACACACCCCATTCACTGGTGCTTAGACCCCCAATTAACTTCAAACTACCACATCCCTTCTCCTTCCCCGTGTATTTCCACTTTGCAGTCGCTGTATGTATCGCTTGACAACTGATCCTCGTTTGCGTTATTCATGAAACCCTTTATCCGTCATATTATACTTATACAAATGCATGCATTTTTTAAAAAAAGGCTCTTTTCCAAGAATCTATCTATGTTATTAGCTAAAGGATTAATCCCCTCACGATAATTCATACTGCTGACAGAACACATACCTGCCCTTGGACTGCTAAAAACACACGTTACATCCTCCGTGCTTCCTAAACCCGATCTTAGCTGCGCCCCACCCTTCCTCTCTCTAAATACCCTTCTCGTTCCCCGCCCACTTATTATGCTAGTTACGAACTTCCCGCTTTTTCACTGCTGATCCATCAGATGAACTGCATTCCCCATAAAGCATTTCAATGTAACCCGAACATCATGTTAGAGTTTCGTGAATATGAAACCATTTATGTATTATAAACACAACTATTGCGTATTTTGCAATGTCCATTTCCTGAAATAATGAATTCCGTCCATAATGAAGTCACGATGTCATCCCAAAGCAGGTGGAATCTGTGTTTCCTTTTAAAGATTCAAACCATTTTAAACCTCGTGGGTGCTATCCTGATGCTGGGCTTTCTGTATAAATCAATTGCTATAGGAACAGGATGCACTCCTTTTTTCTTATTTCTTCATATTTATTCAAGTTCTTACACCTTTGTTCTTCGTGCTGACTGGTAAGTGCTAAGCCCAAGAATGCACTCTGTTAATGGAAACTGTGACAATGGGGCGACATCTCACCCCTATCCAATCGCACAGCTTAGTTGTGCCAACCTTGGCAATTACTTCAAAAACATACTCCATATTTCAACTGTCCATTCATTCTGCTCGTTATTTTATATTTCATCTTGCTTAAATTCCACCAGTGGAGTGAATATGCAATTTCCCAAATTTCTGATGCTCCCACTGTGCCCATCCGGACCTCTCAGAAAGAACACGACTTAAGCATTTCTTCATTTAGGGCAGTATTTATTCGTCATAACCCAATGCATTTCGTGCTTGTAGGCACTTCTTCAGGGGTCACTACAATCAATAAAAAACGGTCTCTGATTAATTTAAATCATTGTCATTGTGTTCTCAAAACAATTCAGTTACATTGTGCGCAAAACTGTCATTTTTTGTGCAGACACGAAACCTGTCCTGTACCAGCAGCATCTTTTTCCTTTAACATAAACCATGGCGTTCACACACCCCATTCACTGGTGCTTAGACCCCCAATTAACTTCAAACTACCACATCCCTTCTCCTTCCCCGTGTATTTCCACTTTGCAGTCGCTGTATGTATCGCTTGACAACTGATCCTCGTTTGCGTTATTCATGAAACCCTTTATCCGTCATGTTATACTTATACAAATGCATGCATTTTTAAAAAAAAGGCTCTTTTCCAAGAATCTATCTATGTTATTAGCTAAAGGATTAATCCCCTCACGATAATTCATACTGCTGACAGAACACATACCTGCCCTTGGACTGCTAAAAACACAAGTTACATCCTCCGTGCTTCCTAAACCCGATCTTAGCTGCGCCCCACCCTTCCTCTCTCTAAATACCCTTCTCGTTCCCCGCCCACTTATTATGCTAGTTACGAACTTCCCGCTTTTTCACTGCTGATCCATCAGATGAACTGCATTCCCCATAAAGCATTTCAATGTAACCCGAACATCATGTTAGAGTTTCGTGAATATGAAACCGTTTATGTATTATAAACACAACTATTGCGTATTTTGCAATGTCCATTTCCTGAAATAATGAATTCCGTCCATAATGAAGTCACGATGTCATCCCAAAGCAGGTGGAATCTGTGTTTCCTTTTAAAGATTCAAACCATTTTAAACCTCGTGGGTGCTATCCTGATGCTGGGCTTTCTGTATAAATCAATTGCTATAGGAACAGGATGCACTCCTTTTTTCTTATTTCTTCATATTTATTCAAGTTCTTACACCTTTGTTCTTCGTGCTGACTGGTAAGTGCTAAGCCCAAGAATGCACTCTGTTAATGGAAACTGTGACAATGGGGCGATATCTCACCCCAATCCAATCGCACAGCTTAGTTGTGCCAACCTTGGCAATTACTTCAAAAACATACTCCATATTTCAACTGTCTATTCATTCATTCTGCTCGTTATTTTATATTTCATCTTGCTTAAATTCCACCAGCGGAGTGAATATGCAATTTCCCAAATTTCTGATGCTCCCACTGTGCCCATCCGGACCTCTCAGAAAGAACAC
Source organism: Lissotriton helveticus (assembly GCF_964261635.1). NCBI lineage: Eukaryota > Metazoa > Chordata > Amphibia > Caudata > Salamandridae > Lissotriton > Lissotriton helveticus. The sequence goes on along the minus strand of NC_136071.1, from coordinate 611,564,991 downwards.
GACTTAAGCATTTCTTCATTTAGGGCAGTATTTATTCGTCATAACCCAATGCATTTCGTGCTTGTAGGCACTTCTTCAGGGGTCACTACAATCAATAAAAAACGGTCTCTGATTAATTTAAATCATTGTCATTGTGTTCTCAAAACAATTCAGTTACATTGTGCGCAAAACTGTCATTTTTTGTGCAGACACGAAACCTGTCCTGTACCAGCAGCATCTTTTTCCTTTAACATAAACCATGGCGTTCACACACCCCATTCACTGGTGCTTAGACCCCCAATTAACTTCAAACTACCACATCCCTTCTCCTTCCCCGTGTATTTCCACTTTGCAGTCGCTGTATGTATCGCTTGACAACTGATCCTCGTTTGCGTTATTCATGAAACCCTTTATCCGTCATGTTATACTTATACAAATGCATGCATTTTTTAAAAAAAGGCTCTTTTCCAAGAATCTATCTATGTTATTAGCTAAAGGATTAATCCCCTCACGATAATTCATACTGCTGACGGAACACATACCTGCCCTTGGACTGCTAAAAACACACGTTACATCCTCCGTGCTTCCTAAACCCGATCTTAGCTGCGCCCCACCCTTCCTCTCTCTAAATACCCTTCTTGTTCCCCGCCCACTTATTATGCTAGTTACGAACTTCCCGCTTTTTCACTGCTGTTCCATCAGATGAACTGCATTCCCCATAAAGCATTTCAATGTAACCCTGAACAACTGTAATCGTGCTACCACCGCTGCTGTAGCGGGTCCGGGTCCCGGGGTGAAAAAAACAGCGCCCGCCATCTTGGAGTGGTGTTTTGCCGGGAGGGGGGCGGTGACCACGAGCGGACTAGCGCTCGGTGGGGGTGGATGTTCGCCTACATAAAGCTCCCTTGCGAGCGCAGCGGGATCGCGCAGCGGGTGCGCCTACGCAGCGCCGGAGTCACGCCTGAGTCCAGCCCGTCTGCGCCCGTCAGCGTCCCGGAGGCGGACGGGACTGGACGGCTTTTCGGGGCTGGTCCTGTGGTTAGTATTATATTGGCCATTGTTGTTTTTAACTTTTGTATTATGCTGACTTATTCTTCAGCTGAGCTCTTCGCTCTACGTCTCCCTCGAGGGAAATGCTCCCATATCTTCCCTGGTGGTAGGAAACTAAGGAAAGGTTGCCCGTCATGTGCATGGCGTTTCCCGGCACCAGCCGATAACGGGCCCGACAGTACTCCTGTACCCCTTCAATGTCGTCTCCTCAATACTAGGTCCGTGAACTGTCACTCTAGCGACATTTGGAATTTGTTGTATAATTCAAGCATTAAGTGTTTGTTTTTGACCGAGACCTGGCTGGGCGATTTCTCCGCGCCAGACCTGGCAAATGCCATCCCTCCGAATTACACCATCTACAGGAGGGATAGAACATCGGGCAGAGGTGGTGGAGTTGCTCTTATTGTGGAAAAGAGTACTCCCTGCTCTACCTTTCTGGTGGAGAATATACAGGGATGTGAAGCACTTGGTTTCACCTTACATCTTTCCTCCCTCCAGGCCTGCACTGGGATACTTATATATAGGTCCCCTGGATCAATAGGGCCTTTCTTTGATGAACTGCAAGAAGCATTAGCAGTCTCTTGTCTCAGGTCAGATCATTGTATTCTTTTGGGAGACTTCAATGTCCATATGGACAATAGCTGCGATCGGGACACTATAAAACTCAACGATATTACGGCTTCGTTAGGGTTATTCCCCTTTGTGAAAGGCCCTACACACAATAAAGGCCATACCTTAGATCAGGTATTTTCAACAAGACCCATTTCGGTCTGTGCCACACAGCCAGTACTCTGGTCGGATCACTTTTTAATCTCTTTTTCTTTGCTGGTTACTGTCTTTGTTCGGGAGAGAGAAATTGCGGCCACGAGAACTTCACGCCCGTTTCATCTGCTCTCTGGGGACATGCTGTCCGAGGCTCTCATCTCCTCACCTTGCCCCCTTTTGGGAAGTCTGGAGGAGAATCTTGTCCTCTTGCATAAATGGCTTTTGGCAAGATTTGAGACCTTAATCCCCATTAAAAGATCTAAACTAGGAGAGCGTAGGGCGTCTGCCCCATGGTTCTCTCCTCAGTTGAGGACTCAACGTCAGGAGTGAAAGAGGGCTGAGAGGGCCTGGAGGCGGACTTACGACCCAACTGAGAAATTGAAATTTCGGGCAGCCATTAAAGCCTATCATCAATCTATTTGGGACGCAAAAAAGGCCTATTTTGAGCATCGGATTGATGAGGCTGACAATGTCTGCAAAGAAATTTTCAAAGTGGTCCAGGATTTTATCTCTCCTGTGGTTTGTACCCCTAGCCACGTTCATACGGATGTGTGGATACAACAACTTGCCACCTTCTTCGTCAGTAAGATTACAACCATCCAGGCCTCTCTCTCTAGTGCGCAATCGGTTGTGAGTTATCTACCGCCACCTTGTTCTGTGGAGGACCATGGCCCTTTCCTCTTTGCATTTCCCCCTATGGATCTTAGTACATCTTTAGAGTTGTTGTCCGGCCTGAAATCCGGCTCTCCTCTAGATCCATGTCCGGCTAAATGCTTGGGGAAAGTGGCTCCCGCCATTAACATCTTGGTGAACCCCCTGCTGAATACATCTCTGTCGACAGGGGAGGTGCCTCAGGCCTGGAAGCGAGCCATGATTTTACCACTGCTCAAAAAACCCACCTTGGACCCCTTGATACATGCCAACTACAGGCCGATCTCCCTTCTCCCTGCTCTGGCAAAAGTGGCCGAGCGGTATGTGCATAGGACAATTTCCAGTTTCATCGAAGGAAACGACCTATTGCACTCCTCGCAGTCCGGCTTCCGTACTAATTTTAGCACGGAGTCGGCTCTGCTGGAGGTCACTGATGCTATCAGGGAAGTACTCGACTCGGGGGGAAAGGCCGTGTTAGTCATGCTTGACCTGTCGGCGGCTTTCGACACCGTTCCTCATGATGCCCTCCTTGTAAGACTCTGGGAGTGTGGCCTTCGAGGAACGGTGTGGAATTGGCTAAAATCATTTCTGGCCGACCGCCGACAAACGATCTGGGCGCCTCCTTTTTCCGCTGATATGGCTCCGCTAGAGGTGGGAGTCCCGCAGGGCTCCATTCTCAGCCCTATGCTGTTTAACATCTTTATGGCCCCTCTGGCGGAAGTCGCGGAATCTTTTGGCGCCCGGATCGTGTCTTACGCTGATGACACCCAACTCCTGTTCACATGTGACAGGGAGGGGTCATTTGATGGCATAAAGATCAGGGATTGCCTTGGTGCGGTGTTTGAGTGGTTCAGAGGTCATGGCTTAAAATGCAACTCTGACAAGTCAGAGTTGCTTTTTTTCGGTTGCGCACCGGAACATGATTGGAAATCTTGGTGGCCTCAGGATATGTTTCCTCCGGACAAGGTTGCTGTGAAGGCGAAGAATTTGGGAGTGATAGTGGACTGTGATTTATCCTTTGGACCCCACATCTTGTCCATTGTTGGGAAGTGCTTCGGCATCTTACGGATGTTGAGGAAATTTCTCCCTCTACTGTCACTCAATCACAGGAAAACAGTCGTACAGGCATTAATCGGGTCGCGACTGGACTACGCAAACGCTCTCTTTCTGGGTCTACCAAAATATCTCATGACCCGTTTGCAAGTAGTCCAGAATTCGGCAGCCCGTGCCATTTTTGGACTCCCAAGGAGAGCTGGCGCCACGGCCTTATTGAACACTCTTCATTGGCTAGCTATCTCCAAGCGTGTCCTTTTTAAATGCCTGACTGTGGCCTTCAAGGCCCTTCATGGTATTGGCCCCAAATATATTGGGAAACGCATTTTCCGGTATGTGCCAAGCAGGAATCTCAGGTCATCTGGTCTGTCTTTGCTTAATGTTCCTGTAATTCGTCGTGCACGATTGGGAGGTCGTTCTTTCCGCTATCTGACACCCAAGGCATGGAACGAATTACCAGTGTCCCTGAGATCGGCTCCCTGTCTTCTGACTTTTAGAAAGGATCTGAAGACATGGCTTTTTAGGAAATAGTCTTTCTTTCTGTTTTTTCTGTTGTGTGGTTGCTTTCTATGCTGTCTTTCTTTGCCAAAGCGCCGGGACGCTCCTTTGGAGTTGCCGTGCGCTATAAAAGAAATAAAGTAACATAACATGTTAGAGTTTCGTGAATATGAAACCATTTATGTATTATAAACACAACTATTGCGTATTTTGCAATACACGGGGAAGGAGAAGGGATGTGGTAGTTTGAAGTTAATTGGGGGTCTAAGCACCAGTGAATGGGGTGTGTGAACGCCATGGTTTATGTTAAAGGAAAAAGATGCTGCTGGTACAGGACAGGTTTCGTGTCTGCACAAAAAATGACAGTTTTGCGCACAATGTAACTGAATTGTTTTGAGAACACAATGACAATGATTTAAATTAATCAGAGACCGTTTTTATTGATTGTAGTGACCCCTGAAGAAGTGCCTACAAGCACGAAATGCATTGGGTTATGACGAATAAATACTGCCCTAAATGAAGAAATGCTTAAGTCGTGTTCTTTCTGAGAGGTCCGGATGGGCACAGTGGGAGCATCAGAAATTTGGGAAATTGCATATTCACTCCGCTGGTGGAATTTAAGCAAGATGAAATATAAAATAACGAGCAGAATGAATGAATAGACAGTTGAAATATGGAGTATGTTTTTGAAGTAATTGCCAAGGTTGGCACAACTAAGCTGTGCGATTGGATTGGGGTGAGATGTCGCCCCATTGTCACAGTTGCAATTGAGCAGTTGGCCTGCACACAGTGACAGGATTTGAGCCGGCAGTAGTATTCTCAGCCTAATCCACATTTCATCGAGGAAAGGAAAACGTTGTAAGGTGCAGCATCACATCACCGCAACACACTGCCCTGGGGAGGCACACCATGTCTCCCATCCCCCCAATTGAGATGTTCGTAGTGGAGGGATCTCCGTCTGCCCAGGCTTCCAGATGGAAAGAATGGGTGGAACGCCTCTTCATATTCTTTGAGGCCACGAAGGTACACAAAAACCAGAAGAGGGCCATGTTACTTCACCTAGGAGGGAAGGACATTCACCGCATTACAAAGACACACGTGGAGGCGACACTCAAGACTCACCATACCCTCATTTCGAACCTATGGCCAACCAGGACTACGAGCGCTTTATCTTTCGTCAAACCAGACAACTGCCTGACGAATCACTCAACACATTCCATGCCAGGCTCAACTCCTGGCATCCATGTGTGGGTTTAGAGATGAGACAGAGGAGATCAGGGGGCAAATTATCCAAGGGTGTGCCTCGGTGAAGCTTCACGAACAGATATTGGAAGAATCAGGCAAGCCACTAGCGGGCATTTTAACCCTTGGACATACGAAAGAGCTGTCCAAAGCCAGGGCAGCGCACATGGAGGTGACACAGCATTCACCTGTCAAAGCGGAATCGGTAAACGCGGTCGTGACGAAACTGGCAGACCATCGCAATAAAAATCCATTCACCAGCGGTCTGAAAGGGGCGAAGCGATACTGCGAGTATTGTGGGGGCCCACCTCACAAAGCAGCTGATTGTACACTGAAGGGTAAGAAATGCACCGGCTGCAGCCAATTCAACCATTTTGGAAAGGTGTGCAGCTCCAAACAGTACAGAAAGCCCAAGCAAGTCGTCAATGCAATACCCGAGGGAGGTGGTGAATCAAGTGACATGGACGATGATGAAGAGGAAGAATAGGCGGTACACAAGGTGCACATGTTCAGAGCCGCATCAAGCAGGAGCAGGGGTCTGCCCCACTGCCGTGTTCAGGTGGGAGCCCAAGATGTTACGGCTGTTGTGGACACCGGAGCCACCATCAACATAATGGCAGCCGCTCTCTACAAATCTATGCACCCGGCACCCACTCTACTGCCCACCAAAATTACGGTCTTCGCTTATGGACAGGACAAGCCGCTGGAAATGAAAAGAAAGTTCAAGACTACACTGACCCACGAGAACAAGTCAGTCACCACCATGGTGTATGTCACCAAGGATGGACAAGAAATGCTACTGGGATGTTGAGCAGCAGAGGATCTAGGTATCGTGTCATTTGCATTCGGGATCCACCAAGAGTCAATCCAGCCCATACTCACGGAATTGCAGGAAAGAAAATATACCTTCATATTGACCACACAGTGCAACCCGTAGCCCTGCGACACCGACGTGTGGCTTTTCATCTACACCCGTTAGTGGAGCAGGAGCGGCTCAAGCTGGAGCACGCGGGCATAATCGAGAAGGTGTCGGGCCCCACGCCTTGGGTTTCCCCAATTGTCGTCGCCCGAAAGACAAAGCAATCCGTAGCCGTTAGGATATATGATGACATGAGATTGCCGAAGGCAGCCATCAAAAGAGAGTGACACATCTCCCCGATTATTGAAGTCTTGATCGGAGAGATGGCAGGGGCGTGCTGGTTCTCGAAGCTCGATCAGCGATCGGGATTTGATTTGATTTCGGATTTGTAAAGCGCGTAGCTACCCAAGGGCGTCCCAGCGGTGACATTCAACCTGCATAATTCAGAGGGCAGTTTTTATGGGAAAAGCCAGGTTTTCAGTAGCCTACGAAAGGCCAATAGGTTGGTTTCCCTTCGAATGGGGAGCGGGAGGGTATTCCATAACTTTGGAGCATTATATGAGAAGAGATGTCCTCCTGAACGAGCTTTTCTTATTCTGGGGACACTGGCCAAGGAGAGAGAGTCTGATCTCAACTGTCTGTTGGAATGATGTGGTTTGATGAGGGGTCTCAGAATAGGGGGGCCTCTGCCATGAAGTATTTTATGTGAGATGCAGAGGGTTTTAAAGGTGATCCTTTCCTGAATTGGGAGCCAATGTAATGATTTGAGGGCAGGTTTGGCGGAGCATCTGGATTTGGTCCCGGTAAGGAGCCTGGCAGCGGCATTCTGGGCACATTGTAGTCTGTTGATGACCGATGAGGGGGCACCTAAATACAGGACGTTTCCGTAGTCCAGTCTAGAGATAACTAGCCCCTGCATTAGCAGTTTCCTGGACTGAAAGGGGATAATGGAAGGATTTTTCGAGCTACCTATATAAGGCCAAAGCATGTGCCGGCGGTTTTTCTTGCCTGGACTTTAAAATTGAGGTCCTGGTCCATCCAGATACCAAGGCTCTTGATTTCATTCTTGGGGGTGGAGGGCGATCCCATACACGGTGGCCAAGTGAGGGAAGGGGGGAGTCTGCGTGGGTCACCCAGAAGAAGGATCTCAGACTTCTCTCCGTTAGGTTTAAGGCGAGAGTCGCACATCCATTGTGAGATATTCTGGAGGCAAGAAGACAAGTTGTCCAGACATTTGGTCGACTGGTTTATAGAAACGACCAGCTGGGTATCGTCGGCGTACATGACTACCTTTATGCCGAAGGGTGTTATGATGTATACGTTAAAAAGTGTGGGGCTCAAGGAGGAGCACTGGGGAACCCCACACTGAAGGGGGAGGGCTCTGGAGTTGACCGAGCCGTCGGTCACCTGAAAGGTTCTGCCTTCTAAGAAGGACTTGATCCAGGACAGGGCGGTACCAGAAATTCCTGCCATGCTGAGACGGTGGATAAGGATGGCGTGATCCACCGTATCGAAAGCGGTGCTCAAATCCAGGAGGATCACTGCCACTGATCCTCCCGCGTCTAGAATGGTTCTTGCCTCTTCGATCACGGCTAGGAGTGCGGTATCCGTTCCCTGTCCTGGTCTGAACCCTGTCTGGGAATGACGGAGAAGGTTGTTAGATTCTAAGAAGAGGGAGAGTTGGTAATTGACAATCTTCTCAGCCACTTTGCTAATGCCCGGGATACCACCAACTAGTCATTGATCAGGCGTCCAGGAATATTACGACCTTCCCCACTCATGTAAGACTTCGCAGATACACCCGTCTGAGCTTCGGGAAATCGAGTGCCGCCGAAGTGTTCCAGAATGTAATCCACGAGCTGATCATGGACATTCCTGGAGTTATCAACGTGAGTGATGACATCATGGTGCATGCCAAATCCATCCCGGAGCAACACTCCTGCCTGGTGCAAGTTCTCCAGAGGACTACCATTGCACAGAGAAAAATGTGAATTTCTCAAGAATAAATTGCAGTTCTTCAGGTACACCTTCTCGGCTGAGGGGGTAAACCCGGACCCCGACAAGGTCAGAGACATCAAGAATGCACCTGCCCCAGTCAATGTCATGGAAGTCTGCAGCTTTCTTGGCATGGTGAATTACTGCGGGCACTTCATCAGAGACCTCACAACCCTCACCCAGCCCCTAAGGGATCTCACCAAGGACTCAGTCCCATGGGTATGGGGAGAACCACAAGCCAAGGACATTAAATATTCCCTATCCGCTGCCACCACTCTGGCTTTCTTTGACCCACAGAAGCTCACGCTGGTTGCAGTTGACGCAGGCCCAAAAGGTACTGGGCGCAGTACTCATGCAGCGCCGCACGGTGGAAGAGGACTGGGCCCCGGTGGCCTTTGCCAGCCGCTTGCTCACTGACACCGAGCAGCAGTACTCCCAGATTGAAAAGGAGGCTATTGCGATCCACTGGGGGTGTCGCCACTTCCACCTTTACGTCTACGGCAAACCGTTTGTGGTAGCCACCGACCACAAACCCCTTCTGCCTCTGTTCTCCTGCACCTCTTCAAAACCACCACCGAGGATAGAAAAATGGATGCTGCAACTGCAGAACTATAACTGTCGAATTGCATACCAGCTTGGGAGCCGTAATCCCGCAAATAATTTGTCAAGACATCCTAGGAGAACCACGGCTCAAGAGGAAGAGGATGCCGCAGACACAGAGGAATATGTCCAATGTGTCACGGAAAGATCCAGTCCCATTCCTCTCTAAATTAATGATCTGAAGAATGAAACCGACAAGGATGAGTGCCAGCAAAGAGTCAAGCAGGCTGTGAAGCACGGCAACTGGCACAAAGCCAGAGAAGAATGGAAAATACTCACAGAGGAGTCCCGCAGAATATTGGAGCGTTTGTATCACGTTTGTGAAGAACTGGTGGAAGACACCACAGGATGTCTCATGCGAGGACACCAGCTGGTAATTCCTTCCTCATTGACCGACAGGGTCATTCAACTGGCCCATAGTGGACATCAAGGAATGATGAAAACCAAGGGGCGACTGCAAACCAAAGTGTGGTTACCTTGATGGGTGAGCTTGTGGAGGCCGCGGTCCGTGAGTGCCAGTGGTGTCAGGTGACCGGGGGAAGTCCCAAACCTGCTCCTGTGATCACAGAACCGAGGGCCCCTCGTCCATGGCTGAGCGTCAGTCTTGATTTCGGAAGCTTGCCGGATGGAAGACATATCTTCGTGGCTATCGTCGATTACTCCAAGTATCCAGAGATTGAGATTGTGAACACACTAAGTGCCGCTGAGATAATCCAGAAGTTGGAGAAGGTAATAGCAACGCATGGCATTTTTAAAGAACTCAAATCTGACAATGGGCCACCTTTTAAAAGTCAGGTGGAAGCAACCTACCTAGCCGCGCTGGGCATCAAACATCGGCAGATTACCCCTCTCTGGGCGCAAGCCAACGGGGAGGTGGAGAGGTTTATGCGGACATTACACAAGGTTATTTGCATAGCACACGAACGCCACCAGTCCCTGGAGCTAGCTTTGTTTACGTTCCTGAGGAATTACTGACAAACCCCTCACACCACGACGGGCCTGGCTCCCGGACATCTGTCAATGGGCTGAGTGGTCTCAGACTCTATTCCACATCATCCCCGATGGTGCCCAGAAAGCCCTGATGATCGCAAGATAGATGAGCAGAGGCATAGGGTGCATGAGCAGGTTAGTCAGCGCCGAAGAGCTCAACAAGTACATCTGCAACAAGGAGATAAGGTGCTGCTCAAGAATCGCATGACTAAAGGCAAGTTCCATCTCCCATATGAAAGGCGCCCCTGAACTCTCATCAGAGTACGAGGCACGAGAGTAATGGCTTGGAGGGGTGGAGAAATTGTAACGCAGAACATTTCCCACTTCAAAAAGTATAATCTTGTGGAGACCACTGCATCAGACCAGGGAGAGGAGAGCCAGACCCAGGTCCCTGTCAACAATCCGATGCTTGTAGGACCAAGGAGGAAGCGGAAGGTGCGTCATCACAAACACTTGGAATGGACCCCCGTTTAACAATGGACATTGACACTGTGGTGGCAGGGCATGAGGAAATGCCAGAAAGCTCCGGAGAATCCTTGCCCCCAACATTGAGCGAGGAGACTGGAGTTGAGTCCAGTGGGCGGGGAAGTTCATAGTATCAGCTCCGACGCAACCCTGAGCCGAACAAGAAGCTGAGAGACTATTTTATGTAAGACTGTTCTTGTTCTTCTTGGTTTCTTTTTGTTGATCGTATTAAGTATCTGGGGGGAAGGGTTGCGGCAAAGTTTCATGGACTATTGTTGAAGTAGGTTTCTGTTTTTGGGAGGAATGTTATTTTGCAGCTGTGATGAAACACCGACGACTGCGTGGGCACCCCCATGCACACGTTCCCAGCGGGGAATCTGCTGGTGCACACCTACTGTGACCGGGCCGTATGGTATGGTCCCGGTCACGTGATAGCCTATTAATAAAAACGCCTACCGCGCACGTGACGTCAGTAGACGCGTGTACGCAGTAGCATTGCAAGCACCACACCTGGCTCCATGTCTTGATTTATGTAGGCCTAGCTGCAGAACCCCAGGGTGTCATCCCGTTAGTGCCGAGGTCCCTGGGCCCAACATAACAGGAGCCACTTCAAGATTTTATTTAACGTGCGGGGATGCGGAAGTACAAGGAAGTAATGCAGTTGACCTGGTACTTCATAGTGAGGCTGGTGTTGAGGATGATCGGTAAAATTCGGTAAGCACCCACATTTTTTTCAACATTTTGTCAGGGGAGGGGTATTGTGCCCAAAACCTCCCTTTCCCATGAAAAAGGTTGTTTATTTACTTGCTGTTGATATGGGGCATTGTCCATGTAGGCAGAAGACAGAACTATTGGGTAGAGTGGGCAGCGTCGTTGGGGGAGTGCACCAACTTATGGAAGTCGGCCACGGCCTCATTAGAAACATATTGGGTAACAGAACTTATATTTTGGCGGATTAAGCACTGTTGTAGTGACTTTTATATTCCTTTGAATTATCCCATACCTTGAGTAGACCAGCCCAATAAGGGTGATAGTTGCCTCTAGTTTTGAGGTTTGTTTCTTTACAACACCCGTCATTCCATCTTTGTGATGCATGAGATCTTATCATGAAACCAATTGGCACCTTTTTTCCTAACCCCCATTTTAATCAGTAATGCTGTGTTAATCGGATTTTGCCAGTGATTTGATTATTACATTTTTGCTGTCCACAATGGAGTCATGATCAGCACATGGTATGGGCGGGAGTAAAGGTTGTTTAGCTACTTTAACTGGTACAAATGTCAGTGTTTCGTAGGTTTTATGTCATGGACACTACTTTACACCAACAACTTTTTCCATATGCTAATGACATCTAGGTGCTTCGAAAACACCTTTACCTGATTGTTAATATTGATAGAATGGATGCCAATCTTCATATTGATACATTTGCACATAAGACCGACATCGCATCACTATTTTTAAAATTTGCCCATCATGATCTCTCCATCAACCCCAACTTAGAAATACGAGGTCAGGCAGGCTCTGCAACCTAGGCCCGAGATCACTGATTGTCAGGTCACAGATGGAGTGGAACGTTGCCGTCAGACAAAAGTGCGAACCGGAAAGTCAGGTCAATCCCCAGATAACCACAGGGACACCACAATGGTCCAGTGAGATTGGCCCCCAAAAAGCAGGCATGGCCAGAGAGGTGTGCACATTCTCAAACCACCATAAAGCCAGGTGCCACATAAAGTTAGTATCACACAGTACACGCAGTGATCATGCACCCAACATGCCGTACATCTGGACACATTACCAACTGGCCCCCATCGTGTCGAGGCAAGGTTGAGGCCCACCTGCATTTTTTATCAAGGGCCTTATTTATGACTCCACAGACAAGGCCTGCATTATTTTCCCAAACAAGGATAGACAGAACTACTTTATGATAACCAAAGAAATGTATAAAACCCTGTTCAGATTGATTGAACTTTGAGACTGTCCTCATGCCCGCTTCCGTAACTGTGCACCCGGCCAAAGTTTTTAATTAAACCAACTGTTCCTGTTTTGCCAAACACCTCTTGTCTTTTGTTTTTTCAAGGCAAAGTCACATTTGAGCAACATGAACCATAACTATGGTTTTCTCAGTTAATCTTACAGTTTACTTTTAACCGCATGTGTGCTGTGGTCATTTTTGCGCTGTGCGGCTTTTTTCCAAAAGCTGCGTTACATGACGAGCTGAGCTCGTCATGAGCATGCGAGCGGCGCAACTCATGACGAGCTCAGCTCGTCATGAGCATGGAAGGGGTTAAATATTATCTCTCCCTGGGCTCTAACTACTAACATTTTGGGTCCTGTGGGCATGCTCAATAGACAACAGTGATGGTGGTGGCTATTTAGCCGGCAGTCATGTAAATAGTGAATTTTCTCTGCTATTTACTAGAGTGCTGGATAAATATTAGCGATTCTGCATTATTTGCCTGGCGGTCTTGCAATTAGCAGAGAAACTTCACTAATTACTCGGCTGCTGGCCAAACACTGGGTGCTACTCTTCGTTAACCTATCATTTGCTCCCCTCTTAGCTCGCTATGTACCAGTTATTGTATTACTCTCTATTGACCCCTTTTGTTTTGTAAATGTTATGTTTGTTATTCTTATTTGATGCTGGTACTGCAATTTATTACCTTCCTTCCCTCCTATTGTAAAGTGCTCTGATATCCTTCGGGGTCATGTTTGCGCTATATAAAACTTTATAAATAAATAAGTAGTGGAGATTCTACGTTGTTTGGCTGGCAAGCCATTCAGATAGCAAAAAAACATCACTATTTGCCTGACAGCAGCCAAAATAGCAGATTTGATATACTGTTTGACTGGCAGCCTTGTAAACAGCAAAGGAAATTCTCCATTTTAATGTCTACTGCCTAAATAGTAAAGATAATGCACAGTTTGGCTGGAGGATATTTATCCGGTCACTGACTAAATAGGAGACATTACGTACTAATTGGATAGATGCCATGTAAATAGCAAAGAACCTTTATTATTTACCTGCCCAGTGGCTAAAAAGCTGTTATATGCACTCTTGAGCCCTTGGCCTAGCAGTTTGTAAGGAAACATCACTATTTATCTGGCCATTGGCTATATTGCAGTGATTAGGCACAACTTATCAAACTCAGAGTTTGACCGTTGGTGCAGAGGAGAGGCATTTTTTCCCTTACGGCAGGTATGTGAATTAAGAGAACCTCTTGAGGATTAACATGCGCTATACAAACACTAGGAAAGCAGCGTCAAGTTTAAAAAATACTAGCGCATATCAAAGAGTGGGGTAACAGGAGGAGTGTTTGAAGGTTAAGAACAGGAGAGGGTGCGAATGCGCGTAGCGTTGTTAGAGTGCATTTACAAAGACGTGATTCAGAATCCCGAGGCAGAGGGTTGCAAAGGTTTTATACCTAAGCGGTAAAACAATATGTTTAAAAAGGCACCGCAGGTCGGAAAAAGAAGAGGGTGAAGATGGCTGGGGGGAAGGGAGAGATATATATGTACACTGACTAAGTATTGAGGTTAGAAAAAGAGTGATTGGGAGGATTGGACTCTGTCTAAGTATTGGGGTTAGAAAAGTAGGGAATGGGAGGATTGTAGAACCGAGGTAATGACGCTCCACGAGTATGATTTAGGAAGCATATGAACCACATTGCACATAAGGAAGATACCCATAAGTATAATACGATGCAGTAACTTATGTGATGGCTTTTTGGAAAAAAACCTATACACAAGAATATATGACTAGGTGGTAAATGTTTTATTATTTTTAGTGACCCCCGAAGAAGGGCGCTGTATCGCCCGAAATCCATAGGGTTTTAAAGAAATAAACACTGCTAGAGATGAGCCTGGCGTTACTCGTATTTATTCAAGAGGTCCGGATGGGCACAGATTAAATGCAAGAAATTTGAAAAATGGCCTTCAGTTCCACACATGGATTAAAAGAACATAAATGAAAAATTTGACGAAAGCTTTGAAAAACGCAAATGTTAAAAATGAAGATTTGGATGAATAATTGATAGAGTTTTGAATGTTGCAAAGGCAGCACATAGCTGTGCATTTGGCTGGGGCCTGTATGTGTCCCATTTGCAGTTAACAACTTATCAAACAGCCTGATAAATAGCAAATCATTTTTTAACCAGGCTGCCGGATGAAAAACTGGGATTAGCACTATTTGTCCATTGGGTATCAAATAGTAAAGAAAGATCACTGTTAACCCAGCTGCTGCAAATAAAGCAGAAATGTGCATGACTTCACCATGACTGTGCAGTTAACAAAAAAGCTTTACTGTTTACCCTTGAGTTTACTCACTTTCCCCTCAACCCACCCACTTTCTTCCCTGTCAGTCAGCTCCCCCCCCAAGTCTGCCTGCTTTGCTTTCAGTCTATCGAGCCCCTCCAATCTGCCAATTACTTTTTTAATTCTGTTCACTTTCACTTTCCCCTGAGCCTGCTAGCTTTTCCCCAGTCTGACCTCTTTCCTCTCATCCTGCCTATGTACCTAGAGTTTGCCCACTTTGTCTGGTTTTGTAGATCTCACTTGGTCTGTCTGATTACCATCAAATTGCTTGTTTAACCCCAGTATGAATTTTCTACCCCAAGTCTCTCCATTTTCACCTCAGTCTGCCCGATCTTCCCCATGAGTCTACCAGTTTTGCCTTCAGCCTGCCTGCTTCCCCTGAGTCTTCCCGTCTCCCTCAAGTGTGCCAATCGTCCCTTCAGCCTGCCTGCTTTTTCCCTTTTGTACCCACTTTCTCCATTTTACTTGTTGTAGTCTCAAGTCTGCCTGCTTCCCTTTAACCTGACAACGTCTTTCAGGCTACCTGTTCTCCCCTTGAGTCTGCCCACCATCTACTTGTTTTCCAGACTAATTTGACTGATTTCCCCTGAGCCATGCTGCTTTACCCGTTTGTCTCTGGTCATCTCTAGTCTGGCCATTTTCACCCAGCATGGCTACTTTCTCGCATGTCTCAAAGTGTTCTCTCAAGTTTATCAGATTTTTCCCCAAGTAGACCCAATTTTCCCTTAGTCTTCTTACTTACCCGCTTCGAGTCCCTATGTTTTCCACAGAGAATGCCCATTCTTCCCAGAGTCTTCCCACTTTTCCTTCAGTCTGCCCAGTTTGTCCTCCAGTCTGCCTAGTTCAGTGACTAAATATCAAGGGGCAGAATAACAACTGTCCAGAATATCGATTCAAAATATCATGGGACAGAATATAGAATCCCTATCTACAAACAGGTAAGTACTAAAATATTCAGTACAAAATATCAGTAGTTAAAATATAGTTAACTAAAACATCGAATTTTTTAAATGTTTTAAAAATAATATAAAAGTAATTAAATAATAAATACAATTAAATAAAACATAGTAAAATAATGTAAAAAAACTTAAAATGTAAAAATAATAAATGTAATGTAAAAAAACATAATTCTTTTTAAACATATATATTTCCTTAATAATATTATAAAATATTTATTAATCTTAATTATCAAAAATTTCAAACATAATTTAAAATATATGTATTATATATATATATATATATATATATATATATATATATATATATATATATATATATATATGTATATATATAAATAAACGTTTATATAAATATACCAATAAATAATATATAATACTTTATATAATTAAAGCAATCCTTTTTATGTTAATTAATAATTTACACTACATTAAATATAACAAAATTTAAAACATTACATAGCTAAGGGAATAAAATTAGTATTCACACTCCAACAAGTGCAAAAGTAGAGAATTTGTTGGCTAGCGGGTGGGTACAAATTACTAATCCCACTCCAGTGAGTGCAAGACTAGGGAAAGCGTTGGGTAGCGTAGGGTAAAAATTACTATTCCCACTCCAGTGAGTGCAACAGTAGGGAAAGTGTTGGATAGCGGGTCGGTAAAAATTACTATTCCCACTTCAGTGAGTGCAACAGTAGGGAAAGCGTTGGATAGTGGGAGGCAAAAAATGTCTATTCCCACTCCAGTGAGTGCAACAGTAGGGAAAGCGTTGGATAGCGTAGGGGTAACAATTACAATTCCCTCTCCAGTGAGTGCAACAGTAGGGAAAGTGTTGGATAGCGGGTGGGTACAAGTTACTATTCCCACTCGAGTGAGTGCAACAGTAGGGAAAGTGTTGGATAGTGGGTAGGTAAAAATTACTATTTCCACTCCAGCAAGTGGAACAGTAGGGAAAGTGTTGGATACAGGGAGGGTAAAAATTACTATTCCCACTCCAGTGAGTGCAACAGTAGGGAACGCGTTGGATAGCGTAGGCGTAAAAAATGACTATTCCCACTCCCATGAGTGCTACAGTAGGGAAAGTGTTGGACAGCAGGTAGGTAAAAATTACTATTCTAACTCCAGTGAGTGGAACAGTAGGGAAAGCGTTGGATAGCAGGAGGGTAAAAATTACTTTTCCCACTCCAGTGAGTGCAACAGTAGGGAAAGAGTCAGATAGCGTAGGGGTAAAAATTACTTTTCCCACTCCAGTGAGTGCAACAGTAGGGAAAGAGTCAGATAGCGTAGGGGTAAAAATTACTATTCCCACTCCAGAGAGTGCAACAGTAGAGAAAGTGTTGGATAGCGTAGAGGAATAATTTAGTAGACCCAGTCCGACAATTTAATTAAAATTAATTTTAAAAAATTTAATTTTTTTAAATTGAATTTACTTCCCACTATTTTCCACTATAAACCTCACCTCCAATAATCTAAAATATTAATAAATTAGCATTAGTAATTAATTAGCTAATCACAATTAACAAAATATAAAAACAATGATAGATAAAGTAATTAACACAATTAACAGTCTAAAATAACTTTGATTAAATATGATATAAATATTAATAAAAATGTATTTTCACATATTTTAATAAACACCATACTCCCCTATAAACAATCAACACACCCCTAAAAAATTTAACATCATTAACATATTAATACATTAATAATTAATAATTAATAATAAATTAATGCCTAATTAATAACAATTTACACTATTTACATATTTATCAATTAATTAAGAACTTTTATCAGTAACAGTTTTAATATTTAATAATAAATTAATTAACGTAATTAGCAATATTAATTATTAACCATAATATTATTGCTTAATACATACATTTTTTTTAATTTAAATTAAATTACTTCCCACCCTATTCCCCTATACACCCCCAACCCGCTACAGAACTAATATACGCAAAAATTAATTACCAATAATAATTATTAACCAAAAAATGATTAATTGATAAAAATTCTTTTTTTAAAATTTTAATTAAATTACTTCTCACCCTACTCCCCTATAAACCGACAAACCGCTACGGAACTAATATACGCAAAAATTAATTAACATATAATTCATTATCTTAAACAAAATTGTAACATACATTATAAAATATTATATACTTTTAACACATATACTAACATATAATACAATTTTAAAAAATTCGATATAATAACATTCTATATTATGACAATCTATATTATAACATACTATATAATGACATTCGATATAATGACATCCGATATTACTTACCTATATGTCGATATTATATCCAACTATATTATGTCCATTCTATATTCTGTCCTCTCGATATTTTTTATTCAATATTATGTCCTCTCGATAATTTTTTATTCTATATTTTGGGTGTTCACCAGTCTGCCTATTCTCCCCCTGAATCTGGACACTTTCTCCTCAGCCTGCTCATGGTCTCTCAGTTCTGCCGTACTCCCTCTGATTATTCCCACTTTACCCAGTCTGCCTTTTCCCACCCCAGTACTGTCTCCTTTCCCCTGAAACTGTTGCTTTCCACAGTGTCAGTTTTCTCATTGAGTCTGCTCATTTTCTTCTCAGGCTGCTTGCTGTCCCCTATTCTGCCTGCTCACCTCTCAACTCTATCAGTTTTTGCATTTGCGTCCCTTTCTGCTGTCTTTCTCCTTAACCTGTGTTGGGGCAGAAAAGTCCCTTGCATGGTGACCGACATGTAACCATGCCCTTAGTGCCCCAGCTACAGCGATGTCTGGATCCTTGGTGTTGATTTTTGTTGTAAAGGACCAAATACTGATAATGCATTTGTGACATGACTTATGCAGTGTGTACAAAGCGGTACAAAAGGGGGTGGTGATGGACGGAGCATCTGAACCAATCAAACACT
The DNA here is from genome assembly GCF_964261635.1 of Lissotriton helveticus. NCBI lineage: Eukaryota > Metazoa > Chordata > Amphibia > Caudata > Salamandridae > Lissotriton > Lissotriton helveticus. Next base: position 611,546,665 of record NC_136071.1, on the reverse strand, counting down.
CACACCCAGTCAACAGCCCTGGGTTTCATCCATCACCGTTCTTTAGCCTACTCTGCCACCCCAGTTCAGACATGGCTATATGCAAATCAGTCTGACCCTGTGCCTCATGGGAACACTCACACCCAGTCTGTTCCCATGAGGCACAGGGTAAGACTGATTTGCATATGGCCATGTCTGAACTGGGGTGGCAGAGTGGGCTAAAGAACGGTGATGGATTAAACCCAGATCTGTTGACTGGGTGTGAGTGTTTGATTGGTTCAGATGCTCCGTCCATCACCACCCCCTTTTGTACCGCTTTGTTTGCCATAAGTTGGCAGGATATGCTCAGACGTGAGTCCCTTGCTCACTTTGCCACTGGATTCAAGCAAGCCTGGCTGAAGATGGCTGAAATGCCAGAAACCGGTCCTAGGAAGCTTGTTTACGGTCTAGGGACGGCAAGGCTTGGCAGTTCGGGCTGGACTGTTCCCATGAGGCACAGGGTCAGACTGATTTGCATATGGCCATGTCTGAACTGGGGTGACAGAGTGGGCTAAAGAACGGTGATGGATTAAACCCAGATCTGTTGACTGGGTGTGAGTGTTTGATTGGTTCAGATGCGCCGTCCATCACCACCCCCTTTTGTACCGCTTTGTTTGCCATAAGTTGGCAGGGTATGCTCAGAGGTGAGTCCCTTGCTCACTTTGCCACTGCATTCAAGCAAGCCTGGCTGAAGACGGCTGAAATGCCAGAAACTGGTCCTAGGAAGCTTGTTTCCGGTCCAGGGAAGGCATGGCTTGGCAGTTCGGGCTGGACTGTTCCCATGAGGCAAAGGGTCAGACTGATTTGCATATGGCCATGTCTGAACTGGGGTGGCAGGGTGGGCTAAGGAACGGTGATGGATTAAACCCAGATCTGTTGACTGGGTGTGAGTGTTCAGATGCTCCGTCCATCCCCACCCCCTTTTGTACCTGTATCTAGTGTGTACAGCATGTCTCAGAGATTGTGGTCTTGATGGACAGGAAGGGGTACCCAAAGTGCTATCCTCTTAATGGTGAAAGGCTACTGCCTTCGCTAGGAATTAAGTAGCACAAGCACAGTGGTGGCAGCATCTCATGTAGTGATCCCACCCTTTTTACCTGTGTCTCTGGAGTGATGTGTACGATCTCATTCATGTAAAGTTCCACTGATGTCTGCTAAACTCACCCTTGACCCACCTCAAGTTAGTATGCAGCGTTGAGCAGCACTCATGTGTTTGCATGTGTGCACAGTGTATGGATGCCTGTAAATGGTACAATACATGGAAGACACAGGGCTGACTGGAGGAGCATAAGGGGGTAGAGTTATTCCCCCAGACATATTTTTGGATTGTTGTATTCCTGAGAGCTGGGTAGGACACACACTGGAGGAAGGAGAGCCCAGCACTTCAGTACAATTCAAAATGTGCTTTGATTCAGGGATAGGTCTCAGGAAAGAGTCATGGGCCCATCTAAGGAAGGAGATGAGGCTGATAAGAAGATCATGCAGAGTGGGCAGCGGCCCTGAGGTATCTTTTTGACACACATATCACTGAGGCTGACATTCCGGTGTGAAACTCTAGTCACTCCCATAGCCTGTGTTGTGGAGCTATCAGATTTGGAGTTGCTCCTGCTTTGACAGACTGTTTTCTGGAGGAAGGGCAGGATAAAGAGGTGGGCGCTTCAAAAGAAAGAAGACTCTCAAAACAAACTTGAAAGACTCAGACCATAAATGGTATTTGGTGTCTAGAAATGGACTATGAAAAGGGGAGCGCAAGGCGCCCAAAATTGTCAACTGTCGAGCAGCCAGTTGGGCTGTATGTCAAAGAGGAGGAGCTCTGCAAGACTTCTGCCTGTGACTGGGACTGGAGACTAAGACCTGACAGTCACCAAGCCAGGTGAACGTACATTACCCAGGGAAATCCAAGCCCATTTGCTGTGGAGCCTGGAGCACCAGTGCCTGCCTGTTTGCCAAGATCAGAGTGCCTGTAAGGAAGAGGAGAGCTCTTGGAGGGAGCGAGGTCCAGTGGGGGATTTTGGCAAGTGGATCCCTGTAGCAAACTTTAGGGAGGCAGCTGCTGCACCAATAGGTTCATTGACCATGCATAGATTCAAATTGATTAACCCACATGCCAAAGGGAGCCGCAATGAAGTTTGCCACAGTTGTACCACTTGTGCAGCTGCTTATGTGCAGAGTAAAGTTGGCAAAAAGAACAAATGCAAATGATGAACAGAATGCTGAACAATGTCAAACATATCCCCAGTACAGAGATCTGGGCCTAAATCTCTCTTTTTTTGCTCCATATGTCATTCCAGTTTAAACCCAGTCATATGTAAATCAATCTTGACCCTGCTCCCCATGGGACCAGTCCAGCCCGAACTGCCAGGCCAGGTTCTCCTTGGACCAGAAACAAGCATCCTGGGACCGGGTTTCGGGGTTTCAACCCTCATCAGCCAGGCTAGCTTGACTCCAGTGGCATGGAGAGCAGGGGACCCATGTCTGGGCATACCCGTCCCACTCTGGTGACAAATGAAAAAAGAACAATTGAAGAACAGTATGCTGAACAATGTCAAACAGTCACCCCAGTACCGAGATCGGGGCCTAAATCCATTGTTTTTTTGTTCCCCATGCCATTCCAGTTTGGACCCAGCCGTATACAAATCAGTCTTGTCCCTGCTCCCCATGGAAAGTCCAGCCAGAACTGCCAGGCCAGGTCCTTCCTGGACTGGAAACAAGCATCCTGGGACCAGTTTTGGGTTTTCACCCCTCATCAGCCAGGCTAGCTTGACTCCAGTGGCATGGAGGGCATGGTCTGCAACTCGCATGCCAGAGAAGGTCATCATGAAGATTGCATGTCCCACATGCGGAGTGAAGTTGGTAACCCTATATGCCAGAGGAGCCTGCCGTGAAATGTGCATGACGGCTGTGTTGATTAGGCCATAGCCTGTATGCAGAGTGAAATTAGCAACCCCTTATGCCAGAGTGACCTGCTGTGAGGATTGCATTACTGTGATGCCGATATGGGCTGTAGCCCGCGTACAGAGTGAAGTTGATGAACTCGTATGCCAGAGAAGGTCACTGTGATGAGGAAGTTACAGCTGCGCCGATCGGGCCGTCACCAGTGTGTGGAGTAAAGTCGATGACCCCTAGGGGCCACCATGAAGAAAAATTAACCTTGCATGTTTCTGCTATCGTGGCGAGGTAAGGACAGCACGGTGACCTGTGCATGTCCGGGCACCTGAATGTCGCCTATGGTGAATGGGGTATAACCACTACCATTAGTGGAGGGAAGCGGGGCTCAGATACATGCCTTTTGAACACTAGAGCCCTGACCTCCGGGGACTGCCTGAATCGATTTTTTACGGATTCCTGGTTCACTCTTTTTATGATATGTCGGGCTAGTTCCCCCACTTTTCCCTTCTCCCTTCTCTCTTCCTTTTGTCTCCTTTTCTTCTTTTTTCTCTTCACATCCCGAGTGAGTTGTACAATGAATAATGAACTAATAGTCTTGCTATCACAGTTTCATGCCTATGAAAGAAAACATTTTTATATTCTCTCTGTGTGGGAAAAGAGAAAAAAAATGTACTTTGTGTGTTTTAAGTTGTTTATATATTCCAGGTGTGGGGAGCCATTTTTGGTATTGTTTGTGTTACGACCTTGGACTCAGAAAGGATATTTCAAAAAGTTTTCTCCTGTTCGTGTCATGTGCTGCCCTGATGCAATAGAATGTTTTAAAAAGGTTTTTTATGTATTTGATATAATTGTTATTGTATCTGAGGTGGTGTATATATATTTAGTCATTATAGCCTGAAGGTCTCTGGTTTTTCAAACTATCAAGGTTTTGTTTATGATTATGTACATGATAGATATGTGCATTGTTTTCACAATGTTACTTTCATGTGTTTTTATGTTTTTATTTTCTGTTTTTAAGAAAAACGATGTGGGATGTTTTGGATTGTTTTTATTTGCAAATCACCACCCCCCATGTATTTATACATGTTTATTTGACATGTTTTTAGCCCTGAAGAAGCCATATGTTGGCAAAATGCGTTAGCTGCATACTTCTTTGCCTATGTAGGAAATAAACTAGGAATGATTAAAACAAGAACACACTGCAACAGAGGGACTTGTTGTCTTACTTAAATTGATCTCTATTATCACTCTGTCTTTAAGAATTGTTTTCTTAGTTGCTTCTCATTTTGTACACATGTTGCATGTGTATGCCCTATTCTACTTTGTGTTCGTGTATAAATACTAATTTTTTTCATAAAAGCAAGTACTTGACTGGATAATCATTTATTTCTACAAATGCACATATTTTGAGTTGTGAGCCTGTGTCAACCCCCCTCTGCATTTACCTCACCGCTGAGAGACCTTGGACTGTTCGACCCATGCTACTACTGAGAGTCAAGTGCTTCAGGGGTACTTGACCTAGTTGCTCAAAATCCATAGTAAGTCAGGCCCCAAGACATCAGGAGTAAAAGGCATCAACCTCCAAAGGTGGGCACAGTAACTCCTACTTACACCATCCACATTAGCTTCTCCACTGATCTCCAGTCTGAATGCTAACCAAGCCAATCACTCTGCTTTATTTCTAATATCTCTGCTCTCCCCCACACTTTCTTCTTCCCTACCCATTCCCATCACTCTCCACCAGTTACTCTGTTCTACTTCCTAGTGTCTTGGTACCCCCAATGTGCCTGTCCTCCCCCATACTATCCGCAGGGTTGCCGCCTTTCCCAGAGAAAAATACCGGCCATCTGAGCAGGTTTTAAGACTCTGCAAAGGCTTGGTTATGATTTTTAAGTAGAAATTTACATGAAATTACCTGTATTCAATTTTATGACACCCTCTTTCACTTTGTTTACTTTATACATCTGTCAGGGTCATTAATGCAGCCATATAACACATTTTAAATAGTTTTTACATTTGTTGTGTAAGGTATGCACTAATAAGGAGGGAAAAATACTGGCTACGGTAATTTTCCTAATTTTTGTATCTCATCTCTAGACAGCACATGCGCTGTCTTGAAGAGACATGTTGTATATACTTTGTGGGATTCGGCCCAACCATAGGCTTCGCATTTGCTAGCTCCATCATCACTCTCATATTCCTTCTCCCCATTTGTCCTTGACAAGCATGCATCATGCCTCTTCCTGTTTTTAGCCCTCCCCGAGAGCATGGACCAATTACTACTATCCATCCACTTCTCCCAACTAATAACTGTTTTAGGAACTACTATTTTATTTATTTTTGAGCACTTCACATGAATGCTCATGTTTTCACTCACTCTGAGCGCCGTTTTTCTAAACAGGCCTGTGAATATAATCTTGTCACATTTACTGAGCATTGAAAGACTGAGATCAAATGTCAGATTCTGCCTTCCGAGGGGGCCTGTTCTGTCCCCCAAAACCCTCCCGCTTCACTGCTTAACCCATCTATCCATCCACTTTCTCATCGCTGCTTTCCCCCTCCTTAATTGCTTGTCCGTTAAGAGGGTTAAAAGTATAGGAGAACCAATATGCGGGATAGTTGGCATCTCACAGTGCTTCTATTCAGGCAGCAGAAGAAGACCCCTTATACAGGACTAAGCAGCAAAACACAGGTTGTTGGCCATTTCACTGAGATGTACTTATTTTTTCTCCGTAGCTCAGTCACACTTCTCTGAAGTATGCACGGCTTTGACATGACATCAAGACAACGTAAGTTGCTGTACAAGTCCCGCACTCCTAAGGCCACTACCTCATCGCTATCTTCAGCGCAAAAGAGAGTTCCTCCGTGATGTAGATTCCGGCCATCGCCTGGTAATGGCTTCCCAATCTGAGCCCTGGGAACTGTAAAAGGAATCTGCGTGAGAAACAGCCAGTCAGGAGGCTCCTGTTTCATCAGTTCTGCGAGACCTGGCCTGAGCTGCACGACGGCATAAACTTCCTGGACGCAGTGATAAGGAACCTTTAATAAAATATATAGAGTGTGCAATCACACTTTATTAAAAAAAAAAAATCAGGCCTTACATTTCTATCCACCCCTCTCCCTCCCTGATGCTGCATGCTGAGGCCAAGCTTAATTTTTTATTGGCATTGTTCTTTCCCTCTCTCCAAATGCATTTTTCCATTACATCCCGTTACGTTGCAGGTGACTACACGCGCTAGCCTATAGAGCAACCAACAATCTTAGACAAGGTAAGAACCCATATCGCTAGTCATGTTTCTTAATTGAATGACTGATTGCGCTGCTAAGTCACACTTTGGAAGCACATGCACGTATTACGACAATTACGTAGAAACTTATATGCATTCTCGAGCCTACCACTACTACGAGTATCGTAACATCTATCTCCCAGCAGGGGTGGTGTACTTGTGTCGGGTGACCGTCAACTCCGCACTTGTTCTTGCTACACTGGTGGCATGATCAATACTCGGTGTACCGCACCCACTATAGTGTGCACTCGTGCTGGGGAAGAACCATGATTTTACTCCATAATGGGGTCGTTCTCCAATATGTGTGGAATGTCTTGTATGTCGACTTTACCTTTTGTAAACGTTTTCGACACAAGATGTACTCAATTATGTGCCATCAGAGAGGATTGCATTGACTCCTCATCTGTTCTTCTTATTCTCCATTTTTTCCCCTTTATCTACTCCTACGTTGCAACAGGAGCAGCCATTCAATAGAGCTATCACCACCTTGTAGTTGCACACAAGGTTGGATTGCTACCACTTATTAGAGTTCTAGACCCACCAACTTTCACTCAATTTTTATTCACGTTATTGGTCCTGAAGAAGCGCCTGGGATCATTTTGACGGCCTAGACTGTGCAAAACATGTTGACCTATAGTTACTACGGCACATTACGCCCCATCAGTAACTCACGACTTATGGGTTTTTTAACCTTGCAAGGGAACCTATACACTAAACTCTACTCACTCTGGTATCCCTTAGCCAGTTTTATCATTCACTCACTGTTCTCTTAGAACCCTCTATCTCACACCTCACTCACCATACAGCAGTACGAACAAAAGATCTGCGCAAAAGCGACCCTTCAAGGGACCCGTAGGGCATTGCAGCGCCGGCCCGATGAGGAGCAACGTCCGATGATGAGGCATGACACCCTACAGGGTGTGTGAGGGCATTAAGAGACAAGACTTGCGCTTGCCTCTAGCTTGTGAGGTTTAGACCTAGGCTCTTGCTCTCTACCTCTTCTCCCCTCTTTCTCTTCCCTGTGGGTGTCTTTTTGCATCCATACCTGGAACAGTTACCCCTTGTTTGATTTGAGTCTGGCACAGCTCTGCAACCAAGTCCCTTGTAACAGGAGGCGTTGATTTTAACAGTGCCAAAAAAATTAACCTAATCCTGGAGCTTTTATGAGCCACCATGTGTCTGTTTCCCATAAAATACCAAACCAGTCCTCTTGGTAGTTGACACATATTATCTAAATTAAATTGATTCTTGGTTAGCCAAACTCGGAAAGCCTTGGCTGCCCCTGCCAGAGTGCAATCCTCATACAGGGCAATTAACACAAAGCCAACACTCATTCAGTCATGTTTTTCTTCGCACTCTTGATCTTTTCTTTCACATAAATGCAGCCAGGTACCAGTTAACTCACCCTTATTTGGACGATGTTGCCCACTTTTCAATGGTTTGTCATCTTAAAAAGCAACCTGCCTCCAAAGTGAGAGGCTGGGACGCGACAGCTAGTGATGATGATTTCGGAACGGGGAAACCAGGTTCAAGTCCTGGCATCGGCTCAACATCCTATGATTCTGAGCAAATCATTTCATCTCTCCGTTTCAATAAAAAATATATGTGTTCTTGTGTGATGTAACAGGTCCTCCTGTAAAGTGCCCCAACACTTTCAGGTCGAGCTCCCACTATATTAAAGATCTACAAAAAAGACTTCAATATGGTAACCATTTTTGAACAAGCCGCATCACTTCCCTAAAATGGCTAATTTCTCGCTGAATTAAATGTGATCACCCTCATTCACCATGGCAACACATAGATAGGTATGCACAGGTGCCTAATGCTAAGTAAAAGAAAGTATTGGCACAGCCATTTGGTCTCACCAATGAGAGCTGTTTGGCAATGTTTTATAGCCATGCTGTACAGCTGCGCAAATGCTTTGCAGTGTGGATAAAACTAATTTTAAAAGGTACTATAATGCCGCCAGAACTATTGCCCTTTTTTTCAAAAGTGCATTTTAAATGCGCTGGATGCATCATAGTCCTTTTAATTATTATTATTTGTAGCCGCCCTGCAAAGCAGCCATACTGCTATACACCGTGGCTACAAATAATTTATAAAGTCCACATGTATGGTGTACAAGAAAAACAAAAGGCTATGGCAGACCCAGTAGTCTCAAAGGCGAGACCTATTGGCTTTGTCAATGCTTGTTGTATTGCTGGGGACACTAAAGTACCGGCCATGCCAGTATAAAACCATCCATGTGGAAATCCTAATTATGCATTCTTCCTCCCAATGTCTTCCGTTTTAATTGCATTCTTCTCAGGGTCACAATCCAGTCCTGTCTCTCCACTCTTTCCATCTTGCTACTCTCCCTTTTAGTCAGTCTACTCTCCCTCCAGTTTCTCTCCTTCCCACTCTGTTTGCTCATCCTCCCACTTTCTATTCTTCGCTCCAGCCTCTCTGCTTGTCTGTCTGCTCTCCTGACTAGTTTATACTCCCTCCCCAGTCTCTGCACATGCACTGAGACTATCAGGCCTTCCTTCCACTCCCTGTGCTATCCCCTGTTTATCTACTGTACTCACTAGCCTCCCTACTCTCTGAGATATCTTCACTTTCCCCAGTCTATCCGTTCTCCCTTCCAGTCTTTCCCCTCTCCCTTCATCTCTCTGTTCTCCCCAAACTGTACAGTCCAACTCCCTGTCTTGCTACTGCTCTGCTTCTTCCTCTCCCGGTTTGGCTTCTCTCCCCATTAGCTACTCTAGTCCTACACAGTCAGTTTGTGATCCCTGAATGCCTCTTCTCTCTGCAAGCCTGTCTCTTTCCTCTCCTCAGTGTCTCCACTCTCACCACACTTTCTGTTCTCTTTTGGATTCTATCCACTCTCTGGCTCTCCACCCACTCCAGTCTATCTGCTTGCACCTCCAGCCTGTCTGACCTGCCCCAAGCCTGCCCTGCCTCAGTTTTTCTGCTCTCCCGCTAATCTCCATTCTCCCCCTCCAATCTAAGTACTCTCTCCAATCTCTAGTTCTCACTACAATTCTGTCCACTCTCCACAGTCTTTTTTAGCTCCACAAAGACTGCCCTTTTGCCTTAACAGTGTCTGTTCCCTCCCTATCTCTCTCCTCTCTGTCCTAGACGTAACACTGTTTCAGCCCCTTTATACTCCATTCATTTCTGCCTGCTCCCACCCCAAGCCTGTGACTATCACTCTCAGGCTGCCCACTTACACCTGCTCTCTGTTCCCTGCCCTCAGCTAGCTACTGCTGTCCCTCCTAGACTCCCCACTTGCCCATCAGTCTCTGCAATGCTCCCCCTGCCTTTCTCCCCAGTGTATCCTCTCTCACTCCAGCCTCTCACTATACCTTCCACACTCTATTACCTCTTGTTTCACTCTCTTCTTCATTGACACTATGTTGTGCTCCACATTTGTATTCTTATGTTCCATTGTTGTATTCCTATTTGGGGCGAAGAAAGCAAACCCTAGGAGATGATGGACAGAGCATTGAAACTTTTCAGACACTCACCCCCAGTGACAGATCTGGGTTTAATCCATCATCATTCTTAAGCCCACTTTGTCACCCCGGTTCAGACCCAGCCATTTGCAAATAGGTCTTGAGCCTGATCCTCATGGGAATAGTCCAGTCCAAACTGCCAAGTCAGAGCTTCCCTGATGTGAATATGGCTGGGTCTGAACCGGGGTGGCGAAATGATCTAAAGAACGATGAAGGATTCAACCCAGATCTGTGACGTGGGGTGTCTGAAAAGTTTCAGCACTCCGTTCATCATCTCCTTGTGTTTTCCTTATTCGCTCTAAGTTGCAAGGGTATTCCCAGATATTGATCGCTTGACCACTTTGTATTTGGATTCAAGCTAGCCTGGCTGATGAGGAGTGTTACCCCGAAACGGGTCCCAGGATGATTGTGTCATGATTCCACACCTGCCCTTCCCTAAAGTCTACATATCCCCTTTAGGCACCTGTCGTACTTCCCTTTTTGAAACCCACCCCTGTCCCGTGCGCCCGCACGCTTCAAATCAGTGTGTTTAGGTGTACAGTATTTTGTTGCCTTGTAAACTTATTGTGGGTATTTCAGACGTTTTGTGCAGGTTTCTGTGTTCCCATGTGTTTATTTTCAGGATTTGGAGCCAGCGCTATCTGAAAACCAAGCCTCCGCTTTGAGCGCTGTTGGGAATCAAACCTTCGCTCTGAGGAGCGTTCTCCTCGCATCCCTCGCACGCGCCTTTTTGGTGCGCTTCTGATGGGATCGGGAAACTTCTATCTCGCGCACCTTCTGCGTGCGTAACAGGGTGGAGCTGGGTGCGGCCCAGTACTTAAACCGCACCCAGCCTTCTGGAAGGCGCTTTGCCTTCAGACTTCCAAAGAAGAAGATCGCGTCTGGACTTGGGACTTACCTGGAAGGCGTCTTCATACCGGCAGGACATCAAAGGCGATTCTTCCTCTGCAACAACAGCGGTGATGACCTTAGAAAACAAAGAAGAAGAAAGCTAAGTACTTTAATTTGTTTTGAGTTAAAAAGGCGCCCGTCGCAAGAAAGGTTACAAACAATTTTTGGAACTTGCTTCAATAACAATTTTTGGACCTTGCTACATAGAAGAAAACGCAAGGAAAAGACTTTGGACTAATCTGTTTCTTGTGTCTCAGTTTACTAAAGAAGACCTTTGTTTGGGTTTTCATGAGTGTACATTTAGAGCAATATTTAGATTGCGGACTTAGTCATTGCTTGTAGTTTAGGTATAGGATATTGTGTATGTGTGCTTATCTTTCCGAAATTTAGAGGAAGATTATTAAGAACCCCAAGTCTAGGAAGCAAGAAGTTTAATGCAAGTAAGTGGTAGAATTGTTAGGAAGGTTCTGCGAAAGCCTGTAAATGAATGTTAAGTAATCCTTCTCTTTCATTTCCAGCCTATTTCGACTAGAGCATACAAGCCCACAAGCCGACCACTTATCCTAGAGGACACTTGCTGACATCGTCTTCACCTACCATAAAGAAATACTGGACGAAGGCCAACTTCTTACTGATCACAGGTAGGGGAACATCAAGACATCCAGATTGAGTCTGCCTTAACTAGATTAGTTAAAAGATCTAGAGTAGAATAGGAGGAATCTATAGGACCTGAATAGTGAATTCTCCTTAACTTGTTGCCTCGCAGGTCGACAGCAAGAATCGAGAGTCTTCACTACAACGTCCAGTACCGGCCCTCCTCCCTAATTTCTAGTTAATTTCTTGCTGTGACTTTAGAACCAGTAAGTTTTAGTTAGTAATCAGGGAAGTTGGTCCCTTGCGTCTCTGCGGAATCATCTGCGTCATCCTAGAGGGCATCTGTTCAAGCAAGGTAAGGGACGACGTGGATAGCTTGACAGAAGGCAAAGCCCACGATGATAATTCCGCCCAGACGCAATGGATCAGGTATCTATGCAGGATTGGGCCGCTGTGCTAGAAGCAATTAGGCAGGATAACGCTGCTTTACGTAGAGATTTATCCTCTCTCCAGGACTCGGTGCAGCAGAAATCAGCCACTTTTCAGGGCTCTTCCAGTTCTAGTTCTCCAACACAAATCCATGTTGTGACTCCGGTACCCACCCCTTTAGCCCCCCCAGAGAGATTTTATGGGGATTGCAATAAGTTCTCAGTGTTTTTGCAACAATGTCATTTACACTTTATAGCGAAAACCACAGCTTTTCCTGATGATTCTTCCAGAGTTGCATTCATGTTATCCTACATGGGTGGAGACGCTGCCCTTTGGTCAGTCCCCTTAGTGGAAGCTGATGATCGGATCTTGTATAACTTCAGGGATTTTGAGAGAGCTTTAAAGAAGATGTTTGCTAAACATCTATTTGTTCAGTCAGCAGACAATGAGCTGTTAGGTTTAAAGCAAGGCTCATCTGATTTGTTACATTATATATCCACCTTCAATCGTTTGGTGTTAGAAGCTGATTGGCCTCACGACAAACGAATCTCGATCTTCTATAGGGGATTGAAGGACGAATTGAAAGACATGATCACCCAGATTTTGACCCCCCCGAAGAGATAAGTGCCTTCATTGACTTAGTGGTGAAATTAAATCATCGTATATCCGAAAGAAAGGGAGAAAGAGGGAAGTCAGAACACAAATTAGTTTTCTTTAAGGAAAGATCCACATCAGTACCTAACCGAGAACCTAGTTCCAAATCTGATACTGCTGAACCTATGCAGATAGGTTCTATCCGAGGTCCCTTGTCTAAGGAGGAGAAAGAAAAGAGGCGGCGATTAAATCAATGTCTCTATTGTGGGAAGTCAGGACACTTCGTGAAGGAGTGTCCCACACGACCAAACAAATTTAAAGTTAGATCATCCGATTTAGCTGTCACACAAGAAAAGTCGGAAAACTAGAAAACTCGGTAAAGGGAGAGGTCGGTTTATCGAGTTTGTTCTCTAGTTTGGCCTCAACTCTTCCTCCCATAGGTTGTAGACACTTTTCAATTCTTGTAGAACTTCGAGGTCTACTTCCAGACTCTTACTCTAGACAGGTGGAAGCCATCATAGATTCTGGTGCTACAGGTAATTTTATAGACTCTCATTTCTTCCTTCAGTTAGGCTTCAGATCTTTGTCAAAGGACCATCCAGAAATCGTTAGAGCTGTGGATGGCAAAGAATTGACTTCGGGTCCTGTAAATAGACAGACTGAGGTATTAGAAATGGATAGTTCTCCTATACATAGGGAAAGAATACAATTAGACATTATTGATGCCCCTCAATTCAAAATGATTTTAGGGATCCCTTGGTTAGTAAAACATAACCCGTCTATAGATTGGGTAACCAAGACAATTACTTTTCAATCTCCTGCTTGCACAGATCTCTGTTTCCTTACTAAGAGATCTAAGGATGTGGTTCAAGGTTTTGATTTTGGAATGGACTCACCCAATATACTAATTCTGGAAGGGGTGCCATCAGTATATAAAGACCTATCTGATGTTTTTGACAAAAAAAAGGCCAACACCCTTCCACCACATAGAGATTTCGACTGTAGAATAGATTTGGTGCCCGGAGCTACCTTACCTTGCATTCGAATATATGCCCTTACAGAAGCAGAAAACGTCCATCTCAGAGAATATCTTGATGAGTATCTTGCTAATGGCTTCATAAGACACTCTAAGTCTCCGGTCTCATCAGCTCTTTTTTTCATTCCAAAAAAGGGAGGGGAGCTGCGCATGTGTATAGACTATCGAGCCTTAAACAACGTAACCATTAAGAACAGGTACCCCCTGCCTGTGATCCCTACACTATTAGACCAAATTAAGAAGGCTAAAATTTATACAAAATTGGACTTACGCGGAGCGTACCATTTAGTTAGAGTAAGAAAAGGAGACGAATGGAAGACAGCGTTCCGTACTAAATTCGGTCTCTTTGAATACCAAGTCATGCCATTTGGTTTGTGTAACGCTCCTGCAGCCTTCCAGTTTTTTATAAATGAGGTTTTGCATGAGTTCATTGACATCTGCTGTGTAGTCTACATTGATGATATCCTCATATATTCTGATTCTGAGGAAGAACATGTAAAACAGGTTCGCGCCATTCTTCAAAGACTACTTTCAAACTCACTCTTCGTAAAATTGGAAAAGAGTCTATTTCATGTTTCCAAAGTGGACTTTCTGGGCTATATTATTAGTCCGGAGGGAATAGAAATGGACCCTAAAAAGGTAGAAGCTGTAACAACCTGGCCAAGTCCCACTTCTGTGAAACAGATCCAAAGTTTTTTAGGGTTTGCAAATTTTTACCGCAGATTCATTCAGAACTTTTCTCAGGTTATAACACCTATTACCAAGTTGTTGAGAAAAGGAGCCAAGTTTTTATGGTCTCCAGCCGCAGATGAAGCATTTCAGAACCTAAAAAAGTTATTCACCATGGCTCCAATTTTAAGCCATCCAGACCCCAATCTACCTTTTATTGTGGAAGCAGATGCCTCTCAATTTGCATTGGGTGGCATTCTTTCGCAACGAGATTCAGATACTGGCCAAATGCACCCTATAGCCTATTTCTCAAGAAAATTATCTGAAGCCGAACAAAATTATGCAATTGCCGACAAGGAGTTGTTAGCAATCAAAGCAGTGTTTGAAGAATGGCGTCATTACCTATTAGGAGCTCGTCATCCTGTAACGATTTATACTGATCACAGGAATCTCCAAGCTTTAAGATCTGTAAAGGCTTTATCTGCTAGACAACTGCGTTGGTCCATGTTTTTCAATGACTACAATTTTGTCATCACATATCGCCCAGGAAAGGAAAATTTAAAAGCAGATGCTTTATCCAGACTAGGGGAAAAGATGTCAGATCAACCGGAAGTCGTTCACCCTGTAATCCCAACTTCTTGTTTTCAGGGAAGTTTAACTGTTAGTGACATCATTAACGACATCAAAGAAGCTCTGAAAGAAAAGGCATTGGAACTTTGGAAAAGAGATCATCCTTTTCTTTCTGAGAAAGACAGTTTGCTGATGGTCCATGACTTGATCTTTGTTCCAAATGAAAAGATACAAAGATCCATAATTCACCTTCATCATGATACGGTTCTGTCAGCCCACCCTAGCGTTGTAAAGACTATGGAACTCATCAAGAGGAAGTTTTGGTGGCCTTCTATGTCTAAAGACATCAAACTGTTTGTGGAAACTTGTAGCATCTGTATCCAGCACAAGTCCTCTCATCAGGCTCCTAGTGGGTTGTTAATGCCTTTACCTATTCCTCCTCAACCCTGGCATACTATATCATTAGACTTCATTGTTGAGCTACCTGAAACCAAGAAGGGATTCAATACGATTTTGACTGTAGTAGACCAGTTTACCCGAATGGCCCATTTCATTCCTTTAAAAAAGCTTCCCACTGCATTGGAGCTTGCTCATTTGCTCATGATCCATGTGATAAGATTACACGGAATCCCTTCAGTTGTCATTTCTGATAGGGGATCACAATTTGTTTCTAAGGTTTGGCAAAAGCTGAGTTCTTTGTTACATATGGAGGTTCGTTTATCCTCTAGTTACCATCCTCAAACCGATGGTTTAACTGAAAGAACCAACCAAACTATTGAACAGTATCTTCGTTGTATGTTACCTAATGTTTCCGAAGAGTGGTCCGATCTATTAAGTCCTTTGGAGTTCGCCTACAACAACTCTGAGCATTCTTCTATTAAAATGTCCCCATTCTTTTGTAATTTCGGTTTTCATCCAAAAAGCATTCCCGAAAACTCCAACAATGACATCAATGATTCCGTACCCACAGTGTATGACTATGTGTCCCAGATATTCTCCATTCAGGAGGATGCTAAATTCAACTTGGCCAAAGCCAAAGAATCTCAAAAAGAAGCCAAGGATAAACATCGATCCGAACAACCTCTTTATGAAATAGGTGATAAAGTATGGTTGAGTACAAAAAACTTGAAATTAAAAGGGAACAGAAAATTCAATCCAAAATTCATTGGCCCCTTTTTCATTGAAAAAATACTAAATCCAGTTTTTGTTAGATTGACCCTCCCTAGTAAGTATTTGATACATCCAGTCTTCCATGTCTCTCTAATCAAGCCTTTTCATCCTCAAACTCGTATTTCCAAGTCTCCACCTCCTATCATTGTTGAAGGCAACCCAGAATTTGAAGTAAGATCAATCTTGGATTCCAAGAGAGTTAGGGGAAGGTTATTTTACCTCATCGACTGGAAGGGTTATGGTCCTGAGGAAAGATCTTGGGAGCCCCTAGAACATCTTAAACATGCTCCCAGATTGATTTGGAACTTTCATTTACGACATCCTGATAAACCCAGACCCATTTCCACCGTTCTTGGGGGGATCTTGAGGAGGGAGTACTGTCATGATTCCACACCTGCCCTTCCCTAAAGTCTACATATCCCCTTTAGGCACCTGTCGTACTTCCCTTTTTGAAACCCACCCCTGTCCCGTGCGCCCGCACGCTTCAAATCAGTGTGTTTAGGTGTACAGTATTTTGTTGCCTTGTAAACTTATTGTGGGTATTTCAGACGTTTTGTGCAGGTTTCTGTGTTCCCATGTGTTTATTTTCAGGATTTGGAGCCAGCGCTATCTGAAAACCAAGCCTCCGCTTTGAGCGCTGTTGGGAATCAAACCTTCGCTCTGAGGAGCGTTCTCCTCGCATCCCTCGCACGCGCCTTTTTGGTGCGCTTCTGATGGGATCGGGAAACTTCTATCTCGCGCACCTTCTGTGTGCGTAACAGGGTGGAGCTGGGTGCGGCCCAGTACTTAAACCGCACCCAGCCTTCTGGAAGGCGCTTTGCCTTCAGACTTCCAAAGAAGAAGATCGCGTCTGGACTTGGGACTTACCTGGAA
The DNA here is from genome assembly GCF_964261635.1 of Lissotriton helveticus. Classification (NCBI taxonomy): domain Eukaryota; kingdom Metazoa; phylum Chordata; class Amphibia; order Caudata; family Salamandridae; genus Lissotriton; species Lissotriton helveticus. The sequence continues at coordinate 611,530,148 of NC_136071.1, read as the reverse complement.
GGCGTCTTCATACCGGCAGGACATCAAAGGCGATTCTTCCTCTGCAACAACAGCGGTGATGACCTTAGAAAACAAAGAAGAAGAAAGCTAAGTACTTTCATTTGTTTTGAGTTAAAAAGGCGCCCGTCGCAAGAAAGGTTACAAACAATTTTTGGAACTTGCTTCAATAACAATTTTTGGACCTTGCTACATAGAAGAAAACGCAAGGAAAAGACTTTGGACTAATCTGTTTCTTGTGTCTCAGTTTACTAAAGAAGACCTTTGTTTGGGTTTTCATGAGTGTACATTTAGAGCAATATTTAGATTGCGGACTTAGTCATTGCTTGTAGTTTAGGTATAGGATATTGTGTATGTGTGCTTATCTTTCCGAAATTTAGAGGAAGATTATTAAGAACCCCAAGTCTAGGAAGCAAGAAGTTTAATGCAAGTAAGTGGTAGAATTGTTAGGAAGGTTCTGCGAAAGCCTGTAAATGAATGTTAAGTAATCCTTCTCTTTCATTTCCAGCCTATTTCGACTAGAGCATACAAGCCCACAAGCCGACCACTTATCCTAGAGGACACTTGCTGACATCGTCTTCACCTACCATAAAGAAATACTGGACGAAGGCCAACTTCTTACTGATCGCAGGTAGGGGAACATCAAGACATCCAGATTGAGTCTGCCTTAACTAGATTAGTTAAAAGATCTAGAGTAGAATAGGAGGAATCTATAGGACCTGAATAGTGAATTCTCCTTAACTTGTTGCCTCGCAGGTCGACAGCAAGAATCGAGAGTCTTCACTACAACGTCCAGTACCGGCCCTCCTCCCTAATTTCTAGTTAATTTCTTGCTGTGACTTTAGAACCAGTAAGTTTTAGTTAGTAATCAGGGAAGTTGGTCCCTTGCGTCTCTGCGGAATCATCTGCGTCATCCTATAGGGCATCTGTTCAAGCAAGGTAAGGGACGACGTGGATAGCTTGACAGATTGTTTCTAGTCCAGGAAAGACCTGGCTTGCAGTTAGGGCTGGACTGTTCTCATGAGGAACAGGGTCAAGACTGATTTGCTGAGTTCAAACTGGGTTGGCAAAGTGAACTAAAGAACAATGATGGATTCAATTAAGATCTGTGACTGGGGGGTGAGTGTCTAAAAGATTTCAGCACTCCGTCCATCATCTCCTTGTGTTTGCTGTATTCCTATTTGATACGGACCGCAAACTGTATCTGTTGATCCTTGCACTCTGTTTTGTGATGTATATGTGCCCAGATCCCAGAACCTGCTCCAGACGGTTGGAGTTGAGGCTGGGGAGGAAAGTGGACACTCCTTCTGTACGGGGCTTGGCCTAAGCCTTAACTACGTGTACCTGAACTGCCGTAATTCTTCTTCTTTCAAGCAAACATGCTACAATCTCCCCCTCTGCCAGTCTCGATATCAGTCCCTGTGCCTCAGGCTGAGAGATTTGAAATCTCTGAGCAGCCAACCTGCTGCTATGACGTGTTGGTCACAAGAAGTGTGGTTTCTAACTTAAGGATACCGTACTTGAATTTATCTAAAAGGAAGTCCCAGAAGCCGGCTGAATAACAAATACTCCCTGCTATTTAGACAGCCATTGACTTAATAACAAAGATTATTTACTATTAGGACAGCGGCCGGGTGGAGAAACGTGTCCTTTTTTTCTTTTTATAAAATGCTGGCCACAATGGATCAATCCTAGAAAATGCACCAAATGAGGCAGTACCAAATATGCCAGCCAGCCACTAAGATCCATCCAGCATTCACAGTAGAAAACTAAAGAATGGCTCTCAAGCAAAATGATAACTTTGATACCTCTTCTGTAACAGTGCTCTTCTTGACCACCCTATACAAATATATTGTAATTTATATTTGTCAAGATTTGGGCTTTTTGGTGTAGTTGTAGGCGGGGGTTAATATTAAAACAATGAACAATTCTGTCAGCAGAGGTATGATTTCCCTCCCTCTCATTGGTAAATATTCACTGAAAACACAGCAAGCTCCACAGTTAAGGCAGTGCATTATTCTTGATCCGTGGCGGCATCCATCAAATCTAAAAGGTAGACATGAAGTATAAATAAGTGATTGAGTGACTATGTAATATAAGAATTTGTCAGATTGTTTAACTAAGTAGGTGGAGAGGCACAGACTGTAACTAGAAGTTGCACAATTAATTGTGTGGGAAGGTGCTGTTGGTTGTGAAAGTGTGTGACATTTTGTACTTCAATATCTGCTGTTTTGGTATGTTTTAGTGGGGTTATTTTTTGTTATAATATATTGCTTATATGTCAGCCTTTGATAGTTCCTTGGGTATATATATCATGGTTTTAGAGGATGTAACGTGGCCCAACAAGTCATGTAGTAAAAGAAGCCATCCCTGAGGTCCCCCGTGGCCACCCTAACAATCTTGTATTCTGACGCTGTGCCCAAAGCTCCGTCGGTCGGAACAACGCTCCCGGATGTCCATGATGCATAAAACTAAAGTGAAGAATTTGAATGACTATTCCGGTTGCCATAATGTATGGGATGGCGGGCTTCTGGACTACAGAGTAGGCCCAATACAGTGGATATGTTGTTAAGAATACTTAAAGCTTCATGGATGCATCACTAAATGCTGTAAATGCTAAGTTGCAGACTAGAAAAAAAGATACCAAAATCCTAAATGCAATTCCCACTGCACATGAGGCCCTGGAAAACAAAATAGATTTAATGGCGATTGAAATGGTAGCCCAAATGAAGACCTGAAAATCTGTCTGCTAATCTGAATCCTTCATCACTGAATTGTGACCAAGGACCTGACTGAATGGGTATGCCCCCTAGAGTAGAAAGCTGAGTACTCCAAACAAAACAATATTAGAGTGGTGGGCCTGCCTGAGAAAGTTGAGGGTTTCCAACATTCCAGATTACCTGGAATAATGGATCAATCAGAAGGCCTTTCAACTTTCTACGCAATTGAATGTGCTCACAGAGTGCCACCGAAGCTACGCTACCTGGCTAACACCAGAAGCCAGGACACTGAATTATCAAGACCATGCTTGGTCATTCAGATGGCCCAAGGGATTGGCCATTTCATTGTGGATAACAGCAAAGTCCTGAGGTTCAGCACCAATGATCATCCTTTCTTACGTTGAAGCGTAACCTATGAGAACTCCGATTGCAATATGCCCTTCTGTTCCCAGCAAAGCTGAAATATATGATTGAGGGTGGTACTCCTTTCTTTATAATCCTAAAAATGTTTGGGGTTAGATAGAAGCATGAACAGGTGGGCTCAATGAACTACGAGCCCCATCCCCAGTGATCAAGAGTTTAAAAGGAAAAGACGCACAGGAAATCGAGTCAGTCAGGGCCAAAAACCATAACCTTCACCAGACACGAAGGAACAGGAGTAGCTATGGCAGCAGTATCCAGTTTCCACAATTGACAGGCTTCAACAGAGTTAGTTACACAGTGTTGGATACATCTGATACACGATGGGACCCGGAGCACATGTCGAACCAGATGATGCATTGCAGAAATTTACTCTCAGTTCTTCAGATTACCTGTTAAAATGCCTTGCTCATAGGTGCATACTGGCACTAGTACCAAGTACTTGTAAACACATCATTGTATTTGGGGTATCTTTTCATTAACTGAAGTCTTATCTGAAAAGTCATCAATAAAAATGTGTGCATCAAGGTAACGGCCAAATGGGGCCATTGAAGTTGGAAGTCACTCGCCAGTGCTTCAGATCCAGTGCACAGGGGTCTAAAAGTTCATATCTGCTCAACAGTTTCTTATTGAAATGGAGGCTACAGAAGAGATTACCTGAGATATTTTCTACATTTTGTTTTTGACTGGATTGATAACAGTAAAGTCATAGAATTCCTTTGAGCTAGACATTCAATCATTTGGAGTTGGGCAGATAAAGGTAATGCTGTGGTTGATTGCCATACTTTCCTGGACGTAGCTACAGAACTTCACTTGAAACAGATCTTTCAGGTGAAGTCTATATGTTTTTCTGTGTATTATTAATTCCTGATGTGGAACGACAGAGGAATGATTGATGCCATCAAGAATTACAAGATAAAAGCCTTTATTAAGATGTGAAGACAAAATGTGTACATTTACAAAAACACATCACAGTGCAAGGGTGAAAATTGCAGACAATAAAAAAACATTTGGTCCATACTCACTGCTCATCCCACAGCAAAGGTGCCTTAATGTGTGTTAGGCCTGGGGTCCCTTTTTAACCTAACTAGTTTACAAAAAAGTCATTTGTGATTTTGTGAACACACCGGCACAAATCAGTATCCCACACACAAGAACAGTCTTCTTGTGTTCTTTATTCGTGAACAGAAATCAGTATATCTATATTTAAATGTTCGCCACAGCCTAGCCACCACGTGTTTCGTCTCTGGGTAATATTCCAGTTGCCTTCTACAGGGCTAGATTAGCAATTAACATTAAACATTATATTCCAATTTGTCTTCCAAGTTGTACAGAGGAAGCCTATACCATGGGCCCAGTGCCTGAAATAATAATGCACAGAGGTGTCAAGTATTACAAAAAACTGAGTAAGAACTGTGTATCCATATAATAAAGTTAACAAGCAAGCTATCCAGACTGATGATGAAATTTTCCAAATAAAAATATAAATAGAACAAAGTGCGTGAGTGTGTAACAGCATAGGTAGTTTTTCCTAGTCTCGCACATCATAGCATATGGCACCCACAAGACAAGTCTTCAAAAGGGTAACATAGGAGACTATATATAGAAATAGAATAACCATAGATAAATCAACCATAGTTTGGGAAAAAATGAACGTTAGCTCAGACTCAGAGTTCACCTGATAACAGCAAAGTATTCAAATCACCAAAACTGGTTTCATGCTTGATCAGTTGTGTGTAAACAGCAAATTAGCAGTGAACAAAGCTTAAAGTAAATAATCTGTAAATATATAGTTCACATTTATCAACATGTGATGTTCACAGGCCAATTAGCAAATAACCCTCAACACTAAGTAAAGCCAACACTCCAATCACGACTCACCTTATATGCATATGTGAGTAAAAAAGAAAGCTAAAGCCAAAGGGAACGAAGGCCACTTAACACTAAATCAAACTATCACCAGATACGAGGTTCAGCTTACATATCCGACGTGCCAAAGCAATATATACATTTGTAAAGTGTAATATACCTAAAAAAGGAAATAAAATGAATAAATATCCAACAAATTGATAAACGTTTCCACAGGGCCTTATTATACAATCGAGGTAGAACAAAATGGCAAGGACTGAAGTCACAAAGTTGCAATGACTATCAAATAAATAACATAATTAAGAGAAATAATATATCACTCATAACAAATTAAACACCAGATACAAATTCAGAAACAATACTAGTAACCAGTCTTTGTCAACATGTATTCCAACCTTACTTTAACCCCTCCCATGCTGGTGACGGAACCGCTCCATCACCAGCCTCGGACGCGCTGTGCTGATGACGGAGCGGTTCCGTCACAACCCGCTCGGGGCACCTGCGCGACGCTGATTCCGCGCCTGCCCTGGACGTTCTGTTGAGCGGGCAGGGCCGTGACGGAACCGCTCCGTCATCAGCACAGCGCGCCCGAGGCTCGTGACGGAGCGGTTCTGTCACCAGCATGGGAGCGCCGCACAACCCCTCCTCCCCCATAGCGCTGCGGCGGAATTGCCGCCGCAGTGAAGGGCTTAAATTGTAAACAGCGTACCTGCATACTAATGCGTTAAACCGAGCAGGTAGGTTTACTGCTCAGTGCTCACTGCACAAAATAGTATCAAAAGCATATAACAAATCGCGGAAAACATAAGCAAACACCTAAACGGGTAGGACAGTAATGCACCAGTCCATAGGTCCCGAACTGCAGTGACGTTCTGGAATGGCGCCATATTGGTACAACGCCAACACTTCATTAGGAAGGGGACTAGTTTATTCCCACCTTGCAGCCATCTTAAAAGCCCTATGCATTATAACGAGCAGGTACAGGCTATGTAATGATATTTGGGAGTGAAAATGTATCATATGAATGCCCAGACCATAGATGGTAACATCAGGTCGAATGTATGACGTTACAGTGCATACATTCACAACGCAGTATTTTACATTGCGTTCATTACAATGCAAATCGTTACAACGACTTGCGCTGGAGGGCGCTGGACTTAGGAATAGTATGATTTACTACTCCAACTCCAGCCTACGTAACAGTAGGGAAGGTGTTGGAATAGTAAATCATACTATTCCTTAGCTTAGAGCGCCATCCTGCGCAAGTCGTTGTAACGACTTGCATTGTAATGCCCGCAATGTAAACATACCGTAGTGTAACAACAGTTTTGTAAAGATCATTCCCCCATCAGGAATGCACTTTCCGCTCTACGAAATAATGGGCATTCTGAAGAAGAATAGCCCCAACAAAAATGGTTACACTCCAATGCCTATTGTATTATTTTGTTAACTTACCAGTATAAATGTGGGGTTATTTAAATAACTAGATCATCTTGACGATTATGCAAGTTGGCCATGGGGTATTTAAAACGCATGGAAAATACCATTACTCCAGGGTTAGATATTTTTCACATATGGGAAATAAATCCTGCTGTGAGCTTTCAACATAAAAATGCACTAAAAAGTGCACAATCTATTTTAACATACTAAATTCCGCATAGGTTGCCTTTTTACTCTTCTTTTCCCCTGATAAATTGCAGCAAGTTTGAACTACACCAATCTATCAGGGGAAAGCTTTGAGGGTGCGTTAAGTATCACATAACTCATAATTCTGAACCCCATGCAAAGAAGAGTTTGCACTGGGATCAGAATTCAGACATTGGCTTTTAATGAGGGCCCTTGAGTCTATTTTTAATTTTACTTAACCTTGGGTAGAACAATGACAGGCACAGGGTGAGGTCACATAAACTGAGCCACCCAGCTGCTGAGGGAGGCCTTAGCTTCACAGATTTCGAGTTATGCTCCTTTGCTGCAGAAGTTCAATGAGGAGCAGGTGGCATGGTGAAACTCAGGGAACAATTACACTTAGAGGCCCCATTGCGGGAGCCACCAAGGGAACAATTTACTTATTACATTGAAAAACAAAAATGGCCAGCTCTTCTGTTTTCTGTTTTCTTAGAGTGGCTGTGTTTTGGCGGGACCATTGCTTAAAACGCTTGATTGATGACACCATATGGCCCCAGTTTCTTCATTGAGGGTTTCTCCAACTTTCAGAAGGATGATAAATCCAGAGACTGTGCTGCATGGCACTCCAATTGAATTATGACAGCTGTAGAGTTCCACAAAGATGCAAACATCAGTTTTTATCGACTTTGCCTTGGATCAGGATGTCCCACTGGGACAGTTCCCAACATATGGGACATTAATCAGTATGCTGAAACAAGTGTAGAGGGAGGGAGGAGGGAGCAGATCCCACTATACATGATGGGGTATATTTACTAACATTTCACACAATGTTGCTGCGCTGAGTTGCATGAAAGGGAAAGTGCAGAACTGCACCATATGTTCGAACATATGGCCCAGTTCTGGTGTTTCTTAGCGCTGGTGCACTTGGGCTGCCTAGCGCCAACCTATTGGTGTCTGCATTGTGGTTAGGATAGTTTTTGTGTAGGAAGTGATCCTTCCTGCACAAAAACTATCCTTTGAGGCTATTTCCTTATTATGTGTGTGCTGCGAAATGCATCACACATGCAAAGAGGAAACAATGGAGGAGAGATAAACATATTTCTCCTTGTTACACCAGCCTCAGGTAGGTACATTCTTTTGGGACAAACCCATGTTTACAAGTCTTTGTAAATATGGGCTTGAGTCAAAATACATGAGTGGACACAAAATACATGAGTGAACACCCATGCATCGCCCAAGTACCGCCTACCTGATGCAAGGTAACGTAAGGCACCACTATGTTCTGAGTTTTGTTACTTTCTTTTAAGACAGCCATACAAGGCAACCAAATTTGCATTTGCCTGGCTTGTTAATCCCAAAATAGATTATGTGTCAAAGCTGCACCAAAAAAGTAGCGCAATCCCGATGCAAAATCTTAGTACATTTTAGCCAGAGTTTTTCATCTTATATTCACATTAAGCCAAGAGAAGATGCATGGGACACTCCTGGATGGATTGAAGGGCACCCTGGAATGGCTTTGAGAAAAATGGGAACCTGATGTTGACAGAGAATTAGGTGAAGTAGATTGGAGCCTAATGCTGAGCCACATGGCCAAAGTACCAAGAAGGGCTTGCTTTGCTGTGTTCCCAATGCATTTCGGGAATCCCTTCTTCACGGGAACTCTGTGATGACAAATGATGCATATTTTAACATGCTAACAAACACAATTGTATCAGCATAAATTACTAGCTTTTCAGGTTCAAGCCCTTCGCCATATTGTTTAAATTCATAGAATCATGCTCTGAATCAAAAGTGTAGACTTCCATAGTAAAAAAAATTGTTAAGAATTGATGGTCATCCCATTGACATCCAAACTGCCATGCTTCTTACCTTGTTTCCAATGTGCCTGTAAAGCATTCATATGCCACAAGTGTATTTGTTTTAAGCATGCATCAAGTGAAAATATGCACCAACCACTCTAAACACCTACCCGGTCCTGGGTTGACCTCAAGCTCAGAAAAATGTGTGAATCTATGCCAGAAACTGTAAAAGAAATCAGAAACATGGTTTATAGCATGCCCAAACAGCAATTTACTTCCTTCAGTGTCCAAGTATAGGTGATGTGAATAAAAACGCCCAACACTTACTGCCACTGACGTGCTAAAAAAGGGTTTCTGTAAACTGCTGCTAGTGTCCCTAACATGTGATCAATCTGTTTCAACAAACACAGCATATGCTGTTATTACTGAAATGAGTGCGCTATAATGCCAGTAAATCTGCCATTCCAATCGCTATCACTTACTTCGTTATCCGCTGTATAAACCTGCCGTTAATCCATCCCTGAGTGTTGCACTGCATTCGTGTTAACCTCTACGCGGTCACCGTATTCAAACAGTACGTGGGAACGCGTTTGAAGGCTAAAAACTGAAGACCGACTGAATTTACGAAACTGCATACTGCATTGCTATTATTAAACTGAAAACGTGTCAAATGCCTGCTGCATCAAACAGTGCGCAATCCTGAAAGACGAGAAATTGATGCTATAAAAGTGGAATACAAAAGATCGGCAAGTGAAAAAGAATTTTAATGAAACTTTGTGTGGAAAGGATCCGAATAGGAATTGATACACCTTATCGAGAAAATCCGCATCACACTCACATACCAGATGAGTCCGGAATTCATCAACTTTTTGGATGTCCTAATAGAAATAAAGCATGGGCACTTACATACAAAAGTGTACAATAAGCAAACAGACAAGAACAATGCCCTGCACTTCCAAAGTTTTCATCCACCTGCACTCAAACATCACCTACATCTTTCACAGTTTATGAGGATGAAACATATAAGTCTGACCCTGAGGTATGTCAAAATACCATAGATTAAGCATTGCAACAATACAGGCAACGAGGATATCCACAGACAATTCTGGATACAGCACGCAAGAAGGTGGAACATATGCAATGATCAGATCTCACTAGAAAGAACGATGAAACATACTGAGAAAAGAGAAGTTTTTGTTATGAAATTCTCGACGGAGAGCATAGTAATTAAACGCAGTATTTTAAAAAGATGGGAGCCCATTGAACTGTGGTAAATAAATAAATAATACCCTATTTTTGACTAGACATATATCATAACAGATAGCTCAATAAATAAGAGTCAAGATTCGAGGTAGTAGGAGTTTTGCAGGTTTAATACAGCATAAGGACAGGAACAGGACAACCTGCATGGGAACGGGATGACAGGGCCCAGCAGCTGCTGGGGCTGGATCTGGGATGAGCGCGCTAACTTTTAATAACAATACATGAGCATATATACATAACGCAAACACATAGCATTACATTGCAGTGGGCGTAGCAGTGGGTGGAGCAGTAGGTGTGACGCGTAGCAGTCGCGAAAGATAAGGGCGAAAGTAGGTGTAACTGGGCGTATACATAGACATGTGGTGCAGACGTAACAGGATATGTCATGAATGGGGCGGAAACCATGGAGGGGGCTACCTGAGGAGCCGGGACCTCTAACCTGGTGGTGCGCGCAAACTAGCAATGACGTATCACTAGGAGAAGCTGGGGGCTATGAACTCTGTGCTAGGAGCAGAGACTGAAGTCTGGAGAGTCAGGGCGACATGTACCTAAACAGTATCTAGTATCTGATGTTTAGAGAACATGTTGATATAAACTAGAAGTTAGGAGGGGAAAGGCTAACTTGATTCTAAGACTGGACCATGCATTATTCTACATGTAGTGCGTGATGAAGAATATTAAATGACCATTAAATGCAGTATTTCTCTAACGTGGAGACGTGAAGGCTAGACAATGACGGAAACTATTGATGCAGTTCAGTAGCTTAGGAATGCAGAGAAGGAGGACTGAACTGATAACTGGAACTATAACATACTTTTGGCAGACTCAGAGGCTGAGCCAGGCTGGGCCGGGCACTGCAAGGCAGGAAGTAAGTGAAGGGTCGAGGATACAGGTGGGGGCTGTATCGCTCCTCAACGAGGCTTCAGGAGACAGGAGCTGAATCTGGTGTCCGGGCCCTTTTGAGGCCTAGAAACGGGGACTTTATAATGGAATAACGTGCACACTGAGAAACGTGGCAACGTAGCTTTACATAGGCCTGATATTCGTATTATTCACGAGGACTGGAAACTGGCATACTAGAGGGGGACACAACTGTAATTGCGTCATTAATCAGACATGGGGAATGCATATGCATATTTAATCATGCACACATAACATATGATGGATGACACGTAGGGACACAGAACATGGCAAAATTTACTTTTCCACATTCCCTCCTTGTCACTACGTTTCCATCAGGAAACATCAATATTCATGATACCATCTATCATTTCATACAATATCATTTGCTCATCTCGAATTATCCTGGAACGGGATTTAGAACGGGGCTTGGGACTAGGAATACAAGAGGTAGCACAAATGCCACAAATCGCAGGGCCACATTGTATACAGAGGCAGCAGCTGAATATGATCGCTACTGCAATACCTAGGAAGGACAATACTTTCCATCCCCATGCAGAAATTATATTCCAGAACCAACCGGACCATGTCCAGGTGCCTGGATCTTGGTGTATCAGATGGGCAATTTTATGGAGTCTGGTTATAGCTGAATAAACAGACGGCGCGTTATTTGGAATGAAAATGCAGCAACTAGATCCGATAACTCTACAGGCCCCGCCCCTATCGGCCAATATGACGTCAAGGACGAGACGATTTTGTAAAACGACAAATCTCATAGCAGACTGCTCTTCGGTTAAGTTACCTAGAGCAGAGGCAGTCTCATTTACTACAGCTTCGAGGGTTCTGGTTAACCTACGGATTAGTTTACTATTCTGGATAGGTCCTATAAAGAAGAAGAAACCTCTGTTGAAATCTGTATACTGTTCTAGAGCAGTTTCAGTATAATCGACAATTGGGGACTCCCTTCTATGTCTAATGTGTACTAGATGTGTGTTTCTATGATAGTCAGGTGGGGCTAGGAAAACAGGTGGCAGCAGGAAGGCAATGTAACAGGTTCCCTCCCAATCGAGGGGCAGACGAACATATGCGGTCTGACCACAAATAAAATATGAATGACGTGAAGCTTTAAAAATAGATTTCCCACTGTCACTATACTTGACAATAGTAGTACATTCACTATGTCCTACATGTACGGAACCCTTATTTCGGACACATAATTCGCCTTTGACTGGTAGTACTGAAATAGCAGGTAAGTCTGGAGTAGTATCAGACTGAACATTCAAGACCATAAAATTCGAAGAATAATTACCTAAATTATACACTTCATTTTCTAGATCTAACCCTGTTCGGTGAGGGAGACCTTGCTTGTCTGGGAAACATGTACTGTTAAGAAAAGACATATCTGTTGAGGATGACGTTAACGTGGACCATGCTCCACACGAACCATTATGTGAAAATGGATAAGGAAAAAGTGGCAGAACTCCCTTCGGCATCTGGAAAGGGGGGAGTCGACCACACACCCAACAATTAGTGGCATTGCTGGTCTGGTGTGAGTAATGTAACATACGGATAAATGAGTTATTACGCATAGCGAGGCGGTAGGACAGTTCATGAGGGGGCAGATCACTAAACGTGTGCTCTGCTGTAGCATTAGCAGACTTATTTACATGTGAAACTGGGAAATACAGGAAAAATGCATAACTGATGCAGGAAATCATAAGGCTGAGAAACAATATGAAACATAGAAAAACGGTACATCGGATTGAGTTTTGACTAACTCTCTCACTATGGGGGTCTATTTTATACATGTCAGAAACAGTCTAACCGTTTCACCTAGGGGAGGACTTAGACAATCAAACTGGCTGACTTAATTTACTAGACCGTAGTTTCTGTTTATACTCCTGCTGCGGAGTTTTCTCTAACAGGGGAGGGGTTGTAGCAATGTCTTTTGCGGGACAGTCCTTGAGAACAATATTCTGGCAATCCTTTGAATCCTGGGAAATGTTCTTTAAGACGGGTTTTAGTCCATTAAAAAGTTTAACATGAGAAAGGTGCACCCAGCCTTTGCGTCCTTCCAACTTCACGGCTGTACGGGTGGTGAGGAGGACCTGTCGGGGCTCTTTCCAACGAGGCTCCAGCGGACTTGATCTGTCAAAGTTGCGGACCATCACCATGGATCCTGGAACGATTTCATGCGGTGCCACCTCGGTATTGTCTGGAAATGCGGCGGCAACCTGTGAACGACATGAGTTGAGGGCAGACATCAAGGAAGCTAGGTAATCTGTCAGCATATTACTTGAAACATCGGTAATACTTCGGGGTCTAGGAGTACCCCACATGTTAGGGGGGCGGCCGAATACGACCTCGTACGGGGACAGACCTGATCTGGAATGTGCGACCATACGCATATAAAATAAAGCGACTGGTAGAGCTACTAGCCAGTCCACACCTTTTTCTTTACACACTTTTGCAATACGGATTTTTAGAGTCTGATTATGTCTCTCTACGAGACCGGCTGCTTCAGGATGGCGTACACAATGGAACTTCCACTGGTACCCTAGCAAAAGGGAAACCTGCTTCATTAACTCTGAGGAGAATGGCTGGCCGTTATCAGAATATACGACTCTAGGGAGTCCATAACGAGGGAAGAATTCACGAACCAACTGCTTGGCAGTGGTCGCGGCTGCGTAATCTGGGACTGGATATGCTTCTGTCCACCTGGACAAAGCGCATACAACTACAAGGACATACTTGAAACCTCGACATCGCTCCATCTGAATATAATCCATCTGGAGGACTTCAAAAGGGTGGTCAGGGGGCTGGAAACCACCTTGTTCCACCGGGACACTTTTACCTGGATTAAACTGACAACATATCATACAGGTACGGACTTTCTGCTTGGCTGCAGCTCGTAAATGCTTGTTGAACCAAATGTTCTGGATACTGTCTAACATAGCTTTTTCTCCTAAATGTGCTGGACTATGTGCGGTATTAATAATGACTTGAACCATAGAGTCGGGGAGAAACCATGTGGCTCTACCCTTCGTTAACCATCCTTGATCTGTCTGGACCCCTCCTTGTTCGGACCATTTCTTGATTTCTTCAGGAGTAGCATGTAACTGGATATCTATGACATCTTGTGTAGGGTCCTTAACTGTCATACATGTAATCGGATCTGGAGTGTGTGTCATGTTAACTGGAATGTCTAGAGTCTGTGCTGTAAGCTTGGCTGTGCGATCTGCTAGATCGTTACCTTGAGAAATAATGTCATTAACTTTCGTATGTGCTTTGCATTTCATGATAGCAATGGATGTCGGTAAATGTATGGCATCTAACAGAGCTTGAATAAGGAGACCATGCTGAATCTTGGTTCCATGAGAAGTCATGAAACCTCTCTCCTGCCAGAGCACTCCGAAGTCGTGTACAACTCCAAATGCGTAACGTGAATCTGTGTAAACATTAACTTTCAAGTTCTTGGCGTGTATGCAGGCTTGTGTCAGAGCAACTAGCTCTGCTGCTTGAGCGGACAGGGTATCAATACGGTGTGTTTCAATAACTTCAGTGTCAGTAGTCACTGCATACGCGGCGACTAGTTCTCCTGTACTAGTTCTTAGGCATGAACCATCCACATAAAGTGTCAGGTCGGGATCTGGTAACGGAGTATCTGTCAGATCTTGTCTTGGCTTTGTCGTAATGTTAACTACTTCCACACAGTCATGTGGGTCAGGATTCAAAGTAACTGATGGTAACAATGTAGCAGGATTTAAAATGTTGCAGCGTCTGATTTCTATGTGTGGCTGGAACAGTGTCAATTCATAACCTGTTAGACGTGCAATTGTCAAGTGCTGAGTTTGTGTTCGGTTTAAAAGAACTTCCACAGAATGTGGAACTTGTACTGTCAAGGTATGTCCTAAGACTATGGAATCACTTTGTCTGATAGCTAGTGCTGTGGCTGCAACTGACTTGAGGCACGCAGGCAGAGCCTGGGCTACAGGATCTAGTGTGCTAGAAAAATAAGCACAGGGCTTGTTTTGTCCTGCTTGATCTTGCGTGAGAACAGATAATGCTGTACCTTCACGTTCAGTGACGAAAAGTGTAAAAGGCTTACTGTAGTTCGGTGTGGCTAGAACTGGAGCTTGGCATAAAGCTTTCTTTAACTCGTTGAAACTAAGTGTATGTTCAGATGTCCAAGGGAGGACAGTCGATACGGCTGCCTCCTGTGTCGTTAACTGTATCAGTGGCTTGGCTAGAAATGCATACTGAGGAATCCATTGTCTACAGTAAGAAGTAAGGCCGATAAAGGCACGTACCTCCTTCTGGGTCTTGGGCTGAGGAAGACTCGCTATTAACTGGATACGGTCTGGTGTCAACTGCCTACCCCTCTTGGACAGTAAGTGTCCTAAGTAGACCACTTGCTGGACACAGAATTGAAGCTTAGAAGGGGACACCTTGTGCCCCATCTCGGCTAGGAAATACAAGACTGTAAGGGATGCCCGCTCGCAGGCACGTTCAGAACGGGCTGTGATCAGTAGATCATCGACATACTGGAGCAGGGCAGTGTCAGTTGGCATGTGAATGTTGTCTAGTTGTCTCTTAAGTGCTTGACTGTAAATACTAGGACTTTCTGTGAAACCTTGAGGAGCGCGTGTGAACATATAGCTCCTTCCATTTAAACAGAATCCGAAAAGAAACTGGCTGTCTGGATGAATTGGAACACTAAAAAATGCGTTCTTGAGGTCTATTACTGTAAAGAACGTGGCTTCGGAATCAATGGCTGTTAATAGGGAAGAGATGTCTGGGACAACTGGGTACTGCGGAATAATACATTTATTAAGCTCTCGTAGGTCGATCACTAATCGATATACTGGGGGTGCATTTGGATCAGTACGTTTCATGACTGGAATGATCGGAGAATTACATACGTTGGAGTCAGTTTCTACAACTACTCCTTGAGCGATGAGCTCGTCAATAATTTTTGATAAGGCTGCTACAGCCTCAGGTGGCAATCTGTACTGTCTGATTCGTGGTAACACTACACCTGGCTTGAGAGTCACACGATAGGGTGTGATTTGCATATAACCTACATCAGTTGGACCTTGTGCCCATAGATGCTGCGGGACATTAGACAGTCTCGAATCAAAATCTCGTAATACATAGTGACCCTTGAAGTCACGTAGGAACAATCGTATTCCCTCTGGGGAACAGCATATAACTGCACCTAACTCTTTCAGTGTTTTAATGCCTAATAGATTTTCTGGACATGACTTAGTAAGTAACAGATCAGTAGTGCGGGACAATGGACCTACTGCTAGAGTAACTGGCTTTGAAATCTCATTTACGATAGGTTTTCCTGAAAATCCAAGGGAAACATTTCTTGAGCCTGAGAGCGGAGCCCCTGGAACTTCGGCATGACTAATTGTGGTCCTACTTGCCCCTGTATCAATCAAAAACTTTCTGTCTTTCCCTAATACTTGACTGTGAACATAGGGACCTTCTTGATCTACAGGTATCTCGATGAGAGGCAAGCCTACCTCCCTCTCTAGGCTGTTTCATGAATACTGCTGGTACTCTGGATACTCAGACTGTGCATACTGGTACATCTGTGATGTAACGTGCTGTGTTGCAGCGATGGGCTGCGGTGCGGTAACTGTCTGTTGTGCATTCTGTGGCTGAGGAGTCTGTGAAACTTGCTCTTGTCTAGGCGGACGTGGTCTTTCCTTAGTCTTACCAGTAGCTATGTTGTGTTTCAGAACTGCACACTCATTTATAAAATGACCTGGCTGTTTACAATAATTGCAATTCCCTTTAACGGGAGCTGCAGGATGACTGGCTTGATTCGGACCCCTCTTCTGACTGTCTTGAGGAACAGATTGTGCAACTAGTACTTTCATTTTCGTATCTTTCATACGTTTTCTCTCGTGTTCTTGCTCTTCCCTGATTCTATTCTGGTGGTATTGGAGCATCTGGAGCATCTGGGACGGAGTATTAGCTTGCCAGGTGCTTTCGACTTTCAAAACTCGATTTTTAACTTGTGGGCTTGAATTCTCGACTAATTTAGTAACAAAAAGGTGAGGGTATGACTCACTACTTGTCTTGAGGCCACTATTGATGCTAAAGCATTTTTCAAACCTAGAATAAAAATCACTAATGTCTTCTTCTTGTTTCTGTTTACAGGCTGAGATTGCATCCCAGTCTTCTTTTCTAGTTGTCAATAATCTGGGTAAAACTTGAATCAATAATTCTGGTAATTCTTTACATTTCTCTCCTAGACCAGTACCTGGTACTCGTGCCTTGTCTTCAGCTTCTAGAACTGCCCAATCGATCTTTTTCTCTCCCACCTCCCATTCTTTTTCCTTTAGCTTTTCATACACCCCTGCGGGCAACAGGACCTTTAACATTTTAATGATATCTGGGTATGTGTATTCTCCCATACGGAGCATGTCTTTTAATTCTCTATGGAACCCTGCTGGATCTTTGTCATGACAGGGAATTAATTTCTTCATCTCGAGGAGTTCCATCTTTGTAATCGGGGTGTAAACAAACACTCGTTGCATTTCACCGTCCTCTGTCTTAACTGGATGCACTTCTCGTAACGGGTTCTGTCTTTCCATGTAAAATGGTTTACTTTCTGGGGGTGAGACATGAACAAAATGCGGGTTCAGAAACGTTCTATATTTGTGACGCTGTTCTAGAATGACACTAATTAAATCGGTACCTAAACCTCTCCATCTATACTGGAGTAACTCGTTCAGGACATCATGTAACGGACCTGGATCAGAATGTTGACCCTCATACAAAGTAATGAGGTGCTGGATCATATACATACCCACCAGTCGCTGCTCGGCTGGGGGCAATTTCAGAAACATTTGTGCCACTATTTCGTCTGGAAAAGTGGTAGAATCAGTAATCCATCGGACTGCTGATCGGGCTAGTTCTTGTTCATGCATGGTACTTAACTCACTGTAACCGATTCGTGATTGTAGAATGTGATCGGTAGCTTGGAACACTTGTTCTAGGGAACCTTGTTCTGGTGCTGAATGATGGAAAATTGACTTGTGTTCTAGGCGTAAATGGCGATCTGGAAATCTAGATTTTCCTACATACGCTATTCTGGCGGGATTCTCGTCCTCTACCTCTTCAGTATCAGAGTTACTTTCTTTCTCGCTTACTTGTGCTGCTTTACGTTGTTCGTGTATCTTTATTATTTCTCTACGGATTTTCTTGTACATACTCTCCATGGCACTAATGGTATTGTGCTTACCCTCGGCTATATTATCACTCCACTTTGTCAGGATTTTCATTTCGGCCTGATCTTTAGACGGGTAATCTTGTTCTCTTATTAGACAGTTAATTAAAAACTTTAATATCATACGCTGGATCTCAGCTTTCCTTTGAGACATGGCATCACTAATACTTTCTGGATCATCCCCTGTACGGATGAAACGATAGATTCTGTCTAGATCTTCTTTCATATTGGGTAGGGTGACTAGATACTCGGTCACCCTCCTTACACGTACTGAATATAAAACCATATTATTCTCGCCTGGGACTGGGTCATAGGCACATTCGCCAAGGGCTTGCCTGATTTCTGCAACAGACTTATTACTCTTGGGAGTACGCTGTGATGCTTGAGCATGTAATTCGAGTGCTGATAAACGCTTGCGTGGCGGCGGGGTTTGAGGAGGACCTCCTCCTGCGGCCCCTAGACTAGAATCGTCGACTGATATTCTTCGTGGCGGAGCGGGAAATTGAAATGCTGGCTGGACCGGGGGTACCGTAGCAGGTACTGCATGGGGTGCCCCGGTGTCTGGAGAAGCAGGATGTGCCTGATTTACTGGGACTGACGGAGCGCGAACAGGATTTGCATATTCAGGGACTGTGTCGTCCAGATAGGACGAAATAAAAATATCAGCTGCGGTCGGTTTGTGACGTAGCTTGGTCGGGACTAGTGGTGGCGGGAAATTACTGGATGCCTCTGGGGTCGCTTTTGGCAAGCCCTCGGCAAGAAGAGGGTACATACCCTTAATAAGGGCATGCCTCTGTCTGTCTAACTGTTCGGCTTTGACTTGTTCACCTATCTCGATTAATTCTTTTTCTTGGGCTCGCTCTAAGGATTCTCTACTTAATTCTGACTTTCTGATTTCTTTTTCAGTTCTTTTATGAGCTTCTTTACGCCATAACTCAATGGCATCTTTCTGTGACTGTCTGGCTTTCTTTTTCCATAATGCTTCTTCTACTCGCATGATGCATTCGGCATCCCATGTACCCGATACGGGCCATCTATACTTTTCCTCTAACTGTTTGGTATATTCTACCCATAAATCTAGATACAATATGGCACTTATGCCATGTTTCTGATACATAAAGTGACCTGGACTGTCCCTGGGCGGGACGGGTACTGCTGCTTCCAGCAGACCCTTTCTAGTTTTTAACTGACGTAACTTGGAAAATATGGGCATGACTGAACTGTAATCTAGACACAATACAATACACAATGAACACGATACTTATTCCCCATTCATACCACGACATTAAAATACATGAAAAACATTTAAAAATAACAGTTCGAACAGAATACTACCTGGAAATACTGAGAACAGAACACATAAATTTTCTCGAGAACAGAAACTGACTAGAACAGAAACTAGATGCACTGCTGAAACAGTACGAAACTTACCGGTCTCATAAAGAGACACGTCAGGACCCGCATCCACCGAAGTGGGCACTTCGTTTTGTGGGACTGTGTACCACCAACCCACAGACCAGAGTCAATTAATTGGACCCTGTCTAGATACCACCCCAGTAACGGTACTCACCGGGCAGCAAGAACGGAAGGCCTCAGACTGGACTGGACTGCTACGACGACGGACGACGAACTTCGGACTTCGGACTTCAGTTACGGGTGGACCTCCGGATACCTCGGACCTTGGACTCTTGGCTTGGGCTCAGGTCGGGACTCGCCGCGTTCCTCCACCGTCTCGTCTGGATGCTGGACCGCCTCCTCCGTCTCCTCCGTGGGCCTGAGGGATACTTGAGCAGAAATATCTGCCACTGCGCAGAAGAGTTCCGTCACGACTGCAGAGGGTCAGGGGGTCGGCGTGGCTTCACCGACGCGTGGGGAAAGGGCAAGTCCCTATTCGGGCGCCATTATGTGGTAAATAAATAAATAATACCCTATTTTTGACTAGACATATATCATAACAGATAGCTCAATAAATAAGAGTCAAGATTCGAGGTAGTAGGAGTTTTGCAGGTTTAATACAGCATAAGGACAGGAACAGGACAACCTGCATGGGAACGGGATGACAGGGCCCAGCAGCTGCTGGGGCTGGATCTGGGATGAGCGCGCTAACTTTTAATAACAATACATGAGCATATATACATAACGCAAACACATAGCATTACATTGCAGTGGGCGTAGCAGTGGGTGGAGCAGTAGGTGTGACGCGTAGCAGTCGCGAAAGATAAGGGCGAAAGTAGGTGTAACTGGGCGTATACATAGACATGTGGTGCAGACGTAACAGGATATGTCATGAATGGGGCGGAAACCATGGAGGGGGCTACCTGAGGAGCCGGGACCTCTAACCTGGTGGTGCGCGCAAACTAGCAATGACGTATCACTAGGAGAAGCTGGGGGCTATGAACTCTGTGCTAGGAGCAGAGACTGAAGTCTGGAGAGTCAGGGCGACATGTACCTAAACAGTATCTAGTATCTGATGTTTAGAGAACATGTTGATATAAACTAGAAGTTAGGAGGGGAAAGGCTAACTTGATTCTAAGACTGGACCATGCATTATTCTACATGTAGTGCGTGATGAAGAATATTAAATGACCATTAAATGCAGTATTTCTCTAACGTGGAGACGTGAAGGCTAGACAATGACGGAAACTATTGATGCAGTTCAGTAGCTTAGGAATGCAGAGAAGGAGGACTGAACTGATAACTGGAACTATAACATACTTTTGGCAGACTCAGAGGCTGAGCCAGGCTGGGCCGGGCACTGCAAGGCAGGAAGTAAGTGAAGGGTCGAGGATACAGGTGGGGGCTGTATCGCTCCTCAACGAGGCTTCAGGAGACAGGAGCTGAATCTGGTGTCCGGGCCCTTTTGAGGCCTAGAAACGGGGACTTTATAATGGAATAACGTGCACACTGAGAAACGTGGCAACGTAGCTTTACATAGGCCTGATATTCGTATTATTCACGAGGACTGGAAACTGGCATACTAGAGGGGGACACAACTGTAATTGCGTCATTAATCAGACATGGGGAATGCATATGCATATTTAATCATGCACACATAACATATGATGGATGACACGTAGGGACACAGAACATGGCAAAATTTACTTTTCCACAGAACAAGAGAACGACTTTAAGAATGTCTTTTTTTCTAAACCTATATTCGCTCACTCACAGTAAAATAACTCTTAAAGAAAAGACCGACATCCACAAAAAAAACACAAGCAGCAGATATGAGAAAATGCTACAATTGTAGTCACTGCGGCAATGTAATTGTTGGTAATACATTTACGCACCTACAGTCTGGTAACAAAATCAAAATGTTTCACACTGCAGATTATAACTCAGAGGTGTGTAGGAAAAAGAGGGTTAATCGGTACCGAACCCTTACTAGCCGTATTGGTAAAGCAAATAGTAGTGATGATGCTTGTCCGTGACAGGGGGAGACCCCTGACCCCCTAATCCAGAAAAATGGTTCCAAATGAATGTGTGGACAAGCTTTGACAAGTTTTCTTTTTCCTGGAGTAAATTCCAATACAAGGTGTGCAAAATAAAGGTTTTTAATTGTTAATTTTTCCCTGTTTTTTGACTCGTTTTCACAGTTTTGAGTCACCAGATGATGCCAACTGAAAATCGCTGATACGAGAGCACTATGCCAAAGATTCAACTTGAGGAACTTATTACAAACCAAAGAGCGATCCAGCCCAGAATATTACTCCCTACGCCCTCAAGAAGCCCCAGGCCGGATGGCTGTGTAAAAGGGGTGAAACACGTGTTGGCTGTCACTTCTTTCTTACACATGCTGATGCATGCTGCTGCTACCACCACATCCACATCCTAAAGTGTCAGTACCACACAGCGCGGCAGACATTCCATCTCCGGCCCCTGAGGTGTCACTGCCACACAGTGCTGGAGAGAGGCCAGTACCACCCACACGTGAGGCACATGGAACAGCAGAGGATGAAGAGGGGGTTGAAAGCGCCATCATGTTAAGAAGGACGCTGTAGCATTCATCTCTGCCATATAGCCGGTTTCAGCTTGGTTCTGCCCTCTGCATCATCACCTTCCACTGTCCTCCGATACACTCTGCGACACTCACCTTGTACCTTGCAATGGACTGCTATATTCTGTTTGATCGCCAATGACACAGCAAACAGACTGTTGACTGAACTCTTCCTCTTCCTTTGGACTTGTCATTCCCTGAAGGACTCTGGCTGGCCCTCCACAGGCCAACAATATAAAGTGGGGTTTGCATGGCCCTATACTGCTCCAGAAGCAACACTCCACTGAATGTGCATTAAACATTTATAATCATACAGATGTGTTGTGTCAATGGTTTTTCATGTGTGGTAGGATTGATGAATGTAGGGCCAGTGAATTCCCCCTACGTCCATGTGGCTCATGTCGTTGGACTTGGGTCACAGGGTGACACATGTCCGGGTGGCACCGACGCAACAACAGCTACATGCGCATTAGTTACTTCCTTGTCCAGCCCTGAACAAAACCACATCCAGAGCCCCAGGGTCATCGTTCAAACCCCCACGCTGGACTGGCATATGCCAGGTCAGCCCACTACGCTTACGCTACGGGGAGACAACAACACTACATGTGCCAGGACTTCACTGTGGTGAACTGCTGCTCACAGGTCTAGTTGTCAGCATAAAAAAGTATGGATCCCACCTTCAGGATCTTGAGACCTAGCTCAGCATGTGGTGAATGATTACATTGAATCAGTGTACCAAACAAGAAAGAAAAATTTCTTTCTAGTGTCCCCTCACTCACCGGGGTTGCCCCACGGTGACATGCTTCATCATTGGGGCCATCCCAGTTCTCTACGAAAAGGGGCGTGCTGCGACCCACGAACTACGAACTACTATGTGTGGTGCAGAAAAATGGTGGTAGAGTGGGTGTGTGTGAGTATTAAAAATACCGTGCTTAGTGGGCCTAACTGTTTTATTGAGCTCCTATGCAGGTATAATAAAAGTGGGGTTAATGTCACTGTAGGGCAATCTATAATGTGATTGACTCAGTGATCGGTATGGTCGACATGTTTCATGCTACCCCTAGCATTTCTTCGGGACCATACAGGGACCAGCCCTGTATATGCCACTCCTAAATCCCCAACTCTGGGTACAGTGAAATTACAACAATAAAATAATTACTATTAGCATGCATTCATATCAAGAATACATATGTTCTTCTTAAATAGAAGGTGCTGAAAAATAAAGAATATCAATAATAACAACCCTTCCCTATGGGAAGGCACACATAGCATATTCGCATGCCGCTCGCATTCTGTGCTTAGATAGATGGTTTGCACCATAATGGCACGTGCAGGCTTACCAAACTTAGTCCAAAACACGTTGTGCTGAATGTTCGTGAATTCAAACAATTAAACAAGACAGGACTTAATGTGACCGAACATTTGACACACATAACATATAGTGGGTACACAGAAAAAGAAGGGGTTTCAATAGTTACTTATTAAAGTGAAAAATGACACTTCATGGTCTCGCTGGGGGGTCGATTTCACGTATGGGACACACTGATGTGAAAACGATGAGTAAATACAATGATTGTTAGGTCGTTATTGCTATTGCCTTAAAGTTCGTAATATTTGCAATAGTGCCCGTTTCTCGGACTTGCAACGTCCGTTTTAACAAACATAATCTACTTACTTCCTGGCTGGTGAAATCGTACTTATGTACCTGCTCGATGCCTCCCCGGGACCGCATCTTACCCGGTCTCTGCCCGCGTATTGTTTTGTAAGCCTCAGTCTCAGAGCGGGGAGGGAAAACGCCCTCTGAAGCTAGACCGCACCTCACGCGGCGGCCATCTTGGGAGTATGCCTTTCCATCGCGAGCGATGGAAACAGAAAAGGGGCGCATACTTACTCGGAGTTGCCGAGAGAAAGTTAATAATTTAATCGTTAGGAGGCGGAAAAACGTTATTAAATTAATTTAGGTCTCATGGATGATTGTTCATTATTTTTAATTTTAATTTGTTGTCCCCTATATTTCGAAAAAAAAAATTCAAAAAATGTTAAGGGAAAAATTATTCAAAATATTATAAGTGGTTAATTCACCATGAACAATGATAAATAATTATAAATGGTGATTTTAGGAATTGTTCTGCACTTATCCGCAATTAAACTGAATCATTGGTGGTACCTTTGGGGATTATAGTGCTATCGGCAAATATAGAGGTTCTGATTTGGTAAAAAAACTTTACTGGAATAGATTAAGTATGTCAAAAAACATCTAGGTTATTGTATGGACTTTTTTGATGTTTTGTTAAGTCGTGAGAGTTTATATGAACGCACCCCACGGGATGTCATTGTTCAAACCGTGCGTATCCGTGCGTAGTTTGAACACCCATCTTTGTTCGCGCTCATGGAGGAACCTTTCTTGATTTTCTCTGGTCTTGGCAGTTTCCAAAACTACCCATCTCATGTCGTTGGGAGTGTGATTCATTTCTATGAAATGGTTTGTCATTCTTGTGGTAGTCCTTTTGCATCTGATGGTGCTCCGATGCTCCACTATCCTGGTGCTCACCTTGTGAGTGGTCATTCCGATGTAATGCAAATTACAAGTGCAGGTGATCATATATACTACCCCACTTGTGTTGCAATTTGACATCTGTCTCAATTCCCATTTTGTTCCATTGTTAAAAATCACACTTTTGTGCTAGATGTGAGGTGACAAACACTGCAATTGTTACATGCATAGTGTCCCATGGGTAGAGTTTGCTGTCTAGCAGGAGGATGATTGGACTTTGGACGAGTGTGGACCAACTGATCACGGAGGTTTTTGGCTCGACGGTGGCTGAACATTGGAACAGGTATAGTCAGTTCTCCACTGTTGACGATTGGCCAATGCTTCTTCACTATTTTTGTCACTTGATCTGATACTTTCGTGAATGTTGTAATACAGATCGGTCTTTTATTCTCAGTTGTGTTATTCACTTTTGGTTCCAACAATGCATCCCTATGATTGTTAGATGCTCGTTTATTTGCATTTCTTACTATCTTCTTTGGATAGTTCCGTGCTTGTAGTTTCTTACTCAGATCATCTGCTTGTGCTCGATAGTCATCTTTATTAGAGCAGTTTCTCCTCAGCCTCAGGAACTGTCCAAAGGGAAGGTTCTGTTTCAGATGTCTCGGATGGGAGCTTTCATACGTTAGTAGACAATTATGTGCAGTAGCCTTGAAATGTGTTGTGGTCTTCAAATGTCCATCTTCTGCCATGATGTTTAAATCCAGAAATACTAAATGGGATCTACTCAGGGTTATGGTGAATTTTAGGAATCTGTCCTGCTGATTGAGCCATTCGAAAAAAGCATTTGCTTCATTTTCATTGCCATTCCATATTACCAGGACGTCATCGATATAACGTTTCCACAATGTAATATGCTGTCTATAGGGAGTATTTTCATGCAGTATTTTCGTTTTCTCCAGATGGTGAACGTAGAGACCTGCTAAGCTCGGCGTGAAAGTGCTGCCCATGCTCGTCCCATGTAGTTGGCGGTACAGGGTCTCCTCGAACCGAAAAAAGTTTCGGTGAGTGCCAAACGACAACATTCTAGCACTACATGCCTAGGGGTTTTGTAAACCCACTGTGAATCAAACAAAACCTCTTCAAGAATTTCCAAGGTTTCTTTGTGGGGGAGGCTTGTATACAAGCTCTCCACATCCAAACTTATAAGTATGTTTGATGTGGGTTCAAAAGTCCGTTCCTTTAATAGGCAGAGTACATCTTTCGTGTCTTTTAGATAGGTGTCAGTTGTTTGTACCAATGGTCTTAAAAAAGCGTCAGCAAACTTTGAAAGTGGCTCGAGGATTGATCCAATGCCGAGACTATGGGTCTTCCCGGTGGTTTTGTCAGGCGCTTATGGATTTTTGGAATAGTGTAAAAATAGGGGGTGACTGGTTTTGTGTTAACCAGAAAATCCGTTTCTTTTTTACTTATCCAATCGTTGGCCAGAGATTCTTCAATAAGATATGCTATGGATATCCTCAACCGTTCAGTTGGGTCATCTTTGATGATAGTGTAATTTCTGGGATCCCTCAGAAGCCGAAGGCACTCCTCTCTGTAATCAGCAGTGTTCTGTAACACAATAGCTCCTCCCTTGTCCGCCGGCTTAATAGTCAACGAGCTCAGATTGGATAATTCCTGGATGGCTTGGAGTTCTTGGTTGCTCGTGTTGTGGAACACTTTCACTGTACGCGGGTCTAATTCCTTAACTTCCTTCATAATGGCCTTTTCGAAAGTTAGAATTTCGACTGGGAAGTTTCCTGGAGGTGGAACAAAAGTGGACTTTTTCTTAAGTCCTGTGTCTGTAGTGTCCGTTAACACTTTGTCCTTAAAGAAGACCTGGAGTTTCAGTTTTCTTACAAATTCCCTTAATTCACAACACAGTTTAAACTTGTCAACGTTGGCAGTTGGTACGAAACCCAAACCTTTGTTGAGAATTTGGGTTTGGATTGGTGTCAGTACTGTGTTAGATAGATTCACTACTAGATCTGTGGTTTGCTCGTCGATGATTCTGGAGGTCCCTTGCTGCGAGTGTGTGGTCCCTCTGTTACTAGAGGTTGTGCCCACCGCAGTTGCTGTCCTGATTTGTTTTTTCCTCTGTGTGGGGTTTGGCCCCTGCCTAAAAAAGGGCGACCCGAGTTATTTTGGTTGCCTTGATTGTTGCCCCAGTTCGGAGGAGGTTGCTGTGGATACATTGGTGGACCATAGTAAAAGGGTCCTGGTGGAGGCGGGCCATACGTTGGGCCGAATGGTTGTGGACCTTGATATAGTGGCCATGGAGGGGGTTGTTACTACCCTCTTTGTCTGAAGGAATTTCCTCTGCCTTTCTTTGATCACCTATTTGTGGGGTAATTGTAATTTGATGAGGATCCCGAACTATTGGAACTTGAATCAGATCCATCACTGTCGGTATTATAACCGGGATTCCTATTGTTTACTTTGTAGTCCACTTTAATATATGGATACACTTTCTCATGTGAGAAGTTTTTCTGGTCTTTTGATAGTTTTTCATATTTGGTATCCTTTAGAGACACTTCAAACTCAGACATATTTTCGTTCAATTCATCTAGTCTCTTTTTTAACTCACTGGGAGTTTGGTAAGATTTCAAACATATCTCTAATGCGTGGATTTCCCCCAGAAGTGTTTCTGAGAGGCGTGCTGCTGTTTTTACTATGAGCACTAACCAGTCCCTGGTGCAGTGCCATGAAATAAGTGACCAATCCTTTTTAAATTGTTGATCTTGCTGGAAAATGAATGGTTCGTTCCTGACAATGAGACCTCTTGGTGCTGCACTAATTTTCAAATATTCTGCCATCATGACTCCATGAATCAATGTTTTGATTTGATTGCGTTTGAGTTCAGTTAGTTCATCCCATAACTGGGTAGCATCATTGTTTTCCCTACTTGGTGCCCCTGTGTGTGGTAGGATGGAGGCAATGATTCTGTCTACCTCCTCCTCTGAAAAGGAGAGACCTGTAATTTCCGCCATCATAAGCTGTTAAATAATCTCAATATGGTGTACTGTTCTATGGAGAGTGTCAGTCGTTCGGTCAAGGACTAAGAGTATGTGTGGCAGATAATACCAGAACTGTATTATCAATTATAACTCCCGCAGCTGTGCTGCTGCCAGATAACTATGAGAAAAGGGGGGAGAAGGAGGATAAATGAGACTAGGTCAGCCTCCTAGAGTACAGTACAAAAAAGTATGGATCCCACCTTCAGGATCTTGAGACCTAGCTCAGCATGTGGTGAATGATTACATTGAATCAGTGTACCAAACAAGAAAGAAAAATGTATTTCTAGTGTCCCCTCACTCACCGGGGTTGCCCCACGGTGACATGCTTTGGGAGTTGGGAGTGTGATTCATTTCTATGAAATGGTTTGTCATTCTTGTGGTAGTCCTTTTGCATCTGATGGTGCTCCGATGCTCCACTATCCTGGTGCTCACCTTGCGAGTGGTCATTCCGATGTAATGCAAATTACAAGTGCAGGTGATCATATATACTACCCCACTTGTGTTGCAATTTGACATCTGTCTCAATTCCCATTTTGTTCCATTGTTAAAAATCACACTTTTTGTGCTAGATGTGAGGTGACAAACACTGCAATTGTTACATGCATAGTGTCCCATGGGTAGAGTTTGCTGTCTAGCAGGAGGATGATTGGACTTTGGACGAGTGTAGACCAACTGATCACGGAGGTTTTTGGCTCGACGGTGGCTGAAATGGGTAGTTTTGGAAACTGCCAAGACCAGAGAAAATCAAGAAAGGTTCCTCCATGAGCGCGAACAAAGATTGGTGTTCAAACTACGCACGGATATGCACGGTTTGAACGATGACATCCCGTGGGGTGCGTTCATATAAACTCTCACGACATAACAAAACATCAAAAAAGTCCATACAATAACCTAGATGTTTTTTGACATACTTAATCTATTCCAGTAAAGTTTTTTTACCAAATCAGAACCTCTATATTTGCCGATAGCACTATAATCCCCAAAGGTACCACCAATGATTCAGTTTAATTGCGGATAAGTTCAGAGCAATTCCGAAAATCACCATTTATAATTATTTATCATTGTTCATGGTGAATTAACCACTTATAATATTTTGAATTATTTTTCCCTTAAAATTTTTTGAAATTTTTTGTCGAAATATAGGGGACAACAAATTAAAATTAAAAATAATGAACAATCATCCATGAGACCTAAATTAATTTAATAACGTTTTTCCGCCTCCTAACGATTAAATTATTAACTTTCTCTCGGCAACTCCGAGTAAGTATGCGCCCCTTTTCTGTTTCCATCGCTCGCGATGGAAAGGCATACTCCCAAGATGGCCACCGCGTAAGGTACGGTCTAGCTTCAGAGGGCGTTTTCCCTCCCCGCTCTGAGACTGAGGCTTACAAAACAATACGCGAGCAGAGACCGGGTAAGATGCGGTCCCGGGGAGGCATCGAGTAGGTACATAAGTACGATTTCACCAGCCAGGAAGTAAGTAGATTATGTTTGTTAAAACGGACGTTGCAAGTCCGAGAAACGGGCACTATTGCAAATATTACGAACTTTAAGGCAATAGCAATAACGACCTAACAATCATTGTATTTACTCATCGTTTTCACAGCAGTGTGTCCCATACGTGAAATCGACCCCCCAGCGAGACCATGGAGTGTCATTTTTCACGTTAATAAGTAACTATTGAAACCCCTTTTTTTCTGTGTACCCACTATATGTTATGTGTGTCAAATGTTTGGTCACATTAAGTCCTGTCTTGTTTAATTGTGTGAATTCACGAACATTCAGCACAACGTGTTTTGGACTAAGTTTGGTAAGCCTGCACATGCCATTATGGTGCAAACCATCTATCTAAGCACAGAATGCGAGCGGCATGCGAATATGCTATGTGTGCCTTCCCATAGGGAAGGGTTGTTATTAATGATATTCTTTTTTTTCATCACCTTCTATTTAAGAAGAACGTACGTATTCTTGATATGAATGCA